>NC_080179.1:5914883-6514883 GCF_950295315.1 Erinaceus europaeus
CCACCTGTGAAGCGACTTCCCTGCAGGTGGGGAGCCAGGGGCTCAAACCGGGATCCTTATGCCGGTCCTTGCGCTTTGCGCCACTTGAGCTTGACTAGCTGCGCTATCACCTGACTCCCAGCATCTAATTTTAATTTAATATGATCAAAGGACTTATAGACATTGTAGTGCCTTAGTAAATTAGCTCTCAAAGACTGTAAAAATGGCCCATATAATTTGGGTTTTACACAGAATTAAGTCATAAATGTTCTAGATATGTATGATTAAAATAAGCTCAACTGATATATACCAAAAAGTATCCTTTAGACCATATAAAATATTGAAATAAACTTTGAATCAGGTAATTAATTCTTTTTTTTTTTTTTTTTTTGCCTCCAGGGTTATTGCTGGGGCTCGGTGCCTGCACTACGAATCCACTGCACTGGAGGTAATTTTCCCCTTTTGTTGCCCTTGTTGTTGTTGTTATTGTTCTTGTTGCCATTGATGTTGTTGTTGGATAGGACAGAGAGGAGGGGAAGACAGGGACGGGGAGAGAAAGACACCTACAGACCTGCTTCACTGCTTGTGAGGCGACACACCTGGCAGGTGGGGAGCCAGGGGCTCAAACCAGGATCCTTACGCGGGTCCTTGTGCTTTGCGCCATGTGAGCTTAACCCGCTGCGCTATATCCTGACCCTCTTTTTTTTTTTAATAAATTTTTCTGAATAAAATTTTGTAATGAAAATAAGTTCTGATCCTTTATATTAGTTTTCATTCTATCCTAAAGTGTAAAAAGCTGAACGAATTTAAAAATCAGCTCGTATTGAACAGAGAAACCTCTGCCATTAGGACTGGAGGAAAACAAACAAAAAATACAGATGATCTCAGTTTGCCAGAACAGACACCCACCTGCCAAAACCACCATAGGACCCAGCTATGGGAGAGGAAAGCCAGAGCAATTTTTTTTTCTTTCTTTTCTTTTTTTCTTTTCCCACTTTATTGGCTAGGACAGATTAAAAAATTGAGAAGATGGGGGAGACAGAGGAGAAAGGAAGATATCTGCAGACCTGCTTCATGGCTTGTAAAGCATCCTCCCTGCAGGTGGGGAGTGGGGTCTTAAACCTGAATACTTCCTTGCTCAGGTCCTTGACCTTAATATTATGTGCACCTAACTTGGTTAACTGTCAGGTGGCTTAGTGTGGAGAATCTTAAGAATAAAAAGAAATCCAGGGAGTTACAGGGTAACTACCATCATTTTGTGACATTTGCCTCCAGGAACTCCACCAAAAACCTCACAATAAATATCAAACACCATTTCCTACTGCTTCCTGCAAGCTTGGGGAAGAGAAATCTGTTTGAAACAGATCAGAGCATTCTCTTTTTTGTTAACAAGGCTTGCCCTAAGGAAAAAACTAGCTGATAAGAGGCTAAACTCAGGCTGGGAAGAGAAGGACGGGATTTCTGCCCAGTATAACCTTGCTGCCTTATCCAGAGGGGTGGGGAAGAGAAACAAAGTAACTCTTGTCACTTTCTTCTTCTAGCATTTGCCCTTCTTCCGTAGCCAGTCAACAGCGTCAGGTTGAGCCTGATGTAAAGTTTCGAGACCTCCTTTGAATCTGGAGAGGTGGCAGTCATTGACTATGTGGGTCATAGTCTGTCCGTAGCTGCATGGGCAGTTCGGGTCGTCTCTGGCTCCCCAGTGATGGAACATAGCGGCGCACCGGCCATGGCCTGTTCCATAGCGATTGAGGAGGGCCCAATCATAACGTGCTAGGTCAAAGCCGGGTTGATGCTCGCAGGGGTCTGTGATGAGGTGTTTGTTCTTGACCTCAGCTGACTGCCAACTCTGTTTCCAAGAGACTGGAACAGAGAAGTTCAGTGTAGGCGTAGGAGACCAGATTGGGTGACGAGACGTCAAGTGTTGGACAGGGTGGGCGAAGATCTCCGCGTAGATTGGCAGGTCCGGTCGAGCGTAGACGTGGGAAATGAACTTAGATGATGCCGCATCCCGACGAACATCTGGCGGGGCGATGTTGCTAAGAACTGGCAGCCATGGAACCGGGGTGGAACGGATGGTTCCAGAAATGATCCTCATGGAGGAATATAATTTGGAGTCGACCAAGTGGACATGGGGGCTACGGAACCATCCTGGGGCACAGTATTCTGCAGTGGAATAGCATAATGCCAGAGAGGATGATCGTAGTGTGGAAGCGCTCGCGCCCCATGAGGAGCTGGCCAGTCTTGCAATGATGTGATTCCTCGCGCCCACCTTTGCTGCAGTTTGTATGAGATGTTTGTGAAATGACAGAGTGTGATCGAGAGTAACGCCAAGATAGACTGGCTGGGCTTCATGCCGGATTCTCGTATCGCCAAGCTGCACATTAAGCTCGCACGAGGCCGAGGCATGGTGTAGATGGAAAACAGATGATACCGTTTTTGCAGTGCTAGGGATTAGTCGCCATTTTTTACAGTCATCAGATATCAGAGACATGTCTTTCGTGAGTGTTTCCTCGAGGATGTCGAACTTGGATGCCTGAGTTGCACAGCAGATGTCATCGGCGTAGATGAACTTCCTTGAAGAAGTTTCTGGGAGGTCATTGATGTAAATATTAAATAGCGTAGGAGCCAGAACAGAGCCCTGGGGGAGGACACTTGAGACAAGTCTCCATCTGCTAGACTTGTCACCCAGATGCACCCGGAATCTTCTGTTTTGGAGAAGAAACGATATAGTGTTGGCCACCCATGGAGGCAGGCATCTTGAGATCTTGACTAGGAGACCATGGTGCCAGACTGTGTCATAGGCTGCTGTGAGATCAACAAAGACAGCACCCATCTTTAAATTCTTCTGGAATCCATTTTCAATGTAAGTTGAGAGGGCCAGGGCTTGTTCGTAGGTAGATCTTCCTGGGCGGAAACCAGCCTGGGCGGGTGATAGGAATTTCTCTGTAAGAGGAGAAATACGTGACAGAAGCAGCCTCTCAAGGAGTTTGTAACACACGGAGAGGAGAGAAATTGGTCTATAGCTGGTGGCCAGTGTTGGGTCTTTCTTTGGTTTCAAAACCGCTATTATCTTCGCACGACGCCAAACTTTGGGCATAGACTCAGATTCCAAGATGTGGGACAGGAATGAAGCGAGCCACTTCTTTGCTGCGGGACCCAGGTTAAGAATGAGTTCTGGGGTGATGTTATCATAGCCAGCAGCTGTTCCCGGTTTAACCCTCTTCAAAGCGTCTTCATGTAAAGGGAGAGAGTTTTGGAGATGGACAAGATAACCGGAAGTGGGATGACCACTCGTGGGAAATTTCTCTTTTCCAGACTGGGTCGATTTTAGCACTCTTGTCACTAGTGTGGAGCCAATGGCACTTACTGTAAAAGAAGGCATTTATAGAGTATTTCCCTGCCCCACACCTATCTCAATACTCAGCTGCTTGTACTGAGGAGCTCAAGTCCTGCCTTTTTTCTTCTGTTACCTCTCCCCGTCTCCTCCACCCCTCACCCTTGTATTGTGTATCCCTTTCTTTTCTCTAACACAGCTGAGATGGACTCTGGGGCCTGGGGAAGCAATATGAAACTGACCAGAAGCTTATGGTATAGATGGTATGACAACTTTGTCTCTGCAGAAGCCACAGAATTATATTCTTTTGAATTTTAATTGTGGGCTTAAATTGTTAATAAGTTTTCAATAAGGACATTTTTCCCTCAAAATATTGTCAACTATATTCTAAGACCAGAAAAACCAGAAGCTGAGTCACTATATTAGATAGAGCTATATGTAAATAGCATTAAACTACATAAATCATGGTGAGGTCTTGTACGATACAGAAAATCCTTTGGTTATTATTACGAAGAGAGAGAATCTTACGAATATTATCATACCTATCAAGACTCCCTGACCATTGGCTGGATGAAACTGGGGAATGGAACCCAATCCATCAATGGTCACGGTTCTTCTCATTACCATAGAAAAAGTCATACCTCCAAGGACATGTGGTGCATGGTTATAGCTGGTCATACCTGTCCATCCCCATCTCTCTCTCTCTCCCTCGCGCACGTGCACACACACACACACACACACACACACACACACACACACACACACACACACTTTTGCTAGAAAAGTCTCTGGTAATCACATTAACTGTACTCTTTATAAAACCAGCTCCTAGTTAACCATACTGTTCATCAGATCAACAAAACAAACACATCCCTTCTTTTCTATCCAATAGTTCATGCAAATTCTTTGGTAACACCTGCTATAAAGAAAAAAAGAAAGAGGGCCGGCTGGCCAGTGAAGTGCCCATTTAAATGCAAATAGTACTAAGCGTAAGGACACCCCCCACTCTGTGCACCCACTCCCCCCAGGACCTGCGCTAGGATCTGGGTTCTAGCCCCACCCCCTCACCTGCAGGTGGGGAAGCTTCACAAGCAGAGAAGCAGGTCTGCAGGTCTATCTGTCTCCCTCTCTCATCTCCCCACTCCTTGCTCAATTATCTCTGTATTACCCCCCCCCCAAAAAAAAGGATAAAAGGAAAAGACTGCCAGGAGCAGTGGATTTGTAGTGCTGGCTTCAACCCCTATATAGATTGCTTTTAAAAATATCTCCTCATTTTGTTAATTGCAATCCTAGATTTAATATTATACAAAGCCCCAGTGATAACCCTGGATGTAACCTCCCCCTTCAAAAGCAATGACACCTGGGAGTTGGCACAGTGGATTAAGTGTTGGACCCTCAAGGACAACATCCTGAGTTGAATTTCTAGCTTCACATATACCAGGGTGATGCTCTGTGCTCTCTCTGCCTTTGTGTCCTTATCTCCTCCTCCTTTCTCTCATAAATACCTAAATGATTGCAAAAATTACAAGGTGCAACATAAGGCAAAAGGCAGAGGACACATTATGGAGAGACAGAGCAAGCTGTGAGCCATTGCCTGGGAAGGATTTGGGAATTATCAGACTGGGGACTGGAAATAGTAAGGAAGAAATGATAGCAATTACTGGCTGCTGCTGTTGGAAATTTGAAACAGACAGACACTACTTCCTGACTCACTTTATGAGGCCAACATGGCCCTAGTATTGAAGCCCGAGAAGGTACTGTAGCAAAACTACTGAGGGGAACAAAAAGCTTGCCACCTTTGAATACATGACTTTGGTGAAAGACTGATTTCCACGTTCTGAAGTATGGTTGGATGCCTGGGCAGAGGTGATACATTTACATAGACAAAGAAGAGTTCCCCCCACAGTACCTAAGTCTCTATGTCTTTGGTGAAGAGGAAGTTCTTCGTTTATAAGGTTTTGTGCTTGTTTCCTTGCCTTTTGGATAACCACATAAACCAATTTCTCTCTCCCGCCCCCCGCCTCTCTTCTTTCCAAAGCCCTCTTTAACTGCAAGATGGTGTTAGTGACTCAGAATTTCTGGGCCTCTCCCATGAGCACAGGAATTATACCAACTTATTAATAAATTTCTTTTGGTTTCTTTGATTCTTTTTTGTCCAGTCACTGAGGAACACAGGAAGGGTCCAGGATGATCTCTTTATTGCTCCGACACCATATAGTGGTGTTGTTCATGAACATCTATGTACATATTCTCCACAGAGTACTATCAAAGTGCATCCAACAATGTTTTAGAAAGTTGCATACTGTATCCAGGTGGGACTTATTTCAGTTATGTGAGGCTGGTTTAATATTAAAGTGTTGATTTATATAGTCCATCATCTAAATAGATGCAGAGAAAACATCTGACAAAAGTCAACACTCACAGTAAGAACTCTTGCTAAATTAGGAATAGAGAACAAATAGCTCTACTGAAGAGATATTAAAATGAAGACCTACTGGGAGCTGGGCAGCAGTACACCTGGTTAAGCTCATATAATACTAAGTCCAATTATCAAGGTTTGAACCCCTGCTCCCCACCTGCGGCAGGGAAGCTTCCTAAGTGGCAAAGCAAGATTGCAAGTGTCTATCTTTTCTCTCTTTCTTTCTCCCACTCCTCTCTCAATTTCTCTCTGTCTCTATTCAATAAAATGGAAAAAATGGTCACCAGGAGCAGTGGATTCGTAGTGAACCAGCAGCTAGTGAGCAGACTGCTGTGGTTTTTCTTCTTCTTCTTCTTTTTCTTCTTCTTCTAGTGTTTGCCCTTCTTCCGTAGCCAGTCAACAGCATCAGGTTGAGCCTGTAAAATTTCGAGACCTCCTTTGAATCTGGAGAGGTGGCAGTTGTTGACTATGTGGGTCATAGTCTGTCTGGAGCCGCAGGGGCAGTTCCAAGGAGCAGAATGGTTGGGAGATGCAATGCAAATAGGAGGCAGGAACATTACTAAACAAGCGTGAACTTGAAAGTTTATGGCAATAACGGAATCAGACCAAAAAGGTCAGTAAGAAATACAAACACACACACACACACACACAAAACTGGGGAGAGGACATGGTCAGAATGGTCACCAACATAGAGACCAAGATGATCAACAGACATGAAAAAATGCTCAAAGTCACTGATTATGAAAGAAACAGAAATAAAGACAAAAATGAGTTTCCAATTTACCTCAGTGAGAATGTCATACATTAGAAATGTTATAAACAACAAGTTCAGGCACTGAGATGGGGATAAAGGAAATCTTTTTTACTTAAAAAAAAAAAATTGCCTCCAGGGTTATGGCTAGGGCTTGGTGCTGGCACTATTAATCCGCTGCTCCTGGCGACCATTTAAAGTGTAAATAAGTTAATTGAAACAACGTATTTGTTGGGCGATACTTCTCCATGGCTCTCTGCTTGTCTTATTACATGCTTACTTTTGTTCTGCATGTAATTTCCGTGATGTTTATAGAGGAAAGAGCCTTGGTGGACAGTGATAAAGTCTGCAGTTAGTGCAGAGAGCAGCAGAGAGCAGGATTATTGTCTACACTAAGATAGTGTCTCCTTTTACGACAAAGGTTGAATAGGCTTGCCAGCAATCTCTTTTAAAAATGGATTTCTTTTATTGGGAGTTCCCCAGCTGAGTCATAAACCAAGTCTGTGGACACATCCTTATGAATCTACCTACATAATGTCCCTCTGGGACCTGGGGAGTGAAGGAAAACATACAATATAGGTAATGAACGGAGGACCTCATGTGTGCATAATATCAATGAGGGGCCTTCCCACCGCAATGTTTTGTTTATAATTTTATTATTATTTACCCTTACCATTTGATGTAATTCCTGTTACAAACAAACATACAAAGGTATATGAAGGTCCTAACTGCTGGTACTCATAGTACTCGTAAACCTGAATTATTGAGAAATCGGGTCTTTGTGAATATACTTAAGATGTAAATCAAGAGGAGGTTAGATTATAATGGAAGAAGGTGAGCCAATGATCCAATGTTGTGGACTTCCTTATGAGAAGAGACCTTGATAGACACACATACAGAGGAAAACATGTAAAAACAGAGGCACACAGAATGATCATACAATGATCGAAGCAAGTATTAGTTACAGAGATGCAACCAAAGAATTCCAAAGACTACTGGCAACCAGCAAAAAACTGACACACAGAGAAAGTGTCTGTGGCTCTGCAGAAACTAAGATGTTTTATTTTGCACCTCTAAAACGATGGGGGAGTAGACATCCGCTGTATTAAATCACACAGGGGGTAGTATTTTGTTATGGCCACTCTAGGGCATTTATAATTACTCTGTTACTTTTGTCTTCAACACAGTTATCTTTAGACAAGGAGGAAAGGACATTGCAGTCAGAGGGGATAAGTTCAGGAAGCCATGCATGGATGAGTTTCCCAATATGGAGAGCTAAGTGGCAGATTATGAGACCGGAAAGCTGCTATAACTACTATGAATACTTGAATCTTGAGAAATTCTAGTGATTATGGTGTTTGGTGGCTGGAGGCATTTTACTCAGACTCTGGATCCTTCACATGTTACATGTACAATCTTGGGGAAGCTAGCTATCCTCTTAAGACCTCCGTATCTTCAGTCTTTGAGATAGGAGAGTAGTTGCTACCTTGGAGTATTAAAAATTGTATCATCAGTGAATCTCAGTATATTCAAAACTTCCCAGTAAATTGGAGTGCTCAAATGTAACGGGATCTCCAGTGCTGGGGCTGGCTCATGTTGAGCTGTATTGGAATCACCTCCAAAATTTATTCACACCGTAAGTAGATGTGATTTCAGTTTAACAAAACTATACAAAAAAAAAAAAAAAAGGCTTGTTCTCGGCTCTTATAAAATCACACACAATACAAGGAACCCCCACCCAAACCCCAAAGCTAAACAAATAGAAGAGCAGGAAAACCATGCTTGGAGTGGTAAGTTATTTCTGTCACAAAGAAAAGCAACATTCTCGTGAAAAAGCAATTAGTAGGTCTTAAAACTAGATTTATAGGTCCAAGGAAACATAATAAAGACGAAGAAAGCTTAGATACTGGTAAATTCTTTGCTGCAGAATGTCCCCCTCCAGAAAGTTATACTTGTTACATAACATGTGAATGGCTTTCTCTGTCTCTCACACATTTACATATTAAGTATAGAACATAGTTCTTTCAGACAGAATAACAAGATTCTTATGAATGACTATTGGACCAGAAAAATTCAACACTATCTGCTTCAGATGCTTTTAAGGGAAAAAAAACAACTGCAATGACAAGTACCCAAATTAGATTTAACAACCAGACAGTGAGTGTGAAGTTTATCAAGTGGACAGATTTCTGAGAAAACTGAAAACAAATTCCTCTTTTAGAGAACTCCTTTCTTTATCAACTTACTTGAACAACTACTATGTGATATAAAAAAAAATCATTACAATATGATAGACGGCTCTGGTTTTCTTTTGAAGTCAGGAATATTAATGGCCATTATGTTTATTTTTATCTTCATGACACATTTCTTAGGAGTCTAAGTGAGCATAATTTCTAGACTCATGCCTTTTCAGTTTCAACCAACCTAGAAAAGGAAATATTGTTCAGCTATAGATGAACAAAAGCAGTGGACCCCGAGAAATTTTTTTCTGATATTACCTGTGTATTTGTCCTTACCATCAAAGTTAGCCTGTAGATAACTTTAGAGGTAGCAAAAATCATTCTTTAGCAATTTTGACAGCTTAAGATGTATTCAAATGTTGAATCCTTACGTTGTCTATCTGAAACTCATAGAATATTGATATTACCTACATTTCAATAAAAAACTCACATTTGTTGCTTAAGATTAATGATTGATTAGTTTGCAAAATCAAATATGATTTGGTTATAGAATATTTCTTTTTTGTTGCTGTTATTCATGTAGAGTATGAATACTTGCCATTAAAATATAAGATCAGCTATAGGCTAACTTGTTTTCCACATTCAAATAGGGAATACTTTTTTAAAAAACTATTTATTTATTTTCCCTTTTGTTGTCCATTGTTGCTTTTTATTGTTGTTGTAGTTATTATTGTTCTTGATGTTGTCCTTGTTGGATAGGACAGAGAGAAATGGAGAGAGGAGGGGAAGACAGAGAGGGGGAGAGAAAGACAGACACCTGCAGACCTGCTTCACTGCCTGTGAAGCGACTCCCGTGCGGGTGGGGAGCCGGGGGCTTGAACTAGGAACCTTATACAGGTCCTTGTGCTTCGTGCCATGTATGCTCAACCCACTGCGCTACCACCTGACTCTCATGGGATAAATTCTATTAAGCAAAAGTATAAGTAAAAGTAATATTTTGAAGAATTGTGACGATTCTTCAAAAGAAAAAGTGTTAAAAGACTGAAGTTTGAGAGACAATTTGTATACAATAACATTCATCTTTCTTTGCTAGAATTTTTTTTCATTTCTGATTATAATATTTGCATTTAATAGGAATTTCAAACCAAACAATTCAGGGATCAGGGATTACTATCTAGTCAGCTCCTGTATGTTCAGCTGGGTTTGAGCCCTGTCTGCACTGGACCCCCAGAGAACCTGCTCCCCTGCCCTGTCATTGTTAAAGTCCTCTGAAGGTCATACCCCATCCATTCCCCATGCCTTCATTCCACATAGTGAGTTTAAAATTCTTGGAAAAATAAAGATAAGTTGGAGTCAGTTTATTGCCTGTGTGTGTGCTTTCTTTTATGAATAAATGGAATTCCTCTCATTAGGTGTTGCGGTTTTTTAAGGTGGCTGGCATGACTGCTCTTATGTTACTATGCCTTATTTTGTTTATTTTCTGGTATCTGTGATTCCTGTAAAAATGATTCTGCCATTCCTGGGCTGATATTTTCTTTCCTTTTTATTCCTGATAAGGAGAGAGAGAAGGAGAAGGGAGAGGGAGAGGGGAGATGGAGAGGGAGGGAGAGGGAGAGAGAAGGAGGAACAGGGAGGGAGAGGTATCGAGAGAGAAAGGAATACACAGCTTTGCTCCATCACCTGTGGTACTTTCTGTAAGCCTTGTGGATGCTAAGGTGTACACTCAGTTGGGTGAGATATTTCTTGCCCTCTCTCAAGTAGTTATTAATTAAAAAATTATCAGTAATATTAGTAAGAATGATTTTGTTTCCTATATTACTTGAAAAGATAAAAAGGTGACAGACGCCAGGAGAGCTTGGGGCAGATTCAACAGTTTGAATGCCAACTTAGTCTTAGGTAAAGACTTTTCTTGAATCTGAGTTAAGTTGTGCTAGAACCTGTATGTAAAATTGCTCTCTGTAATTTCCTTAGCTAAACAAGGAATGGAGGACATATCAAGATGAATGGAATTCCATATGGACTGGAGAAAAAACAATTTTCTAACCTTTGAGTGGCCAAGAAATTATTCATTTCCATAAAATAAATAACTACATATATTAACCTGGAGGGTAGAAATAATTTACTGAATTGCTTTTTTTTATTGAATCATAAATCTATTCAGTGAAAACTTACAACTCATTGCTTCTTAATACAACATATTATTTTTACAAAAAGAGTTACTGATGAGTATATCAGAATGATTGAATGGAGGCTAGAAAAGGATTTTTTGTAGGGATAAAATTTAAATTCTTGACTTAAGAAACGTTGCATTCTATTAGTCATTTGTCAATATTTAATTGACCTAATTATTGTTAAGAGTGACAAGGATTCTTCTATATACAAGCACAATGACTAACAAATTAACTGTAAGTACACACTAAGGGGAGTGTTATGATGGTTAAAAAAATTGGTTTTCGATCCAGGGTCAAAAGTGGTTTTTTTTTCCCTCCAGGTTTACTGCTGGGGCTTGGTGCCTGCACTACAAATCCACTGCTCCTGGAGGCTTTTTAAATTCCCCCCCTTTTTTGCCCTTGTTGTTGTTATTATTATTATTATTACTGTCATTGTTGTTGGGTAAGACAGAGAAAAATAGAGGAGGGGAAGACAGAAAAGAGGAGAGAAAGACACCTGCAGACCTGCTTCACCGCCTGTGAAGTGACTCCCCTGCAGGTGGGGAGCCGGGGGCTTGAACCAGGATCCTTACGTTGGTCCTTGCGCTTTGCACCATGTGCGCTTAACCCATTTAACCAGCCCTACCCTTCCTACAAGTGCTTTTTATACTCACTATGTGAATACAGAATAAACTGACCTTCATAAGTCTCAGGGTTTTTTGTATTATTTATTTATTTCCCTTTTGTTGCCCTTTTTTATTGTTGTTGTAGTTATTATTGTTGTTATTGATTGTCGTTGTTGTTAGGGCAGAGAGAAATGGAGAGAGGAGGGGAAGACAGAGAGGGGGAGAGAAAGATAGATACAATAATGTTGACCAGACTTTTGTCTAAGTGGTTCTAATATAAAGATACTCGCAAGTGATGACTTGAGGATGATAAAAATCCATTCCTATCTTTTCCAGAGGTACAAAAGAAAGTAACAGAATCAGCAAATAAGCTAGTTTGTTGCCTCAACACATGGTATCATGTTTGAATCCACAGTAGTTGTTCCAGAGGATGACACCGTGAAACAAGGTTTCCTAGGGTTTCTGTCCATAGATAACTACAAAGCACAGTAAAGACACTGATATTTGTATTGTGTTATTATAAAACTGAAAAGAGGCCTAAGTCACTGTGCAATGTACAGACTATCCGTGGATGACAGCCCAAGTGTATGATTTTTTGTTTGTTTGTTTTTTCCCCTCTTTCAACAGCATTGAAACTGTTACAGAGGCCAGGAGACAGCTCACCCTGTAGAGTGCACTTTTCCCCCCTTTATTGGGGGGGGGGGGAGTTAATGGTTTACAGTTGACATAAGATACAGTAGTAGGTACCTGTGTAACATTTCTCAGTTTTCTGCATAACACAGAGTGCACATTTTATCATGAGGAGAATTTGGTTTTGAGCCTCTGGCTATCACATGGGAGCATCACGCTAATGGAAGAATTACAGATGGTGAAGCAGTGTTGTGGTTCCTTCCACCTCTCCATCTCTCTCTCTCCCCCTCTCTGCTCTTCGCCCTCTGATATAAAACCAGAAAAGTAGTCAGTTAGGAGCATGAAGCCACAGTGAAGCTCTGGCAGCAAGGGAAAAAGTATTCAAGAAATGGTGTCACTACTTACCATTCCATATTTTGTTTTTTTAACTTTAAGACACTATCATTTCATCTGTTACCTGACAAATATTTTAAATATTTTATCATGAGGAGAATTTGGTTTTGAGCCTCAGGCTATCACATGGGAGCATCACACTAAGGGAAGGTTTACAGATGGTGAAGCAGTGTTGTGGTTCCTTTCACCTCTCCATCTCTCTCTCCCCCTCTCTGTTCTTCACCCTCTGATATAAAACCAGAAAAGTAGTCAGCTAGGAGCATGAAGCCACAGTGAAGCTCTGGCAGCACAATCACAATCCATCAAGTCCCAGATGCTGCCACAACCCCACCCTGACCTCCCTGCACAGATGACCACACGGTGAAGTGTCCAGAAACCTCATCTCTCCAGAGCCCTACTAGGGAAATACGAGAAACAGAACAGGTGTGTCTAGGAGTATGGACCCACCAGGCAACTCCCACATGTCAGCAGGAAGCAGTTACAGAAGCGCAAAACTCCATCTTTCAACATCCCAAAATGAATTTTGTGTCTATGCTCCTAGAGGGGGAATGGTGAGGCAGAAGGTACCATCCAGAAATAGGAGTGGTTTACAGGTGTGGTTTAGAAGGTGTAAAATGGGGAGTCTGCTAGAGCTCTGGCTATTTGAGCTCAACTGCAATCACAATGTAAGTCAGTCTATTTCAGTCTCTCCCTCTCCTTCTCTCTTTCTCTCTCTCAGTCTCTCTCTCTCTCTCTCTGTCTGTCTCATGTCCTAACATGTATATGTTCCTTAATCAAAAGTTGAAAGTACTTGAAAAAAAAATTCTGCCTCACTAGAAAATTTGTTTGGGATGTATCTGTTTTTCTTCATATTCATTTTTTTCTTTTTTTCTTTTTTTTGCGCAAAGTGAGAGGACCTGCGTAAGGATCTCAGTTCTAGCCCCCAACTCCCCACCTGCAGGGGGGTAGCTTCACAAGCGGTGAAGCCGGTCTGCAGGGGGGTAGCTTCACAAGCGGTGAAGCCGGTCTGCAGGTGTTTATCTTTCTCTCCGCTGCTGTCTTCCCCATCTCTCTTGATTTCTCTGTCTTATCCAACAATAATAGCTATAACAGCAATAATAATACCCACAACAAGGGCAATTTTGGAAAAATAGCCTCCAGGAGCAGTGGATTCATAGTGCTGGTACTGAGCCCCAGTGATAACCCTGGATGCAAAAAAAAAAAAAAAAGATAATGAAAAGATCAGATCTACTCTACTAACAACAGAACTAATTGTATTACCTAAACTCTCATCTCAAGTCCAGCTGGAAAATAAGATAATTATGAAATATTTAACAATGTTAGGTAAATCCAATTTAGTAAGTGAGTTATCTTTTATTTTTATTTTTTTTAATAATTTATTTCTTTATTGGGGAATTAATGCTTTACATTCAACAGTAAATACAATAGTTTGTACATGCATAACACCCCCCAGATTCCCATTTAACAATACAACCCCCACTATGTCATTCATCATCTTTCATGGACCTGTATTCTCCCCACCCACCCGCCCACCCCAGAGTCTTTTACTTTGGTGCAATACGCCAACTCCAGTTCAGGTTCTAATTGTGTTTTCTTTTCTAATCTTGTTTTTCAACTTAGGCCTGAGAGTGAGATCATCCCATATTCATCCTTCTGTTTCTGACTTATTTCACTCAACATGATTTTTTCAAACTGTATTATAGGGCCCATTGTCATCAAAACTGCTTGGTACTGGAACATGAACAGACACTTCATATTCATTTTTAAGTTGGTTTTATTTGTTCAATATTTATATTTTGTTTGTTTTACTATTAATTGCTCACATCTCAGATTTAAGAGGAAGTATCATTTTAAATTTAACTTTTATTTTTAAAATTGGTTTTTGCTGAGAAAATTTTTACAAGATTATTGTAGTCCTGGGAGTACTCTTTTACATCTTCCCTAAATATATGCTAACTTATCTCATTCACTAAACAACATTTTATTTATTTGAGTTTTTTATTTATAGTATCCCAATACTTTATTTGTTTACTTATTCATTTTACCTATTTATTGTCATCATTGCAACTTTGCCATTACAGGTTGATATATATATATATTTAATAGAAAGAGAAAGCAGAGACAGAAAGGGACAGAGAGAAAGACAGCACAGGACCAGATCTCCTCAAATATTGTGGGGGGCCTAAGGGGTGGGAGGTAAGGTTCACATCGGTGTCTCATGCGTGATAAATCAAGGGCACTCTCCAGGTGAAATGTTTTCTGGTCTTGCAACTTTTTGATGCACTTGTCAATTTTTGTATGGCTTATGTTTTTCCTTTATGTCAATTTTATTCAATTTTCAGTGCCCAATGCCACCTCCCTGATCCTATTTGGTTTGTAGGGTTACTGTTTTTGTTTGTCCTTAAGGTAATTCTCCCAGAATGATTCCAACTTTAAATTTAATTAGTGTAGTAAATTGAGCCTGGCAAATAGGCAGGACCAGGAAAGGTCCGCTGTGTTTGATAGCGGCATGAACATGAAGCTGAGAATGTGACGGTCATATCCGGCCTCATTCTTCCTCTTTTTCCAGACTCTGTTTATCCCAAAGAAATAGGTGAAAAAGTAGAATAAGAACAGAACTGAGGGCTTGATCTTCTGGGATATAACCCTAATTTTCTTCTACCTAGAACCACTAGAGTGACGAATAATAATTCTGTACAGCTTTTGAACTCTGAAGACCTCCAGCCACAAAGGAAGTGAAAATCAGGAATCCACTGCTCACTTCATTCATACGTTACAGGGTTGTTCTTTGTAAGAGTTTGACACAGTATAAAGACTTACTTTCAAAATAGTAACATAGATGTATGAGTTGAATATACTTTATGAAGCCTTGTGCAAAGGACCTGTGACTAATCTTCTACAAGGCTACTCTTTGTAAGGAGTCTGTATTGATGATCCCTAGAAAGTATGTCACATTTTATGAACTTCCTTCCTATATCTCCACAATAAAGAACTAGTGGGATGATATAGGCCAAAGGAATATGGATGACTACCCATATGCATCTAGAAAGGTTAAATCAAAATGTCAAAGACTTAACATATTAATAACTTAAAATGCAAATGAACTTTTCAGGTTCAACACCAGTGTATTTAGATAGGTAAATAAAACTCTGATCCTAAACATAGTTTACAGAAGCCTGGACAGTGTTTCTAAGTGAGATCCAGTGAAGATTGATTAAGTTGTTTTCCAAGACAAACAAAACAAGCCGAAGTGGAATTATGATGTCAGTAGTGTAAGTCTTAAGATTCACGAGCAAGTCTGGCTTTGCCTGCTATTTACCTTTATGCAAGGGCCCTGCCTTCGAACTAGAACACAGTGAGTTTCTTAATTTTCATAATTAAATATCAGCCGTGGCGACTGGGAGCCTGGCATTCAGAATCTGTAGGCATTTCTCCCAACCAATAATAAAGAGCTTTCCCATGGTGCTCTGCTTCCTCCTCCCCTGTGGTGCCAAGGTGTGGAGCCCAGGTCTGCATGCTTGGCAGGTAACAGGTGCATTCCACCAGGCCACTTACCGCCTAGTCCCACACATCAGGCTCTTTTAATATTATTATATGTAACGAGAATTTTAAATTAATTTTTATCTCTAACATATCACTTATATGTTTTTTGTCATTAAAACACTGTTTTAATACATGAAAAGGTGTCTAAAAAACACAATGCCAATTTCAATTGACCCTTGAATAACATGAGTTTGAATTGCATGGCCTCATGTACGTGCACATTTTCGTATATTGTTTAACAGTCATTTATTTTAGTAATCTGTATGAGATAATTGATTAGGACTTAAGAAACAGCCTAAGCCTGTGGCTTTTAAACTGTGTTTTAGAAGAATGATTTTCCTCTAGAGATATTTAAATTAACCATAAGAAGCCTCCTAAGTAGATGAGAAATTATTAATTCCTTTAATTAAATATATATATTTTTGCCTTCAGGACTATTGCTGGGGCTTGGTGCCTGCAGCACGAACCCACTGCTCCTGGAGGCTATTTTTTGTTCCCTTTTTGTTGCCCCTTTTTTTTCTATTTGTTTTATTATTGTTATGGTTACTATTATTGTTATCGATGTCATTGTTGTTGGATAGGACAGAGAAAAATGGAGAGAGGAGGGGAAGACAAAGAGGGGCAGGGAAAGACAGACACCTGCAGACCTGCTTCACCACCTGTGAAGTGACTCCCCTACAGGTGGGGAGCCGGGGGCTCGAACCAGGATCCTTATGCCGGTCCTTGTGCTTTGTGCCGAGTGCGCTTAACCTGCTGCGCTACTGCCCTATCCCTTTAAATTTATTTTCAATGGAGACAAAAAGAAATTGAGAGGGCGAGAGCCCTCAGTCAACCAAGCATAAAGTCTGATGTTTCTCTAACTTCATGTATGTGAACCAATTTATGATCTGTTTTTAAAAGATTTTTTAAATCTTTTATTTTTTAAAAATCTGTGTTTTAAAATCTGTGTTTTAAATTTTTTAAAATCTGTGTTTTAAAAAGATTTCTTTAAAAAATAAAAAGTTATTACAATAAATGTAGATCATATAAAGTAATGGAAGTCCATGTGAAAAAGTGAGGTGCCCAAAGACGTAAGATTATGCCATAATATTGAATTTTAAGATGTGAATGAATTAATTGACTCAGGTAAATAGTTTTCTTTTTTATATATATTTATTTATTTCCTTTTGTTGCCCTTGTTATTTTACTGTTGTAGTTATTATTGTTGTTATTATTGATGTCATTGTTGTTGGATAGGACAGAGAGAAATGGAGAGAGGAGGGGAAGACAGAGGGGGAGAGAAAGACAGACACCTGCAGACCTGCTTCACTGCCTGTTAAGAGACTCTCCTGCAGGTGGGGAACCAGGGGCTAGAACTGGAATCTTTATGCCGGTCCTTGCGCTTCGTGCCATGTGCACTTAACCTGCTGCGCTACCACCCGACTTCAAGGTAAATAGTTTTCAGTGGCCTTAGGATTCTGGTAAAGGTGTATGTTAATAGTGGTGCTGAAGAATGGTATAGGGTTTCATATTGTTGAATGATTTATAAAACAGAAGAGTAGCTTTTCTTGGCCAGGACCCCAGTGTAAGAATGATTTCAAGGGAAGCTTTATATTTATGATGAGATCAAAGCGTGAAGATGAAAAGAGAATTCTATAAAAATTCTCAATTCAAAACTGAGCTTAGTAAACATGGGACACAGTTCCTTGGAGAGTGGAATAGACAAGTCTTTTGGGGAAAATAATACCTTCTTTCAGATAAAGTCCAAAGAGGAAGGGAAAAACTTTCAAATACGTATCATGAAAGAAAGATTCACCATGAGGGACACTAAGGAAGTTCCAGGAGGTGTGTTATGTGGAGTAAACGTCTGACTTCTACACCTCGAGAAATTGTCAGTTCAGGCTATGCTGAGCTTTTGTTGGTCTTAGGCATGAGAAGACTAACACACAGGGTTTCAAAGACAAATTGCTAAGTGAAATCTGTTCTTTAAAGATTCATTTGTTTACCGACCTACTGACATAGAAAGAGGTTAAAGCAGCACAGAGGCCTATGCACTGCCAGGATTCAAGCCCAGGATCTCCTGCTTAGAGAATTAGCATTACTTCTGTGTCACCTGCTAAGACACACCATGGAAAACTGAAATAACCTCCCTTTCAGCTGCCTAGTGAATTATTTTAATCCTCTCTCTCTCTCTCTCTCTCTCTCTCTCTCTCCCCTCCCTCCCCCGCCTCTAGGGTTATTGCTGGGGCTTGGTGCCAGCACTACAAATCCACTGCTCCTGGAGGCCATTTCTTCCATTTTATTGGATAGGACAGAGAGAAATGGAGAGAGGAGGGGGAGACAGAAATTCCAGCCTTTAAGTTCATGACTAGTTAACAATTTGTTTGGCTCTATATATTAACTCTTTTTTTTCAGCCACCAGGTTCCAGATGCTACCATGATGCCAACCGAACCTCCCTGGGCAGATGACCCCACCCATGTGTCCTGGAGCTCTGATTCCCCAGAGCCCTGCCCCACTAGGGAAAGAGAGAGACAGGCTGGGAGTATGGATCCACCTGCCAACACCCATGTTCAGCAGGGAAGCAGGACTTCCATCTTCTGCATCCCACAATGACCCTGGGTCCATGCTCCCAGAGGGATAGAGAATAGGAAAGCTGTCAGGGGAGGGGATGGGATATGGAATTCTGGTGGTGGGAATTGTGTGGAACTATACCCCTTTTATCCTATGGTTTTTCCAATGTTTCCTTTTTATAAATAAATGTTAAAAATTAAGTACTACAAACCATAAAAAAAAAAAAAAAACAGAGAGAGACCTGTAGACCTGCTTTACTGTTTGTGAAGCATCCCCCCTTGCAGGTAGGGAGGAGGGGGCTCGAACCTGGATCCTGATGCTTACCCTTGCATGTGCACTTACTCAGGTACACCACCACCTGGTCCCAATGAATCCGTTTAATTTCTAGAATTTTTTCCTAGTGTAGAAACAGGCAAAGTCTGAGTAGCTAGGTACTCAACTTCAGGATGGCTATGTCCACAAATATGTGACAATCTTGCACAGAGAGATGGATTTTTAGTTCTCAGGGAGACGCATCAGTTACTCTAAAAGATTTATGGCTTTGGACTCTCTGTGTGAAATATACAATATTCTTATGGGCGCCCAGCAGTCTTTTATAGTACATAAAATAATAAATGAGGAAAAATAAGCTTATTGAACAACGACCAACCCTTGGACAAAAGTTGATTCCCCTCCATTATTTATCTGACCTATTGGTTCGATGGAGAGAATCTGTTAGTGTATGAAGATGTATTCCTAATTGGTTATAAAGAAGTATTCTTTCCTAGAAACAGACTGGGCGTACGGATTGACCTGTCAACACCCACACTTAGCAGAGAAGCAATTACAGAAGACAGAACTCCTACCTTCTGCTTCCCCGAAACAAAGCTGATCCATACCCCCGGCGGGGGAGAAGCGATAGGAGGAAGGTAAGAGGACTCTGCACTCCAGCTCCATCAGCACCCAGAGACAGAGAAGGAAAAGGAGAGGGACATTAGAGGTAGTTATGTTGTCATGAGTGGCTTGGAGGGGAAGAGAGGACTGAAGTAGGAGAAAAAGGAGGCAACCATGTGTAAGTGTGGACAGATAGTTGTTGAAATGTTGCTTGGCCCATGTCTACAACCTTAGGGGAACTGTGCTGGATTGCAGTGGGGAGACTGAAGATTCAGAACCCTGGTGGCGGGAATGGAGTGGATTTATGCCTCTGTTGACATGTAATTTTGTAAAAAACAAAAAACAAAAAACCACACACATAGAAAAAGTATTTTTTTCTCCATAGTGTGTTGCTTAAAAACTGTATACAGCACTTTTTTTTTTTCCTTTAAAACACTCACGAAACTTCAATTTTATGGGATGGGGCTGGAACAACAAGAAATCATGTTTAAAATCAGTTTCCTGAATAAAAAATTTTATTACAAATTTAGAAGTAGGAAAGATTGTAGGTTTCTATAAAACATGTATATTTTATAAGAAGAGCTGTACAAATTAATATTTTAGATAAAGATGTCATCTTTGAGAATATAAGATACTTGACCTATTTAACATAGTCATTTTTATTAATAAAATGAGATGTGACATAAGTGAAAAGCCTGCATGTTAAAAATTGTACCCACAAAGCACAACTGCATACACATCAGCTCAAATCAATTCAGTCTCCAGTCTTTCTCTTCCAGGAGAGATACAGACTCATTTATTGTTGCTACATTCCTTTACAAACCTACTGCTGTCCTGAATACAACTTGAAAGCGATTTAGGACACTATTTTTGCCAGTGGTGGCAAATACCTCTGATTCCTGGTGAGTCTACGATCAAATCAGTTTGAGTTGAGTGAATTTAGCTGATGTTGATAGGATTTGGCATCTCACGGTAAGTGCTATTCCAGTGTCTGTACACACTAATTTTCTTTCACCATGGTCAACAAGAACCTAAGAGAGTGACAGATCCCCAAGCATTATTCTATAAATATTTGTGATTCTAAACAACAGACTTCTGGAACTTGAAGCTTCTCTTCATGGGGAATTAAAGAATAATAAATTATTGTACGAGTTGAACAAATTAAAAGGTTTCAAAGAATAGGAAAGCTTTCGAGGGAAGGGATTGGGTACAGAGTTCTTGTGGTGGGAATTATATGGAATTGTACCCCTCTTATCCTATCCATTTTATAAATAAATAAATAGAAAGAGATAAAGGGAAAAAAAGGTTGACGAATATATGAGGGCTTCTTTTAAAAGGTCATGACTATTGGAAGTAAAAATCTTTCAAATGAGTGAATATTGTTGTTGGAGTGATGATTACAAAGAAACAGGTGTTTTTGAACAACTTTTGAGAAGTCTCAGTTGGCGTGTTTAGGGACATAATAAAATAGTTGAAATACGGTATGGAATAGGTTTTTGGCGAATGAATTTTTTTTTATGAATGTGGGAAGAATAATGACTTTTGGACAGTTCAGAGTAAATACGTGCTTAGTGGAAGGATCCTAAAGATTGAAAGGTGACTGCCATGCATACACTGAGTGCAGCTGGCAACTGATCGAAGAGAGTAGGCTTTCTTTCTTTCTTTCTTTCTTTCTTTCTTTCTTTCTTTCTTTCTTTCTTTCTTTCTTTCTTCCTTTCCCTTCCTTCCTTCCTTCCTTCCTTCCTTCCTTCCTTCCTTCCTTCCTTCCTTCCTTCCTTCCTTCCTTTCTTTCTTTTTTTTTTTTTTTTTGCCTCCAGGGTTATTGCTGGGGCTCAGTGCCTACATCATGAATCCACTGCTCCTGGAGGCCATTTTTTCCCCCTTTTGTTGCCCTTGTTGTGGTTATTATTGTTGTTGATGTCGTTGTTGTTGGATAGGACAGAGAGAAATGGAGAGAGGAGGGGAAGACAAAGATAGACACCTGCAGACCTGCTTCACCGCCTGTGAAGGAACTCCCCTGCAGGTGGGGAGCGGGGGGCTCGAACCTAGATTCTTATAGCAGTCCTTGCGTTTCATGCCATGTGCGCTTAACCCGCTGCGCGACCATCCGACCCCCAAGTGCCTTTGTTTCTTTATCTCTTTCATGAATTGCTCGATCCATCTCTGCTTTGAATTTAAACTTTAGCTCCCCCAAACTCTCTTTCCTTACTTATTACTATATTCACTTACTCCATACTTATTAGCGCGCTATGATCCTCAAGTATTGCCGCGAGCACCGAAACTCTAGAGATTCAAGACTCCCTGGGCTTTTTCTTGTCCTACGGTCACTGTAATATTTAAGTCAAGGAAGGAAAGTATTTACTAACAACTCTACATCTGAGGTGGGGGGGGGGGGCGACATACAGCACCGTTCCTGACTTTGAGAAATGAATAATAAGATTAGAGGCATCGAGATCTACAGACATTTAAAGCCTGGTGTAATTACTGTTTAGATTAAGTTTTTATTTGGAAGATTATGGAAGTTGTTTTTTTTTTGTGTGTGTGTGTGTTACCAAGATTAATATTTGGCTCAGTACCTACATAGCTCCACAGTTTCTGGTACCATTATTATTTTCCTTTGTTTTTATTTTTAAATTTTTTTAGATTTATTTACTTATAAAATGGAAACACTGACAAGACCATTGGATAAGAGGGGTACAATTCCCACCACCAGAGCTCCGTAACCCATTCCCTCACCTGATAGCTTTCCTATTCTTTTTAAAAATGTTTTTAGTATTTTATTTATATATATATATATATATATTTATTTATTCCCTTATGTTCGAGCTTCCAGTCTTTCTGTTTTGCATATCTGTCTTGATGTCTTATGTACACCACTCTTTTTCCTTGGTCTAACAACAAACTTAGCCTACGAAGCTTTAAAATAAAGGGTGAAAGCCACCAGGTGATTGTAACAGAATAGAGAAGGTTAAACACTGCAAATTCTTGATGTGCCTGACATGAAGAGAAATGTGAAGAGCAGCTGAGTAATCATCACACTTAGATATTTGAATATGAAGATGCGAACATAACAAGTCATTTTTCGTTTTCATATTACATGGAACAGTAAGAAGACATTTGCCGAGAGGCGGTACGTGTGAAATTTAGACCCCTGTCTGTTTCCCTCTAATCGGAATGCTCTGCTAGCAGACTGCCAGCATTTATGAAGGGTCACTTGCCGCCCCCAACTACTCCAACTACTCAGATCTCCATTTCCAAGAACGAGAATTCATTTTGTTTTAAAGAATTTTTGTGTTCTTATCCTTGAGCAACTAGAGATGGATAAACTAAAGTTTAAATAATGATCATATTCAATTACAAATGCACTTAGTAATCTTTCTTTCTAAAACAGATTCCTGTACAATACAGGTATTATATGTTTGTGCTTTAGAAGTTTTTAAAAACTCCATATAGTTAGATATTGCCTTCTTTCAAAGTAGGTGGTAAACTATAGAATTATGTCTACCCAAAATGCTAAGTAAGGGGGCTGGGTAGTGGCACAGCTGGTTGAGTGCACATATTACGAAACACAAGGACCCAGGATCAAGCCCCTGGCCCCCACCTGTAGGGGGAAAGCTTTGCAAATGGTGAAGCAGGGCTGCTGGTGTCTCTCTGTCTCTCTTTCTCTCTATCTCCCCCTTCCCTCTCAATTTCTGGCTGTCTCTATCCAATAAATAAATAAAAATAATGCAAAAAATTTAACAAAATAGATTAAGTAAGGAAGACTAGCAGTAAGAATTTTAAGGGAAAAAAAGTAAACATCCTTTTGCTCCAAAAATAAACACTGGCTCACAAATGCCACATCACAAGCACTGTGCTTTAACCATGTGCTTAGGGACAAATTTTAAGGTTAGATGATGCTTGTAAGTAATAAAAGAGATAAAGAAAAAATAACATTATCATTTTCAAATACTTATTATTGGTGCCTGGGGACATGCCTACAGAAACTCTGGTAGAATTTATTTGCAAATTTAGAAATATTAGATCTATTATAAAGCCAGGTTTACCCTGATACAGTTATTTTTGTCCTTGGGGATAAATGAATCTTTGCCTAATGGTTTTATAGGAAACCATTTTTCTCAACTTCAAGCCTTACATAAACAGATAATTTCAACCAGGACTAATAAGGAGAAGGTTTTTTTTTCTCCGTATATTTCTCCACATACAAAATTCAGTGCCTGTTTCTGAACTAAACTTTCATTTCTTTAATAAGAATATTTTATAAATTAAAATCTATTTTAAATAAAAATGCAGTAGAAATATATCACTTTTATGAGTATATAAATTGTCCATAATGCCTGATTGTGTGTGTGTGTGTGTGTGTGTGTGTGTGTGTGTGCGCCTCCAGGATTATTGCTGGGTCTTTGTGCCTGCACTATGAATCCACTGCTCCTGGAGACTATTTTTCCCCTTTTGTTGCCCTTGTAGTTTATAGTTGTTGTTATTATTATTTCTGTCGTTGTTGTTGGATAGGACAGAGAGAAATCGAGAGAGGAGGGGAAGATAGAAAGGGGGAGAAAAAGACAGATACCTGCAAACCTACTTCACTGCCTGTAAAGCGACTCCCCTGCAGGTGGGGAACTGGGGTCTTGAACCTGGATCCTTATGTCAGTCCTTGTGTTTGCCATATGCGCTTAATCAGCTGTGCTACTGCCCGGCCCCAAGCCTGAATTTTTATAAAAGAATATAAGCATTATGGCTCAGTCACTTAAATAGTTACATTATTTATGCTAACCGTAAATTGTAGTAAAATTGTAGCATGTGGAAGCAATGGAAACCTATCAATAAACAGTGATATGTACTCTATGTCAAAATGCAGATATAGAGCTATTATTATCCAAGTGTATCTTACCTTTTCACTAATAGTATTTTCTTCATTTCCAAAATTTAAGTGGGAATTGATGTTTGTATTAGACTTATATTTTAACAACAGAACATAAGATCAGAAATCTTGATTAATGTAGTTTTATCCTTACTCAAATAAAAAGTTTTAAACACCTTGGGTTTAACTGTGGGGATTACACTTCTTCCATATGGCTTTGAAAACTTGTCTTACTATAACATAAATTAAGTACAGCTAATATCAAGGAAATAAGGGAAAAATTGTAGCACATGGACTACATTTTATTTTATAAGAACTCAGCTATGATTTGTACAGAAAGATTATATAAAATACTGAGAAATGTGTAGTACTGCTTATTCTCACTGTGATTGCAACTGTTAACCAGTGCAGACTGATAACATTAGCCATTTACCCAGCAGAAATAAAGTTGGCATCCATTACATTATGCAATTAGGAATTTTTTATAGTGATTTGAGCAAAACAAGCATTCCCTCGTTATTTGACTTGAGTATCACATGCTTTCTTTGAAAAATTCTGATTACCAAAAAGATTATAAAAATACTTTTATGGTTGTATGTAAAACAGAGTTGAGAACGGTCTGGATTCAGATAAGTATAAATAAGATTCATTTCCTAGAATATTTGGCAGGGAACTTGAAATTCTGTGGGACTCAGTTCAAATTATTTTTTTGTGAAAAATGATTCTATGTCTTATTAAGTGTACCTGGCAATCCTGGCTTCTGCTCACTAGCTACTCATCAGTTTTGTGAGAATAACAGCCCTCTCCCACACACAGGATGGGCACATTTGCAGACTGTAACTTCAATCAACACTTGGGCAAGTGTTACATTTTAAGTATCAGAATCAGTTATTTACTATTATTGGGTGGCTGATTATCATTTGAAAACACTTTAATCAAAAAACTTCAACAAGTACTTTCTATTAACGTTATCTAAATCTGCACTAGGAAATTTCATAATTACCATGACGTATAATAAAAAAAATCTTACTGGAAAGTGAGTATTGCACAAGCTACATGGTTAGTTTAAAATGATCCATTGACAGAGTAGCAAAACCTAAGAAAGTCAACAAGCTAAGAGCTTCAAAGTAGCCAAGTTCAAGTGCTCCAGAAAGACTTTGCTCCATCACCTACTAGAGGATTTTATCTCCTGTTTTTTATTTGTTTGTTTGTTTTTTGAGGGCAAGCAGTGGATGGGTGGATGGGGCAGTTTGAAGTACACGTGTAATCTCACCACTCCAGGAGAATTTTTTTGTTTCATTCAGAGACACAGAGGAGTGACACCAATACCCTTTTATACGGTGTGCCGGGACTTGAACCTGCACCAAGAATATAAGGTGGGTGGCCAGCCTGAAGAGCTATTTTTATAGCTCCAAAGACTTTTGCTTTTAGATCTAATTAGGAAAATGGTGGTCATCTTCTTGCCGGCAAACATCTTTTTGAATTTACCTCAGTTGAACTTTTCTTGTCTTTCTTTCTTTCTTTCTTTCTTTCTTTCTTTCTTTCTTTCTTTCTTTCTTTTATTTTATTTATAAAAAGGAAACATTGGGTGGCTTTGGCAGCTCTGGGCGAGTGCAAGTAACAATCACCATGAATCTTCAGAGGCTCTTCCGGTTGCCCTCACTCGTTCGGTCTGCGGTCTCTGTCCATTTGAGGAGAAACATCGGCGTTACAGCAGTGGCATTTAATAAGGAACTTGATCCTATACAGAAGCTCTTTGTGGACAAGATTAGAGAATACAGAACTAAGCGACAGTCATCTGCAGGACCGGTGGATGTTGGTCCAGAGTATCAACAAGATGTGGACAGGGAGCTTTTAAAGCTTAAGCAAATGTTTGGCAAATCAGACATGAATACCTTCCCTACCTTCACATTTGAAGATCCCAAATTTGAAGTCCATGACAAACCCCAGTCTTGAAGAAATGATGTATGACTTATCTGGTAATTGGCCCTAGATTAGGTTCTAATACAACTGTTGGAAGTATCAGAAAATAAACGCACATTTCACCACTGTCAAAAAAAAAAAAAAAGGAAACATTGACAGAACCTTAGGATAAGAGGGGTACAACTCCACACAGTTCCCACCACCAGATCTCCGTATCGGCTCCCCTCCCCTGACAGCTTTCCTATTCTTTAACCCTGTTGGAGTATGGACCCAAGGTTATTGTAGGATACAGAAGGTAGAAAGTCTGGCTTCTGTAATTGCTTCCCCACTGAACATGAACATTGACAGATTGATCCATACTCCCAGCCTATCTCTCTCTTTCCCTAGTAAGGCGGGGTTCTTGGGGAAGCGAAGCTCCAGGACACATTGGTGGGGTCTTCTGTCCAGAGAAGTCTGGTGGGCATCCTGCTAGCATGTGGAACCTGGTAGCTGAAAAGAGAGTTAACATATAAAGCCAAACAAATTGTTGAAGAGTCATGGACCTAAAGGCTGGAATAGTGCAGATGAAGAGTTGGGGGAGCCTCCGTTTTGTAGATAGCTACTAGACATATTTTAGTTATATTCCTAAGGGCCTGTGGCTATACTAGTTTTTTGTTTTTGTTTTTTTTTTCCCTGAGCTTGAAATCTGATATGCAGGTGGATCCAAGTTACTGTCTGGGGAGATGATGTTCTGGCTGGAAAAGGGACAGAAAGCTCCATCAGGGAAGAGAGTAGCTCCTTAATATGGGAAAGGGGTATAAATATTGTTGACTGTAAACCCCATTGATTTGATTTGGTCTGGGGCCCATGTTCTGCTTAGGAGCCTATGTGACCTCTGCATCCCTGTAGATCTGAGCTCATGTTCTGTGGTCATGGGTAGTGACATTCCAAGCTGCCCCAATACTGACCTATCTTCCTCAGGTGTAGCATAGAGTATGTTGTCCACCCTCCCTTTGGAGAATGGAACATTCTTTACCGTTGTTGATCCAAGTTGAGGGCAAGGTCTTATGGGGGCCCACAAAGGATTCTGTTTTGTTGTTCCTGATAGAGATGACCAGTAAACATGGCAAGGGGATTTATTTGAGGTCTAGGCCCATCATGTCTGTTTGGGAGTCTCAGGACTCCCCAAAGCTGAACTTTTCATTAAGATGCTAGTTGGAAGGTCTTAAAAGATAAATACTGAGACTTCATCCAATTTGCATAAACATGACTAACTGTGTCTTTTACTGTTGAAAGATGAACTAGGACAATTTATTTTTTTTGGAAAGCTTATCCA
Source organism: Erinaceus europaeus (assembly GCF_950295315.1). Lineage (NCBI taxonomy): Eukaryota > Metazoa > Chordata > Mammalia > Eulipotyphla > Erinaceidae > Erinaceus > Erinaceus europaeus. Next base: position 5,942,412 of record NC_080179.1, read on the forward strand.
AATATGACAGCACCAAATTAGAAGTGGTGGGAAGTATCCCTCTGATAGTGAATATTAAGATGCAATTTTTTTGGAAGTTTCTAGGGTTCTTTGGTAAGAAGATGGGGTATCATCCATCCTCTTCTGCCAGAATGGTAAAGTGATAGATACATTGTTTTGATAGGTGAAAAATGTGGGCCTTAGTATTCCAACTCCTGCCCTCCATCCAGGATTAACAAGGAAAAGAAAGCAAGAATAATGCATTGTGGAAATACCACCTTTGATTATATTCCATAATATTACAAAATAAAGATTTTTCTGTTTACATAAATGGTTAAGTGTAGTCTTAATCTTTTTTCCCCTGGTGGTCATTGAGTAGCCAGAAAATTCTGGACTGTTGCAATAGGAGACACAAAAAAGACTTTGAGGGGCCGGGTGGTGGCGCACCTGGTTGAACGCTCATGTTATGATGCTCAAGGACCTGGGTTCAAATCCTGGGTCCCCACCTGCAGGGGGAAAGCTTTGCGAGGGGTGCTGCAGTGCAGCAGGTGTCTCTCTGTCTCTCTCCCTTTCACCCCCTTCCTTCTAGATTTCTGGCTGTCTCTATCAAATAAAATAAAGATAATAAAAAAAAATTTAAAAAGACTTTGAGATGGTATTGAGGCAAAGAAAAGAAAGAGACCTAGAGTGGGAGAGAATGATAGACACTTGCAGACCTGCTTCACCTGCTTCGCCCTGCAGTTGGGGAGCTGGGGGCTTGAACTGGGGTCCTTATGCTGGTTCTTGCTATTCATGCCACCTGCGCTTAACCCACAGCGCTACTGTCTGACCCCCTGGAAGATAATTTATTTACATATTATTTTAAAAGTTCTATCACTAGTCAGTTTTATTGTGCCAGGCACTGTAAACAACCATGGAATCGATATGAGATTTGCCTGTACAAAGGGCTGGGTGGTGGCACACCTGGTTTAGCGCACCATAAGCCAGAGCTGATCAGTGCTCTGGTCTCTCTCTCTCCCCTCTCTTTCTCTACCACTCCATCTGTATCTCTCTCTCATTAAATCAACAAAAAATTTAAGAAAAATAATATTTCATACTTTGTTATCTCATTAAGAGGTTCCATCAGTGCTTCAAACTATTAATCCCTGTTGAAAAAGTTTGAACAGAAAGTGTAAATTTTACAAACATTGAAAAAGAGCCAAGGCTCACACAGATGTATAAAAGGAAAATTTATTGTGTTTTTAATATTTATAGTATTTTATAATCAAGTATTGATTTGATTAGCTATGAGACCAATTAAAGAAAGCTTTTTTTCAGATTTAGGGAAACATAGGAGTAACTCCATATATGTAGAGCAATTCTAAAGCAGAGACAGAGGCTGGACGTCACTGTAAATAAGTCTAAATGTCTGCAATTTTTTTTTTAAACTATTTTTTCTTTTTTTAAATATTTTATTATATTTTATTTATTTATTCCCTTTTGTTGCCCTTGCTGTTTTATTGTTGTAGTTATTATTGATGTCATTGTTGTTGGATAGGACAGAGAGAAATGGAGAGAGGAGGGGAAGACAGAGAGGGGGAGAGAAAGACAGACACCTGCAGACCTGCTTCACCGCCTGTGAAGGGACCTGCCCGCAGGTGGGGAGCCGGGGGCTCGAACTGGGATCCTGACGCCGGTCTTTGAGCTTAGCGCCACCTGCGTTTAACCCATTGTGCTACAGCCCGACTCCCGTCTGCAATTTTTTTTAAAAGGGAGAATAAAACTCAACTGGTTTAATGCTGTTAACCAAGATAATAGGATAGTTTAGCGTGCAGACTTCAGTGTTGTGAGGTTTGCAAGAGAGGTGTATTCATTAACTCTTCATTAATATACACAAAGAAGGGGGCCGGGCGGTAGCACAGAGGGTTACGCACACACAGTACAAAGCACAGGGATCTGAGCAAGGGTCCTGTTCGAGCCCCTGGCTCCCCATCTGCAGGGGAGTTGTTTCACAAGCAGTGAAGCAGGTCTGCACGTCTGTATTTCTCTTTCTCTCTCTATCTTCTCCTCCTCTCTCAATTTCTCCCTGTCCTATCCAAAAAAAAAAAAAAAAAAAAAAAAAAATGGCCACAGGAGCAGTGGATTCCTTGTGCAGGCACTGAGCCCCAGCAATAATAGCCCTGGGGGCAAAGACAAAGCAAAGCAAAACAAAACAAAAAACCGACAAACAAAACCACTAGTGATAAGTGTTCTTAGAGAAAACTGGTCATCATCTAGCCAAGTATTGAGCCATGACACGGTGTAGTGGGCTATCCTCCCCAGAAGAGCATTAACCAAGAGCAGAGGAAAGCATGCCAAATAGATTCCAGCAACTCATAACCCCCATAACTCCTGAGAACAAGGTTCTTAATGGGCGAGGTGTGCATTGCCTACGTTTACACCTCCCCGCATGAATTCTAAGACATTCTATGAAATTGTATGTTTACTATTCCAGAAGAATGGCTAATGATTCCACAGATTAGAAAAATAGGAATTAAGTGAAGGAAAATTAGTTTTAATACTACAGGATTGCCAGGCTAGCGTTGCGGGAGAGAGAGACTCTGGAACTCGTGGCTGATTGAAATGCAATGCAATGTCTTTATTGATCAGAGTAAACGCCTTTATACTTTTGAAACGGAAGTCGCAGTTCAGAAAAGGAATGGCTAGGAGAGGGGATGGAGAGAGGAAAAGAGCTCGAAGGTAGCAAGCTTCCGTAGCAGTTGTTGTGAAGGTTCTAACCAGTGGGATTAAACCAATACCCTCCAGGCAGGGCGGGTCTCAGGCAAAACAATGATTATGTAAATAGACCACAGCATCAAGCAATGCAGGGGACCTGGCCTAACGACCAACACAGGATTTCATAGATAATTCAATAAGCAGACAGATAGTAATCTTGAAAGAAGGCAAGTATACAATTCTGAATAAGAGGAGCTGGGCATGGTGCACTTGGTTAACTGCACACATGTGAGGAGGCTTCATGAGCAGGTGGGACAGGTCTGAAGGTATCTCTCTTTCTCTCTCCCTATCTCTATATCCCTTCTTAGAAAAAAAAAGGCCTTGGGGGGTAGTGGACTGGCCATGCAGGAAACAAGCCCTAGTGACAACCCTGGTATCAACAACAACAACAACACAAAACAAACAAAAAAATTCAATTCCAAATATGCTTGAGCATACCTTTTTGATTCCATATATATATATAATTTATTTTCCCTTTTGTTGCACTTGTTGTTTTTCATTGTTGTTATAGTTATTATTGTTGTTATTGATGTCTTTGTTGGATAGGACAGAGAGAAATGGAGAGAGGAGGGGAAGACAGAGAGGGAGAGAGAAAGATAGACACCTACAGCCTTGCTTCACCGCCTGTGAAGTGACTCCCCTGCAGGTGGGGAGCCGGGGGCTCGAACTGGGATCCTTACACAGGTCCTTGTGCTTCATGCCACCTGCACTTAACCCGCTGCCTATCGCCAGACTCCTGATTCCCAATTTTTTTTTAAGCTTCAGAACATTTTCAAATATATAAAGACTGCAAAGGAAATAAAATTTCACATTATGAGCAAAAACTATTTAGGAAAGTGGCAAGTTAAATTACCGTAACAATGTAAATGACACACTTTCATTGTTAAAGTATGACAAGATAATAATTCACATGGAAATGTGGAAAGCTTTTCTTCCAAAATCTCAGTTTTCTTCCCAAATAGATTTTCTTCCAAAATCTCAAACAAGGAGATGTGTCCCCTGCATGTGTACTTTTCTTTTTGGCTTTACTAGGATCATTTTGATTGAGGACTTGTTTTGATCAAGAGTAACGGTCTCCTGCTTTCCTTCTGCTCCTGTTCATCTTTACACAGAACAAGATTGCAAGGTTATTCTTCTCAAGTAGAGCTCTTAGTAATTTCACCCACCTGCCAGAATCTGCCAGCAACTCCTTTTTATCTACAATTCAGACTTGTAAGCAAATGTTTAATGGCCACTGAGATCTGGCTTCATCTGCTTCATAGAATTTTAGCTAGAGTCAATCTTGACACTTGGTTTTTTCTTTAATGAACTCTTTCCCATCTTTTTTTTTAAAAAAAATTAGTAGTAATTCAATATTGCTTTACACAATTATTAGATAACAGGGGTTTAATTCCACACCATTCTCACCACCAGAGTTTTGTATTCGCATCCCCTCCACTGGAAGCTACAGGGGGCGGGGAGGGCTTATTGGAGTCTCCATTCATGGTGAGTCAGCAACGCAGTGATAATATAGACCAGTGATTGAAGTTTGAAGTCTGTTATTTGTTGCGATGGGACTGACCTCTTAACCTGTGATTTCTGATGCCAAGTCTGGTTTTGCAGTGTGGGAACTAAATGGAGTTACAGAGCACCCAGCAGACAAGGCAGAATTCTTCAGTTAATATAATTCTTTTTTTAACCAGAGCACAGCTCAACTCTGTCTGATGGTGGCGTGGGGGGACTGAACCTGGGACTTTGGAGCCCCAAGCATGAGAGTCTGTTTGCATAACCACTGTGCTATCTTCTCCCCACCAGTGTGGCTGAATTCTTGATGTGCCAAATGTCCATACATCTTGGCTCTAATCATAAGTTTGTGTTGATAAGGGAGAAAAGGATTTTTTCCAACATACAAAAAACACCCCAAATCATAAAAATATACAAATAGTAAAAAAAAAAAATTTATTTTTATGCAGTGAGTTACTGTACTGTAGGAACCTTGAAATTAAGATTTGTTATTTCTTTTGCTTTTCTTCCTTGTTTCCATCACTCTTGCTGCTTCCTCCCCTTCCTTAAAGTTACTGTATTAATATGTATAAAGTGTATAGATAAGAAAGGTTTACAGAACTGAGTAGCATCACCAGGAATATTTCAAATTGAGTTATTCCAGTTTGCCTCATAATTAAAGCTACCTTTCTTTCTTTTCTCATTATATTGGTTCAGTAAGTTTGAGACGTGTTATGAATTTTAAGGTTAAGGTGGCATGTCTCTAAACAGAGCTCTGTGGCTATGGAATTGCATTCACATTTACGGCTGGAAAAACTTAGAAATACCAGCTGAATGTTTGAAATTGGATTTTTAAAAATATTTATTCCCTTTTTTGTTGGCCTTGTTTTTATTGTTGTAGTTATTATTATTGTTGTTGTTATTGTTGGATAGGACAGAGAGAAATGGAGAGAGGAGGGGTGGACAGAGAGGGGGAGAAGAGAAAGACAGACACCTGCAAACCTGCTTCACTGCTTGTGAGGCGACTCCCCTACAGGTGAAGAGCCAGGGGCTCCAACCGGGATCCTTAAGGGGGTCCTTCCACTTTGCACCATGTGCGCTTAAGCTGCTGTGCTACTGCCCGACTCCCAAGACCCAGCATTTTATATTGCAGAGATTGAAGTTGCATGGAAACTGGTGTTCAGTTTCTATCAATGATTTTAAAATATGGAAATGAAATTCTTAAGAAAAAAATGAAGGTTGTTATTAATAGATTCATAGGTCTAAAAGATTATTTGTTATAAAAATAGTGAAAACTTTTAAATGGAAGTGAAATGATGCAGAACTACTTTCTCCAAAATTTCTTGTGGAATCTTTACTTTTTAAACATCTGGAGTGGTTAAAGGGAAGTCAGAGATGGGTCATTTACAACAAGTAATGGCCACTATAAGATATAACAAGATCAGAATAGCTTGTGGGATGCATTGGATCGACCTTCTCGTGGTGCATCCCATGAGTACCCATTCATTGGGGAAACTGACGATCCTCCCTAGCTGACTGAATCCACATTGATCCCAGTCACTTTCAAAGCCAGCAACAAGCAGCTCCTGACAGCTTTCAACCTGACGCTGTTGACTGGCTATGGAAGAAGGGCAAACGCTAGAAGAAGAAGAATAGCTGTGTCATAGGAATATTTCAAGACGCCACACAAGAAAAACTATGAGAACTGCAGGTATACATGCTCAGCCATTCAATACAGCCCTTAAGATGCCTGTACAGTCACAGTCAAGGACACACTTTGACTAAATGGCAGTTTTATAATGTACCTATCTGCCATCCTTCTAGTTGTTGTAATGGCCTACTTGAAATGGAGGGAAGTAACCTCAGCTGTCTGCGATGTTAATAGTACCCCAAGGCAATGCTATCATATTGAATGATGGCCTCTTTCTTCATATATCATTACGCAGATCTTGTAGTGAATAATCAAGATGGACTCATAGTGCATCTAATATCCAAGGAAAATGGAAGTTAAGGAAAGATAAATTGTAAAGTGCTCTTTAAAATTTCCAGATTTTTCTGACTAGCACAAAGGCAAACATTCAATTTATAACTCTGGTATTTTGCGTAAGAGTGCTAAAGATATCCAATGTTAAATCTGTTTCAACTTTCTGTTTCTTCACTTTCTGCCATACAGTTGTTTTTTGCCTTTAGTTTTTATGTGTAGTTTAATATTGATTTACACAATTATAAGATAGTAGAAAAATAATTCCACTCTGTTTCCACCACCAGAATTCTGTTTCCTCATCACCTTCCAGTGGAAACTGTTAAGAGTTCTCTCTAGATCACAGACGTGGGTTGACCATATCTATCTGTCTATCTATCTATCTATCTACCTATCTATCTATCTATCTATCTAATCTATCATCTATTTATCTATCTTCATCATCATCTATCATCATCTATTTATCTATATTTATGCATGTATTGTCCATTTTAATTCACTTTTATGGTCCTACCTTCACTTTCTTTTTTTAAAAAAATAATTTATTCATTAATGAGAAAGATAGGAGGAGAAAGAGAAAGAACCAGATATCACTCTGGTATACGTGCTGCCAGGCATTGAACTCAGGAACTCGTACTTGAGAATCCAATGCTTTATCCACAGCGCCACCTCCCGGACCACCCTTCACTTCCTTTCTAAACCACACCTAGGCCTATTGCTCCTTCCCAGCATCCTTCCTTTTCCCTCTTGTATCTCAGATAAGCGAAACAGTGCCGGACGTCCTCTGGTGGTTTCCAGATTTCCTTGCCTTTCAGTAATTGTATAAAAATGATTCTTAGTGACAAGTGTTTTGGGTCCCAGTGGAAATGGGATTCAGAGACCTCTGGTCACCTCCACCTAACATGTCTCCCCTCTGGGAGTATAGACCAAAACTCTTTATGGGGAGCAGAAAGTGAGAATTATGGCTTCTGTGCTTCTCCATTGGACATGGGCGTTGGCAGGTGGATCCACACCCCCAGCCTGTTTCTACTTTTCCATTGTGGCGTAGGGTTCTTGGGGAGGGGAGGTTCCCGGCTATGTCCTTCCATACATTCTTCATCCATATGTAACTGTGTCCTTTTGTTAGTTTGTTAATAAATTGCTTGAACACTCACTGTTTGAGTCTTCAGTGCTGGCTACTAAATGATTCTTGCTCATTATTTCTTTATATAAATAGGCATTCACTAGTGGTGATAGTTATTTAGAGATCTGAATAAAGTCAATGAGCAACATAGAAAAGTATGGATTATTTATTAAATTCATGTATTTATTCCCTTACTATTAAATACTTATTTAGTTGCAATTATATGGCAGGCATTGTGTCAGACTTTAGGACTATGAAACAAAGTCATACTAAATTTTTTTCTTCCAAAAACTTACCTTTCAAGGAAAGTGACAAATATGTTAAGAAAGTTTCTTTTTCTTTTTTGACCACACACACACACACACACACACACACAAAACCCTCTTTAATTTCCAGTAGTCTTGGAGGATACTTGACCTGGTAGGGCACAGAGCCTTGTTGTGTGTGTCAGGGTCTGAGGGCAGCTGAGGAATTTTCAGTGCTGTGGTGTTGGTCCCTCAGCCACATCTGAAGTAAAAAAGGAAAAACAAGTCAGCCTGGGGGGACTGGGACCACACGTGTGCCTGGTCCTGGCACCATATACAAAATGCAAATGAAGCCAAAGGAAAGAGTTTAAAACATTTTAGAAAAACAGACCCCGTCTTGTTATGTCATTTCCTTTTCACATGTTAAAATATTTATTTCACAACCTTCTGACTTAAAAAAATCTCCATCATTAAAAAAAACTATTATATTTATTTGCTTACTGAATAGTAGAGATGGCCAGACATTGGGAGGGAAGGGGGAAGATAGAGAGGGAGAGAAACAGAGAGACACCTGCAGCACCGCTTCACCACTTGCAAAGCTTTCCTCCTGCAGGTGGGGACTAGGGGCTTGAACCTGGGTCCTTGCACATTGTAACATGTGCACTCAACCAGGTGTGTCACCACCTGGCTCCCTCCATCAGTTTTATGGTGGCATTTATGAAGAATGGAAAAGGCATGACGGTACTGGGACTTTATTTGGAAGAGATTTCACATGCAGAGAGAAAAGAGTAGAATTGTGTAGGTTGAACATCACACATCTAGAGTACTGAGCAAAAGTGAGAACGTAGATCACATCACAAAACTCAGAGTAAATACTGCAGAGTGTCCATTAACTCACTGTGGTACATTTTTGTTGCAGCCACCAGAATACTAGAATCTCCCTCACTGCGACATCAGAGTTCATTGGATAATTGTTCACCTTGGAGTTCAAATAAGCTGAGTAAGTACAATGAATATGGAAAGAAAGCAATGAGAGATAACTGGTAATAATACATAGTTTTCTAGGCCACAAAAAAAAACACCCTCACATATTGCTTCTGCTTCAGAACAGAAAATTCTCCTAATTTAATTCCAGAACAATTATAAGCTTTACATCTAGTGACTTTTATGTACTTGGGTTAGAAGCTGATTGATGCTGCAATTTCTGACCTTATCTTTCTAATTAATATGGTTCTTACCTACTGGAAGATTTTACTCTCAAAAAGTGATGGTTGTATTAATAAAGAAATCTTTTAATGGAAGAGTGAAGTCAAATGAATAAGTCTGAAGAGTTTTGTACAACTCCTCAAAAAACTGCTTCAAGTCCTGGAAATTCCAAGTGGGAGCATGATTACCAGGCCAGTAAAAAAGAAACTCTAGGGGAAGGGACAAAGAGGAATGATGATGGAATACATCACTCATCTATAAATTGGCAAAGGGTGCTAAAAAAAAAAAAAGACAGAGGAGAAACAAAAGGCCACCAACTTGCAGATACTGCCATGATGCCAACCTGACTTCTCTGGGCAGACGACCTCACCAATGTGTCCTGGAACCCCACCTCCCCAGAGCCCTACCCCACTAGGGAAAGATAGAAACAGGCTGAGGGTGTGGATCCATCTGCCAACACCCATGTCCAGTGGAAAAGAAATGACAGAAGCCAGACCTTCCACCTTCTGCATCCCATAATGATCCTGGGTCCATGTTCCCAGAGGGATAAAGAATAGGGAAGCTTCAAATGGAGGGGATGGGATAGGGAGCTCTGGTGATGGGAATTAAATGGAATTGTACCCTTTTATCATACAATCTTGTTAATCATTATTAAATAACTAATAACAAATAAATTAAGAAAAAAGTTTAGTACAGGCCAAATAAATCTTACCTTATGGTAAATTTTTCTTATACAGATAACGTTTTTTTTTTTTTTTCCTTCACACAGGTTGCAGTTTATCTTACTTACTATGCTTAAGAGGAACTCTATACTTTTCTAGAATTAAATAGGATACAGAATCATTAACTTTTATGATAAGGGGAAAAAGGGTTGCTAAGTCTCCCATGGTCACTATTATTATATATTTTTATTTAATTTTTTTCTTTATGGGGGATTAATGGTTTAGAGTCAACAATAGAATACAGTAGTTTGTACATGTGTAACATTTCCCAGTTTTCCACATAACAATACAAACCCCCACTAGGTCCTCCTCTGCCATCCTGTTCCAGGACCTGACCCCTCCCCCCACTTCAGGGTCTTTTACTTTGGTGCAATACACCAGGTCACTATTATTATTAGTATTTTTTAATACGGCTCAACTCTGGCTTATGGTGGTTTTGGGGATTGAACCTGAAACCTTATTTTTGTTGCTGTTATTATTATTGTGCCTGAATGGAGGCCTTAACACTAATTCGAAGTTTACTTTCCAGACTTGATGGGTGAGAAGTGAGAATGTTTGACTGATTAAGAAAAGATCTCCACTCCACAGATATATTTTATAATGACATAAAAAATTCTGGCAAAATTGTGAAAGTCAGAATTTGCTCTAGTTTGACAGAACATCAAGGCAAAGGGACATTTGCAGATCTGATTATGGTAAGGAATCCATTGTGGAATATTATGTGGGGTTATTTAAAATAAACACTTGAATTCTTGAAAGGTAGAGAACTTTCTTGGCTCTGGTCAGAGAAAGGTAGAGAACTTGAAAGGTAGAGAACTTTCTTGGCTCTTTTATGAAAGAAAGATGGAGGTAGAACTAGAAACCCAACATGACCTTGTACATCTCCTTAGCTTCTTAGACCTTCCATGACTGTTCTTGTCTGGCTAAACTAGACTTTAAATAAACTCATCTGCTTTTACACCTATCTCACAGGAAAGATCTGAAAGAAAATATAAAGCCTACTAGCATGTCGACCTTTACTTTTATAAATCAAACTTTAGCTGTGCCCAGGAATAGCTCCTTATTCTAATCCATTTCTTATTCTTCTAACAAAAATTCTTTGTGAATCTATTTTAAACTGTCCCACATTATTAGCTTACCATTATTTCCCTGTGTTACTGAGACAACAGAAACCAAAGAGTTTACAAGTTTCTACCATTCCATCTATAACTTTGTCTATATTCACATAGTTATAAATATAAGTTTGGCAAGATACTGTGATAATTAGGTAAAAAAAACTTCCATGCCAGAGGCACTAGAGATTCTCGGTTTAATGCCCAGTACCACTGTAGATCAGAGCAGAGGAGTGCTCTGGTAAATAAAAGAAAAGATATGCATGCCAGATGGTGGTGCTCTGGGTTAAATACATATGGCGCGAAGCACAAGGACTGGAGTAAAGATCCCGGTTTGACCCCTGACTCCCCACCTGTGGGGATGTTGGGGGTCACTTCACAAGCAGTGAAGCAGATCTGCAGGTGTCTATCTTTCATTCCCCCTCTCTATCTTCCCCTCCTCTCTCGATTTCTCTCTGTCCTATCTAGCAATAACAACAACAACAGTAACAATAACTGTAACAACAATAAAATGGAAAAAATGGGCCTCTAGGAGCAGTGGATTCATAGTGCAGGCACCAAGCCCCAGTGATGAGCCTGGATGCAAAAAAAAAAAAAAAAAAAAAAAAAAGGAAAAAGAACAAAAGTGATATATATATATGTGTATCACATTTACATAATAAATATAAAAACATAAACTTGTTTGCATTCCTTCCTTTCTGTCTTGATTTTATTGCTTAGCTCTCAAGCTTTTTTTCAGCTACTTTATCCATTTGTCTGTTAGGTTTTGCTACTTGTCACCTATTCAGGGAAATTATTTGATTGATTCTTCCCCCTCCACTTCTGTTCAGAATCTAATGGCTTCTCCTCATTTTCATTCCTGCTACTTAAAATGCCTAGATGCTTGCCCCACCCTAATGTCTCTTCTCTACTCAGAAGCTAGAGTGAGCATGTGAACATATGAGTCACCTTACAAACTCTGTTATTAGTTACTCGTATTATCTAGATTATTTTCATCAATATGCAGATATTCTGTTACTTCTCTCACATACAGAACAGCCATCTCTTAACTTGAGTTCTCTTATCAATTTTCTGAGTTTTGATACTTTTTAATAGATTTTTTACTGAAGGTAAAATAAATTACTCTGATACTTTTTTATAGATTTTTTTACTGAAGGTAAAATAAATTACTGTGCTCTTTCATTTATTGCCTACAAATATCAGTTTACCCTTACAAAGCTTTGAATCTGATCATGCTAAGTTTGCCAGTGACTTCTAAGTCGTTTTTGCTGACCAGCTCTTTGTCCCTTGTTACTTAGACTGTTAGCATCACACAGCAGAGCTAATGCATGCCAGTACACTCAACTTCCAAGGCTATGTGTTTGCCTCTTTTTGTTGTAGCTTACTTGCCAATTTTTCTGGTTCATCTTGTGTCCCTGGTCTTACATTGTGCACACTTTAGACTTTTGTCCTTGAAACTCTCTTTTGAATTTTTGCCTGCTTCCTTTGTGAATATCTATAAATACCCTACATGTAAGAATACCTTTCATGAAGTTCAAGCTAACAGCATCAGCTAAAATCTTTTCCTCTTGACTTCCAGATTCATATACCAAAGAGTCTGCTCATCTAAAGTACCTGGATGTCCATTAGGTCTCTCCAAGGTGATACATAAAATAGATAGATAGATAGATACATAGACAGACAGACAGACAGACAAACAGGCAGGCAGGCAGGCAGACAGATAGACAGACAGGATAAAAACCTGAGGTCCTGGCTGGTTAAACTCGTTAACCTGCATGTACCCCTGATGTCATTATGACAGGAAATAACAAGTGTGTTTGGGATAAAAACTCTGAAGCCATTTACATATTTTCCCACTCATTGTCATACCCCGTGTGTTGTTATATCCTGTCAACTTGGCTTTCAACATCTGTCTAGAGTTTGCTGCTACTTAACTGTAGTCATTACTTTGTCCTCATGCTTACCCCATCTCACCTTGATAGTGGCAATATCCTCTTACCTAACCTGCAGTCCTGATTTCATGCCTGTCCTTCTAATTTATATTCTCAACTCACAACTGGATGAGACTCTTAACACATGTCAATTCATGTTACCCCTTTCTTAGAAACCCTTCCATACCATCCTTGCTTGGTCAGAAATGAGACACACTTGTGTGTTACGACCTGTAACGATTGATTATCTCTTTGACCTCATTCTCAAATCAGCGCCTTGGCCTTGCTTACGCTACTTCATGTATCGAGGTCATCCTTCAACTACGCCAGACATGTTCTGGGCCCTTCTTACTTTAGATTTTTCCTCTTTCAATTTTGTTTTCACTGTTCCATCTGGTTGGAATGATCTTCCTTCAGGTTTTCAATAATTTGCATCACAATCATTCCATTAATTTGTTTAAAAACCCTCCCCACCCCTGCCACCTTGAAACTTTCCGTGATTGTCTTGTCTCAACTACTCCTACACTTTCTTCTGCTTTATCTGTATCTTTGACGCAAATCACTTCCTAGTGTGTGGTTTTAAAAATTGATCTTCCTGATTTCCTGATCTAAATCTAGAATGTAGCTCCACAAAATTAAAGTTTCTGACTTCTGTTTGTTGTTGTTCATCATTTTATCTGTAGAACCTAGGAAGAGACTAGTCTCAATAGTTTATTCTCAACAGTTCAGTGAATAAATAAATGAATGTAAGCTAGGCACTACTGTTGTTTTTTTCATAATATGAGTTATATGTTTATTTACTCATATACGTGTCCGTCTCCTCTATGATGTGAGACTGGATGGAGAAGATGTGTTTTCACTTCAGCTATCACAGTGCTTCTTATAAAATGACCTGAGTGTCAAAGAGGCAGGGAAAATGCACATTCTTCTTCTTCTAGCGTTTGCCCTTCTTCCGTAGCCAGTCAACAGCGTCAGGTTGAGCCTGATGTAAAGTTTCGAGACCTCCTTTGAATCTGGAGAGGTGGCAGTCATTGACTATGTGGGTCATAGTCTGTCTGGAGCCACAGGGGCAGTTCGGGTCGTCTCTGGCTCCCCAGCGATGGAACATAGCGGCGCACCGGCCATGGCCTGTTCGATAGCGATTGAGGAGGGCCCGATCATAACGTGCCAGGTCAAAGCCGGGTTGACGCTCGCAGGGGTCTGTGATGAGGTGTTTGTTCTTGACCTCAGCTGACTGCCAATTCTGTTTCCAAGAGTCTGGGACAGAGAAGTTCAGTGTAGGCGTAGGAGACCAGATTGGGTGACGAGACATCAAGCGTTGGACAGGGTGGGCGAAGATATCCACGTATATTGGCAGGTCCGGTCGAGCGCAGACGTGGGAAATGAACTTAGATGATGCCGCATCCTGACGAATATCTGGCGGGGCGATGTTGCTGAGAATTGGCAACCATGAAACCAGGGTGGAACGGATGGTTCCAGAAATGATCCTCATGGAGGAATATAATTTGGAGTCGACCAAGTGGACATGGGGGCTACGGAACCATCCTGGGGCACAGTATTCTGCAGTGGAATAGCATAATGCCAGAGATGATGATCGCAGTGTGGCAGCGCTCGCGCCCCATGAGGTGCTGGCCAGTCTTGCAATGATGTGATTCCTCGCGCCCACCTTTGCTGCAGTTTGTATGAGATGTTCGTGAAATGACAGGGTGCGATCGAGAGTAACGCCAAGATAGACTGGCTGGGCTTCATGCCGGATTCTCGTATCGCCAAGCTGCACATTAAGCTCACGCGAGGCCGAGGCATGGTGTAGATGGAAAACAGATGATACCGTTTTTGCAGTGCTAGGGATTAGTCGCCATTTTTTTACAGTAATCAGATATCAGAGACATGTCTTTTGTGAGTGTTTCCTCGAGGATGTCGAACTTGGATGCCTGAGTTGCACAGTAGATGTCATCGGCGTAGATGAACTTCCTTGAAGAAGTTTCTGGGAGAAAATGCACATGTGAACTTTGAACACAAATTCAAACACAATAATGTTACAGTGTTTTCAGAAAATTTATGGACATTTGGAAGTTCATTTCTTAGGTCTATTCTATTGTGCAGATCAGAAACACCTGACTCCTATGAATGCTTTTTCTGTATTCTAAGGGTCTTGTATCACATTTTAGAACTTGAGAATAAAATTCTTGTTGTAAACTAGTCAGAGAAAAGGTTCAAGTAGTTATTAACAAACTAGTGAGAAGAAAAATATCAAAAGCACAGAGATAAATATATTAATGAACAAAGAAGATAAAAACATTTTGTCTTGCACTAATGTTAAAACCATTTTTGTTGATTTCCTTTTACTTATGGTGGATCTGTATAGTTTGCTGCTAATATAACACCCTCTCAGCCATATTATTGTCTAAATATAAACAAACTGCTAATTAAATATTTTTTTAAATTTCTAGCAGTGATTAAAACACTTTTATGCATTAGATATATTGTAAGTACAAAGTTATTTTTATTAAAAATAGCTCCAGAAAATGCATTTGGAATTAAGCAAGCTGGCTTAGAGATACTTTAATATAAGAAGTCCATAGGACAAAATTATTTCTGAATGTAAGAAAATAGTACAAATTAGATTTTAGATAACTCTCATATACTTCTGACTGAAACATTTGCAAGGACTTGGGTTAAAATCCTAGTCCTCACCTTCAGGGGGAAAACTTCACAAGCCATGAAGGCAGGAGTCTTTTTCTTCCTGTCTCCTTACTCTCTCTTGGTTTCTCTGTCTCAATCAATCAATCAATCAATCAATAAAAGACTGAACATGAAATTTAGTCAACTATGAGAGTAAAAATCTCCTCCCTGACCCAGATTTATTATCTGCTTGAATTTATGAAAAGATGTGCTAGTGTGTATGCAGAGGTGAAAGATGCTGTTCAAATAAACACTTTTGGAGCTATGATTGTGTCCACCAGAGTCATTTATTTCTTTCACATTGGCATTTGTTGATGGCAATGTTGTCTCTCTGTCATAGCACTGTATTAGATACTTGACATACATAAAAGGAATATTATTGTCTCTATTTTATAGACTAAGAATTGAGGCTCAATTAACTGCAGAAACTTGTTCAAATGTATGTGAATGGGAGTAACATACATAAGATTGAAGAGCTGATGTCCTTGCCCTTCTAGCTTATTGCCTTAATCTCCAAATTGTTGTTGTTGTTGGATAGGACATAGAGAAATAGAGAGAGGAGGGGAAAACAGAGAAGGGGAGAGAAAGACACCTGCTTCACTGCCTGTGAAGCAACTACCCTACAGGTGGGGAGCCGGGGTCTCAAACTGGGATTCTTATGCCTGTCCTTGCGCTATGCGCCATGTGCGCTTAACGCACTGCACTACCGCCCGACTACCTGTATTTGGCATTTTAATCACATTCTTCATAAATTTTGCAGGATAAAAATATGATTATCCTTGAACTTTTGAAATAGTAGAGTTTGAAAATCCCCACTATTTCCAGACATGGATTGTCTAGAAATCTCAGGTTGATAAATACCAGCAAAAGCTAAAATGAACCAACGTCACTTTTGAACTTTGAGGTTGGAGCCTGTGGACAAGACATAACCAGCCGCTCTCCTATGTTGTCCAAATGCCAAATCATTTGTTCATAAATGATATAGTAAATATTTCTGTGTTTGTCATGTGACAGGCTTGGGCTGACAGTGGAAATATTATAAAAAACACAGTGAACTTCTGCTTTCTGCACAGTACATCTAATAAAATCAAATAATGAGGGGGTCGGATGGTAGCGCAGCGGGATAAGCGCACATGGCATGAAGCGCAAGAACCGGCATAAGGATCTGGGTTCCAGCCCCTGGCTCCCCACCTGCAGGGGGATCACTTCACAAGCAGTGATGCAGGTCTGCAGGTATCTTTCTCTCCCCCTCTCTGTCTCCCCTCCTCTCTCTATTTCTCTCTGTCTTATTCAACAACAACGACAACATCAATGGCAACAATAACAATAATGACAACAACAAGGGCAACAAAATGGGAAAAAAAATGGCCTTCAGGAGCAGGGGATTCGTAGCGCAAGCACCCAGCCCCAGCAATAACCCCGGAGGAAAAAAAGAATCAAATAATGACATGAAGCAAACATATATGGCGAAGGAAAAATCTCGGACATCGGACACAGGGCCTCGTCGTTCAGGTCCGTGAACTCTTCAGTAAACAAAGAAAGTTTTTGGAACAAGTTAACTGAAGTTATTGGTTAAGGAAGCCAGAAGAGGGACAGGCAGGTTCAAGTTATGAGGCTGAAAGGGGCATGGATGTTGAGGAGCATGGATAAAATCTAGAAGGCAATAAAACATGGCAAACAATAAAATTAAATAGGTCGGAAGGGCCTTATACACTAGTGTAAGATTACTGAAATTTAGACACGGCAATATAAAGACACAAGATGATTGTAAGTATAGGAAAAATCTAGTCTTCTTGCATTTTGATTAAAAAAAAAACACTTACTTATCCCTAAATATGCATCTTTTTCAAAACTTGATAAAAAAAATCTGACCTCAAATATTTCATGTCAACAAATAATCACATTAAGACAAAGGCTGAAATTTGCTAATACAGATAATTCTTCTCACTACTGGGTTCAAATAAAATCATGATTTTTTAACTTTCCAGAAAATATGTGAATAAATGTGCCCTTGTAAACTTGCATATTCATAAGTACACTCCAAGTATTATGAGAGAATTTCTAATTTAAGTACAATGTCATCTACGTTGGGGACTGCATATTTGAGTAGGGTGTTTTTATACATTTCCCATTATTGGGTTTTGAACCCTGGCTGGGTACAGTCATGTGATGCCATCATTGGAAGTTCTAACTCATCAGGAAAATATGTTGTACTGTTTGAAGGGACAAAGGGGCAAGGACAGGGGTGAATACACCATGACACAATCATTAACTTTGTTAAAGAAGCCTGTGTTTTAATACTGAAATGTATTAAGAACTGCAATGGAAAAAAAAAAAAAGAATAGTTCTTCTTTTTCAGCCTCCTGTTTCTCCTTATTTTAATTAAAAGGCCTGGGGTTATGAATTAACCTGTCAATGCCCATGTCCTGCGGAGAAGCAATTACAGAAGCCAGAACTCCCACCTTCATTTTTTCATAAAATCTTTGGTCCATACTCTCAGAGGGATAAAGAATAGGGAAGCTTCCAGTGGAAGGGATGGGACATGGAACTTTGAATGGGGGGCGGGGAAGATGTGGAACGCTGGTGGTGGGCATTGAAATGTATGAAACTGTACCCCTATTATCCCACAGTCTTGTTATTCATTATGAAATTACTAATAAAAAATGGGGGAACAGTTCTACAGGAATCTGAAGGGGAGGAGGAGGGGCCTGAAAGGAGGCTGGGGACACAGCACACTCTGGTTTAGGAAGATGTCAGCCAGCGGTGTCTGTGGTGTGCAGACACCATTCACAGGAAGATGAAGAACTTTGATTCTTTTGTCAACCATTCACAAAAACAAAACCAAACAACAAAACCTCAGTAAGGCAAAAATGATCATAAGTGTGGTTCTGTGTTGTCCAGTAGATCAAATGCTCTGGTTTGATGTGTCTTTGAATTTTTTTACTGAGTTTTGAACTGTTGTTATATTTTGTCCAGACAAATATTTTATATTTTAGCTCAATTACTATTAATTTTTTTACCTTCATCACTGCTCATCTTTGTTGTTATTATTTCCTGTAATTATGTTATTTTTTCAAAGTTGAACTTTGCAGAATTTTTAGGACAAGGATATAAAACAGATTACTGCTTTTTTTTTTTTTTTTTTGGTAATTCTTGATTTCACCTTTCCCATTTAGACCTATTACGATGAACTAGTTTTGCCTGAGTTTATATCAGCTCATATGGGATTACAGAAATTCACTTCAGCCATACTTACTTCATTCATTGGTCCATAATCAGTGTTATTAAAGCATATCTGTAACTCTGCGATTGTGTTGACCAAGAACCAGCCTGGGTTCTAATCTGTTTATTGCAACAGATTCTCTATTTGTATAATATTTTATTTATTTATTTATTAGATATAGACAAAAGGAAATCAAGTGAGGAGGAGGAGGAGGAGATAGAGAGGGAGGGGTGGAGCTTCATGAGTCTTGAGTAAGTGCTGAAAATCTCTCTCACTCTTCCTTCTCTATTAATGTTTTTACCAAAGACAAAAAGGTCACCAAGAGTAGTGGACTCATTGTATAGTTACTGAGTTCCATCAATAATTTTGGATAGTAAAAAAAAAAAAAAGAAGAAGAAGAAGAAGAAAGAGGGAGAATAATTAGGTGACATTATATTAGACGAAATTCTATGAAGCTGGCATCTATCGTTAGTGTGATATATCAGAAACTGTGCAGTATGCTGACTTGTGCGGGGCCAGGCACACATGAATTAAGGAACGAAGGAGAACGGCATTTCAAAGCAGTAGAGATCACATTAGGTTTGATTTTTGTAAGTTAGGGAAATATAATCATGAGTACAGGGAGCGGACAAGTGGAGCATTACAACTTAGTGGACTACAAATAGTCATGGAAGCAGAGAATGACACAGACAGAAAAGGACGCCAGGGGAATATTTTGTGTCTCCACCCCATGACAAGTTGCATAATAAAGAATCTGACTTACTGCGGTGCTAAAATGACATTTGTTGATACGAATTACTGATGGAGCACTTACTGCAAGTTTTGGAACCCAGAGATGCCTAATACCAAGTGCAAGGAACCCAGTTCAAGCCCCGCCCCCAGTCCCAACCTGCCAGGGAAAGTCTCTGTGAGCTTGAACCTGGGTCCTGGCCCATGGCAGTGTGTGCCCTCTATAGGTCCCTTACCACCTGACCCCATCACCTGATGATGAAGGGTGGTACTAAGCGTGACTTTCATTCCTGTAGGACATTTGGCATGCTTTGGAAATATTTATGGTTTCTATAACTCGGGAAATATTGGAAACTAGTTGACGGAGACCAGAGGTACTGTTAAATAGCCTTTAAAAAGTTTTTCTGTTAAAAAATGGTGATTTCACCCATTTCAGCTCATCTTGGATGGAGCTTGAAGAAATCATGTCAAGTGCAATAAGTCAGAAACAGAAGGATAAATATGGGATAATCTCATGCACAGGCAGAAGCTGGAACAAGATCAGAAGAGAAAACACTCAGCAGAACTTGGACTGGAGTTGGTGTATTGCACCAAAGAAAAAGACTCTGGGGTGGGAGAGAGGGGAGGAATCAGGTCCCGGAACAGGATGGCAGAGGACCTAGTGGGGGTTGTATTGTTATGTGGAAAACTGGGAAATGTACAAACTATTGTATTTACTTTCTACTGTAAAACGTTAATCCCCTGATTAAAAAAAAAGTTTTTCTTAAAGACTGGTGATTGATGAGAGAGGAACAGAGCATCACTCTGGTACATGGAATGCTGCATATTGAACTCAGGATCTAATGCTTGAGAGTCACATGCTTGACTTACACCTTCTCTGGGGTCCCAAGTAGTCAGAAAATGCTCCTCCCCACCAACTAAAATGAATAAGTCTAGCATGTCAGTGTTAACAAGATTCAAAAGCTCTGTCCAACTTTGAGATACAAACACTTTGGATGTATGTTCTCATGGTTCAAAACCTGTGATCTCATAAACACCAAGGTGTGTGCATACCAGATGAGTTATCTTTAGCACAATTTATTTATTGTTTATAAAGTTTTTAAAAAGTATCTTTATTTATTGACTAGAGACAGCCAGAAATCCAGATGGTGGGGTGGGGGAGATAAAGAGAGCCGACTACAGCACTGCTTGAGCATTCACAAAGCTTTCTCTCTGCAGGTGGAGGCTGGGGGCTCGAACCTGGGTTCTTGCGCATTGTAATATGCGCACTCAACCAGGTGTGCCACCACCCTGCCCCCAAATTCATTTATTCTTAAAAAACTAAATATTTAGATCTTATGAAATCCTACTATCATTTCACAGATTCATAAAATAATAAACATATTTACTGTTCTTTTTAGTATTTCTTAAAGAGTTGAGACAAGCAAAGATAATTGAAAATAAAATAAAATCCTTACTAGGATTTATTTGGAAACAGAAAGTTGATGTCTTTTGAAATGTTCATGTCTCATTACCCTCATTTTTGTCACATTTTGCATTTCATATGTTTATTTTAAAAGAAAACCAGAATTACCCATATATGCTTTAGTGATAAATGGCTTTGACTAAAACAGAGGAAAACTAGTCTGATGATGTCTGGTCAGCCAGAGGGCTGGGGAAGTGACTGTTTGAAACTTAAGTGGGAATCCTGAGATTCAGTACTTGAACAAGAAATTTAAGACAAGTCATTTACAAAGGTTCTATTAATCCTTTCTAGGTTAAAGAGATTCTAGACCTGCTCTTAACAATTAGAAGCTACTAAATGCAAAGTGTGTGGATTCTTTTTTTTTTTTTCCTTCTCTTTTCTGGACAGGAATTAAAATATGACCCGAAGTGCCCTTAGCAGTTTTACTAATCTGTTGTTTACTCACTCCCCCCCCAAGGTATTTATTTACTTATTGATGAGAGAGAGAAGAGAACCAGAGCTGGCACCTGCGGTGCTGGAGACTAAGCAAGGAATCTTGTGCTTGGCCATCTAATGCTTTATCTACTATGCCACTTCTGGGATCATATTATTCTACCTTTTAAGCTCATAATCTCAGAGAGAAGAAAATATAATTGGGCATTACTTATTATACATCATTCTATAGCTTATTGAAGACTTGGATCTGCGAAGGGAGGCTGGATAACATACTCTATCTACCACCTGAGGAAGATGGGTCCTGAAATTGGGGCAGCTTGGAACATTCCTACTCATGACCACAGAATGTGAGCTCAGACTTACAGGGATACAGAGGTTACATAGGCTTCTAAGGTGAATATGGGCCCAAGATCAAAACGATGGGGTCGACAGTCAACAATATTTATACATGTTTCCCATATTTGGGAGCTACTCTCTTCCCTGCTCCAGCTTTCTGGTACTTTTTCCAGCCATGACATCATCTCTCCAGACAATAACTTGGATCTACCTGCATATCAGATGTCAGGCTTAGGAAAAAAAAAAAGACTATAATCTTGGGCCCTGTGGAATATAACTAAAGTATGCCTACTAGCTATCTTCAAAACGGAGACCCCAAATCTTCATCTGCAACATTCCAGCCATTGGATTCATGATTGGTTAACAATTTGTTTGGCTTTTTATGTTAACTCCTTTTTCAGCCACCAGGTTCAAGATGCTACCATGATGCCAAATAGACTTCCCTGGGCAGACGTCCCCATCAATGTGTCCTGGACCCCCGCTACCCCAGAGTCCTGCCTCATTAGGGAGAGAGAGGGGCAGGTTGGGAGTATGGATAGACCTGCCAGTGCCCATGTTCAGCTGGGAAGCAATTACAGAAGCCAGACCTTCCACCTTCTGCATCCCACAGTGACCCTGGGTCCATACTCCCAGAGGGATAAAGAATAGGAAAGCTATCAGGGGAGGGGATGGGATACGGAGTTCTGGTGGTGGGAATTGTGTGGAGTTGTACCCCTCTTATCCTATGGTTTTGCCAGTGTTTCCTTTTTATAAATAAAAATGAAAAAAAAAAAGACTTCAGCCTGCATAATCTTACCAAAATTTTGGAGTTTTCTTTTTAACAAACCATTTAATTACCTTGTTATTATTTTTCTTGAGGAATTTCATGAGGTGGCCAATGCCAACAAAACAAGAAACAAAAATTGCTGAGAATATGGAGAAATAGCAGCTCTCATACACTTCTGGTGACAAGGAAAACTGTTGCAGTCACCTTGGAAAACATGAGTATTCCTTAAAAATTCAACAACGGTGTGATGTAATAATAGTTCCACTTTTTGTATTTATTTCTTATACCTCTCCTTACTAACACTAGTAAGAAAATATATTCATTTACTTCCTTATACTTTTATTTATTCATATCTGTATTTATCATAGCATTATTCACAGTAACCAGGTTATAGAAGTAATTCAAGTGCCCATCAATGAATAACTGGAAAAAGTATAGTATATAAACACTGAAATTCTATTCAGCTGCTTATGCTAAGTGAAGTCAGGAGAAAGACAAATACTGGATGGTTACACTCATGTGGATCCTGACAATAGAATTTGGGTACCAGAAAGGAAGAAACAGAATTAGGAGAAACATGTAGAGTGGGCTGAATGGAGAATGAACTTATAGAAATTGGTGCTAGGAATTATCTGAAATCATATACTTGAAAAATGTGTGAAGCTACTTAAACTTGTACAGAGCTATAAATGAATGCTATTACAACTAAAAAAACAATCACAATGTGAACAAGAGAAATCATATGATAGATTCAATTCATATAATCAGTAGCCAGTAAGGGATTAAAAAAAATGTTTCACTGGCGGCCAGGCAGTACTGTATCTGGTTAAAAGCTCATATTACAGAGCGCAAGGACCCAGGTTCAAGCCCCTGTTCCCCACCTGCAGGGGGAAAGCTTTACAAATGGGGAAGCAGGGCTCTGTCTCTTTCCCTTTCTATCTCCCCCTCTCCTCAATTTCTTTCTGTCTCTAAATAAAATAAAATATTTAAAAATATTTCATTGCTCAATTATTCATTTTTATAATGCTCTCCAAGACTTGAATGAATTCTTGTCACACTGCTGTCTGGCTAGAGTCATGGCTCCATACAGCATATTAATTGCTGGATAATCTTTCTCTCTTTGGAGTCCAAGGCTGACTTTTAGGCAGCGCTTTAAAGGCAGAGCACAAATGAGGAGTCATTTTTTTCTCTCCCTCTCCCTTTCCCTCTCCCTCTCCTCTTCTCTCCTCTGTCTCTCTCCCTCCTCCCACTCTTTCTTTCTTCCTACCCGAGCACTGCCCAGCTCTGGCTTATGATGGTGCTGGGGACTGAACCTGTGACATCGGAACCTCACCATGAGAGTCTCTTCGTATAATCATTAGGCTATCTCCTCCCCCCAGACATACTTTCTACCAGTACTGAATTATCATGATTGACTCAGTTTGCATTAGTCTACATGTGCTTATACATTTGGCTAGCAAACCAAACATTTTGCTAGGAGAGAACCAAAAAAATACATCCTTATCCAAATATTTATTTTTCAGAAGTTAGCTTATTCAACTTTCAATTATGTGTACCCATGACCACATATTAATATTTAATTAGGAAGAAAGTGTTACTTTTTGCTTCATTTTTTTTTTGGTCTTTATGACTCATATTGTTTTTAACCTAAAGACCCAGAACCAATGTGTTTTTTTGAGTTTTTATGAATAGGAAAAATCTATCATCATATACATTTGGTAAGACCATTTATTTGTAGGTGAGACCCAGAGCGTCATTTTAGAAGAGAAAACAATAAATTTGCTTAAGGGTAAAAACACTATATGCAAATAGTTTTAAGAAAATGAATGCATTGTGTGGTGGCATTGGTGAAACAGGAATATTTTTCTGTGTACATATATGGAAACTGTTATAGGGAAGCATTTTGTTCCAACACAGAAGTTACACAGGTACAAGCAATAATAAACAAGTTCCTTATTATTGACAAAACGTCAGGGGAACCTTGTAGTTGAGGAAAGCTATAAAGACATTCTTTTTTGTTGGGGATAATCTGAATAAGAGGAAAAAGCTGCTGACATCTCTCTTCAAGAGGATGTGTAGCTAATTTATTTAGGATTAAAGAATTCATAGCAGAGTTAGCTCAAGGTTGTATTTAAACCTTAACATGCCTCTTTGCAGCTACAGTATCCTTTTCTAAACAATTACATTTCCCCCCAAATCTTTAGGATAAAGTTTATTACCAAGCATCTAATTTCATCTGTTGGAGGCAAATTCGAAGGCCAGCTTCCAGGATGGGTGGGGCCTGCAGGTGCTCTCAATCAGGTCGTTTGACCAGCCAGCCTTCTGGCCACAGGTGTCATCCTTCTGGCAAATTAGACAGCTAGCTTCTGGAGTGGGCAGGGCCAGCAAGTTAAAAAAAAATCATCTCTTGTGCATTTTTTTCAATCAGACTTTAAGTGTTAGATGTTTTTGACATAAAGTTGAGACGATAGTAGGTATTTCCCATGTATATTATGCTATTTCTTCATTTGCAAGTATTTAAATGTTTAACTGAATGTTAAAAGAAAGTTATGTGTATTGTAATCAAAGAAATAATATTGACACATTACATTTAAGTCCATTCTTCTGTTTTTCTCCTCCCCCCTCTTTTCCTCCTTCATGTCTTCTATACTTTTTGTTATTACCAGAGCTTCACTGTTAAAAAGGACATCTATATAAAAGGACAAAGAGAAGGAGGGAGGGAGGGAGGAAGAGAAAGAGAGAGAGAGAGAGGAGGAAATACACCACAGCACTGAAAATTGCTCTAAAGCAGTGGGAACTGAGCTTGAACCTGGGTCGTATGTGTGGCAAACTAGGTACATTATCCAAGTCAGCTATTTTGCAGGTTCTGGCCTTCTCAGATTTTAATTTAATATTCTTTCCCTTTTACATTACAGAATTCCATGAATATACCATATTACATTTAACTGTTATGTCTCTTTAGTTGTCACTTGATTGAGATAATGTCACATTTTCCTTGTTTTTTAAGACTTTGACAGTTGAAGAGTAATAGACTTTTAGGTTTGGAGAAGGAATACTACAAAGTTAAAATTCATATTATAGCAAAATTACTTAGTATCACTGTGACTTGTCTTGAACCCTTGAGATAGTCTGCCCGGTTTCTCCAGGATAAAGCTATCTTTATTCATTCTTTTACATGCTTTGCATATTGGAGAGG
Source organism: Erinaceus europaeus (assembly GCF_950295315.1). Classification (NCBI taxonomy): domain Eukaryota; kingdom Metazoa; phylum Chordata; class Mammalia; order Eulipotyphla; family Erinaceidae; genus Erinaceus; species Erinaceus europaeus. Next base: position 5,967,779 of record NC_080179.1, read on the forward strand.
AATCACTATACACAATACCCTAAGAAATGTCTTGTGCTTTTTTTTTTTTTTTGCCTCCAGGGTTATTGCTGGGGCTCGGTGCCTGCACTATGAATCCACTACTCCTGGAGGCCATTTTTTTCAAGGTTGTTGTTGCTGCTGTTATTATTGTTGTTGGATAGGACAGAGAGAAATTGAAAGAGGAGGGGAAGGTAGAGAGGGAGAGGGAAAGACAGACACCTACAGATCTGTTTCGCTGCTTGTGAAGTGACCCCCCTGCAGGTGGGGAGCCAGAGCCTTAAACAAGTGTCCCTGCACTTCACAATATACCTCCCCTTTTCTTAGTTTTAGAGAATATTAATATTTGGAGAAAAAGAAACTAAAAAAGTTTTACCTTATTTCTTTAAAAAATAAAGTAGGTGGGTTTCATATTATTATATGGCATCTTCCTCGTTATTTTCCTCTATGCATTTGCAAATGTGTGGTTTTTCTTTTCAGTTACACACAAAAATTCAGATGAAAAGTTGCATGTTTTCTTTTATAGACTCACATTAAATTTCAATGATGATGGTGTGTTTACCTCATTATCTCCTTGTCTTTTTAAAGTAAGAAAAAAGACCTTTTCAGTGTTAAAAAAAATTCTGTTTTACAATAACTTTAAGACTTTGCTCACCAAGAACAATAGATAGATACTTCCAAGTATCTATCTATCTAGTAGCAATCTAGTAACAATAGATACTTCCAAGAGTACTATCCAAGGCTGTCTTTGTGCACCAAAATATCAAGAAAATATTCAGTGAAGAGACAATAAATTCAGGCATTCCATACTAAATTTAATGCTTCAAAAACGCTGTGCCTTACAGCTACATCACTGAAGAGAAAATAATTACTTTCTTGTGCTTTCAGATTAAGCGATTGTCTTTACAAACAAAATTTTTATCCAGTAATTAGCCTTATGTGTTTTAGTCTCCTGATTTCAATGTTGACAATATTATTTTTTTCTATTTTAGATACAGAGAAGAGAGAGAGAGAGAAGTGTGACAGGGACCCCACACCAGTGTGGTGTGGATTAGAGTCATACCTGGTAGCTCATATGGCAAAGCAGCATGCCAAATAAGTGAGTTATTTTGCTATCCTGAGAATGCTGTTTTTCCAAAGGATTTTACAATATCTGAAATGAAAAGCTATGTCTAAAATGCCAACCATCCATGTAGCACATAAAGCAGCAGCGCACTGATGACCAGTGTTCATCAAGTCTTAAGGGCTTGCAAAATAGCCCACTGGATATCATTATGCCTGATTGCCATCCTTGTAACCCCGGTTAGAGCTGGTCTCTGCTGCATTGGAGAGAGCTTTATTATTGTCGTATCTTTTCTATTCTCTGCTTCTTTCTATCTGAAAAAGCCAATTAGGAGCTGTGAAGTTCTGAGATGACCAAAAAGATTTCAAGCCTGCTGATTCAGTTATATATTTTATCTATATTTGTCTATATTTCTAGCTCATCATATTTGGTTGGGTAATCTTTTGTCAACTTGAGTTACGCATGATGAAATAAATTTCTTTGACATTTTTTTTTTACTTGTGAAACAGCCTACTAACTGGATAGAAACGTGTCATTTCACTGACAGCTCAAGTAAGAACATAAGGTGATTTTTAGCGCATTTTTCTTCTGATTGTCATATGATTTGATTGTGGTTTGCTGCTACATCTTTATATAGATCCGACTCCCACACCAGATTGACTTTCTGTGCCCCCCATAGTACTGTCCTAGATGTCATTTCTTTTAGAACTGCATCTTGATCTGTCACTTCTCAAGATCTTCTTTCAACACACTTGTTCTCCATCTGAGTTTCTACCTCTGCAATACACCCTCATCTTTGCTGTCAAAATGATTCCATTTATGTTATTTTGAGCACATCTCACTCTTTCCTAATCTCTGAAAGTTTATCTCTGTTCTTATCCCATCTCATCCCACCCCATCCCATCCCATCCCATCCCATCCCATCCCATCCCATCCCATCGCACCTCACTCAACTCTACTCCCAGTACTTATAAATCAAAAACCAAGATGTAAGTATTCCTTTTTGTCTTAAATTCTGTCTATGTTATAAATATATTTCCTAATGTCAGTTCTTCTTTATTTCCATCGTGAATTTAAAAAAATATTTTTTTTCAAAGAATACCAGTGGGTTGGTGGAAACAGCACAAAAACAATGCAAAAGACTTTCATGCCTGAGGCACTAGAGGTTCCAGGTTCAGTCACCAGCACAATCATAATGTTCTGGTAAAAAAATGCTTTAATTAACAGAGAACACTTCTAAGTTAAGCTAAAGTAAATTTTTGATGGGTAAGGAGTAACTCTTGGGTCTATGTAAAAGGAGAGAGAGAAGAGTGTTAAAAGATGGTGGCCCAGTACCCTACTGTGGAGGGAGATGGCATATAGATGGTGAGCTGTGTTGCCATATATTTTGGGGAGGTGGGAAACTGTATCCTTGAGATAACTATTTTGTAAAACAATATTTAAAAAAATACTTTAGTAATTTAAATGTTTCATAGAAAAGTAAACTGCTCAACTTTTGTACTTCACTGCCAAAGCTGCTTATATGAACAAATTCTTTGAGTCTGTTTAATAGAATATAACTTGAGTTACATAGGAGCTAAGTGTAGGAAAGGAATCAGTTCCTTGACTTTCTACTTTGGAATTCAAAGGGAGATATCATAATGGTTATGCAAATAGACCCCCATGCCTGAGACTCCACAGTCCCAGGTTCAGTCACTCATAACTCCATAAGCCAGAGCTGAGCAGTGCTCTGGTAAACAAACAAATAAATAAAAAATAAAGAGATTTTTTTTAAAAAGGATGACTGGGGGCCAGGCAGTGGTACACCTTGTTAGGTGTACACATTACAGTGCCCAAGAACTCAGGTCCCAGCTCCTGCAGGGGGAAAGCTTTACAAATGGTAAAGCGGGGCTGTAGGTGTCTGTCTCTTTATCTCTTTCCCTCTCTTCCTACTCTCCCCTTCTCAATTTCTCTGTCTCCATTCAATAATGAATCAATTAAAACAAACTAGAAAGAATTCAAAAGAAGAGTGTCCTGAATATTTACATATTAAAAGATTCCTCCCAGATTGGAAGAATATTCAAATACTGGAGTTAAATGCTCACACATGTCTTTATTACAGTAACTGTCTATTCTTGGTTGCTACTTTAGGTTGTAGCCTAGGAAATAGGTGTGCATTATTCTTTTTTGTTCATTTTTTTATATTTATTTATTTATTTTCCCTTTTATTGCCCTTGTTTTTTTATTGTTGTCATAGTTATTACTGTTGTTGTTATCAATGTTGTTGTTGTTGGATAGGACAGAGAGAAATGGAGAGAGGAGGGGAAGACAGAGAGGGGAAGAGAAAGACAGACACCTGCAGACCTGCTTCACCGCCTGTGAAGTGACTCTCCTGTAGGTGGGGTGCATTATTCTTTTTTGTTTTTCACTTACTTTTATTATTTTTATTTCTTGGATGGAGACCATCATAAATCAAGAGGGAATAGTGAGACAGAGAAGGAGAGTGACAGAGAGGCACCTGCAGCACTGCTTCACCATTTGCAAAGCTTTCCCCTTGCAGACGGGGACTGAGGACTCGATTTTGGGTCCTTGTCCATTCTAACATGTGTGCTCAACTAATTGTGCCACCACCTGGACCTGAATGTCTTATTTTTTTCAAGCTATCATGTTGGTTTTTGGCATGATTTTTTTATTTTGGGGGGGGGGAGGAACAATGCTATTAATAATGATGTTTGGGAGTCGGGCAGTAGTGCAGTGGGTTAAGCGCAGGTGGCGCTAAGCACAAGGACCAGAGGAAGGATCTCGGTTCGAGCCCCCGGCTCCCCACCTGCAGGGAGTCGCTTCACAGGTGGTGAAGCAGGTCTGCAGGTGTCTGTCTTTCTCTCCCCCTCTCTGTCTTCCCCTCCTCTTTCCATTTCTCTCTGTCCTATCCAACAACAATGACATCAATAATAACTACAACAATAAAAAAAACAAGGGCAACAAAAAGAATAAATAAATAAATAAATAATTAAAAAAACAAGGGTAATAATGATGTTTGATTCAGTGTGAATATCTTTCCTGACAGAGTCCATTTTTTTCTTGTGATCTAACATTTAATGGCTGTTTGTTTACTAAAGCATTGCCATAGCTTTACATTTCTGTTGTGTGAGTGACAGTTAATAGAGAATTGCTTTGCCATTTATGATATTCTAATTTTTTAGTTCTATTTTTTATGTGTTGTGGGAGATTGAGAGCAGAGCCTCATTCAAGCAAGGTAGTTACACATTCTATAGTGGAGTCTTCCTATTAATCTCGCTTTTATCATTTTTTTCATAATGTGTCTGCTTTCAATATCATTCAGCTTCAAGTGTGTGTGTTACTTTTGCTGACTGACTAGTCATCAATATAGAGCCTAAGACATTTATGTGTTTTGTATTAACCTAATTACTTGCTTTTAGTATACAATCAGGTGGATTTTTTTGGCAGGGCATAGCACAAGTTTTAATCTTGTAAAAAAAAACACTCTAAAATCCAATAAACCAAATGATTAAATCAAGGTTATTCTAAACACCTTGGACTGATTAGCTACTCTGCCTTAATTTGTGAGGAAAAGAAGATGTTTTAAATTGCATCAATTATTTACATTTTGCCTTTCATCAATTTGGAGTAGGAATGAATCTACTCAGGTAATGGAAAATGAATTCAACATGTTTTTTTTTCCCTGAAATATGTTTCCATCTGATGGAAATTGGGTGCACATTGGTATATATGTGCATTCTTAATTCAGAAAGTATTGACCTCTAAGATATTTATATTTAGCTGAAAATATTTATGTTCATTTAATTTTAGATCTAACCAAGCAGATCCTGATCAGAAATATATACAGAATCTCACTTGGGGCAATCATGTTCTTCATTTCTTACTTGTTGGATACTCTGATTTTTTGACGCCCGTTATTTGATGTTGGAGACTCTGTGATTTTTGACGCCCGTTATTTGATGTTGGAGACTCTGTGATTTTTTGACGCCCGTTATTTGATGTTGGAGACTCTGTGATTTTTGATGCCCATTATTTGATGTTGGAGATCTTTGACTTTGTACTTGCTTGGCATCTATTGGGGGAATGCTTGCATTGCTGTTTTTTTTTTTTTTTTTCCCCTGCTGTACTATTTCCTCAATTACTCAGAGCTGTGTAGAAAACAAATGAATGTTTGACCACCTGCAGTCACTTGTGTTTCCTTCTGGCTACAGTTCCTGTTCTCTAACGGGCATCTGGTGGATGACACAAGGGCGGACTGTGGAACACATGGGATGGACCTAATAGATATGCACTGTGTAGCCAGAGGGCTCCATGACTGTATCCTGATAGGCTAATATTAACTGTCATAGCTTGTGTACCCCTATGGGAATGATTTGCTGTTCTTTGTTCCACAATCGAATATAATGCAGACTTTTGTTAATAAACATTATGAGAGAAGTCTGTTCAGGGTCACACTCAGTAGACATATTAGTGTGCTCACTCTCTGGATAACTCTTATGCTTGTTGAGAAGTGTCTCGGTGAGTCTTTTCATTTCTGGAACACCTTGGAACTCAGGAACCCAGAAGCAGCTGTGCCTATCAGATTTATTTCTTAACAGAATCAATTTTAACAAAGAATTTTAACAAAGGATCGAGTCATCTCTAAAATTGTAAAATTGTAAATCAGTATTAAGTCAGTTAATTTAAAAAGGGTTCTGCAGGAAACACTTTGAGAATCATTACAGCAAAGAAAGAAACTGCAGACATTTTCTAAGACATGCTGCTCTAAATTAGCACTTGTTGTTTATATCTTCTAGAGACAAGACGAAGGTGTGTGAATGAATATTATATATATATATTATTTTTTATGTGATTGGCATTTCTTATTGCACCATAGTAGTCACTGGGAGTGGGTGATCCTATTGTATTAACAAAATAGATGGACTTCACTGTTCAGTTAAATGTAGTCACAGCTCTTAAAATTTTAAAGAGGTCTCCATGTCACTGAAGGTCAAGATGATCTGAAAAATCATCTTGTAACAATATTGGAGCAAAGCTGATTTATTCATAACTTTAACATGGACAATGATACTTTGAGTTACTCATTCTATAGCAAATAGGTCACCTCTTTTCCACATAAGAGTCATCCCTAATTGCTCTCTTCCCTAATCTCCATACTGCAGTATGTCAGTTAATAACATCCTTCTCTATCCAGATATATTTGAAAATCATTAACTCATTTTCACTTTACCAATACTGCTACGCCAGTCCCATTAACAATCACCGTATTCTCTCTGGTTCTTTGCCCTCTCTCTTTATGAGGGTGGTGGTGGTGTTTAATGGACGGCAGTCCATTGTTGACACATGGTTCTAAGGTCACCTCACTTTATAAGTTCCTTTCCCTTAGGCCGGTCCTTGCACTTTGTGCCATGTGTGCTTAACCCACTGTGCTACTGCCAGCCCCCTATACAAGTTCCTTTTCCTATGTACCATGAAGTGGACTCTGGAAATGGAACCCAAGACTATTTTGCATAAGATTCTGTTAATAAACAATGAGGAAGACTTACTCTCTTCCCAATGTTACTACTTATCCACTTCCATCAATCCTCACATCTCAGTAATGGATTCTGATGTTATAAAGATTTTGTTACTTCTTAGTAGAGAAAGAACTTTGATCAAAGTTCTGGGTACATCATTGTACCCATTGAAATTCTAGGCTCTGCTGCCTCTTTTCATCTTAGACCCTGAGCCTCTGGAATTCCTCTTCTTGCGTATTCTGTAATTGTCTTATTTCTGTTAACACAGATGCTTTTGCCCGTGTTCCATGTTGCTAGTGACTGCTCAAAATATTTCTCCACATATGGTGTCATTCATTTCCAAGAGAATATTTTTAAACCATTATGATTTCTGGCACCAGTGTACGTCTCCAAATTTGAGAACGAAATATCCAGGTATTACTAAGTTATGACCTTTCATCTACCTGTCGCGACCCTTCCATGTGGAAGCACTGGGTTACTAATGAGAGTAAGAGTAAGGTAAGGGCCTTGTGCATTGCAGCATGGCCATCCACCAGACGTAGACACACCCACCATTAGTCATGCATATACTTGTCTAACCTCAACACTAAAATGAATCAGAACTTGTTTTATGGGGTCAAGCAGTGGTGCACCTGGTTGAACACATGTTGCAATGCACAAGGACCTGGCTTCAAGTCCCTGACCCCACCTGCAGAGGGAAACTCTTCACAAGTGGTGTAGTGCTGCGGGGTGTGTGTGTGTGTGTGTGTGTGTGTGTGTGTGTGTGTGTGTGTGTGTGTGTGTCACTCCATTTTTTTTTTTTTGCCTCCAGGGTTATCGCTGGGGCTCAGTGCCTGTGCTCTGGATCCACTGCTCCTGGAGGCCATTCCTCCCCCTTTTTCTGTTGCCCTTGTTGTTGGATAGGACAGAAAGAAATTGAGAGGGGAGGGGAAAGTAGAGAGGGAGAGAAAGACAGACACCTGCAGACCTGCTTCACCGCCTGTGAAGTGACCCCCCCCTTGCAGGTGGGGAGCCGGGGGCTCCAACTGGGATCCTTGAGTCTGTCCTTGTGCTTTGCACCGGGTGCACTTAACCCGCTGCACTACTGTCCAGCTCCCTTCTCACACCATCTTCATTGACCCCTTTCCCTCTCGATTTATCTCTGTCTCTACCCAATAAATGATTTAAAATGTATGAATTTTACTGTGAGGCCTAGATTATAATAGTATTTTGGAGTAATAATACAGAATATATTTGTTTGGAAGAGGTTGCTGGTGGAGAAGGACTCTTTTTGTAGGCAGTATAGGAAATCAGGATGATCGAGATCGGGCGTATTTTATCGTAACTGTAGTTATTAGCTTACATTTACCAAATAAGCAATCTTTCCAAAATAAAATACATGAAATGAACAACAGTAATACAAAATACAAACAAACTAACAAACAAAAATGCCAGCCGTTTAAACAAGGTGTCACAGGGCAGATTTTAGTAACAGCACACCAGGCAAAATGCAGAGCAGGCTAATTACCAACTGCTTTTATTGCATATGGTCTTTCTTAGCCCAGGTGACACAGGAACACAGCGATCGTCTTAGACTATTAAAGGGGCAAAAAATAATGGGCAGTAGTTTCCACTAGATTCAGAGACTGATGATTCAATCAAAATATTTTAATTTCAGAATCATGATTATAACTTTAGTTAATTTGATAAGACACATTAATTGATGGGGGAGGTGGACAGAGAAGGAAACACACAGAGACACCTGCAGCCCTGCTTCACTACTTGTGAAGCTTTCCCTCTGCAGGTGGGGACCGGGGGCTTGAATCAGGGTGTAACATGTGCACTTAGGCAGCTGTGCCACTGCCAAGTTGCTGAGAATATCAAATTTCACCCATTATATTCTTACCTTTAGGTTCCTGATTATTAAACAACTTGTTTTGCTTTACATCTTAATGCTTTTTCAGGTAACAATTTTCAGATGCTTCCTGATGCCAACTTGATTCCCCCGGGCAGATGACGTCACCAGTGTGTCCTGGAACTCCACCTCCCCAGAGACCTGTCCCACTAGGGAAAGATAGAAACAGGATGGGGGTGTAGATCAACCTGTCAACAACCATGTCCAGTAGAGAAGCAATTACAGAAGCCAGAACTCCCACCTTCTACACCCCATAAAAATCATTGGTCCACATTCCCAGAATAGGGCATCTGGGAGTCGGGCAGTAGCGCAACGGGTTAAGCGCAGGTGGCACAAAGCACAAGGACCAGCATAAAGATCCCGGGCTCCCCACCTGCAGGGGAGTCACTTCACAAGCGGTGAAGCAGGTCTGCAGGTGTCTGTCTTTCTCTCCCCCTCTCTGTCTTCCCCTCCTCTCCACCTCTCTCTGTCCTATCCAACAACAACGACAACAATAATAACTACAACAATAAAACAACAAAGGCAACAAAAGGGAATAAAAAGTAGGGAAGCTTCTAAAAGTTGGGGGGATGTGGAACTCTGGTGGTGGAAACTGTAGGGAATTGTACCCTCGTATCTCACAGTCCTGGTAATCATCACTAAATCACTAATTAAAAAGAAGGATGAACAGGTTGGAACAGAGTCTGAATTTATTTGTGAATCAAGGTGAGATTAATGAGAACAGTGAAGAGTATATTCTATTTTTATCAATTTTCATGATAAGAGAGAGGTTAGACAGATACAGCAGTGACACAATGGTGTTTAAAATCTACTTGCTTCTCATGTAAGATACTAAACAGTGATTCATTCCTATAATTTTTCAAGAAAGTCACTTAGTATAGTATTAATGTGATATTCAATATGCTAAGTTATTTGTACCCTGGGTAATAAGGGCTAATTTTTATGAAAATATATGACATTAAAAATTGAGATTGTCTTAAAGACTTCTAGATTAAATAATTTAGGATGATTGATTTCACTCTATAAGGGTAGATAAAAAGAGCAAATAGCAAGAATTTCTTGCTTTTGCTTTTTCAGTTTAAGGAAGTTACACATTTAGTAGTAAATGAAGTGACGGGAACCCAAGAAATTGATGAAAATTCTAGAAAAATCTTCCCCAAAACAATTGAGTTAACTGAACTTTTTTTTTTCGTCTCCAGGGTTATTGTTAGAGCTTGATGCCTGCACTACAAATCCACTGCTCCAGTAAGTCATTTTTTCACTTTTGTTACCCTTGTTGTTTATCATCATTGTAGTTATTATTATTGTTATTGCTGTCATTGTTGTTGGATAGGACAGAGAGAAATCGAGAGAGGAGGGAATGACAGAGAAGGGGAGAGAAAGATAGACACCTGCGGACCTGCTTCACTGCTTGTGAAGTGACCCCTCTGCAGGTGGGGGCTGGGGGCTCCAACCAGATCCTTAAGACGGTCTTTGTGCTTCGCGCCATGTGTGCTTAACCCGCTGAGTTACCGCCCGGCCTGAAAATCATTTTTATAATCACCAACACAGTAGCCTTCTTTATGAGTTAGAAGCTTTCTAAATGCAGTATTGGCTCTGGATACTAATCTAATAACTCTCTTTGATTTCTATCATGATGGATTTTTAATATAAGATTTCTTTGTTAATTTTGTAGGAGAGAAAGAATAATAGAGGCCAGAATACCACTTGACATATATGATACTTAAACTAGAACTTGTCCTCCCTGGAGCTAGAGAAATCTCTGGAGCTCGTGTGTGTGTGTGTGTGTGTGTGTGTGTGTGTGTGTGTGTGTCTTTCTGAATGAAAAAGTGAATGAAATTATTGATGTGTGATGCTCTGATTCTGGGAAAAACTGTCTTCCTTCAGGAAGTGGTTAGCAAAACTAGGCTTGAGCTATATAAGATTACAAGATACACAGAAGTTAACTGGGAACATTTGAAGTAATCTGGAAACTCCACGGAAGTATTATTTTGTTGCCAGAAACTAATGGGCTTGTAATTTTCAAGAAGACATATTGTCTAGACTTGGTGCCTCAGCTCTAAAGTAGGAAATTTTAATAACAAACTTTAAACTACCCTGGAGACTTAAGTTTTTTTTTTTTTCCCCTCCACATTTTTGTTGTGAGTAAAGGCTATAAACCAGTCACATTCCTAGAGTTTAGAACATTGAGTGGGAGGGGCAAACATTTATTCATTTAAATTTTATTATTATCATTCCTTTTATTGAAGATATGTTTACATCGCTACAGTTCCACAACTTCACAAGGTGATAGACATTTTATAATCCTCCACTCTCTCTAGTTCTTCTCAATCTTCCCTCACCCACTTTCATATTCTCAGAAAATGCTATAAAGAATTACATTTCATGGGACCTGGCAGTAGCACAGCAGGTTAAGTGCACCTTGTGCAAAGTGCAAGGAACAGCGTAAGGATCCCGGTTCTAGCACCCGGCACCCCACCTGCAGGGGGTTCACTTCACAAGCAGTGGTGAAGCAGGTCTGCAGGTGTCTATCTTTCTCTCCCCCTCTCTATCTTCCTGTCCTCTCTCAATTTCTCTCTGTCATATCCAACAACAACAACAATGGCAATAATAACAATATCAATAAGGACAACAAAAATGGGAAAAATGGTCTCCAGGAGCAGTGGATTCGTAGTGCAGGCACCAAGCCCCAGCAATAACAACCCTGGAGAGCAAAGAAAAATTTTTTGAAAAGGGTGAAAAAAAAAAAAAACACCAGTTCACTAAGGTCCACACTATTTGTTTGCTAGATTTCACTTGTGAGGGAGATTAATCTGGTATTTCTGACTTATTTTGTTTAGTCCTCACTGATACTCTCCTTGGACTACCTCACAAAATAGGTAATTCTAACATAAATGTCTATTAATGTCCTGTGACTCCAACACTAAATAACCGTTCTTAAGGGGAAGAACTCAGTAACTTCCCTCCCTCCCCCATCTTCTAATGATCCTATATGTTAAAATCCTTTGGGGTTAAGAAGAGAATAGCAGGGAGCCTAGTGGTGGTGCAGTGGGTTAAGCGGTTCGAGCCCCCAACTCCCCACCTTCAGGGGAGTCGCTTCACAGGCGGTGAAGCAGGTCTGCAGGTGTCTATCTTTCTCTCCCCCACTCTGTATTCCCCTCCTCTCTCCATTTCTCTCTGTCCTATCCTACAACGACAGCAATAACAACAACAACAATAAACAAGGGCAACAAAGGGGGAACATTTTAAAAATAAATAAAACAGAAGAGAATAGCAGAGTATAAGCAAATTGCTTCACCTGCTTTCAGGCACACAAGACTCCCCATTTCTTTGGTGCTATCTTAACTTACCAGGATTTCTACTAACAGGTTCGAAGATTTATGATAAGTTGACCTGAGTGTAAGAAGTATAACTAGGGCCATATCTAGATTTCTTCCAAACATTATAGCCAAACAGTAATAAATTTCCATTACTTTCTTTCTCCTCTTCTTTTTACCTCAGATAGTTAATATAATACTTGCTTGGTGTGATAAAGATATGGCAGTGCATTTTACTTTTAAATAAAATAACTAGCTAGTGTAATGAAAGGACTTCAGGATTTATTACTGTATCTTAGATTCATCTACTTCTAGATTTGACATTGATTGATGTTTATAAATTCCTTCACTTTTCTTGGGAACTATGGGTATTATCTTTAAACATTTGATCTAAGACATGTGAGTGAAATCACATATGTAGAAGAATCATTGACTTTTACTTTCTTCAAAATTGCATTGACAAAAATGGTAATATAATCATGGGAAACATTTGAACAAACAAAATTTCTTAGCTGATGTTTCTGAACTACAAGTTTGCCTGGCTTGTTAACTTGCCAATGATTACATGGTTATATTTTTGTTAGCATAATAATAGATCATATGTTGACTAATTGTGACTATTATTCCAAATGTCAGTGAGACTGTTGTCTAGTATTAAGTGCCTGGCCATTTTAAACTTTGAGAATTTCTGAGATAAAGCATTCTGACATCAGTTTAACATCAAGCATTTTATCAGTTGATAGTTATGTAATCTTAATAGAGTCTGTCCTCTAAAGGATCCAGTTATGACCAAGTATCTCCTAGATATAAGAAGAAAACTTAGATATCTGATTATTGGCAAGAGATTTCCAATAGCTATAAAAATATAGGGCTTTGACCATAGGCCAAGTAAAATAAATTCCGTTTTGTTAGTTTTCCTGTTCACTTATTCCAGAACTTGAAGCCAACTAGCTGAATAACATTGCAACACAGCCATCCAATTATAGTCAGCAAGAACATTCCTAAAACAACTCATTAAAACTCTATTCATTGTAAATTGCAGCAAAACATGTTTATAGTGAATATTAAAGTAGGTAGAATATAAATGCAAAGATTTCTACTCAGGTTCAAATTCTTTAAGCAATATTTTTCAGCACCAATCTTTTGGGGAGGAAAGGGTGTTGGTAGTCAAGTTTCGGTTCATGGGTGAGATCATTGCCAGCTAATTCTGAACTTGAGATGAGCTTGCTGAGTCAACTTGCTCTACTACATCTTGGGCATTACGCCAGCTCCCGCCTGCTCCATGCTACATTGTGGTCTATTTACATAATCATTGTTTTTGCCTGAGACCCACCCTACCTGCAGGGCATTGGTTTAATCCCCACTGGTTAGATGGAACCTTGCTACCTTCGTGCTCTTTTTTTCTCTCTCCATCCCTTCTCCTAGCCATTTCCTTTTCTGACCTGCCACTTCCGTTTCAGAAGATATAAAGGCAGTTTTCTCTGATCAATAAAGGATTATTGCATTGTGTTCCCGCTAAGCTACAAGAGTTCCTGGTTTCTCTCCTGTGTCGCTGAGTACGCAGCAGCCCAGGTTGGCTCTGGTCAAGTTCTCTCCCCTGCAACGCAACCCGACACTACAAATCCTCAGTTAACAGTATCAGGCAGGAGACAGTCATACCTGGAGACTCCAGGGTCCAGGTTCACTTCTAGCATAGCATAATCACATAAGCCAGAGGCAAACACTGCTCTGGCAGTATATATATGATTTATATATATAATTAGTAGATTTTATTTTATTTATTTATTGGATAGATAAGGAGAGAAATTGAAAGAAGAGAGAGAAATAGAGAGGGAGATAGACTTGTGAGTCATTGTTTTATCACTTAAGAAAATTCCCTACTGCAGGTGGGGACTGGAGGCCTGGTCCCTGTGCATGCTAATATGTGCACTCAACTACCCACATCCCCCCCCCCCCCCATAAAGTCTGTCAGGTTGCGTTGTGGGAGAGAGAGAAGAGACCAGGAACTCATAGCAGAGCGGGAACGCAAATCTTTATTCATGTGGGTGCCCCAGAAGTGAGTGTGAGCACAACAGTTCAAGCAACGTGGAGCTAGCAAAATGGCCGCCTCCCACTATGCCCACCAGCCCTTCTCCAGGTTGGGTAGCAGAAGAGAAAAGAACAAAGAGAGTGAAAGTGGAAATAGGAGAGCTCCCTCACTTCTTTATTGATCTTCTGCCTGGAATATCTGTCATGTTGAGAGAGTGAGGTGTTGAAGTTCCCTCCTATGACTGTGTTTCTCTTAATATATTGTTGCAGCTCTTACAGTAGATGTTTGATGTATTTAGATGGCTTCTCATTGGCTGCATAGATGTTAATTAATTGTTAAGTCCTCTTGATTGACTGTTCCTCTAAGCATTAAGTAGTGTCCATCTCTATCTTTTTAAATTTTATTTATTTTAAAGTCTATCGTGCCAGATATGAAAATAACTGTCCCTGCCCTTTTTCGTGGACCATTGGCTTGAATGATAGTTTTCCATCCTTTCACTTTGAGTCTGTGTTTGTCTTGTTGTGTTAGGTGGGTTTCCTGTAGACAGCATATTGTTGGGTTGTGTTTCCTGATCCATCTTCCTACTCTGTGCCTTTTAATAGGTTAAATCAGGCCATTGACATTTATTGATATCAAGGACTTAAGACATTTTAATGCCATTCTTGTAGTTTTTTAGAGTTTTTTGATATATGGCCTATTTATGGTGGTCTGACTGTTTATAGGAGACCTCTCAGAACTTCTTTCAGGGCAGGCTTGGTGATAGTTGTTTCTTTCAACTGTTGCTTGTCTGAGAAAGTTTTTATGCCTCCATTTAGTCTGAATGAGAGTCTAGCGGGATACGGTAGTCTTGGTTGAAAGTCTTTCTTATTCAGCACTCGATAGATATTTTGCCATTCTCTTCTGACCTGTAGTGTTTGTGTGGAGAAGTATGCTGCTAATCTTATGGGTTTTCCTCTGTAGGTGACCCTTTGTTTTTCTCTTGCAGCCTTCAGCATCCTTTCTGTATCCTTATTCCTTTCCATTCTAAATATGATGTGTATTGGTGTCTTTAAGTCTGGGTTAATTCTGTCTGGGGCCCTCTGGGCTTCTTGAACCTTTATGTCTTTTATGTTGTTTAGACTAGAGAAGTTCCCATCAATTATGTCCTGAAGAATGCTTTCTTCCCCTCCCTCTGTTTCTTCCTCTGGTAAGCCAATAATGCATATATTATTTCTTTTGAAGTCATCCCAGAGGTCTCTGTTGTTGTTTTCAGCATCTCTTAATCTCTTTTTGAGATCTCTTGTTTCTTTTTTAGTTGTCTCTAATTCATCCTCGATTTTGCTTATTGTGTCTTCAGCCTCATTGATTCTATTCTCTCTGCCATCTACTGTTTTCTGGAGTTCGTCTACTTTGTTACCCTGTTCTGATACTGTCTTAGCTTTTTCAGCTAGTTGTTCTTAGCTATTTCATCTTTCAGTTCTCTAATAACCTAGAGATAATTAGTGTTTTCTTCCAGAGTCTCATTGTTGTTTCTGCATTTCTGATGACAATACTTTCAAACCCTTTACTCACTCCTGTGATTATTTTCTTAACAAGTGTTTGGATGTAGACCTCATTATTTTGTGTTTCATTCTTTGGGGGGCTTTAAGCTGGACTCTTGTCCTGGTTCATTTCTCCAATATTTCTTCTTGTTGGTTTAATCATTTTATATAGTATGTAATGAGGTCCCTCTCGCAGTACTTTTCAAATTAATGATTAATCTTGCCTGGATTGACTTGTGTCTAAGTAAGGTAATCAAAGGGTTCACAGTTGTGGAAACTGACAGTTGTTTCAATAGTATTTTAATCCCTGAGTTGGAGCACAGTGGCTCAAAAGCTTCTTTTTTCTTTTTCTTCCCCGTAGGCTATGAGAGCCTGAGGGATTTTAAACTATAAGTAGGCTTCTTAGCTTAATCACTGACTCCTACCAATAAGAACGCATTTGGCAAAGGACAGCCCCTCAACATTAAGTTGGAGGACTCGAAGAGCAGGACCAACAGCTTGAAAGCTGTCAGGAGCTGCTTGTTGCTGGCTTTGAAAGTGACTGGGATCCATGTGGATTCAGTCGGCTAGGAAGGATCGTCAGTTTCCCCAATGAATGGGTACTCACGAGATGCACCACGGGAAGGTCGATCCAATGCATCCCAATGTCCACTTGGTCGATTCCAAATTATATTCCTCCATGAGGATCATTTCTGGAACCATCCGTTCCACCCCGGTTCCATGGCTGCCAGTTCTTAGCAACATCGCCCCACCAGATATTTGTCGGGATGCAGCATCATCTAAGTTCATTTCCCACGTCTTTGCTCAACCGGACCTGCCAATCTACGCGGATATCTTCGCCCACCCTGTCCAACGCTTGACGTCTCGTCACCCAATCTGGTCCCCTACACCTACACTGAACTTCTTTGTTCCAGTCTCTTGGAAACAGAGCTGGCAGTCAGCTGAGGTCAAGAACAAACACCTCATCACAGACCCCTGCGAGCGTCAACCCGGCTTTGACCTGGCACGTTATGATCGGGCCCTCCTCAATCGCTATCGAACAGGCCATGGCCGGTGCGCCGCTATGTTCCATCGCTGGGGAGCCAGAGACGACCCGAACTGCCCCTGCGGCTCCAGACAGACTATGACCCACATAGCCAACGACTGCCACCTCTCCAGATTCAAAGGAGGTCTTGAAACTTTACATCAGGCTCAACCTGACGCTGTTGACTGGCTACGGAAGAAGGGCAAATGCTAGAAGAAGAAAGAGGTTAAGTGGAGGGAAAGTTGAGTTACGTCAATAAAAGTTTTGCACATTTGTCAATTAATTCTTCAGTAAGCCTGTACAACATTAACATTTTATTTAATGCTCCAATAATCAATTACAGTTGTTACTGAACCATGGTTCATCTGCAATACTTCTCCTGCTTCACAGCAACTCACTGGGTCATCATAAGTTCCGAGCTATCTGGGCCCTTCTGCTGTTCTTTTATATATTGGTGAGGAAGTAAAGCACAGAGAGGCTACTTCACTTACTTGTGCAGATAGCCTGAGAGCACAGAGCCTCATCTGAGCCACGAGTCACCTCCGGAGGCTGTGCACGCTGAAACATAGCTGCCCTGTGAAGGCTCAAGACTCCCTGGAGGTGCTGTGAGCCAGATGTGATTTTACGCAACCAGCCATAAATCAAAAGTCTTGGTCCTTAGCCAGAAGTTCCTTTCTTAATGTTCCCTCAATGTCTTCAGTCCTGTGACTACCTGCTCCATAATTTGCGATTAAAAAAGCCTTGTCTTTAGTGCATGTCCCGCAGTGATGTTGGAGGCTGTCTGCACTATAATGGGCAGCTGAGAGGTTAGGATTCACCTCAGTTTAAACTATATAATCTAAGCACCCATGCTAGCCGAAACAGTTCCATTCCCTCAACTCTCATCCACACAAGTCCCAGGAATTAAGGTGACTGCACTGTTATCTAAAATCTGCCTTGAATGTTCAAATAATGTAATTATCTGTGGAGAGGATGAAGTGTTCTTTAAAAATGCAAAGTTCCTAAATGTAAAAGCAGTATGTCCTAAATTGCAAAGCATGTTTGGCCAGATGAAAGGCAACTACCGGATGGCTTCACTCGTGTGGAATCCAGAGAACTGATGCAAATGAACTTGCAAAACAAAACAGAAATAGAAGCAAGAAAACTGCAAACCCTATGAGGACTACAGTACTTATCTTGGGAGGCATGTAGGTGGGGCATAAAACTTTTGTGGTTTGTAACTATTCACTATAATCTTAAAATCTTATAACCCACTGTTAATCACAAATAAAAAATGGAAATAGTTACTAGTCTAAGAAAGAATGTTTGGCTAGGTATATAGATAGCTTCTCATTTACTAGAATGGAATTGTATCTTATTTAAATTGTATAAAATCTTAGAAACTAAAAAAGATACTCTTTTTAAAATTTGGAAATATTTACCACAGTATTATTAACTGAGGTTATCATCAAATACATTATTTCTCTTAAGCTGCAGATTTTACAAGAACATTCGGAGGAGTGAGGCCTGGAAAAGTCAGGCGGGATTCTAGCTCACGGTGCATAACTATGGGGTCTCAGGAGGACATATTAGCATGTGCAACAGACTCCAGTAGGCGAGAGGGAAGCTTTGCACATTTTCCAGACTTCCTGGTCTGGGTCAGAATAACAATGTTCTCAATAGCTCCCGGGGATTTCCCTTTCCTCTTTTGCTTAAACCATTTGTTCGTATCTGTATGATAAGTACAAATAAGTAGAAATCTTTTTGCAAATCTTCAGTAGCTCAAAGGAAGTCATTGAAGAAAAGGAGTCTAATTCTGCAAGCCAACTTCACAGAGAATCATTTGCATTTTATTAGTTATTTTGAGTATGTCTGGACTTTGAACACTTTTCCGAAGATACAATCAAACTGATGCATATTTGCGGTGTTTGGTTAAATAAAATGTGCATCTCTCTGATTTTTTATTTGACTGGTTTTAAGAGTGTCTTTTTTTATAAAAGAGAGAGCGAAAGAAAGAAAAAAGAAAGGAAGGAAGGAAGAAAGAAGGAAAGAAAGAAAGGAAGGAAGGAAGGAAGGAAGGAAGAAAGACAAGCAAAATCCCAGAGGTTCCAGGACTGGGAACAGATTTTGAAGAGAATGGGGAAGGTTACTGCAGTCTTAAGAGTTTAAGGAGGCAATAGATAATTATTATTATAACCAAGTTACTTGGGAACGTAGTTTACTTTGAAAATCCCATGGTTAGAATTTACTGTGCCTTTTTTATTTCCTTGATGATTACATTGCAGAAAAATTTAAGGACTTACTTCCTCTTTGCTTTACTTTCTTCACAGCTTCTTCAGCTCTCTTTTAGAGAAAGTGGGATCCTTACTTTCAGAGTGCTTTATACAGTCTCACTTCTTATAGAAAATCTTCTTGGCTTTATTTGAAAAAACCAAGATATTAATCAGTCAGCAAATCTGACCAGTAAGAATGCTATGAAATAGATTAGGACATTTAATAGACTTAACAGAATCAAGAGCTTACTTTCAGGAGTAAATATAAAAAATATTCTCACTACCCTTATGCTTATGCTGTAAGACAGTCTAAACTTAAGAGATTATAATGATTTTTAAAAAGGTATCCTTTCACTTTCTTTTTTATATATTTATTCATTTATTCAGTAGCAACACAGAGAAATTGAGAAGAAAGGGGGAATAGGGAGAAAGAGAAAGAGAGACATGTACAGCCCTGCTTCACCACTTGTGAAGCTTCCCCTCTGCAGGTGGGGCCGGGGCCCAATGAAAAAATTTTAAGCATCTTATTCAGCAGTATAATAATCCTTCATGTTTTTTTTTCAACCTATCAGTTGTGGATGCGAATCAAATGGAGAAATTTGCCAGTGACTGCTAAGTATTGATAGAGTTCTGCAGTCTTAGATGGATTTTGAGTTTAAAAAAAAAGAGCACAATGTCCTATCATATATAAACGTTGACCTTTTATCTGTATCAATACAATTTACCCTATAGAAAAGTCTACCTAAGAAGTAGGTTATATGGGCATACTGAAGACTTTCAGGCAAACTTTATTCCTGAAGACTTCCTTAAAAATTCAAAATTGGTAGTCGGGCTGTAGCGCAGCAGGTTAAGCGCAGGTGACACAAAGCACAGGGACCCGCGTAAGGATCCCGGTTCGAGCCCCCGGCTCCCCACCTACAGAGGGAGTCGCTTCATAGGCGGTGAAGCAGGTCTGCAGGTGTCTGTCTTTCTCTCCCCCTCTCTGTCTTCCCCTCCTCTCTCCATTTCTCTCTGTCCTATCCAACAACGACAACAACAATAATAACTACAACAATAAAACAACAAGGGCAACAAAAGGGAGTAAATAAATTAAATAAATATTTAAAAAATTTAAAAAAATTAAAAATTAACTTCCTACCATCCCCAGAAGGACTTTTGTGAGTTCTTATTTGCTGGAAGCTTTATACCTGAACGATGATGCCACCATTTCTGTTGGCCATTTTTTTTGTGGTAGATGGCGAGATAAAAGCTAGGGAGGGGGGGAGAAAAGAAGAAACCAGAGAGGAGAAATTCCTGCAGCACTGACCCACTACTTAGAAGTTCTGCCTCCTTCCCACCCCCAACACGCACAGGTGGACACTTAGAGCTTCAATTCAAGTCGTTGCATGTGAAAACAAGTGCACCCTAGTGGGTATGCCACCAGATTCCAGTGAGCCTACTCTTCATCTCTTAAGGCAGTGCTGAATGCCTGACACAGAGCTCAATGGCAAAGTGAGTGTGCTGTAATGTTTTATGTGCTGGTTATCTAACCAAGATCCTTTCAAAAGGTCACGGCTATAGTTTATCAGCTACTTACATCAGTAACCACGTTTCTCAACCCAACATGTAAACTTTTCTCTTTCTGTCACATTCCTCTTTCAAATAAATGTAGTAATCATCTATTAAAGTAAAATTTTCTCATTTCTGGTTACTTGAAAATATATTTACTTAACTCCTATTCTTCAAAAAGACACTTGTACTTGGCATTCAACTATGGGCTATTCCTATTTTTCTCTCTCTCTCTTTTTTTTTTATTGGAGAATTAATGTTTTACATTCAACAGTAAGTACAATAGTTTGTACATGCATAACATTCCCCAGTTTCCCATATAACAATACAACCCCCACTAGGTCCTCTGAATCCTTCTTGGATCGGTATTCTACCCACCCACCCACCCACCCCAGAGTCTTTTACTTTGGTGCGATACGCCAATTCCAGTTCAGGTTCTACCTGTGTTTTCTTTTCTGATCTTGTTTTTCAACTTCTGCCTGAGAGTGAGATCACCCCATATTCATCCTTCTGTTTCTGACTTATTTCACTCAACATGATTTTTTTCAAGGTCCACCCAAGATCGGCTGAAAATGGTGAAGTCACCATTTTTTTTTTTTTTTTACAGCTGAGTAGTATTCCATTGTGTATCTAGACCACAACTTGCTCAGCCACTCATCTGTTGTTGGACACCTGGGTTGCTTCCAGGTTTTGTCTATTACAGCTTGTGCTGCCAAGAACATATGTGTACACAGATCTTTTTGGATGGATGTGTTGGGTTCCTTAGGATATATCCCCAGGAGAGGAATTGCAGGGTCACAGGGTAGGTCCATTTCTAGCCTTCTGAGAGTTCTCCAGACTGTTCTCCACAGAGGTTGGACCAACTGACATTCCCACCAGCAGTGCAGGAGGGTTCCTTTGACCCCACACCCTCTCCAGCATTTTCTGCTGTTACCTTTTCTGATGTATGGCATTCTCACAGGAGTGAAGTGGTATCTCGTTGTTGTCTTTATTTGCATTTCTCTGACAATCAGAGACTTGGAGCATTTTTTCATATGTTTCTCGGCCTTTTGGATCTCTTCTTTGGTGAGTATTCTGTCCAAGTCCTACCCTATTTTTGGATGGGGTTATTTGTTGTCTTGTTGTTGAGTTTGGCAAGCTCTTTATATATGTTGGTTATTAACCTCTTGTCTGATGTATGGCATGTAAAGATCTTCTCCCATTCTGTGAGGCGTCTCTTGGTTTGGGTAGTGGTTTCTTTTGCTGTGAAGAAGCTTTTTAATTTGATGTAGTCCCATAGGTTTATACTTGTCTTAAGGAAGGCTATTCCTATTTCTTCTTAGCCCTTCAAGGGTAACACTTTCATTTTTCTTAATGAGAAATCACTATGTTGTCATCCTGTTGGTAGGTGATTGAATTTATTCTACTTTTCCTTTGATCATTTACTATCTTCCTATTTCTGCAATGTTCTAAGTATGCTATAATATATGTGTAGAATTCTTTTTTTTTAATCCATCCTGTACCTATTTTGTTTACAGGATGCCTCCTATATATGTGAATTTAGTTCTTGGTATAAA
This sequence comes from Erinaceus europaeus, assembly GCF_950295315.1. Classification (NCBI taxonomy): domain Eukaryota; kingdom Metazoa; phylum Chordata; class Mammalia; order Eulipotyphla; family Erinaceidae; genus Erinaceus; species Erinaceus europaeus. The sequence goes on from NC_080179.1 coordinate 5,989,495, forward strand.
AATAACTTAATAAGTTCATTTTATTGGAACAATAGAGTTTTAATCTAGAATGTACATAAAAATGAAGCCGTCTGCTTTATGTTTATGATATAAAGAAATAATACTTCAATAAATTTTACTTCTTATGCTTTTCATTTGCTTTATTTATAACAGCTAAAATTCTAATCATAATTAGAGCACACTCCTACCAAATGTAATCAATTTCCTGTTTGAAATAGAACAGTATCCTTTCTGGAGAATGATGATATGTTTTAAATTTGGTTTGTTTATATGATGAGAATGGTGATATTAAATTTGGTTTGTTTATATGATGTTGGCTAAATATGATTCAAATGCTTTAGAGTTTTGTTCTAATATTTTTGGAGGCGTGAATAAATTGCTTATATTCATCAAAATTATATGCATATGTATTATGTTCTGTCTAAATATGCACATTCCCATTCTAAGTTGATGAACATTTTTCTATTTCTGGAGAAACTTCCAATAAAAACTGCGTTTAAGCTTTTTTTTTTTTTCCCCTCAGAAAGTGCCTGTCCATCATTCTGGGCTGGTTGCCAAGAAATAATGTGATTGCTTTAGTCAGTGGAAAGCAATTCAGTGACACTTTTCCATTTGTGATTCTTCTCCATGAGAAATGAGATTGTTAGGTGGTAGATGGCACAGGCTAAGACGGGGGCGGGGGGTAATTAAGAGTTAGAAGTTCACACTAGATATCACTTCATTTTCAATACTGTATCAATGCTTTGAGCTTTTATGTTTCAATAATTAAGTAAGGTCAAATCAAAGTTGGAAGAAAAGTAAAACTAAGTGCAATGATGGAAACCAGGTTATTGACATTGGTTCAATATCACTCACTGAAGTGCAGGTTATAGACAGAGTTCATCAGTTTTTATATGTACTTACTTTTGTGTTGTTTGTTGCTGTTTTACAATTCAATAATATTCTTTATTACATTAATTTATTCACATTAATCCTACCAAAAATCAATAAAAAAAAACAAACAACCTTCTAACACTCCAAAGAAATTCCTTTATGACTCTCATACATCCTCACTATACCTGCCAGCCGTACTCTCTGGCAACTGGTGATCTGTTTGTACAAGTTTTTTCACTTTGATATAGAAGTGCACAAAAGTGTCTATTTGACAATATATAGATGAATGAAATCACAAACCAAACAATAGTCTTTTACTTTTTAAAAATATTTTTAAAATTCATGAAATGGATGGTAGTGGACCAGGTAGAATATATAAATTATTATGCTCAAGGTCCTGGGTTCAAGGCCCTGTGCCTGCCTGCAGGGTAGGGAGTAAGGTTCTTTCCCTGTCTCTATCTGCCTCCTTCTCCCTCCATTTCTATCTGCCTCTATCCCTTCCACAGCCTTCTCCATAAAGAAAAACGGGGGAGAAAAAAAGCCACCAGGAGTGGTAGATTCATCATTCAGGCACCAAGCCCTAGCGGGTAACCCCGGTGGCTATAATAAAATAAAAATAGGGAGTCGGGCTGTAGCGCAGCGGGTTAAGCGCAGGTGGCGCAAAGCACAAGGACCGGCATAAGGATCCCGGTTAGAACCCCGGCTCCCCACCTGCAGGGGAGTCGCTTCATAGGCGGTGAAGCAGGTCTGCAGGTGTCTGTCTTTCTCTCCCCCTCTCTGTCTTCCCCTCCTCTCTCCATTTCTCTCTGACCTATCCAACAACGACGACAACAATAATAACTACAACAATAAAACAACAAGGGCAACAAAAGGGAATAAATAAATAAAATAAATATTTAAAAAATAATAAAAAAATAAATTAAAATTCACAAGAAGTTTCAAAGCTTCCATTTACCTTTTACATTGCTTCTTTCAAGGAGAGTATCACACATAGCCATACCAATTAAAACCATGAAACTGATGTAGGTTCAGTAATATGATGTAATCTATAGAATTTCATTTGATTTGATATTAGTACATGCCACTGTATGAAATTTTTGTCACAGGTAATGTGATAACGGTGGCTTTAACAATCTAAATGGAGAACTGTTTCTTATTATTTAAAAAAATATTTTTATTTATTTATTATTGGACAGAGACAGACAGAAATTGAGAAGGGGAGGAGGAGATAGAGAGGGAACGAGACGGAGAGACACCTGCAGCCCTGCTTCACCACTGGTGAAGCTTTTCCCCTGCAGGTGGGGACCAGGGGCTTGAACCCGGGTCTTTGAGTACTGTAATATGAGCGCTTAACTAGGTGCACCACCACCTGCCCCCCTCCTTTTTAAATAGAGAACTGTTTCATAATCTCAAAAAACTCATTCTGAATTATTCCTTCATAGTTATCCAAAACCATGGTGACCGTATACCCATTCCAGATCCATAGAGTTTAATTTTTTTCTTCAATATAAATGGATATAACTTCAATTTAAAGGAACCACACATAAGACTTCGGTTGTTTGTTTACTTATTTAAGGCTTGGCTACTTTCACTTGACTTTGGATTCAGTCCAGCAGCTACTTGCTCGCATCAATAGTTCTTTATTCTTGCTGAGCAGTATTCCTTCAAATGGATAGGGCATATTCATAACACATCTTCATGCTGAAGGCCATTTGAATGACTTTCAGATTTTCACTATTACTAATATAATTGCTGGGGACTTTCACGGTCAAGTTCTTTTTTTTAAATATTATTATTTTTAATTTTCCATATCTTTATTTAGTTATTGGATAGAGACAGCCAGAGGGGAGGGGGTGATAGAGAGGGAGAGAGGCAGACACCTGCAGCACTGCTTCACCACTCGCAAAACTTTTCCCCTGCAGGTGGGGACCGGGGGTTTGAAACCGGGTTTTTGAGAACTGCGACATGTGCGCTCAACCAGGTGTGCCACCATCTGGCCCCCATGATCAAGTTCTTTTGCAAGCATCCTTTTATTTTTGCAAGGGTAATTATCCACGGTCATACAGTGAGCATATATTTGAATTTATAGAAAGTTTTCCAACTGTTTTTCTCAGAGTGGTTGCATAATTGTCCCATAGGCAGACCTGTATCCTTACACTATTTGATACTGTCAGTATTAATTTAGTCATTGTCATGTGGTCATACAGGTATCTCAGCCTTAGTCTGCATTTCCTTCATGACGAATATATTTCCTTTCATGTGAGACTCTTTTTATCATTCACATATACCTGATGGGGAATCATTTGCTCCAAATTTTGCCTAGTCCCCAATTGAATAATTTGACTTTTATGTAGTCTAATCTAGAGAGCTCTTTGCATACGCTAGACAAAGGTCCTTTGTAATGTAAACAAATTAGACATATTTTCCTGTCTGTGACAAATTTCTTCAGTAATTTAACACTGTCTTTCGCTGAGCAAAATCATAGTGAAGTCTTACTTTAAAAAATTTTTTAATATTTATTTTCCCTTTTGTTGCCCTGTTGTTTAACAATGTTGTGGTTATTATTGTTGTTATTATTGATGCCATTGTTGTTGGATAGGACAGAGAGAAATGGAGAGAGGAGGGGAAGACAGAGAGGGGGAAAGAAAGACACCTGCAGACCTGCTTCACTGCATGTGAAGAGACTGCCCTGCAGGTGGAGAGCTGGAGGCTGGAACCAGGATTTTTAAGCCAGTCCTTGCACTTTGCGCCACGCGCGCTTACCGCCTCGCGCGCTTAACCCACTGCGCCACCGCCCGACTCACAGTGAAGTTTTAGTTTTAATGTAGTCTTATTAATTAATAGAGAGTTCCTCCTATGCCTCCTAAAATTCACATTGATTTGGGTTTTGCACTTAAATTCACAAGTTATTTTGAGTTCGTTTTGTGTAAATTTAGCTTGAGGGTTATTTTCTGCTTTGGTTATACAATTATTTCATTTCTTGGACAAACTGTTCATTCTCCATTAAAGTGCTTTTGCATCTTGTCAAGAATTCCTTGGTAGTACTTGTGAGGTGCTGTTATGTAGCCTTCTTGCTGATAATTGTGTCAGCCTCTCTGCAGATTTGTACTTGTAGCAGTGCCTTACATTTTGTTTGGTGTTGTGATTTCTCCAGTCGATTTTGGTTTCACTGGCCATTTTACATACATTTTTGATGTACCCTTATGAATTTGATATGGATTAATAGAATATCTTAGAACAATTTTGAAATAATTGAGTTATCTACTCGATGATAATGTTATATCTTCCCATTTACTTAGGTCACTATTGAGTTATTTCATCAGTTTGAGTCATACAATTTGAATAATGTCAGATGATTTAATAGATGTCATTTTTGGTGTCTTTCCATTTTTTTTTATCATTCAAATAACATTTCGATTTTTTTTCTGGTCCCTAATATGATGCAATTTTTTGGAATCTTTTAAGTTCTAAAATATTGTTTTTTATTTCTGTGTGTTTTTTTAAGCAGGAAATTTTCCTATTAAGGTTCAGAACACTTGTAGTAGGGTATTTCTGTGGGCTGGTTTTAAATATTAATTGAGCTTTTGGAAACTGTGAAGTGCTACACTGATTTGTTCTATGTGCTTTCCAGTAAATAACTACCTAAAGCCTTGGCAATAACCCTCAAATCCACAAATCCATTGGAATATCTTTTGCAGCATCATCCTCTATGTGTACCTTCTACTTCCTGTTAGGTGGAAGTTCTGTGCTTCACGTCTGCTGCCCTTCAGTTTGGGCAAGCCTAGGAGAGTCAGTAGGACTCAACAATTTGCACAGTGCATGCTGGAAGGAACACAAGGCGTTGACTCTTCGTTGTGCTCACTTAGTTTAGGACGAGATGATCCACTCTTTTTTTTTAAATATTTATTTTATTTATTTATTCCCTTTTGTTGCCCTTGTTGTTTTATTGTTGTTGTTGTCGTTGTTGGATAGGACAGAGAGAAATGGAGAGAGGAGGGGAAGACAGAGAGGAGGGGAGAAAGATAGACACCTGCAGACCTGCTTCACCGCCTGTGAAGCGACTCCCCTGCAGGTGGGGAGCCCGGGTTCGAACTGGGATCCTTATGCCGGTCCTTGTGCTTTGCGCCACCTGCGCTTAACCCGCTGCGCTACAGCCCGACTCCCGATCCACTCTGTTTAACTCTATTCTCTCTGTAGTCATCATGCTCAGGGTGAAAGGGAGAAGATACAGTTCTGTTCACATTAGTGCGGTATTGGGGATAAGAGTTCCTATAGGTACTCGCCACAGCACATCAAGGGAAGAGCTCGTGTTGTTCCCTATCTTGTGTAGCATGAGGAAGGCGGCAGGGTTCTAACCACTGTCTCTGGTGCATTCTGTGAATAGGCAGTGAGGTATATTTTTAACTTCTGAGATCATGTGAGATTGGGTTGTTTAGGACTGCTTGGTCATAGTTGAGGTAGATACTACTTAATTTAATTTATTTATTATTATTTTTTGCCTCTAGGTTTGTCGCTGGGGCTCAGTCCCTGCACTACAAATCCACTGCTCCTGGAGGCCATTTTTTCCCATTTTTCTTTCCCTTGCTGTTATTGTTGAATAGGACAGAGAGAAATAGAGAGAAGAGGGTAAGAGAGAGGGGGAGTGAAAGACAGACACCTGTGGACCTGCTTCACCGCTTGTGAAGCGACCACCACCCCCTTGCGCAGGTGGGGAGCCGGGGCATCAAATTGGGATCCTTATGCCGGTCCACGAGCTTCACGTCATGTGCGCTTAACCCGCTGCGCTACTGCCCAGCCCCAATCTCTCTTTATTTTATTCACCTAGAAGAGAGCAAACAGAGTCAAAGTAGTTATGCCTGGTAGGGCCACCCAACCTTTTGTATAGAGCCTATGAATTCTTGGCATTTTATTTTGCCTGCTAGTGTTGGTATTTCTATATATTTTAGTTTCTCTAGTACTAAAATTATGTGATATGAGGAGACAAAATACAACAGAGATACTGCTCTGCCGGCTCGTTCTTTCAGTCAGGAAATCCCTAGCAAGTTTGCAGTCTTTTCTCTGCTTTGGGATTCCTCTGATTATTTTATTGAGTTTTATTGTTTCTACATATGAATTTTAATTTTAATGATACATTATGTTTCAATATAAATCTATGTCTCAGTATATCCTTTATATAAATAGATATTTTATAGAAAGTAAAAAAATTTTATCTTGAAATTTTATACTAAAAAATTACTTATTTTGGCTTATATTGTTAGTTGTAACTGACTAACAGGAGGGATATTAATTTATAAAGTATTTTTTTGAAAAGAAAATAAAAGCTTAATTAATATTTTCAGTGTGAGTCTCATTTCTATTTTTCAGCATTTTTCCGAATATGTTCTTAGCACTCTATTAATTCTCTAGAAGGGTTATATAGATGTTTCAGTTTCAGATACCAAATCTATTACAGAAAAATCTGGTCAAATAAATTTGTCAAAATTTTTCTGTATACCAGACTCTTCCTAAGGTTTGGATCAAGTACCATAGTCTAATTGGGTAACAGACATTCAAACATAAAATCCCACTGTATTGGATAAATGACACTATGTGATGTCGGGGTCAGGCCATGATCTGTGTGCAAAGTTCTTCTTATTTTTTTTTATTGTGGGAATGACTGTGGCTTTTATGTTGAGGATAGTGATATATATATATATTGAGAGAGAGAGAAAGAGAGAGAGAGAGAGAGAGAGAAAGAGAGAGAGACTTCATTACCAGTCAGATTGATTTTACAGTTGTCTTGGTTTGAACTTCCATAGTAAACACAACCATTCGACTAGGTAGTTTGAGGAAACCAGAAGTTTATATTTTACAGTTTTGGATGCCGGAAGTTGAGATCCTGGTGCTGGTAACTGTGGTTCTGAGAAATCAGCTCCTTCTGTATGTGGGCTCCTCACTATGTCCTCACATGGTCGGAAAGACACCAACCAGATGCTCTCTAAGGTCTCTTTTATGAGCTCACTAAATCCCTCTCTGGCAGCTCAGCACTCACTACCTCACTACTCCAGAGAATCTCTTCTAATAACATCACAAGAATTCAAAGTAGGGGGCTGGGCAGTAGCGCAGCGGGTTAAGTGCACATGGCACAAAGCACAAGGACCGACTTAAGGATCCTGGTTTGAGCCCCGGGATCCCCACCTGCAGGGGAGTCGCTTTCAAGTGGTGAAGCAGGTCTGCAGGTGTCTGTCTTTCTCTCCTTCTCTATTTCCTCCTCCCCTCTCAATTTTTCTCTGTCCTATCTAATAAAAAATAGAAAGAAAAAAAATGAAAAAATGACTGCCAGGAGCAGTAGTGGATAGTGCTGGCACTGAGCCTCAGAGATAACTCTGAAGGCAAGAAGAAGGAAAAAAAAAAAAGGAAAGATAAATGAAAGTTAAAAAAGAAGCCATATCAGCAACTCAGAGATAATTTGATTATGTCACAACCACTCTGACAGAATGATTTTGACATGATAAAATAATTTGATAAAAGAGCATGATCACAGTAATTCTTTATGCTGCTCTTTAAACTTAACAAATAAAACATTCCTTTTTTTTTAATTTCCAAGGGACTTAGAAACTTTTGTGGTTTGAAAATATCATTTAGTTTTGAAAATGTTGTGTCATTTTTAGACTCTAATCTTATTTGGTGTTAGATAAATTATAGTAGGAGGTAGGTCAAAATCAAATGTTAGCATTATTTTTCATGCAGCTTTGGCCTACATAATAAAACTAATTTGGAATATTTGAATTATTTGATTTAAAATAAATCAGTGTTAAGATTAAAGATGTGGGTAATAGTGATCAAGTAAATTTATTTAAATAATATAATTATATATTGGACAGTTTTTGGTACTATAAGGTTATTTGTCTGCATGATGATTCCATCATTCCTGGTAACCAAACTTCACAAGTGATGAAGCATGGCTGTAGTCTCGGTCTTTCTCCTCTCTCAATTTCTGGCTGCCTTTATCCAATAAATAAATAAAGATAATAAAAAATAAAAAAATGGGGAGAGGAAGGAGGCTGCCCTTGTTAAAAAGCAATTACAGAAGCCAGACCTTCTACCTTCTGCATCCCTCAACGACCCTGGGTCCATGCTCCCAGAGGGATAGAGAATGGGAAAGCTATCAGGGGAGGGGGTGGGTTATGGGGATTGGGTGTTGGGAATTGTGTGGAGTTGTACCCCTCCTACCTTATGCTTTTGTTCACTAATCCTTTCTTAAATAAAAAAATTAAAAAAAAAAAAAAAAAAAGCTTCAGCAGACTCCTCCCCCACACAAAGCCCCATCAGGCAGCAATAAAGTCAAGGATCCTAAGAGAGGCAGCATCAGAACCATTTTGGCAGGAAAAACATTCAAGAAAGAACAGGCTGAATTGTTTCTTCCTTAGTAGAAGCAAAACATAGAGTATGTCACTGGGGATGGAGCCTTGATATTCTTTAAGTGGTTGATTCAGAATGCATTGCTCTTACAAACAGTTAAAATGACTTCACTTATTCATGGTAGCTTGAATCACAAGCACACACAAAATCTTTTCTTCTGGTTCAACAGATGCTTATTCTAACTTCCTGACCCTTAAACACATATTTCTGTTGATGTGTTAGTCAGCTTTATCCTTTCTTCTTAGTGTTTGAGACTCTTATTATGGCTCATTCGAACATTTAATTTCTATCTAGCAGAGTTTTGTTTTTAATCTACTAATTTTGTAGTATTTTTTTCTGTGTCTATTGGTTGCCTTTAACTTCTCTGTGTGGCATATTGATTAATTTACAAATATTACACTAACCTCAGAGGCTCATATCTATTCCTTTTCATCACTGGAGACAATGAATGCATTTTTTAATTTCCTTAAGTGTCATAGAGAAAGTCTCTGTGGATATTGTTTGTATCATATCGCCAGTTTGGAAAATATGAGTGGAGAGATTACTCCTACTGCAGAATGTGGATGCATGTTAAAGTATTCCGTATTTGAAAAGTGAGGGATGAAGAAGAATATTTTGGGGCTGGGTGATGGTGCACTTGGTTGAATGTACTTTTTACAATGTGCGAGGACCCAGGTTCAGACCTGAGTCCCCACCTGCAGGGGGAAAGCTTCATGAGTGGAGAAGCAGATGTGCAGGTGTCTCTCTGTCTCTCTCCCTTTCTATCACCCCCTTCGCCTCCATTTCTGGCTATCTCTATCCTATAAATATAGTAATTTTTAAATAGAAAAATTAAGGAAAGAAACAATAACATTAAAATTAAGAAAAATAATGTATATTCTTCTACTTGGAATATTCTATTGCCTCTTTATTTTTTCTATGCTTAAAAGTATTGCATAGGGCTGGGGAGACTACGTAATGATGATGCAAAAGGACTTAAATATATGAGGCTCTGAGGTCTCAGGTTCAATCCCCAGAAAAACCCTCTACCAGATATAAGTAGTGCTCTGATCTTGCTCTCTTTTTCTTTCTCTCATGATGAATAAATATATATAACAGATTTGTTTTAAATGCTGCGCAATAACTCTGGCTGATAAGGAGACATGGTTTTAAGTTCTTGCCTAAAAATAGAGGTCCATTTTCATTTAACAGCAAGTCAGTTGAACAGTCTATAAATCATTTCAAATTCCAACAGCAGTTCTGGTCTCTATTAAATCCGAGTGTAGGTTGTTAACTAGAAATGAGTGCTGTGCCTGAAGATGATGGGAGAAACATAGTCATATGCAGGGTGAATAGAAGTATCAATGTGAATATATATTTTTCTGGTTCCTGTTCCTCTGTAGTGAAGAGAGGAGGCTTGAGTTTGTACCCAACAGTTTTCGGGGACTGTGTAGACAACACACACACACACACACACACACACACACACACACACACACACACACACCCCAAACATATCTTGCACAGATCAAAATCATGATGTAAAATTATGCCTTTTGTTTGATATCACATTCTGCCGAGTTATAATTTCATTTTACTGCTCTCTTTTAGAACTGTGGCTGATTTGGCCAAGTGTATTTCCATTTTGATTTGATTTCATTCTCATTATAGCTCCGAATTGAGTGTTATTGCAGTTTAATTGAGCAAGCAGTGTTTAGTGGGTTTCATTGTAGCTAGGCAGTATTTAATAAGTCAGGATCAGTGTTGAAAGTAGAAATGAAAGATGTGACCAGATGCAGAGGAGCAATAATCTCTTTCACCCAAGAAGTGATAGCACCGGGAGTTGGGGGTAGCACAGTGGGTTAAGCGCAAGTGGCGCAAAGTGCAAGGACCGGCATTAGGATCCTGGTTTGAGCCCCCGACTCCCCACCTGCAGGTGTGTGTGTGGGGGCGCTTTACAGGCGGTGAAGCAGGTCTGCAGGTGTCTGTCTTTCTCTCCCCCTCTCTCTGTCTTCCCCTCCTCTCTTCATCTCTCTCTGTCCTATCCAACAATGACAACATCAATAACAACAACAATAATAACTGCATTAGCAATAGAACAACGAGGGCAACAAAAGGGAAAATAAATTTTAAAAAATTAAAAAAATAAGAAGTGATAGCATCTTAACATTTGTGTACAATAACCATTAGCAAAGCATTTCCACCTGTACTATATTTTATTCTTCAATCAGGAGAGGAAAGTATAAATGTTTTCATTTTAAATATGTGAAAGTTAAATTATTACTGTTGATATTTATATGACTTGCTCAAGTTCTTCAGCCATTAAAAATGACCCAGACATGAGACTGGCATACTTTAACGATGACTCTCTAGTCACTATCAGGCCACCCCATCAGCTGGGGCCCTAGTCAGGGAGTCCTGAGATTCCCAAACAAACATGATGGGCCTAGACCTCAAATAAATCCCTCTCTCCATTGTTACAGGTCATCTCAATCAGGAACAACACAATAGACCCCTTTATGGGCCCCCATAGGACCTTGCCCTCAACGTGGATCAACAATGATAGAGAATGTTCCGATCTCTGAAGGGAGGCTGGACAACATACTCTGTGCTACACCTGAGGAAGATGGGTTCTGATATTGGGGCAGCTTGGAATGTTCTCACTCATGACCACAGAATATGAGCTCAGATCTACAGGGATGCAGAGGTCATACAGGCTCCTAAGCTGAATATAGGCCCCAGATCACATCAAATCAATGGTGTTTACAGTCAACAATACCTATACACTTTTCCCATATTTGGGAGCTACTCTCTTCCCTGATCCAGCTTTCTGGCCCTTTTTCCAGCCCTGGCTGGCATCATTTCGCCAGACAATAACTTGGATACACTTGCATATCAGATGTCAGGTTCAGTGGAAAAAACAAACAAACAAAAGCTAGTGTAGCCACAGGTCCTTTGGAATATAACTAAAATATGCCTACTAGCACAAAACAGAGACCCCCAACTCTTCATCTGCACTATTCCAGTCTTTAGGTTGATGATTAGTCAATAATTTGGCTTTATATGTTAACTCTCTTTTCAGCCATCAGGTTCCAGAAACTACCATGATGCCAGCCAGACTTCCCAGGACAGACAACCCTACCTGGAGCTCTGATTCCTAAGAGCTCCGCCCCACTAGGGAAAGAGAGATACAGGCTGGGAGTATGGATCAACCTGCCAACGCCCATATTCTGCAGGGAACCAATTACAGAAGGTGATGTTGATATCAAATGCCTGTAGCTTCTGGATATTTAAAGAGACAGTTATTTTCCCCGCTTCCTACTTGTAAAACAACTTTGCAGACTACAAAGTGAGTGGCTGGAATGCCCTCTTTTTTAGTACTTGGAATATGTCATTCCACTCTTTCCTTGTGTCTTGGCTTTGGGAAAGGAAGTGTGATGGGGACTTGATAAGTCTACCTTTGTATGGCACTTCTTTCCTTTCTCTAGAACCTTTCAAATTGTGGAGGTTGACATTGAGGTTTCATAGTTTTACAAGGATGTGCCTCTGTCTTAGGTCCTGGCACGTGCTCATGTGTCTGGCTTCTGGGTTTGTTACCCCTGAGCCCTGCTAACATGTATTCAGTATCCCAGGCTAATGGAATCTGATGGAGATGCTCACAAGCCACATCCAGGGAGGAAGTGCCCTGCCTTTGGGGGAAGCCCAGTGTGAGACAAGGAAGAGGCCATGTCATCAGTGAGGGAGGCCTGCATGTCATGGCCACTGTGATGTGTGTGTGCAGCAGGCTCTGTGCCTCCAGACACTGTGAGCTCTGGCTGCCCCTCCCTTGAGAATGCAGACTCTAGGTTGGGGCAGGAAGCCAGGTGGGCAGTGCTGGGGAAGACCTGTGGCTGGGGTGACCCCCAGGGACACAAATGAAAAGAAAGCACCAAAACTAGACCAATGCAAAATCACAATTTATTTCACATTCTATTAATGCATAATCACAATTTATTTCACATTCTGGGAGGCCCCCTATGGGGCAGTGGGGTCTTCAGCGGCAGACAGTTCAGAGGCAGCAGGGGCCCTGGCCTCAGCGGGATGCAGGGAGCATCTCTCTCTCAGCTCTCGGCCTCCACCTGCAGAGGAGACAACAGGACTATGAGATCTGCAGTTAGGGGTGGACTGCCCCCCCATGCCCACTAACTCACCAGGCCATGCGAGGGGCCCTGTTTCCTCATGTCCTGAACGGGTGGACACGTGTCCTGCCACCCTTGTGGGGACCCAGACAGCAACCGCAACAAAGCCGCAGGAGACAGTTCAGCAGCCTGCGGGCTGTCCCATGGCGGATGGGGATCCAGGTGGCAGAGGGGCTGCTGGCCTGTGCGCCCTGGCCCGAGGGGGGCCAGCTCTCCTCCCCAGGTGCTGGGGCTGCTGCAGAGGAGGGGGAGGGGCCAGAAGCAGGGTAGCTGCCTTGTGGTGTGTTGGGAGGCACCGCTGGGGGGGCCAGGCTGGGGGTGGACGTGGACGTGAAGACAGGGAGACTGGAGCACTTGGGGGGTTGGCCAGGCTCCCGGGCCTCGTCTTGCTCCCAGGAGCCGGTGCGCAGAGCTGCTGGGGCAGACACACACCTCCTCCTGCTCCTGCTCCTGCTCCTGCTCCTGCTCCTGCTCCTGCTCCTGCTCCTGCTCCTGCTCCTGCTGGCCCTCTTCTTCATACTTGGCAGCAGGTTGGAAGGAATGGACTGCTCAGCTGGGGCTGGCTCATCGGAGGAGGTGGGTTCCCTGTAGGCTTCCATGGGCCCCATGCCCTGGGTCACCCATGGGTGGCTCAGGATCTCTGGCCAGCCAATTCGCTCCTTGGGGTCAGAGTTGAGCATGCGGTGCAGCAGGTGTCGGAGCTCCTGGGAGAGCCGGGGCTTCCTTCTGAATAGAGTCCAGATGGGTCGTTCCTCTGGCAGGTGACCTTTCACCATTTCATGCAACACCACCCCCAGGCTCCAGATGTCCACCCCAGGGCCGTAGGTGCCCCCCGTCGCTATCTCGGGCGCCATGTAGCCTAAGGTGCCCTGCAGGCTGTCCATGGAATGCTGGAGAAAATTGCCACTCAGGCCAAAGTCCGTGATCTTGACCCGGTTCAGGCTTTGCACGAGGATATTCTCAGGTTTGAGGTCCCTGTGTGCGATTCCTTTGGCGTGGCAATATTCCATAGCCGAGGCCAACTGGCGGAACACCCTTCTGGCCTCCTCCTCCCTCATGGGGCCCTTGCGGCAGAGATAGTCCCGCAGGTCTCCCCCCCTCACGTAGGGCATGACCAGCTGCAGTTGGAATGCCCTCTCTATGGTGCCCAGCAGGGGCAAGATGTTGGGGTGGCTCAGACCTCGCATGACGTTGCACTCGTCACGCGCCATCTCCAGGCCTGTCTGCCCCAGCATCTTCATCTTCTTGATGACAACTTTTCTGCCGCTCTGAAGATGGCGGGCCAGCAGGACGACAGAGAAGCTGCCGGCCCCAAGGGTGCTCAGGACACAGAAGTCGTCCTCGGCCATTCCCTCTCCCAATGGAGAGGTCTTAGGCCGAGCCATAGACCTAACTACACTCACTGGACTAACTAGGAACTCTAAGCTAGGACTGTCACTACCAAAAAACAACAACCGAGTTCTAACTTACCTTCTACTCTTACTGGCTCTACCCAAAACAGGGGTAGTCAGACTAGAATGCGCTAGGGCTATCCTAGATAACTAAGGGGAGGGGGTGAACAAGGGAAGGGGGGAAAGGCAAAGAGGAGAGAAAAGAAGGGGGGGAGTAGTGGGTGGGGTAGGGGGAGAGGGGGAGTGGGGAGTGGGAGTGGGTATCAGGTAGAGTGCAGGGATGGAGAGAGGGGAATCAACAGAGCGAGAACCGAGAGCGAGAGCGAGTGTGTGCGAGTTGAGTGGTGGTGCGTAAGCTAGCTGGGGAGTCCGCCACAGGTCACTACCAAGAGCTTCCAGGGCATATGGACAGCAAACCCACCTCAGACGCGGCTTTTTATAGGTTTCTGGTTGGTCACAATGGCCCCCAAGAGGTCACAGCAGCAGGGCGGGGCAGCGATGGCCAGGGCGGGGCAGTGATGGGCAGGGGCCATGGGAGGTCAGCCACAGGTCTTCCCCTTCATGGTAGAAAAGCTGATACCTTTAATATCATAGGGACCTGGCTGTGGTCCTTATATGTACGGCCCTAGGACCCTAAATCTTTGTGTTTCTGGGGGTGACTAGAGATTAGTAGTTACTGAATAAAATCTGTAGGACCTTTAGGACACTTTCCATATCCATTTGGAAAAATCTGTGATCACCTTTGCCTGAAAACCTCTTCCTCTGTTTGAACGAGATGGCTCCATCACACTGAAATCCATGCCCTTGTTTAGGACATTTAGGGAACATAGGAAAGATGGGGAATAAGTAAGCTGACGCCAGTTTGCCCAGCACAACATTCGCTCCTTGTGAATGTTGCATGTGTACTTGAGAGGATGCGTGTTTATCTCATCTGAGGTGGACAGTTCCGTATATATAGATGAGGTTCATTTTATCTATGGTTTCATTTAAGATCACTATCCCCCTATTAATTTTTTGTCCTGATGATCTGTCCGCTGTGATTGCTGTGTTAAAAGCTCCTACTGTTGGGAGTCTGGTGGTAGCACAGCGGGTTAAGCGCAGGTGGCATGAAGCTCAAGGACCTGCTTAAGGATCCTGGTTCGAGCCCCTCCCCCTGCTGGCTCCCCACCTGCAGGGAAGTCACTTCACAGGCAGTGAAGCAGGTCTGCAGGTGTCTCTCTTTCTCTCCCCCTCTCTGTCTTCCCCTCCTCTCATCAATTCTCTTTGTCCTATCCAACAATGATTACATCAATAATATTTGCAACAATAAAAACAACAAGGGCAACAAAAGGGAAGCAATCAATCAGTCAATCAGTCAATAAATGAATATTAAAATAAAAGGCTCCGACTATTGTTGTGTTATGGTTCATGTCTCCCTTAAGTTCAGTAAGTACTTGTTTCATATATTTGGGTGCACTTGAGTTTGGGGCATATATTTTTATGAAGGTTACGTCTTTTTGTCGGGTTAGTCCATTGACCATCGTGTAATGTCCCTCTCTGTTCCTTCCTTTACCTGAACATCTGGTTTATCACAAAGCAGAGCAGCGGTCCCTTCCCTTATTTTGAGACTTAGTATCTGGGAATAGCCGGCTCCAGCCGGGACACTGTGTCTCCGTTTCTCTTGTCTTTGGATGTGTGTTTTCTGAAGACATGTAGTAGGTGGATCCTGTTCTTTACTCCTTGCCAACGTCTCATGTGTACTTCAGCCGTATGTGTGTTTCTCTCTTCTGAGATGGAATGCTCTGTGTATACTGATTTTGTCCATATCATTTATGGTTTCATGTAAGGTCACTCTTCTATTGATTGTTTTTTCTTCTTTTCTTTTCCTGATGATCTCTCTGCTGGGAGTGATGTTTTCAAATTCCCTCAACTTACTGTGTTGTTGTCCATATGTCCCTTAAGTTCAATAAGTAATATTTCAGAATATTTATTTATTTCCTTTTTGTTGTCCTTTTAAAATTATTGTTGTAGTTATTTTTGTTGATGTTGTAGTTGTTGGATAGGACAGAGATTAATGGATAGAGGAGGGCAAGACACAGAGGGGGAGAGAAAGGCAGACACCTGCAGACCTGCTTAACAGCCTGTGAAACGACTCCCCTGCAGGTGGGGAACCAGGGGCTCAAACTGGGATCCTCACGCAGGTCCTTGCGCTTTGTGCCACCTGTGCTTTTCCGGCTGTGCTACGCCCAACTCCCAAAGTAATTGTTTTATATTTTTAGGTGCACTTGTCCTTGGGACATACATATACATACACATACACATACACATACACATATACATGTTTATGATGGTTTTGTGTTTTTGTTGGATTAATTCATTGTAAGTTATGTAGTGTCCCTCTCTTTTTATCAGAAACCAGAATAGCTCTCCTCCACTGTTTTGTCAATTATTATCTCTGGATAGATTACTCCAGCCTTTGACATTAAGTTTCCAGTTATCGTCTCTTTAGACGTGTGCTCTCTGAAGACATTTATGGTATGGTTCCTGCTCTTTCATACAGTTAGCGACTCTGAGACTTTTGACAGGTGTATTTAGGCCGTTCACATTTAGGGTATTTGTTGCTCTGTGTGGTTTGATTATGTCCATTCTCTGTTCCTTGTTTTTATTGAAGTTATTATAAGTGTAATAACTAACATTTTGTATATGAGAAAGTCTTATTTAATTTGATCTCAATTAACAAACAGTTGATAGAACTGCTATGTCCTTTAATTCCTTTTCTTGCTTTATTATTCTTTCCTATATTTAATGTGTTCTTAGTTCTAATCTACTGCTGTTCAGCTCACAGCATGCATTCCTTTTTTTCCTCCTTGCTAATGGGACTCATCTATAATTTTTATAAGGTGAGCTTGAGAATAGCAAATTTCTTTAGCTTTTGGATATTTGAAAATAGCATTATTTCTCTCTTATATTTAAAAAACAGTTTTGTGGGCTAAAAATTGTGGCTGGAATTTCGTTTTTTAGTACTTGGAATATTTCATTCCACTCTTTCCTCGTATTTTGTTTGTGAACAGAAGTTTGATGCAAACTTGATAACTGTACATTTGTATGTAATTTATTTCCTTTTCCTATCAGCCTTCTAATAATTTTCCTTGTCATAATTTCTGATTGATGTGCAAGGATGTGCCTTGGTGTTACTCATCTTGCATTCATGGTCCTGAGTGTGTGTTCTTCTTCTCAAATAGGTATATTCTGAAGATTGCCTAAGTAAGGATAATTCTCAGCTAATATTTCTCTGAAAATGGTCTCTGATCCTTTGACCCTGTTCTCATCCTGAGATACTTCTATCACACTTAATTTCAACCTTTGGATGGCATATGCAATTTCACAGCGAGTTGTTTCTTTATTTCTAAGCCTTTGCTCTTTCTTATCTTTAAATTGAAAAAGTGGGTTACTTGTTACTTCTAGATAATAAATTCTTTCTTCTGCATGAGTGAGGCTACTTCCTAAGCCTTTTACCTGAGCTTGAACTGCACTCAGAGTGTCTTTCACTCCATGTAGTTTTGATTGAATTTCTTTTATGCTTTATAGCTTCTTAGAGAACTTTGTTCTGAGTTATTATTTGTGTTTCTTAATTCCTTAGTGAAATAATCCTTCAACTCTTAAGTATGTTTCTCCATACTATGTTTAGATTCTTGGGAAATCTTCATAGTACTCTTTCTGTAGTCTTTCTATGATACTCTCTCTACATCTATAATTTCTTGAAGTCCTTCTGCTTCATTTTTTACTTTTCTGATATATCATGGTTTGCTGTTTATTTCTTCTATTTTTGTATTTATGCATTGATTGTGTTGGTTATTGCTGTCCAGCAGTTGGTTCAATCATTATGGTCTCTAGGCTTTTCTTTGTATGTTTGATGGCAAAGGGGTAAGGGTGGGTTTTGGGCTTACTTCTGGTTACAAATGCTCCCTGTTTTCATGTGTGTGTGTGTGTGTGTGTGTGTGTGTGCACGTATGTATGTATGTCTTTGCTTGAAATTCAGAAGTCTAAAGCCCCTTTGTCAAGGAGTATAAAAATGTAGGTCCCTTCTCTCACCACCTGCCTTGTATGTTTCCTTCACTGCTTACTGTATGTAGTTGGATAGTAGCTCTGCATAGTGTTGGATTCCCGTATTGGGCTTCAGTCTCACACTCTCTCTCACCCCAACAACTTGTGTGAGCACACACTTGAGGCTATGGTTGTCTCAGCGGAAGTTGGTGGACTTTTTTCAGGTCTATAGTTGTAGTAATTTTTTGTTAGGAAATCCACCACAGAGATGCATTCTGACAAACTTTAGGACAGATTCAACTTGATTGTGGGAACACCTCATCAAGGAGAATTAGGTTTGGCAAGCTTTACTAAAGACTTTTTTTTCTTAGAAAAGATATTAATCAAATCTAGGAGACTTTGAGAAGAATACATGTATGTGTGTGCGTGTGCATGTGTGTGTGTTTGTAAATGAAATTGTGTCTTCACAGCATATTTTCATTTTAGAAACTGTCCCCCTCTTCACAACATATGTGTTAAATGTGTTAAGCCAAAAAGGCATCAGGTAAGCACACATTAGTTTCACTAATAAAAAATGTTTTTGAGTATTCACAGAATGTATATATTCTATCACATCACATCTACTAATACAGAGGGCCTAAAAGAACACTGATATAAGATCCAGACAGTGGCTGGCGCACCTGGTTAAGCACATACATCTCAATGCTCAAGAACCCAGGTTCAAGTCCCTCATGCCCACCTGCAGGGGGAAAGCTTCGCAAGTGGTGAAGCAGGGCTGCACTTCTCTCTCTTTTTCCTCTCTCTTTTACTTTATTTTTATTATTATCTTAATTTATTGGATAGGGACACCAGAAATGAAGAGAGTAGGGTGAGAGAGCGAGGGAGAGGGAAAGAGAGACACATGCAGCCAGGATCACCCATTCACAAAGATTTCTCCCTGAAGGTATGGATCGGGGACTTGAACCTCGGTGTTTTTTAAAAATATTTATTTACTTTCCCTTTTGTTTCCCTTGTTGTTATTTATTGTTGTTGTAGTTATTGTTGTTGTTTTTATTGATGTCATCACTGTTAGACAGGACAGAGAGAAATAGAGAGAGGAGAGGAAGACAGAGAAGGGGGGAGTGATAGGTAGACATATTTAGACCTGGTGAAGCAACTTCCCTGCAGGTGGGGAGACTGGGGCTTGAACCAGGAACCTTACGCCAGTCCTCTTAAATTTTTCCTTTAAAAACTAATTATTAACAAAAGTCAGATAGTAAATTATATAAAAGCTCTTATAGATGTGTTGACCTAGCACGTTATGATTGGGCCCTCCTCAATCGCTATCGATAGCTTTATGATAAATATAAACAAAGATATCATGTTTATGGTGAATCTACTACATGCTTTATCCCTACTAATCAGAAGAAAGTCTGATGCATTAGTAAAGCAGTAGTGAATACAAGTAAATGGCTATAAATGGGCAAAGTAATGGAGGAGATCTATCTCATCCTTTTTCCTGTACTCATGGTGCAGTAATTAAGTAATGAAACTTCTATCAAAGCCTCACTAATTAGCGAAAGACACACATCAGTAGGAAAATTTCAGATGAGATGATTGCCACTGATGTAAAAAAAAAATAGGCAAGATAATGAAAAGCATATAAATAGCGGATAGATTGAGCAGGTAACAATCAATTGAATTCCAGTGCTGGTGGTGAGTAGAGTCTGAGTGGTCATGGGTTAACAAGGGAGCACAGGTAGTGAAGTCTCTGCCAGGTGGCCAAGTTTTCGGAGGTGTTCAGCGTCTTTGCTTATGAAGGACTGGGTCTGTTTGATGTCCAAGAGTAAGGACTACTGATATATATTTCTCAGTCCCAAACTAGCTCAAATCTTTGCTAATGTTTGGCAGATTTCCAAAGTTTGTTCTCAGGGTATTTTACTAAAGAAATTGAGTTTTCTTTTCTTTCTTTTTTTTTATTTATAAAAAGGAAACACTGACAAAAACCATAGGATAAGAGGGGTACAGTTCCACACAGTTCCCACCACCAGAACTCCGTATCACATCCCCTCCTCTGATAGCTTTCCTATTCTTTATCCCTCTGGGAGTGTGGACCCAGGATCTTTAAAAAATTTTTTTTTATTTATAAAATGGAAACATTGACAAAACCATAGAATAAGAGGGTACAACTCCACACAGTTCCCACCACCAGATCCTTGCATTTCATCCCCTCCCCTGATAGCCTTCCTATTCTTTATTCCTTTGGGAGTATGGACCCAGGGTCATTGTGGGATGCAGAAGGTGGAAGTTCTGGCTTCTGTAATTGCTTCACCAGTGAACATGGGCGTTGACAGATGTATCCACACTCCCAGCTTGTCTCTCTCTTTCCCTAGTAAGTTGGGGCTCTGGGGAAGCGGAGCTCCAGGACACATTGGTGGGGTTGTCTGCCCAGGGAAGTCTGGTTGGCATCATGGTAGCATCTGGAACCTGGTGGTTGAAAAGAGAGTTAACTTACAAAGCCAAACAAATTGGACAGAAAGGCTGGAATAGTGCAGACGAAGAGTTGGGGGGGGTGGTCTCCATTTTGTAGATAATAGGCATATTTGAGTTTAATATGTTGTCTACCAATGGTGTGTGCATGCAGAACGGGTCAAGTTTTTGGTATAGTTTTGCTGTGAGGTCAGGAGATAAACATAGGTTCTCCCTATTGAGTCATCTGATCCCTGAACCTAAATCATATTTATAATTGGAAATAATCTTTATTCTAATCCAGTGTTTATGAGGTCCTATTATTATTTTTTAAAAATATTTTTAAGGTTTTTTTTTATATTTATTTTATTTATTTATTCCCTTTTGTTGCCCTTGTTGTTTTATTGTTGTAGTTATTATTATTGTTGTCATTGTTGGATAGGACAGAGAGAAATGGAGAGAGGGAGGGGAAGACAGAGGAGGAGAGAAAGATAGACACCTGCAGACCTGCTTCACCACCTGTGAAGCGACTCCCCTGCAGGTGGGGAGCTGGGGTTCGAACCGGGATCCTTATGCCGGTCCTTGTGCTTTGCGCCACCTGCGCTTAGCCCGCTGCATTACAGCCCGACTCCCGAGGTCCTATTATTTTTAAGTGATGAATGTTTGATAATTGCAGTATTCTTTTTTTTCCTCTTATATTAGTTTCTGGTTCTGTATACCTTAAACCACATTTTGCGGTCTTTTTTTCCTTCTCCATTTTATTAACATATATACATATACACATACACATACATATACATACACACACACACATAGTGAGGGGAGTGGAGGAAGAGGGCGAGAGTCCACAGTACTGAAGCTTTGTTCACTGCCCTGGATAGCAGACTTGAATCTACATCACTCACATGGCAAAACAACACGCTGTCCATGTGAGCTATTCTGTCAGCCTTCTCCTCAGTTTCAGTTTCTATTAGTATTAAATGAAGACTCTTCTAGTTTACCTGCCTCTCATAGTTATCACTTTTATCTCTAACCACTGATGTTGGCAACTATGATTTCCATTTCTCTTAAACGGAGCATCCTTTGCTAGGTTATTTCAGGTGATGCAGTGATTATGAGATGTTAGCGCACTGTAATAACCTGTGACTTTACCGACAGATCAGCTTCTGTGCTTTGTATGGAGATATTGCTAGTGGAAATAAGGAAAGATCACCCAGGTGAGAACAAATAGGTTATTTTCCTGATAATTTGCTTTAGCAAGGGAGTCAGACACCATCACTTGCAGAGACTCTAAGGGAGGCAGGGGAACTGAACATTTTTACAAGGGAATAAGGGGAAAACTTGAAGGGGGAACTGACCAAAGGTTGCTGTCACAAGGAAACTGAAATGATGTCTGCAGCCTTACAATTGGTTACAGAAGAATATTTGACTTTCTCTGGTCAGGAAGTAGAAGCCATGGAAAAACAAAACAAACAAACAAAAAACGGGAGCCTGAAGTAACTGACCAAATCCGGGATATTTTAAGCTGGCTGCTGCAGAGGGTGTGGGCTGATCGCTGCAGAATTTATAGGTCATAGTTCTAATGTCACAGACTAGTTTTCTTTTAATATTATGGGTGCCATAGCTAGTTTTCATTGAGTTCAGATAAGGAAAATAAGGATTATTATGATACCAACACCATCAACCAGATAACATAAAGAAAACAAAATACAACAATTTTATTATTTTAGTAACAGGAAATATAACAACTGAGTTAGGAAGATAAACAACCCAAACAAATTATTTTGCACTATGAGCAGAGAAGTCTTTGGAACTGGATATATTGGAAACAGTAGTTTAGTACACAAGACTGAGTTATACAGGGCACCATGAGATTGACAATTATTTCTATGTCAACTGGAAAGCTTTTAAATTAGTTTTATTAGGAAAATCATGAGTTATAGGACAACTGATGTCAAATGAGTATAATTTCTTTTTATTTTATTTTATTTTTTTATTATTTTTTATTTAAGAAAGGATTAATTAACAAAACCATAGGGTAGGAGGGGTACAACTCCACACAATTCCCACCACCCAATCTCCATATCCCACCCCCTCCCCCGATAGCTTTCCCATTCTCTATCCCTCTGGGAGCATGGACCCAGGGTCATTGTGGGTTGCAGAAGGTAGAAGGTCTGGCTTCTGTAATTGCTTCCCCGCTGAACATGGGCGTTGACTGGTCGGTCCATACTCCCAGTCTGCCTCTCTCTTTCCCTAGTAGGGTGGGTCTCTGGGGAAGCTGAGCTCCAGGACACATTGGTGGGGTCTTTAATCCAGGGAAGTCTGGCCGGCATCCTGATGACACCTGGAACCTGGTGACTGAAAAGAGAGTTAACATACAAAGCCAAACAAATTGTTGAGCAATCATGGACCCAAAGCTTGGAAAAGTGGAGAGGAAGTATTAGGGAGTTGTACTCACTGCAAACTCTAGTGTACTTCTGCTTTCTTACTTTGGTGCCATACTCCAAACTCAGTCAATTTCTGTTTTGCGTTTCTACTTCTTCTTCTTTTTTTTTTTTTTACA
This sequence comes from Erinaceus europaeus, assembly GCF_950295315.1. NCBI lineage: Eukaryota > Metazoa > Chordata > Mammalia > Eulipotyphla > Erinaceidae > Erinaceus > Erinaceus europaeus. The sequence goes on from NC_080179.1 coordinate 6,012,351, forward strand.
TGCATAGCATTCCCCAGATTCCCATTTAACAATACAACCCCCACTATTTCATTCATAATTTTTCATGGACCTGTATTCTCCCCACCCACCCTCCCACCCCAGAGTCTTTTACTTTGGTGTAATACTCCAATTCCATTTCAGGTTCGACTTGTGTTTTCTTTTCTAATCTTGTTTTTCAACTTCGGCCTGAGAGTGAGATCATCCCATATTCATCCTTCTGTTTCTGACTTATTTCACTCAACATGATTTTTTCAAGGTCCATCCAAGATCGGCTGAAAACGGTGAAGTCACCATTTTTTACAGCTGAGTAGTATTCTATTGTGTATCTAGACCACAACTTGCTCAGCCACTCATCTGTTGTTGGACACCTGGGTTGCTTCCAGGTTTTGTCTATTACAGATTGTGCTGCCAAGAACATATGTGTACACAGATCTTTTTGGATGGATGTGTTGGGTTCCTTAGGATATATCCCCAGGAGGGGAATTGCAGGGTCATAGGGTAGGTCCCTTTCTAGCCTTCTGAGAGTTCTCCAGACTGTTCTCCACAGAGGTTGGACCAATTGACATTCCCACCAGCAGTGGAGGAGGGTTACTTTGACCCCACACCCTCTCCAGCATTTGCTGCTGTTACCTTTTCTGATGTATGACATTCTCACAGGAGTGAAGTGATATCTCATTGTTGTCTTGATTTGCATTTCTCTGACAATCAGAGACTTGGAGCATTTTTTCATGTGTTTCTCGGCCTTTTGGATCTCTTCTGTGGTGAATATTCTGTCCAAGTCCTCCCCCCATTTTTGGATGGGGTTATTTGTTGTCTTGTTGTTGAGTCTGGCAAGCTCTTTATATATGTTGGTTATTAAACTCTTATCTGATGTATGGCATGTAAAGATCTTCTCCCATTCTGTGAGGGGTCTCTTGATTTGGGTAGTGGTTTCTTTTGCTGTGAAGAAGCTTTTTAATTTGTTGTCTTGTTGTTGAGTCTGGCAAGCTCTTTATATATGTTGGTTATTAAACTCTTATCTGATGTATGGCATGTAAAGATCTCCCATTCTGTGAGGGGTCTCTTGATTTGGGTAGTGGTTTCTTTTGCTGTGAAGAAGCTTTTTAATTTGATGTAGTCCCATAGGTTTATACTTGTCTTAGTCTTCCTTGTAATTGGATTCGTTTCATTGAAAATGTCTTTAAAATTTATGCGGAAAAAAGTTCTGCCAATATTTTCCTCTAAGTATCTGATAGTTTCCGGTCTAACATCCAAGTCCTTGATCCACTTGGAATTTACTTTTGTATTTGGTGAAATACAATGATTCAGTTTCATTCTTCTGCATGTTTCAACCCATTGTTTCCAACATCATTTGTTGAAGAGACTCTGCTTCCCCATATAATAGTATATAATATGTATATAATGAACAGGCCCATCACAGCTAATGAAATTGAAACAGTTATCAAAAATCTTCCCAAAAATAAAAGTCCTGGACCAGATGGTTTTACAAATGAATTCTACAAAACTTTCAAAGAAGAACTAATACCTCTACTTTTAAAAGTCTTCCAAAAGATTGAAGACACTGGAATACTCCCTGCCAGCTTCTATGAAGCCAACATCACCCTGATACCAAAAGCAGACAGGGACACAACCAAAAAAGAAAACTACAGACTAATATCTCTGATGAACATAGATGCGAAAATATTGAACAAAATTCTAGCCAACCGGATACAGCAGTATATCAAAAAAATTGTTCATCATGACCAAGTGGGGTTTATCCCAGGCATGAGTATAATTTCTAATATTTCCATGAGAGGTGTTTGCACAGTGTTCCCGCCAATAAATAAATAAGAAAATAAATAAATAAAATCCTCTTACACTATCGTGCGTTGGGTCTCCAGTGCCCTCTCAGCATCCTTTCTACACTGCAATGTCTTCCAAGTTCCTGGCTTTGCTGCAACAAACCCCACACACCTGTCCATGTTTAACCCCACGTCCTGCTGATGGTCCACTATTAGTGAGATCACCTGGTGTTCACCCTTCTCTTTCTGCCTTTCCTGACTTAGTGATTGCTTTGAGCTCTACCCAGGAGGAGGCTAAGGAGAGGATCTCATTATTTCTTACAGCTGAGTAGTATTCCAAACACATATTCCAATAATACTGAATGCATATAGGCCACACATTCTTGAGCCAATCAACTGTTATTGGCCATCTGGATTGTTTTTGTTTCAGAGCTATTACAAATTGGAAGGCTTTTGTCCACCTTCAGATCTCAACAATCAGTTGAAAACACTGGCCACCGAGTTACTTAGGGTGTAGCGCAACAAACATGCACTGTACCGCCAGAGAGAAGGCAAAAGAGAGCATAGTATCAGAGCTTCCTTCAGTGTAATCCGGGGAGGATTTGAACTTAAGTTGCATGCATATATAGTGTGCTGTCTTGGGATAATTTAACTTTAATATTGAGAGGGTTGTAGCTATTTGTGTTATTAGAAATGCTTTCTTTTAGATTTTTAGATTTAAAAACCAAAATGGTGTTTCAATGACATTCTCAATTTCTATGAAGATGTTAGTAAAACTCCCAAAAATATACAACAAAAATTGTTGATGTTTTCTCCAAATATGTAGTTGACTTTATATGTGCCCAGTCAATGTACCATGTAAATATAAATTTGGCAAATTCCATTCAACCTTCAAACTACCAGACAAAGTTAAAAGACTTCATTAACTAAATAACTTGTGTGGTTTCTTCTCTGGTATATTGATACTGCTCTGTGAATATTTTTGGTTATTCTTCAGTTTTATAAAAAAAAAAAGAAGAAAATATCATATTTAAAATAAGTCTAAAATGAAATACATTTCTTAGGCACGTGCTCAATAGACAGCTGTCATCATTGCTAGGTGGAGATCTTAAAGTGATAGTTCACAGTAACGTATGTAATATAAAAGTAAAGAACCATCAAAAATCTGTTTGGAAGCATGCTAAGAACAAGCTGAATTAAAAGATACAGCAATGTAGAAATATGAATACTTTTTCCTAAAACTATTTGATAATCTTTGAGCAATCTCAAAGTTTCATAAGAAAAATGGAGTGACTGCACATGTTTTCTCAGTTCAGTGTAGATTATGACAAAATCCCACACAGAGAAAATGAATCCTCATAGGAATAAGACGACTTCAGAGTGCATAAAGAGCCAAAGAAAACAGTTTGATACAGGTTTTCCAATTTATTTCCCAAAACTGCAACGTGTTTAGTATTCAAATTCAACAAAATCCAATGACCTCTCTGTTCAAAATGATTTTCCCCTAGAAGTTACTTAATGATAACAGCCAATGCACTTTGAAAATGATGACATTTAAACGTGAAGATCCTATATGAGAAACATAAATTCTAAGCACCTAATACTCATACAGTTGACCTACCAAACAAATCTGTAGATAAAGAGAGAAAAAATATTTTTAAGAGATCTGGAGATTATTCCCTGCAAGTTTAACACCCTGTTACTGCTACTAGTAAGTGAAATCTTGAGTAATCCATGCTCAGACTTGGGGATTGAGTGTCTATTTTCACTAGTGTCTTCACATATGATGGGTACTAGGAGTCAGTGTAAGTGGCTGGATGAGAGCAGGGCTGTTGGTCAAACAAAATTTCAGTTTTGGCTACATAGCAAGATATCCTCATCTGAGGATATCACAGTAGTGAGTTCACAGTAGTGTTTTTATTGAAAGGGAACAGTAAAACATTTGGCTTCACATAAGACTGAAAGAATCTTGAGGATATTCTTTTTTAATTACAAGAGGTAACACCTGCTTAATGTTTTTCTTTAAAATGTCTTACACTGCGTTTCTTATGAACACATACGTTTTCAAATTTTAAACATTAAATAAGAGAATTAAGAGAGTAATAGAAATACATCATATGTAAGAGAACAGGAGCAAAATTACAAACTATAAGCTTATTTCTATATTACCATCACATTAAAAATTTACTCTTGATTTTTTCATTAAGTTGTTATTTCTTCTAGTTGTCACTGCTAGCTAGCTTTGGGGGGTGTTTAAATTATATACTTAATATTACAGAACTTCATATACTATGTAAAATTACATGTGTTTTGATTCATAAATACACGATTCTTTGAATATCTATGGATATCTATATGAAATTCTTTGATGATAGTATTCAAGACTGGGCTGGTTGTACTTTAAGAAACCCTGGGGGCCAGGTGGCAGCACAGCGGGTTAAGCGCGCGTGGCACAAAGCACAAGGACCAGCATAAGGATCCTGGTTCGAGCCCCCGGCTCCCCACCTGCAGGGAAGTCACTTCACAGGTGGTGAAGCAGGTCTGCAGGTGTTTAACTTTCTCTCCCCATCTCTGTCTTCCCCTCCTCTCTCCATTTCTCTCTGTCCTATCCAACAACGACATCAGTAACAACAACAATAATAACAACAACGATAAACAACAAGGACAAAAAAAGGAAAAAAATGGCCTCCAGGAACAGTGGATTCATAATGCAGGCACCGAGCCCCAGCAATAACCCTGGAGGCAAAAAGAAAGAAAGAAAGAGAGAGAGAGAGAGAAAGAAAGAAAGAAAGAAAGAAAGAAAGAAAGAAAGAAAGAAGAAAGAAAGAAACCCTAATGCTATGCTTTGGAATGCATATTATAATTGATATCTTTGTAGATATAACAATCAGATTAAGCGAAACATTATTAGGATGCTATATACCACTGTAGCATTTATGTGGCTGATTTTTTTTTAAAGAACATATTTTTAGTAGTTATCTTTCTATTGCTTTCCAATGTTTGGATTTTCTGTTTTTATTTTCATACAGTAAATAGTCATCATTTCTCTTACTACCTCAGTGTTTTTACTTAATACACTAAATAATTTTTCTTTGCAGCCAATGTTCTAAGGCTAGCACTTAACACTGTGGGTTAAATCATTTCTGCCATCTGTTTTATGAGCATCTTTATACTTGCCCCTGGTTCTAAGTTTCAAAGAAAGCAATGAGCTTTAAAAGAGAAAGTTTGAATGTCCTCTCATATACAAACAATTATATTTTCATATTGTAATCAAAACACTTGCCAAGCCTCAAAATGACCAAAATATAAATAAAAATTCTCATCCAAAGTTATATAATTTATTATCTCTCTTAAGCATTCACATTGTTACTTGTGGCAATGTACTCATTAATTGGAAAGAGACAATAAATATTTCATCAAATTTTTAAAAATGCATCATTTGAGATTCAAATGTTAATGGTCTCAAATGAGAAACAATCATCAAGCTCATTCCAAAAAAATATAGAATCCAAATAATTTTGAGAAGAGTTCTAATAAGATTTTCAGTGTTGCTCTTGACTAAAATGAATGCAGGTGAAATTGTTTCATGTTCCTTTTCAGTCATCTCAGAGCTTTCCTGTCCCTCTAGGAACTACTTTCCATTCACTAGAAAAAATAAAAGAAGAGGAAGAAAGGCATGAACAAAACCGAATGAGTCTTGCAGTGAGAAGGTTTCGCTTCGGGGATACAGCAGTGTCCTTTTCTGAATTGATAACCTTAGTTGAATCATTCTTTGAGTTTGAATGACAGTATCGGTAAAATAGAGATAGTCTGTAGTTCACATAGCTATTTTTGCTATATAAGAAAGCTTTATTATAAAGGTATCTATCATATAGCATTTATTTCTTTTTCATAGAATAAAAAACCAAAAATTATTGACAAGACCATAGGATAAGAGGAGTAATATTCAACACAGTTCCCACCACCAGAACTCCATATCCCACCCCCTCCCCTGATAGTTTTCCTATTCTTTATCCCTCTGGGAGTATGGACCCAGGGTCATTATGGGATGCAGAAGGTAGAAGGTCTGGCTTCTGTAATTGCTTCCCCGCTGAACATGGACGTTGGCAAGTTGGTCCATACTCCCAGTCTATACAACATTTATTATCTCTTCACACACCATCAAAAGAAACCAAATAATATTGAGAAAATCATAGTTCTCACTCATGATATACGTGCACACAATTAAATGATATGTAAAAGACTTTAAGACATTACAAGGAAATAGCTTATTTACAAAAAGAAGAAACTGGAATTGTAGTTATTAAAATGCCTAATGCGAGTTTTCAATACTAGATGATATAGAATGCATGTTTACTTTTTTATTCTCTCTATAATTCACACATTATTCATGGCATACCTTTGTTTTATTTTTCTTTTTAAGAAAACAATACTTTTTTCCCTTATAGAAATGTTTAGGTTCAGCCATGACATCATCTCCCCAGACAATAACTTGGATCCACCTGCATATCAGATTTCAGGCTCAGGGAAAAAAACAAACAAACACACTAGTATAGCCACAGGCCCTTTGGAATATAACTAAAATATGCCCACTAGCTATCTGCAAAATGGAGGAACCCCCCCCCAACTCTTCATCTGCACTATTCCAGCCTTTAGGTTCATGATTGTTCAACAATTTGTCTGGCTTTGTATGTTAACTCTCTTTTCAACCACCAGGTTCCAGATGCTAGCAGGATGCCAACCAGACTTCCCTGGACAGACAACCCCACCAATGTGTCCTGGAGCTCCGCTTCCCCAGAGCCCTTCCCCACTAGGGAAAGAGAGAGACAGGCTGGGAGTATGGATCCACCTGTCAACACCCATGTTCAGTGGGGAAGCAATTACAGAAGCCAGACCTTCCACCTTCTGCATTCACAATGACCTTGGGTCCATACTCCCAGAGGGATAAAGAATAGGAAAGCTATCAGGGGAGGGGATGGGATATGGAGTTCTGGTGGTGGGAATTGTGTGGAGTTGTACCCCTCTTATCCTATGGCTTTGTCAATGCTTTCTTTTGATAAATAAAGAAAGAAAGAAAGAAAAGAAATGTTTAGGGAGACAGGGAAGGATAGAGAAAGAGAGACATTTGCAGCACTGCTTCACCACTTATGAAACTTCCCCTCTTCAGGTGGGGACCAAAGGCTTGAACCTTTGAAGCTAGCTTCTTGAGCCTTGAGCATGGGGACATGTGCATTCGTATTTGGAGCTTCTACCACCAGGCCCATATACCTCTGTTTGTTTGTTTTTTTTTTTTTTAGTTCATACAACCAAAACCAAGTCTTCTCCCAGATTGGCTTTTTGTTTGCTCATTTTTCTTCAACAACACTTAAGTATTTCACTTACTTGTAGTTATTCCATATTTGATCTTGTTGTTTTGTACAGTAGAAAAGCATTTTAGAACACCGCATTCCTTGAAATACATACTACCTAGACATTAGAAAGTATTGAAAAAAAAACCTGGATTTCCTGAATTTTTCTCAACAATTTATTGGGTTTTGAATCCAACTTCTCACTACACCCATTTCCCAAATGTTATTTAAGAATGTAAAAATGTAGGGACCAGGGCGGTAGCAAGGACCAGCACAAGGCTCCTGGTTTGAGCCCTGGCTCCCCACCTGCAGGGGAGTCCTTCACAGGCGGTGAAGCAGGTCTGCAGGTGTCTGTCTTTCTCTCCCCGGTGTCTGTCTTCCCCTCCTCTCTCCATTTCTCTCTGTCCTATATAACAAGGACGACATCAGTAACAACAACAATAACTACAACAACAATTAAAAAAAGACAACAAAAGGGAAAATAAATAAATAGAAAGAATGTAAAAATATCCTGGTGCACCAAGGACTCTGTGGCTGGGTGGGAAGGGAAGGAGGATGGTGATGGCACTGGGGACCCAGGGCACAGTGTAGAGGTGGACTTAAGTATCTAGTGACAGTGATATGTAGACACCTTTCACAGAGAGGTTACAAATTGTACTTATGTGTGTGTGGGGGAGTGCGGCAGGTGGTGGCACAACTGGTTAAGCGCACACATTACACTGCACAAAGACCTGGCTTCAAGGCCCTGATCCCCACTCGAGGGGAAGCTTTAGAAGTGGTGAAGTAGGACCCCAGCTGTCTCTTTGCAGGTGTCTTCAGTTTAAACATGGTTCGTCATGAAAATTTTGCCAAAACTTCTAGAATCTTCAGTATTCTTAATTTCTGTCACAATGTTTCCCTGTACTGCACTCCATTTCTTACTACTACCTTATTCACTTTTCTGGTTTCAGCTTTAAGAATTCTGATTTCTTAGACAGTCATCAAAACTCCTGAACTTTGCTTCTGCCAGTCTCTGAATAAAGCATGAAGTCCATCGTCCCTTCAAACTTCTGACAGATGTTTTTTTTAATCTGACCCTCCTGAATGCCTCCATGGAATCTATAAACTCATTTTTTAATCTGCTTTATTCTTCTATGTAAATTATCTAGATTCTAATAAATGTTAAAGTTCAGGTAAGGGCTACAATATCCTCAAAGCTACGGACTTTTGTATATTAACATAAATCAGTTACTAGAGGTTAGCACACTCTGTTGACAGTTCGATTTATCATTTCGACTACAAACCATTTCCCCTGAAATAGCAAATGCCTATGTCTTCTTGCACTAAACCTCATGCTCTTTCAAAGCACTCTCTTTGCTTTTTCCAACTTTTTTTTTTTACATCCCAGATGAGGTGAAAACAAAATTAAAAAGTAGTACGGAGACATAAGAGGTTCTCAATCCAATGAGTAGTATAAGCAGTTTGAACTCTCCGTGATAATTGATGTACCAAAGCACAAGAAATTAATTGAGGGAGCACCGGAAGGTTATATTAATCTATATTAATTTGCTGAAGAGGGAATATCAAGGTCCACACAACAGAGTGGACCCTTTTTTGTCAAGTTTCTGAACCAAGTTTGAGCCCTGCCTCCACTGCACAGGAGGGAACTTCAGTGCTGTGGCCTCTCCCCCCTCTCTCCCTCTTTCTTTCTCTTCTTTTATATATTTTATTAGTGATTTAATAATTATTAACAAGATTGTAAAATAACAGGGGTACAATTCCACACAATTCCCACCACTAGAGTTCTGTGTCCCATCCCCACCATTGGAAGCTTGTCTATTCTTTATCCCTCTGGGAGTAGGGACCAAAATTTTTTATGGGGTGCAGAAGGTGGAAGATCTGGCTTCTGTAGTTGCTTCCCCCTGAACATGGACATTGGCAGGTCAAGAGCAAAATCCCAATTGAGATTTTTTTTTTTTAAAGAGATATTTTAAAGCAGATGACACCTTTAAGTAAAAAAACTTACACATTCAAAAGCTGAATTGAGCAGTTGCTTAATCAATGTAAATCCTAGCATACGTGACCTTCCACTCTTGTCTCCTTTCTTGGTTATTAAAGACATTGAACATTTTCAATAATGTGTCATTCATAAAGTAGATCAGACCAATATGGTATTCCAATGAGTTTATAAATAACCCAAGTATGTAATACATTCAGCCTTCTCCTTATGCCATATTGCTTCTTAACATTTCTTTACTTAAAATATAGACACTGCAGAACAGTGGTCTATCTCAGATTGCTGTTACACATCAGTTCTTCTCATAGGGTAATGCCAATGGATAGCACAGCACAACTTTTTCACGTCCTAGTAATTTCAGCATTTCATCAGTGTCAGAAACTTACAGAGAAACATTTTCACAGGTTGGTAATTCAGGAAACCAATTTAAGAGATTCAATCAGTCAGAAATCTTTCATAGACGTTGGTTAAAGAAATTTTGACTTTGGCAGTGGGCATGATATGACAACACATACCAGAAGAGGGATGAAATAGTATCCTAGATCATGGAACATTGGCAAGCCAATATTACCTTAATAAAAACGAAAAGAAAAGCAACAGGATGTCATTTCTAACAGTTTAATTCCTTTATCTTTATGACTGTCCTCAAAATATAGATTGGAGGGAGTCTGGCAGTAGCGCAACAGGTTAAGCACAGACGGTGCCAAGAGCAAGGACCGGCGTAAGGATCTCGGTTCGAGCCCCCTGGCTCCCCAGCTGCAGGGGAGTCGCTTCACAAGCGGTGAAGCAGGTCTGCAGGTGTCTGTCTTTCTCTCCCCCTCTCTGTCTTCCCCTCCTCTCTCCATTTCTCTCTGTCTTATCCAACAAGGACATCAATTACAACAGTAATAACTACAACAATAAAACAAGGGCAACAAAAGGGAATAAATAAATATTAAAAATATATAGAGATTGATAGGGACTTACTAGTATTGATTATAAACAGAGTGCTTCAGTTTTTAAGGCTTCTAGTGAAATTCCAAATGATTTAATTTAAAAAGTATTTATAAATTCCTGCCTATAAGTGACATAATTTTGTATTTGTCCTTCTCTTTTTGGCCAGTCCTACTTAGAGGAGGAACAGAAAGTGTAATGTGGGCTGGGCATGGTGTATTTTCTCAGGCAAAGGACTCTGGGGAAGGAATGGGAGGTAGGAGAGAAATTTAAGGACCTGGGGTAGAATGAGATTATACCCATGTATCAGTTCTGCATAAACCATTAACCTCCTCAATAAAAAAGTTAAAAAAGTATTAATATTACTCGTATTTTTATAAGAAATATTTAAAATAGTTTTGTCACTGACCTAAAATGAGAATGTCAAATATCATATATTGAGTAGTATATGAAGAAAATAAAAATATATGTTAATTTTTCTGACTTAGTTTTTTCAGTAATAAATCATCTTACTAGCAGAAGCAATTTTTTATTTTTATTTTATTTTTGAGAGAGATGCAGAGAGAAAAAGACACAGTAAGAAACACCAGAGCACTGCATAGCTCTTGCTTTTTGTGGTATGGGGGATTGAACCTGGGACTTCGAGTCTCTTTGTATAACCATTATGCTATCTACCCCCGCCCTATATTTTTTTCTTTGTTGGGGGGATTAATGGTTTAGAGTCAACAGTAAAATACAGTAGTTTGTACATGTGTAACATTTCTCAGTTTTCCACATAACAACTCAGCTCCCTCTAATTCCTCCTCTGTCATCGTGTTCCAGGACCTGAACTCTCCCCCTACCTCAGTCTTTTGCTTTGGTGCAGTACACCAAATCCCGGACAAGTTCGGCTTAGTGTTCTCTCTTTTTTAACTTTAAAAATATATATTATTAGTGATTTAATAATGGTCGACAAGATTGTTGGATAACAGGGGTACAAGTAACACAGTTCCCACCACCAGAGTGCCATATCCCACCCTCTCCATTGGAAGCTTCCCTATTCTTTATCCCTCTGGGAGTATGGACCTAAGATTTCTAAGTGCTGCAGAAGGCCAAGAGGTCTGGCTTCTGTCACTGCCTCTCTGCTGGACATGTGTTGTAACTAAAACAAAAAGACTTTTGCTGTTGCGTGGCTTGTAAGGAACTGACTGTGGGGTGCTGGGAATTGGGTTTAAACAATTCAAATATTTATTAGGGTGATACAGGGGTAAAAGGTAAATATCTAGGTACCACAAAATAAGCGGCTCCGTTTAAGGTTAAGCAAAAGAGAGGTTTATTCATAAAATCACTGTGAGTGTGAGGGGAGAAATCTAAATAGGAAAATGGGCAAAAGTCCAAAGTCTGAAACTAAGTTACCCAAGACCATCACATGAAGAGATCAATCTGTAGCTACACTAACAGGCAAAGTGCCTGGATGAAGGTGATCCAGTCAAGAGACTCAGCTGCTGAAAGTCCTGCTGCATCTGCATTCCCTTGATAGTGTGCTCTGCCTGCCTCAGGCTGACGCCATTCTTATGCTGATTGTCCCAAACTCCTGTTGAGGTCACAACACACATGGGCGTTGACAAAAAAAAATTTATAGAATGAGGTAAGTATTTTTTTTGCATTATTTTAAGTGTATCTTTTACTTACAGTTTTTATGTTTCAAAAATCACTATTAAAATATAATATTGTGGGTAGTATCACTGTATCTCTCTCCTTTTTTAAAATTTTTATTTATAAAAAGTAAACACTGACTAAAACCGTAGGATAAGAGGGGTATAATTCCACACAATTCCCACCACCAGAACTCCGTATCACATCCCCTCCCCTGACAGCTTTCCTATTCTTTATCCCTCTGGGAGCATGGACCCAGGGTCATTGTGGGGTGCAGAAGGTGGAAGGTCTGGCTTCTGGAATTGCTTCCCCGCTGAACATGGGCGTTGACAGGTTGATCCATACTCCTAGCCTGCCTCTCTCTTTCCCTAGTGGGGAAGGGTTCTGGGGAAGTGGGGGTCCAGGACACATTGGTGGGGTTGTCTGCCCAGGGAAGTCTGGTTGGCATCATAGTAGCATCTGGAACCTGGTGGCTGAAAAGAGAGTTAACATACAAAGCCAAACAAATTGTTGACTTATCATGAACCTAAAGACTGGAATAGTTCAGATGATGATTGTGTGTGTGGGGGGGTGTGTGTCACCGTTTTGTAGATAGTTAGTAGGCCTATTTTAGTTATATTCCAAAGAGCCCATGACTGTACTAGTTTTTTTTTTTTTTTTTCCTGAGCCTGACATCTGATATGCAGGTGGATCTAAGTTGTTCTCCGGGGATATGATGCCATGGCTGGAAAAAAGACTAGAAAGCTGGGTGGGTCAGGGAAGAGAGTAGCTCCCTAATATGAGAAAGGGGTATAACTGTTGTTGACTGTAAACCCCATCGATTTGATGTGATCTGGGGCCCATATTCAGCTTAGGAGCCTATGTGACCTCTGCATCCCTGTAGATCTAAGCTCACATTCTGTGGTCATGAGTAGGAATGTTCCAAGCTGCCCTAATTTCTATTTCTTCTAACAATGTTTTATAATTTTCACTGAAAAGGTCCTTTACCTCCTTTGTTAGATTTATTCGTAGGTATTTTATCATTTTGGATCAATTGTAAATAGCATTTCTTCCATGAGTTTCCTTTCCTCTGGTTCATCTTTTGTATAAAGAAATTCCAAGGAGCTGGAAGGTGGCGCATCTGGTTGAGCACACATGTTACAATGCGCAAGGACCTAGGTTCGAGCCCCCGGTCCCCACCTGCAGGGAGGAAAGCTTTACTAGTGGTAAAGCAGGGCTGCAGGTGTTTCTCTGTCTCTCTCCCTCTCTATCAACCCCATTTCCCTCTCAATTTCTGGCTGTCTCTATCCAATAAACAAATAATGACAATAAAAAAATTTTTTAAAAGAAATTGCACAGAGAAGGATGTAGCAGAAACTTGGGTTGTTATGTGCAAAACTGAGAAATATTGCGCATGTACAAACTACTGTATTCTGCTGTAGACTCTAAATCATTAACCCCCCCAATTAAAAAAAAAGAAATGCCACAAATTTATGAGTATTGGTTTTGTAACTTGCTACTTTACTGAATTTATTGACAATTTCCAGTAGTTTTTTTTTTTTTTTGGGGGGGGAGGTTCCTGTAGGCATAATAATGGTGAGCGTGGACATCCTTGCTTAGTTCCTGATTTTAGGGGAAAAGGCTTCAAATCCCCCCAAGTATGATTGTAGCTATGGGTTTGTTGTAGGTTGAGAAATTTTCTTTCCACTCGCAATTTCTTGAAGGCTTTTATCAGAAATCAGTGTTGGAACTTACCGAATGCTTTTTCTGCATCAATTGATAACATCATGCGATTTTTATCTTTCTTATTGTTGATGTGGTGGACTATGTTGATTGATTTGAGGATGTTAAACCATCCCTGGTTCTCAGGAATGAATCTCACTTGGTCTTGGTGGATCATTCTCTTAATACATTGTTGGATTCTATGAGGCAAGATTTTGTTGAGGAACTTTGTATCAATGTTCAGCTGGGAAAAAGCTCTATAGTTTTCTTTTTTGGTGAAGTCCTTTCCTGCTTTGGGGATCAAAGTGATATTAGCTTCATAAAATGTGTTTGGGGAGTGTTAACTCATCTTCTATTTTCCGGAAAAGTTTGAGGAGAATGGGTTTTAGTTCTTTGAATATTTTATAGATTTCATTAGTATAGCCATCTGGAACTGAGCTTCGATGCTCTTGCACAGGTTTTTAATTACTGTTTCCATTTCTGCACTAGTGATTAGCCCGGTAAATTTATTTACTTCCTCTTGTGTCAAGATTGGAAGTTGGTATGACTCTGAACATGTGGACATTTCTTCTAAGCTGTGGAATTTATTCTCATATAGATGAGAATAAATAGCCTTGCATGACCCTTTGCATCTCTCTAATCAGTTGTAATATCTCCTCTCCCATCTCTGAGTGGTTTTTTACCATCGCTTTTTCCTTTTTTTCTCTTAATGAATGTAGCTAGTGGTTTATCTACATTTTTTTATCCTTTCAAAGAACCAGTTTATGGTTTCATTACTTTTCCTGATTTTTGTTTGTTTGTTTTCTATTTCATCGATTTCTACTCTGATTGTAACTATTTTCTGTCTCATGCTGACCTTTGGAAATCTTTGTTGCTCTTGATAAGTAGATTTTATCCACATATATGCATTAATTTTTCTAAAATGCACCTGGTCTTGGAAAGAGTTCAATTTTCTTTCATAATGTCTTGAATTTCTTATAAAAATTAATAATGATCAGAGTGTTGTGACACTTCATATTCAGAATGATTCTCAACTATTAATAAATCTTAACAGCTCAATGATGTAATTAAATATTAAAGAATATGATTAAGTAGATTCAAGAATAATCTAGTTTCTGAGAATCTACCAGAATTTCCTATTACATAAAGATAAAGTCATGGCAATGAAGAGAGACTTTGTTCTTTTTTTAAAAAAATATTTATTTTCCTTTTTGTTGCCCTTGTTGTTTTATTGTTGTAGTTGTTATTGTTGTCCTTGATGTTATCATTGTTTGATAGGACAGAGAGAAGTGGAGAGAGGAGGGGAAGACAAAGAGGGAGAGAGAAAGACACCTGCAGACCTGCTTCACCTCTTGTGAAGTGACCTCCTATAGGTGGAGAGCCCGGGGCTCGAACCGGGATTCTTACTCCTGTCCTTGTGCTTTGTGCCACGTGCACTTAACCCATTGTGCTACCACCCGACTCCCGAAGAGAGACTTTGTACAGTATGATTTATATTAATAAATATTACTAAAAATGAAATGACATATTAATTTTGCTTCTTAACCACCTATTAGGAAGAATGGAGAAAAAAAGTCTAATAATTTTGTAATGTATGTAATATGCTTGTAACTCTCCAAGTTCTGAATTGATTTGAGAGCAGTTCTAAGTTTTGAAACTATTAATAGATAAAAATAATTTATCTGTGGACATAATACTCTGGGAATATTTGTAGTGCTCTATGCAACATCTGGGAAAATAAAATAAAACATTAACTACCCTAGGAGTACCTAAAGTGCAAACATTTTGGATAACTGATTGAAAAGTTACATGTACTATTTAGATTAAATCAAGGAGACAGAAATGTAAGATTTTTAAAAAAGTATATTTTTGCTTAGTTTATAGCAAATTTTCATCCCTATGTTTTTCAGTCCTGATGTAAAAGCAAACAACTTTTATGCTTATAATAACACTGTGGAATGGTCTGGGAGGTGGCACAGTGGATAAAGTGTTTGGACTCTCAAGCCTGAAGTTCTGAGTTCAATCCCCAGCAGCACATGTACCAGAGTGATGTCTGGTTCTTTCTCTTTCTCTCCTCCTAGATCTCTCATTAATGACTAAATTAAAATAATAATACTATAAAGGCAAGACTATTGTTATTTTCTGTCTGAAAGAAAACAGTTTTGCATATACTCACTATGAGGGTCTCTGGGGAATTATGGGAGCAAGCTCACACTACTTAAATACATCATGGAGAATAAAGAGTTGAGAAGGTTATTGAAAATTACTTTATCTTAAGCAAACTAAATTTCGATGTTCTTGCTGGCTGAGTGTATATAGGAGAACTATATCTTTTCAACTAAATAACCGAGTATGGTATTTAGTTGTTTTTTTCTCTTCTAAAATATGTAAGTAACACCAACACTGTATACTGAGAAAGACATGATTATTTTAACTGAATTTCTTAATAGTATTTAGCTGTGTTGTTTTAATGAGTTAGGAGGAAACACAAAGGTGGCAAATTGAACTCAGGACTACCTGCATGAGGGACCCCGCAGGCGAGTGAGTTGCATTCCTAAAACAATAACCATACGTGGTGAAAACGACGGGGGAGAAGGAAGAGGTGCTGGAGGGGGAGGAGGAGCAACCATCAGTTATATCTGGAAAAGTCCTCAATCCATGCATCGGAAAACCTGTAATTTAAGAAAATATGAAAAAAAACTCACTGTTCTTAAGAACAGTGAGAGTGGAATGAGAGTGTCACGGTTGTCTGCCATCCTCACTCTTTTGCTCAGCATTATAGAGGCTTTGTTACTGGACTGTAAGATCAAGAAGGAAGATTTCCTCTCTTCCAGACCCCGGGATCGGAACTAGAACATTATATTTCTACACTTCTATGTAGTTTACTATGACAAGTATAGTAAATTACCACAAACTTGGTGGTTTAAAACAATAGAAATTTATTCTCGGGGCCAGGAGGTGGTGCACCTGGTCAAGGGCTCATATTACAGTGTGCAAGGATCCAGGTTCAAGCCCCTGGTCCCCACTTTCAGAAGGAAAGCTTCATGAGTGGTGAAGCAGGGTTGTAGGTGTCTCTCTGTGTCTCTCTTTATCTATCTCTCTACCCCTCTCAATTTTGTCTCTATCCAATATTAAATAAGTGAAAATATTTAGTATTCTCTTACACTGTGTGATGCCAGAGTTTAAAATCAAATTCTTAACAGAGCAGCACATCCTCTGAAGATTCAGGGGTGGGGGTAGTAATAGAAGATTATTTTATTTCTTGTTTCTTCTAATTTCCTTTTTCTCCCCCAGGGTTATCACTGGGGTTCAGTGCTACGACTATGACTCCACTGCTTCTAGCAGCCTTTTTTTTTTTTTCTTTTTCCATTTTATTGGATAGGACAGGAGGGGAGATAGAGAAGGAGAGAAAATATATAAACACCTACAGAAATGCTTCATTCACCACTTTCAAAGCATCCCCCCTTCAGGTGCAGAACTGGGGACTTGAACCCAGTTCCTTGTGTGGGTCATTGCACTTAGGACTGTGTGAACTTAACCAGGTGCGCCACTGCCCGGTTGGTTCCTCTTCTAACTTCTGGTGATGGTAGAGGTTCTTTAACTTGTGACCACATCTCTCCAATTTCTATTTCTTATTTATTTATTTATTTATTTATTTTTGTTGCCCTTGTTTTATTGTTGTAGTTAATTAATGTCGTCATTGTTGAATAGGACAGAGAGAAATGGAGAGAGGAGGAGAAGACAGAGAGGCGGAGAGAAAGGTAGACAACTACAAACCTGCTTCACCGCTTATGAAGCAACTCCCCTGCAAGTGGGGAGCCGGGGGCTCAAACTGGGATCCTTATGCTGGTCCTTTTGCTTTGTGTCACATGCGCTTAACCTGCTGCGCTACCACCCAACTCCCTTCGACTTCTATTTCCATAGTCATATAGCTTCTTCCTTTGTGTCTTCTCTGTACATTACTTTTATAGACTTTTTCCAGTGAATTTCAGGATTAAATCAATAATCCCGAATGATCTCTATATTGCAATATCCTTAATTTATTCAGTAATTAAATTTGAAAAGATCTTTTGCTCACATAAAATAATATTCATAGGTTCTGGGGATAAGGATGAGGATGAACCATTATTGCAATAGACTTTGGAACTCTTTTCAAGTTTCCACAAATGCTTTTCCAGCTACATATTTGGCCCTATTTCTAAAGCATACTGTCTTAATAGTGAATACAATATGATGGATTCTACATTTGAATAGATTCAAATGTTTCCAAATTATCCAGTAGTAATTCCACTTTGCCTAACATTTTATTTCTTAATTTACTCAGTTCATTTCATATCTTGCTATGTGGGACAAAATGAAACTACATCATGACCTCAACATTTTCTGTCAAGGTCTCCTAAGATAAACATCTCAGCATGTCTCTTTTAATCTCTGCCTCCTATGCATCTGTGAGACATAATGCAGACTTGTTTCTGTGACTATATAAAAAGAATCACTTTCAGGGGAGTCAGGCTGTAGCGCAGCGGGTTAAGCGCAGGTGGCGCTAAGCTCAAGGACCGGCGTCAGGATCCCGGTTCCAACCCCCGGCTCCCCACCTGCAGGCAGGTCCCTTCACAGGCAGGTGAAGCAGGTCTGCAGGTGTCTGTCTTTCTCTCCCCCTCTCTGTCTTCCCCTCCTCTCTCCATTTCTCTCTGTCCTATCCAACAACGACATCAATAATAACTACAACAATAAAACAACAAGGGCAACAAAAGGAAATAAATAAAATAAAATAAATTAAAAAAAAGAATCACTTTCCTCCTAGTTTCCAATACTAATTTTCCTCTATTCCTCAGAGCCCTTACCAGAGTCTTTTTTAAAATTCATTACTTCTAGCAAATTCTAGTTCACAACTAGATAGTGAGCATATTCATAGAGGAAGAATAGTCCTTCCTTCTTTCACTGTTCTTGCTTTTATTTATCCATTCAATAGGTTAGACCAGAAATATCAGTGAGCTATTCTCAAGTTTGCCTTGCACACATGACTTTTTAGCAGGCTTTTCTGGTGACATGATGCTAATTTATGTACCATGACAGAATGTGCTTAGAGGACAACAATGGAATTATTCCCAGTGCTCCACAGTGAAAGGTCACTCACTGATTTCTATGCCTATGGGGGGAATCATTGCATACAATATATTACCCCCTTATAAAACCTTGTGATTTATACTAGCATTTTGTCATAGTGAAGGTTTTGCGACTTTGTTGGTAAGAAAACTTATTTGTGGGGCTGGATGGTAGCACAGCAGGTTTAACACACATGGCGTGAAGCACACGGACAGGCATAAGGATTCCGGTTTGAGCCCCTGGCTCCCTACCTACAGGGGGGTCGCTTCACAAGTGTGAATTCAGCAGGTCTGCAGGTGTCTGTCTCTCTTTCCCCCCCTCTGTCTTCCCCTCTTTTCTCAATTTCTCTCTGTCCTATCCAACAACAACAACAACAATAACAATAACTACAACAATGATAAACAAAAGGGGAAAAAAAAAAAGCCTCCAGGAGCAGTGGATTCGTGGTGCAGGCACCAAGCCCCAGAAATAACCCTGGAGGAGGGGGAAAAAAGAAAGAAAACCTATTTGTGTTTACACCAGTGTTTTCTTTCTTTTTTAAAAAATATTTATGTATTTATTTATTCCCTTTTGTTGCCCTTGTTTTATTGTTGTAGTTATTAGTGTTGTTGTTATTGGTGTCATCATTGTTTTATAGAACAGAGAGAAATGCAGAGCGGAGGGGAAGACAGAGAGGGGGAGAGAAAGACAGACACCTGCAGACCTGCTTCACCGCCTGTGAAGTGACTCCCCTGCAGGTGGGGATCCAGGGCTCGAACCGGGATCCTTATGCCGGTCCTTGTGCTTTGCACCATGTGCACTTAACCTGCTGTGCTACTCCAGTGTTTTCTAAACATATTTGATGATAAAAACTCCCCCCACCCACACACACATTAAGGGGTAATACAGTTATGATTTTCTAGGAAAATACTAATGCCACAAAGAAGCAAAACATTATTATCCATGTGTTAAGGAGACTTGGCACACTGGGTGATTAGGCATATAAAATGAGAAGAGCCCAGTTCCATTAGGCTGATAGTGAGACTTTGAGAAGAGTCCTTTTAATTTGAATGTTCCTGAGTATTGGACCTATGGAAGTTCACTGAGGAAAAGAAATATTTCACCCTAAGTCATCTTAGATTTTACAATGTCAGTTTTTAAAAAACATTCTGACTATGGATCTCTTTCCCCCTCATTGACATATCTATCTAAGTCTGTGTTCTGCATGCAAAAAAGGAGTAGTTTGGTCACTCACTCCCACCAGGAATGTCATCATAAGCCCCCTTGAAGGCCTACCAAGAGCTTGTCCTCACATAAAGCAGCACTGGTAGGGACACCCCAGTCTCCAGAGGAAGGCTCCGTCAGCCTGCTCTGCCACTTGAGGAAGACGGGTCTTGAAATGAGTGCAGCCTAGAATGTTCCCAGCTGTGAACGTGAACTGTGAGCTCAGACTGATGGACTCAGAGGTTACACAGGTTTCTCTGCTAAATATGGGCCCTGGGTCAGGTAGATGGAGTAAACAGTTAATTCTATTTGTAGACTTTTTTTTTTCAAAATTGGTAGCTGCTCCCTACCTAATCTAACTTTCTAGTCCTTTTCTCTACTCTAGAAAATATTTTTGTTCAACTCCAAGTCACCTATCAAACTCAAACAAAACTAAAGAACTACGATAGTCATGGGCCCTTGGGAACACGCCTGACGTGGACTTACTAGCTTCATTCTACCCTAAGAACCCTATTCTCATCTGCTGTCTTTCTACTTTTTGGTGCCTTTTCATTAATCATTTTGTTCAGTTTATATTTTGCCACCTTTCAGCCACCAAGTTGAAGACACTATCATGATTCCATCTTACCTCTCTGGTCAGAAGACCTCACCAGTGTGTCCCGAGACCTTCCCTCTCCAGAGCCCTACCCCACTAGGGAAAGAAAGAAACAGGCCGGGAGTGTGGATTGAACTGCCAATGCCTGTGTCCAGTGAAAAAGCAATTACAGAAGCAAGAACTCCCACCTTTTGCACTCCAAAAAGAATTTTGATCCATACTTCCAGTGGGGGGAAAAATGATGGGTGGAAGATGACCAGAGGGCTCTGAACTCCGGACTCCGTAAGGACCCAGAGACAGAAGAGGAGAAAGAGAGAAACCTTTGGATGTAGTAATAAGTGTATATGTGACTTGAAAAGGAAGATAAGATGGGGTCACAGAAAAAAAGGGGGGACAAGTATATATAAATCTAGACTAATAGTTGTAGAAATAATGAATTATCTGTGTCTACAGCCTTAAGAGAACAGCTGTAGCTCACAATGGAGGGGTTGGGGACTCAGAACTCTAGTGGTGGGTATGGTGTGTGGTGTGGGTATCTTATCTAGGAATTTTATAAAGCAATATTAAATAATTAAAAAAGGAATAGTTTGTAAAGGACAGTCTGTAAAGTAATTTGCATTAAATCAGGACGGGAGCAGGCACCGCTCAATGGCTGAAGTCAACCCAGTTGATCAGCTGCTCAGAACTGTCTGCATTCTTCTGCTAGGTTGTCAATTTATTCCAGGAAATTTCACCAGAAAGTATCCTTTTCAGGTCAGTTGTTACAGCCCCAGATAAGCTACTTAAGTATTTTCACTTATGTTGGTAAAAACTAAAATAAAGGGCGGGTGAAATAGCTGACTTGGGTAGTGTGTTCCTTTGCTATGCGCAACACAGTTTTGAGCCTGGTGCCCACATCTTTGAAAAATGTGAATGTTGTGGTCTTCTTCATGTTCTCTGTTTGTATTCAAAAATAGAAGGAGAAAAATGTGAGAAAGGAAAGGAGAGAGAGAGAGAGAGAGAGAGAGAGAGAGAAAGGAAGGAAAGAAAAAAGGAAGGAAGGAAGAGAGAGAGGGAGGGAGGGAGGAAGGAAGGAAGGAAAACGAGTGAAAGACGGCTGGGCAGTGACACACCTGGTTAAGTGCACATGATACAAAACACAAGAACCTTAGGGATATGTGTTGGAGCCCTGGGCTCCCACCTCCAGGGGAGCCACTTCATGAGTGGTGAAACAGATCGGCAGATCTGTCTGTCTGTCTGTCTGTCTCTTTCTATCTATTTATCTACCTATCTCCCCATCCCTTACAATTTCTTTCTCCTATCCAATGACATGGAAAAAAAGAAAGAAGGAAAGGAATCTCTTTTTCTATCAGAGAGAATCAGGAAGTCAGACTCTACAAATTGTCAGAATAATTCCAAAGACAATTATTTTTCCTTTCTATTATACTTGATTGGTCAGAAAAGATACTTCATACAGTTTCAATAGTCATATATCTATTAAGGTTGTCTTTTTGTCCCAGCACATGGTTGATCGTAAGAATGTTCTATGTGGACTTGAAAAGAATGTATATTTTTTTAAGGGGGATGAAGGGTTCTGAATCTATCTGTTAAATTTATCTCATCAACCACTTCATTCAAGACCTTTTTTATTTCTTTGTTGATTTTTTTTGTCCTGATGATCTGTCTGCCTCTTGCTGTGAGTGGTGTGTCGAGATCTCCAACTAATAAGTGCTGCTGTCAGTGTCTCCCTTAAGGCCAGTTAGTACCTTTTTTATTTTTTATTTTTCTCTAGAGCTATTGCTGGAGCTCGGTGCCTGTACTATGGAACCACTGCTCCTGGCGGCCACCTTTTTTCCATTGTTGTTGTTATTGCTATTATTACTATTGTTGGACAGGACAGAGAGAAATGGAGAGAGGAGGGGAAGACGGAGAGGGGGATAGAAAGATAGACACCTGCAGACCTGCTTCACCACTTGTGAAGTGACACCCCTACAGGTGGGGAGCCAGGGGCTCAAAAACCAGGATCCTTGTGCAGGTCCTTGTGCTTTGCACTATGTGCACTTAACCCAGTGCACTACTGCCTGGCCCCCCAGTTAGTACTTTTTGAAATATATTTGAGTGCATACATGTGTAACTGACACATGGTGGTGTACTACTGCATGACTTTTAGCCATGTTACTCCATAACCAAGTATTTCATGAAGGAATTCAGTCTTTATTTCAAAATATTTTAATATCGTTTTCTTTGGTTATCTCTGGGACTTTACCACTTCACCTCAGCTTTTTTTTTTTTTCAGATAGAAAGACAGAGATAGAGGGGTAGAGGAAAAGAAACGACAGAATCAAAGCTTCCTTGACTACTGTGGGTCTGGGCTTTATCCTGGGTCTTACATGTGAGAAAACACACTACGTAAGTGAGCGATCTGGACAGCCCTAATTATATGTCTACTGTGCAGACTTAAGTCCCATTCATGATAAATAGTTAATTAGTAAATCTTCTTCTAGCGTTTGCCCTTCTTCCGTAGCCAGTCAACAGCGTCGGGTTGAGCCTGATGTCAAGTTTCGAGACCTCCTTTGAATCTGGAGAGGTGGCAGTCGTTGACTCTGTGGGTCATAGTCTGTCTGGAGCCGCAGGGGCAGTTCGGGTCGTCTCTGGCTCCCCAGCGATGGAACATAGCGGCGCACCGGCCATGGCCTGTTCGATAGCGATTGAGGAGGGCCCGATCATAACGTGCCAGGTCAAAGCCGGGTTGCCGCTCGCAGGGGTCTGTGATGAGGTGTTTGTTCTTGACCTCAGCTGACTGCCAACTCTGTTTCCAAGAGTCTGGGACAGAGAAGTTCAGTGTAGGCGTAGGGGACCAGATTGGGTGATGAGACATCAAGCGTTGGACAGGGTGGGCGAAGATATCCACGTATATTGGCAGGTCCGGTCGAGCGCAGACGTGGGAAATGAACTTAGATGATGCCGCATCCCGACGAATATCTGGCGGGGCGATGTTGCTAAGAACTGGCAGCCATGGGACCGGGGTGGAACGGATGGTTCCAGAAATGATCCTCATGGAGGAATATAATTTGGAATCGACCAAGTGGACATGGGGGCTACGGAACCATCCTGGGGCACAGTATTCTGCAGTGGAATAGCATAATGCCAGAGAGGATGATCGCAGTGTGGCAGCGCTCGCGCCCCATGAGGAGCTGGCCAGTCTTGCAATGATGTGATTCCTCGCGCCCACCTTTGCTGCAGTTTTTATGAGATGTTCGTGAAATGACAGGGTGCGATCGAGAGTAACGCCAAGATAGACTGGCTGGGCTTCATGCCGGATTCTCGTATCGCCAAGCTGCACATTAAGCTCACGCGCTGAGTGTAGATGGAAAACAGATGATACCGTTTTTGCAGTGCTAGGGATTAGTCGCCATTTTTTACAGTCATCAGATATCAGAGACATGTCTTTCGTGAGTGTTTCCTCGAGGATGTCGAACTTGGATGCCTGAGTTGCACAGCAGATGTCATCGGCGTAGATGAACTTCCTTGAAGAAGTCTCTGGGAGGTCATTGATGTAAATATTAAATAGCGTAGGAGCCAGAACAGAGCCCTGGGGGAGGCCACTTGAGACAAGTCTCCATCTGCTAGACTTGTCACCCAGATGCACCCGGAATCTTCTGTTTTGGAGAAGAAACGATATAGTGTTGGCCACCCATGGAGGCAGGCATCTTGAGATCTTGACTAGGAGACCACGGTGCCAGACCGTGTCATAGTAAATGATAGCAGCATTAGAAATTGACTCAGAGGGCAGGGGTAGATAGCATGATGGTTATGCAAACAGCTTCATGCCTGAAGCTCCAAAGTCCCAGGTTTAATCCCCTGTACCGCCATGAGCCCGAGCTGAGCAGTGCTCTGGTAAAAAAAGAAAAAAAAAAGTTTAGAAAACCCCATAAGAGGGAGTCAGACTGTAGCGCAGTGGGTTAAGCGCAGGTGGTGCAAAGCACAAGGACCGGCATAAAGATCCCGGTTCGAACCCCGGCTCCCCACCTGCAGGGGAGTCGCTTCACAGGCGGTGAAGCAGGTCTGCAGGTGTCTGTCTTTCTCTCCCCCTCTCTGTCTTCCCCTCCTCTCTCCATTTCTCTCTGTCCTATCCAACAACAACAACAACAATAATAACTACAACAATAAAACAACAAGGGCAACAAAAGGGAATAAATAAATAAAATAAATATTAAAAAAAAAGAAAGAAAACCCCGTAAGAATTATGTAACACACAATGAGGAAATTTAAGTTTTGTCATTGTTACTGGCATTGTCTCACTCTGTTATGTCTGTATTTAACATTGGAAGAGCAGATTGAATCGCAAATTATATTAGACTTGGAACAAAAAGATCTGATTGCTAGATTTAGCTCTCAGAGACAAATCTTAATTTTCTTCACCTAAAATGAATGTGAGCATGTTTATCCTGTCTAATTACCTCAGGCGTATTAAGAGCACACTGCATGAGGCTGGGGGCTTTATTTAAAGCACATAAAAAAACAATGTAAGGTTTTTTGTTTTGTTTTGTTTTTTTCTTTTTCACCTCACTAGAAGACTGTTCAGCTCTGGCATATGTTTGGTGTAGGGGAATTGAATCTGGGAGCTCAGAGCCTCAGGCATGATTCTTGCATAATCATTATACTATCTCCCCCACCCAAAATGATAAGACTTCATACTAACTGGGCAAAAAAAAAAAAAAAAAAAAAAAAGAGCATAGGTATTTGGAATTTTGAAAACCTTCCTGCATAAATCTTATATTTTCCTTAAACTATTTTATACCATATATATATTAGGCTTTGACCTATTCTAAGCTGATACTCACAATGCTATAGTTCTGTTTCTCAATACTGTGCTGCCCAGAATGAGTCATTTTTCAAAACTGGGACTTACTTATCCTTCAATTTTCTTTTACTATATGATCGGAAAAGATTGAGATAGGTATTATATCATGCTACAAGCTGTTGCTCATTTTATATTTCCCTTCTGTTTTTAAAGTTAATTTTACAGGGGTCAGGCAGTAATGCACCTGGCTGAGAGCACACATTATTAAAATTGATTTCAATTACTGAAGATTTAAGATGAAGCTCCAAAAATTGATTGATTTGGAGAAGAATACGATTTCAAGGATAGAGACTCAGATCATAAGCATGTGTGTGTGTGTGTGTGTGTGTGTGTACATAACTTACCCCACAACCATAGTGTTTATTCTATTTATTTTTTTTTAAAGCAATTCTGGGGTATTGGGCAGGGGCACATATATTACCATGTATTTAAGAACCTTAGTTCAACGCCCCCAGTCCCCACTTACAGGGGAAGGGCAAACTTCACAGGTGGTGAAACTGTGTGGCAAATGTCTCTCTCCTTTATCTCCCATTCCCCTCTCATTACCCTCTGTCCTATTAAACAAAACAAAGAAATATTAAGAATAGTGTTTCTATCCGTGACTTTTTAAAATTTCCACTATAGTCTGAGTTTTTCAGAAAACCTACTTTTCTTTTTATCTCTGTCACGGATTATTATATTTAATGAAGAGCAATTTAGTCGTCGTATATGTTTGCAATAAATAACATTTGCTGACTCTATGGTGAAATTGCTGTTGCACAGACCTTGAAGTCTGCACGTCCCTTAGGGCCTGGGGTGATGTCGTAAATCGACTCTGCTAGAAAATTTAAGATATGTGGAAGTGAAGCTCCCCAAACTCTTAATGGATTATTTATGGTGCTTTCAAGATACAGAGGATAGCTTAATTCATTTAACCATGAGGTTATTTTTCTGACTATAAAATTTATTTTTAACACCTTTTACAGAGAGTGAAAATAGGTATGCAGACACTACTGCCAAAATCACAATAGCCCACAGCAAGGGATAGAAAGATTTCTTCTTAACATTTATAACAAATAACAAAGTATCAAAAATTTACCAAACTCAAATTCTTTAAACTTAAAGGGCTACAATGAATAAGCAATATTGTGATTTGAAAAGGGGACAGGTGGTGGCACACCTGGTAAAATGCAGTCACCATGCACAAGGACCTGGGTTTAAGCTCCCAGGCCCTACCTGCAGGGAGCGGGCTTCAAGTCCCCCAGCCCTTGTGTGCAGGTGGGGGAAGCTTCATGAGTGAGAAAAATGTCATTTAATTCTAGATGAACAACCAAACTACTCCAGCTTGTCATCATTTTACTATTAAATTCTACCTCCTAAAAATATCATGATTCGGGGGAAATTAGGATACTTACTTGTGCTCACTGATTTTTTTTTTAATCTATTTATAAAAAGGAAACACTGACAATCACCAATTTTTAAAAATATTTACTTATTTATTCCCTTTTTTGTTGCCCTTGTTTTTATTGTTGTAGTTATTATTGTTGTTGGATAGGACAGAGAGAAAAAGGAGGGGAAGACAGAGAGGGGGAGAGAAAGACACCTGCAGACCTGCTTCACTGCCTGTGAAGTGACTCCCCTGCAGGTGGGGAGCCGGGGGCTCGAACCGGGATCCTTGAGCTGGTCCTTGTGCTTTGCGCCACCTGCGCTTAAGACACTGCTCTACCTCCCGACTTCCCAATCATTGATTTTTAAAAATCAGCCTCTCAGAGTTTTCTCTGACTATCTTTGATCTCTGTATCCCTCTCATTAAAAATGAATTAAGTAGGGGGTTTGGGAGGGAATGTATGCAGGGTTGAGTACGCTTATTACCGTCAGAAAGGATATGGATTTTAGCCTATTCCTTACCTTACTCCCTCACCCCAATTTCTCTCTGTCCAATTAGTAAAATAGAAGAGGGGGTTGGGCAGTAGCGCAGTGGGATAAGCGCACATGGCGCAAAACTCAAGGACCAGTGCTAGGATCCCAGTTTGAGCCCCAGGGGCTCCCAGCCTGCAGGGGGGAGTGGCTTCTTTCTCTCCCCCTCTGTCTTCCTTCCTCTCTCCATTTCTCTCTGTCCTATCCAACAATGACGACAGCAATGGCAACAACAATAATAACCACAATAACAATAAAAAAAAAAAAGGGCAACAAAAGGGGCAAAAATAGACTCCAGAAACAGTGGATTCATGGCGCAGGAACCACGTTCCAGTGATAACCCTAGAGGCAAAAAAGAAGAAGAAGAAGGAGGAGGAGGAGGAGGAGGAGGGGGAGGGGGAGGAGGAGGAGGAGGGGGAGGAGGAAAGAAGAACAAAAAAAGGGGGGGAGTCCACCAGGAGTGGTGGGTTCATATTGCCACCACCAAGCTCCAGCAATTAGCTTGATGCAATTAAAAAAAAAACTAATTAATTAATTGATCGAAACAAATTGTCTGCCCGTGACAGTGATACTGACCACTTTGTGAAGTCTTGGATGGCACACTGCATGATTGCTGAGTAATGGTGGCTACAGTAGACAGAGGGAACAGTAAAGTTCAGAAAGAAGTGTTGAGAAGTACAGCATAGACTCTCTGTGCTTACATCTGATTCGGAAGCAGAAGAAATGGCTGATTTGGGAGAATTAGTGGCTTGGAAAAATGGCATTCAGTACCAACTCCAGGCCACTTGTTCTAGATTATCTAAAATCTAAGAGAAAAGAGATACCCTAAACATTTTTTTCTTTGTTTTGTTACTGAATTTACTCATGCCCATTGGCAGAGCAATTGAGTAAGAGTAATTTAGAGAATAGGTCAAATAATCAGTTTCACATGTGTTATATACTCTTCACAAAAGCATAGCAGAAATTTTATAAATCACCTAAATTATTTTGATCATCTACATTTACTAAATTGGTTGGTGATTGGGGCCAGGTGGTGCAGCACACCTGATGGAGCGGACATGTTTCAATGTGCAAGGACCCAGGTTCAAGCCCCCGTCCCCACCTGCAGCTTCATGAGTGGTGAAGCAAGCCTGCAGTTGTTTCTCTGTTTCTCTCCCTCTCTCTCTCTCCATTCCTCTCAATATTTGATTGTCTCTGTTCAATAAATAAATAAAGATAATGAAAAAAAATTAAACTGTTGACTACTACACTCAATATGAGATTTCTTCTTTAACTTTTAAAATCAGTTTTAATATTTAATGTTGAAGTACAACCATAATTGGAAGTTAGGATGGCTATGTCCTAAACTATTATTTTTCTATTTCCTCAGAAGATAATCTACTGACATTACTTTAGATGGGCATGACCTTCGAAGACATTCTAATATCGTTTGATTTTGGAATCTTGATAATGCAACTATCATACTACCAGCAAAAAATCACAGCTGCTGTAGCCGCCTCTGATGCCAGGTTTGCTTATCTCCAAGTTTCAAGGAGCAAAGGGAACAGATGGTTTATTCTATCTCCAACAAAAAGTTTTAGAGCAAATACTAAATTTTGCTTATGGGCATCAGAAATAAGATATCTAGGTTGAGGTAAAAAAAAAAAAAAAACACTTTACTGTATTCTCAGCATTTAAACGAAAAGGTAAGTTTTACATGCAAACCTCTGAGAGATTTATACCGTGCTTATGTAATTCTCTACCAGCCAACAGATGCAACTGTCCTTGTATGAGAACATTATGAAATATTACCTTATCACCCCAAGCACTAAAACTCTAAAATGATATCTATTTCCGGTAGCTCAGATGCAGACCCTGAAATTCCCTAGTTCACCAGCTGTACTGCTGACGTCTGTGTGGATTTCTGTGGCTCTGTGTGTGTGATCTATCTGGATTCAGAGGTTAGCAGCAGCGGCAGCAGGCTGGAGTCTAGACTATACATCATTGTGAAATGCAATCTCCAAACGTTCAAAACTCTGAGATCCCTGACCAGGACATTATGAACAATCTTTTCTATGCATATATTTTGAACTAAGAAATTAATTCTAGAGAGCCAAAATATTTGTCAGCTTAATATAATGAATTTTGCCAAGATATTCAGGGAAGACTGAGAATATTACAGGTAATGTCCACAGCTTTAGAAACTTGCTAGAGTTTGCCCCTTGTTAGTTCTTCGGCTCCTCTCTAGCTCACTCTGCCTTATTCCACCCACACAATCTTTCTTAAATATGCTAGGCATATTACGGGCCCTTCCCACGATTGACATACTGCTCTTCAGTATCTAATACTCCACTTCCTCATCCCTGTCAGGTTTTCACTCCACTACCACCTTTTTTTTTTTTTTAAACTTCTCTTTTAAAAAAATATTTGTTTATTTATCCCTTTTTGTTGTCCTTGTTGCTTTATAGTTGTTGTTGCTGCATAGGACAGAGAGAAATGGAGAGAGGAGGGGAAGACAGAGAGGGGGAGAGAAAGACACCTGCAGACCTGCTTCACCGCCTGTAAAGCCACTACCCTGCAGGTGGGGAGCCGGGGGCTCGAACCGGGATCCTGATGCGCCATGTGCGCTTAACCCGCTGCGCTACCGCCCGACTCTCTGAACTTCTCTCTTATTTCACTTTCAGTCCTTTTCTTTCTTGTTCTGTTCTGATTTTTTCCCCTATTCTATTTTAACTTTTTACCTAGTACATCATAGGTTTTAACCTTAAAGAGCTTTGTGGTTTCGTTTTGTTTCTTCTTCTTTTTTTTTCCTTTATTTCCTCTTTGACCCAGTAGTTGTTAAGTCCATTACCACCTTCTAACAGATTACCCTACTTCATTATTGTCCATCTCACCCCCCCGAATTATATTCTCTTTACCAGCACTAATTTTCTTCGCCCTCCTTTCCTCCCTTCCTCCATTCCTCCCTCCCTCCCTTCCTTCCTTTCTTTTATTCTTTCTTTCCTTCTTACTTTGTCTCTCTTTCTCTATTATTTTGACAGGCACAGAAGCAGAGAGAGAGAGATCACAGCATCAGACTCAAACCTAGATTACACACATAGCAAAACATTATCCAAGTGAGTTATCTGACATTAATTTTCTTTATTACATTTAAATTTCTTTTACTTGTTTTCTTGTCTTTTCTTTTTCTTTTTTGCCTCCAGGGTTATTGCTGGGGCTCTGTGCCTGCACTACGAATCCACTGCTCCTGTAGGCTATTTTTCCCCTTTTGTTGCCCTTGCTGTTTATCGTTACTGTTGTCATTATTGTTGTTATTGCTGTCATTGTTGTTGGATAGGACAGAGAGAAATGGAGAGAGGAAGGGAAGACAGAGAGGGGGAGAGAAAGATTGACATCTAGAGACCTGCTTCACTGTTTGTGAAGCAACCTCCCTGCAGGTGGGGCCCGGGGGCTGAACCAGGACCCTTACATAGTTCCTTGAGCTTCGCACCATGTGAGCTTAACCTGCTGCGCTACTGCCTGGCTCCCTCTTTATTATATTTTTATATGTTTTAATCACCATTCTATTTTTTGACCAATTTCACTTAGTACAATGTAAATTCACTGAAATGAATGCTCAAAATGGTGCTCAAAGTTGTCTTTTTAATTCATTATTATTCTCAAGAACCTAAAATGTGAAGCTAGTACAGAGCCTTATCAGAATGTTAGACTTCCTATGGTGCAGCGGACACAGCAGCAGACTTTCACATGTCAGATCTCCAGCACCACATGGACCAGAGACGCTCTGGACTTCTCTCTCTTCTCGTCTCTATCACAATCAATCAGTAAATCTTAAGGAATGCTAGAACTCCTGTAAATATTTGTCGAGTGAATGAGAAATCACCTGGGAAGCTTTTAGGACAGTACTTAGTACATGAAAGCTCTCAGATGATATGATCACTAATAACAACTTGCATGTGAATCAGATTGAATCAGCTGTTATCAGTTGCTACTGGGTCAGTCTTAATAAAAATCAATTCCTAAAGTTATGTACATAGTTTAAAAAGAGTAATGCACTCTTTTTTAAAGTAAACATTTATTTATTTTATTTATTCCCTTTTTATGCCCTGGTTGTTTCATTGTTGTAGTTATTATTGATGTCGTCATTGTTGGATAGGACAGAAAGAAATGGAGCGAGGAGGGGAAAGCAGAAGGGGAGAGAAAGACAGACACCTGCAGACCTGCTTCACTGCCTGTAAAGTGACTCCCCTGCATGTGGGGAGCCAGGGGTTCGAACTGGGAACCTTATGCCAGTCCTTGCGCTTGGTGCCACCTGCGCTTTACCCGCTGTGCTACCGCCTGACTCCCAGTAATGCACTCTTATGACTACAAAAGAAATACCAAAATTATATTTTAAGTATTTGAGAGTGGTGTATTCATTAAAGTCCATGTAAAATTCATATATAAAAGACTTATTGGAGCTGATATATGGTACTTAGAAGCATTATTTTTAATGTTTCTAAATTGCCACTAGGATTACCTTTGGATTACCTTTGGGGAATACTGTCTGCATGACAAATCCATTGCTCCTGGTGGCCAGTTTTCTTCTTTTTCTCTTTCTTTTTTCTTCCTTCCTTCCTTTCTTTTCTTTTTTTTCTTTCTTTTTTTTTCTATTTATAGCGACAGAAAGAAATTGAAAGGGAGGGCACAGGGAAGGAGAAAGAAAGGGAATTATCTGCAGCACTCCTTCATTGCTCAGGTGAGGACCTGGGCTCAAGTCCTTGGACTTGGTCATGTGTGGTTTCTACTGGATGCACCACAACTCAGGCTCCTAAAAAAAATTCTTACTGAGAATTGGCGTTGCAAGACTCAGGTGATCTAAAGTATAGTGATCTGTCTAGAACTGTACCACATTTGGTAAGTATGACTGAAAGATGAAAGAAAATACTTTTCAGACTAAGGTTATTTTGTTATCTGTAACGAAGAGCTATTGCATGACATTACCTCTTCATTGACCAGAATCTTTTTTTGCTCTGTATCAAAAAAAAAAAAAAAAGTATAGTAAAAAGAATGAAAGCTGTCTGAGTGGAAGGCTAGTAGCCTCTGTACATCAAATAATGCAGGCATGCCTATAGCAAGATCACCAGATGGTCAAAAACTTGGAAAAGCTTCAAATGAATGAGGAATGTCCAAAGAGAAAGGGGTATGCTCTTAAGTTATTTAAGGGGCTATATCAAAGAATTATTAAGGAATTCTACATTAGAATGGGTCAGTCACTCTAGATCGGAAAGGGGAGAATAAAGAAATGATCAGAAAACAGCATCCAACTCGAAACTAGGAAGGCAGACTTAAGGAAACCTATCCTTGCAAATAAGTTATTACTCCGATAATGTCTGAACAAAAAGACTGCTTCTTTCACCAGTCATGCCTCTGAACTATAACGCTTTTCAGGTTTTCAATTCTTCAGACACTCTATACCATTTAAACACCACTTTCACTTCGCAGGAATCACCACAGGCCAGCTCCTCATGGGGCGCGAGCGCTACCACACTGCGATCATCATCTCTGGCATTATGCTATTCCACTGCAGAATACTGTGCCCCAGGATGGTTCCGTAGCCCCCATGTCCACTTGGTCGACTCCAAATTATATTCCTCCATGAGGATCATTTCTGGAACCATCCGTTCCACCCCAGTTCCATGGCTGCCAGTTCTTAGCAACATCGCCCCGCCAGATATTCGTCGGGATGCGGCATCATCTAAGTTCATTTCCCACGTCTATGCTCGACCGGACCTGCCAATAGACGCGGATATCTTCGCCCACCCTGTCCAACGCTTGACGTCTCGTCACCCAATCTGGTCCCCTACAGCTACACTGAACTTCTCTGTCCCAGACTCTTGGAAACAGAGTTGGCAGTCAGCTGAGGTCAAGAACAAACACCTCATCACAGACCCCTGCGAGCGTCAACCCGGCTTTGACCTAGCACGTTATGATCGGGCCCTCCTCCATCGCTATCAAACAGGCCATGGCCGGTGCGCCGCTATGTTCCATCGCTGGGGAGCCAGAGATGACCCGAACTGCCCCTGCGGCTCCAGACAGACTAGGACCCACATAGTCAACGACTGCCACCTCTCCAGATTCAAAGGAGGTCTTGAAACTTGACATCAGGCTCAACCTGACGCTGTTGACTGGCTACGGAAGAAGGGCAAACGCTAGAAGAAGAAGAAGAACCACAGGGAAAAGTCCTCAGTGTCCTGCTTACCAAGAGGTGAGTTTTCTTTGACATTTGCTGTTTCTTCTGTCTTGGTGGAGTGATAACTTTCTTCCATTTTAATGCAATACTTTTCCTGCGATTTCAGTTCACTACCCTTGACCTTTGATCTCCACCTTCCTTAACACAGACACTGGAACTTATAATATGTGCAGTAAATTGGAGGAAGGTGCTGTAACCCAAGGATTTTCATCATGGGCTGCACACTGGAGTGTCCTTTAAGTATAAGGAAACTAATTCCAATCTCTGTAATTTTTTTGAAACCACAATAATCTAAAAATGGTAGGGTGCAAAGCTACCATTCTTCCTTTTTTTTTCCTTATGAATTCTCTCCCTCCCTTTCACTCTTCTTTCCATACTTTCTCTTCTTTTCAAATATGTTTATTTATTTACTATCTTTATTTGTTTATTGGATAGAGACAGCCAGGAATAGAGAGGGAAGGGGGTGATAGAGAGGGAGAGAGACAGAGAGACACACGCAGCCCTGCTTCACCACTCTCAATACTTCCTCCCTGCAGATGGGAGCCAGGGGCTCAAACCAGGATCTTTGCACCGTATAACATGTGTGCCCAATCAGATGAGCCACCACCTGGCCCCTATTTTTATTTATGTATTTATTATTAGAGACAGAGAGAAATTTAGAGGAGAGGGGGAGGTAGGGAAAGAGACAGAGAGACACCTACAGCCCTGCTCCACCGCTTGTGAAATTTTTCCTCTGCAGGTGGGGACCAGAGACTTTGAACCTAGATCCCTGTGCACTGTAATGTGTGCGTTTAACCAGGTGCGCCACCACCTGGCCCCTATTACTTCTTTTATTATTATTATCTTTATTGGCTAGAGACAGGCAGAAATTGAGAGGGAAGGGAATGATAGAGGAGAGAGACAGACACCTGCAGCCTTGCTTCACCACTTATGAAGCTTTCTCCCTGCAGGTGGGGAGCAGGGGCTTGAGCCGAGTCCTTGAGCCCTGTAATGCGTGTGCTTAACCAGGTGTGCCACCACCTGGCCCCGATTACTTCTTTTTTAAAAGTTAAAATGATGAGTGGATTTTTTTCCCCCTCTTGTCTTGTAATAAAAATATTTGAAGCATAAAAGGCAAATGTATTTAGGCCAGGAAAATAGTTCAACTGGTAGAAAAGAGGTCTTGATGCTCCCAGTTCACTTCCTAGCACTGTATGTTCAGAGAGGGGGTGCTCTGGCTTCTCCCCCCCCATCTCTGTTTCATATGAAATTGACACAATAGATATTTAGAAAAAAGTACACCGTGGAAATAGTGGATGCAACGATCAACACAACTAAGAGGCTGCTAAAAAACTATGAGAGAATGATATTGGAATATGTTAAAAGATGGATGAGATGGGTCAAGCAATATAAAAATCAAAGTATGATGAAGAGGTTACATAGGCTGCTTTGTTGAGTATGGGCCCCAGATCAAAATGATTGGGTTTACAGTCAACAGTATCTATACACCTTTCCCATATTTGGGAGCTACTCTCTTCCCTGATCCACCTTCCTAGTCCTTTTTTTCCAGCTATGATACCATCTCCCCAGACAATAATTTGGGTCCACCTGCATGTTAGCTGTCAGGCTTGAGCAAAAACTAACAAAGTCATGGGCTCCTTAGAATATACCTAAAATAGACCTACTAGCTTTTTCCAAAATGGAGACCTCAAATCTTCATCTGCAACATTCCAGCCTTTAGGTTCATGATTAGTCAACAATTTGTTTGGCTTTATATGTTAAATCTTCTTTCAGCCACCAGGTTCCAGATGATATCTTGATGCCAACCAGACTTCCCTGGGCAGACAACCCCACCAATGTGTCCTGGAGCTCCGCTTCCCCAGAGCCCTGACCCACTAGGGAAAGAGAGAGACAGGCTGGGAGTATGGATCCACCTGTCAACACCCATGTTCAGCGGGGAAGCAATTACAGAAGTCAGACCTTCCACCTTCTGCATCCCATAATGACCTTGGGTCCATACTCCCAGAGGGATAAAGAATAGGAAAGCTATCAATGGAGCGTATTGGATATTGAGCTCTGAGTGTGGACAATGTGTGGAAATGTACCCCTCTTATACTCTGGTCTTGTCATTGTTTCCATTTTATAAATAAAAAGTAAATAAATAAATAGATGATTCAGTAAGCTCTGCTGTGTCTGCTTGCTAGAATTGAGCTGTTAGTCTAGTGGATCTATATATCTTGGTAAGCATAGAAGCCTGTCATGACTTCAGTATCATGGAATTTTTATTTCATTTTTGAGACAGTGGTTTTAGCCGAATAAAAAAATCATCTACCAATGTTTTAGTGGGCCCTGAGTATGAAGTAATATGCAGAGATGTAGAAAAGGTTGGCAACAGATCTAACTAGTTAAAAAAATTTCACTGCCTCAACAATTTTGAACTTTCATGATTTGCCTGAAAACATTGGCCCCAAATAAATATCATGAATTAAATGTTACTGGAGTGACTTGTTATCAAGTAAATCTGATGCCATTGCTTTAGACCGGCCAAATGTTTCTCTTAAAAAGAACAAATGCAAATAGGCCTCACCACCTATGGGCATCTACTTTTTGACAGGGGGACCTGAATTATTAAATGGAGAAAACAGACACCTACATTGTTAACAGTTATACATATAATATATTTTCATATGAATAGATTGCAATGATTATGAGAGGTTCTCAAGTGTTTTATGTACTGACCATTATTTCAAATCAAGTACAAAATTTTTATGTGTCTACTTTTATGGCTGGGTGTATATGATTCTTGCAACAATATGGTTACAAAAATATCTACATTCTGAATAAAATTATGTACAATTTTCTCTGTGGTGTCTCCTATCTCTGCCACTTAAGTGTTGATGCTATGCAAACTGTATTTTCCTGATTTTTTCTCCATTAGTTTATAGATGCCTTGTCTTTTTATTCAGGCTTGTCTCTTTGTTCACTTTAAAAGAATGTTAGTGCAGTTAGAGGTTCTGTAAAAATGTCAGGACAAGGAGATAGCATGAATGTAAGTTATGCAAAATACTTTCTTGCTTAATGTTCTGAATTCCCAGATTCAGTCCTTAAATCAGAACTTAGAAGTGCTCTAGGAAAGATAAAAGAAAGTAAGGAAGAGAGAAAGAAAGAAAGGAAGTTAAAAAAAGAAAAAGAGAAAGTGCTTGAATATTACTGTGTTAGCTACGTTAATATTCATGATACTTATTCCTGCTTTACCTATATTAATATTCAGACTAAGAAGCGCAGGTGCAACCCATGTAGTCAATAATTATCAATTAATGAGAAGATTTGTGTTCACTATTCTCCCCTAATGATTTAGTCAATTTTATTTTATAGTACATTTTATTTCTGCAATACATGTCATTTGTATGTTTTAGTATTAAAATTAGAAAAAGTAATCCTACTACATTCAATACTACTGGCTCCAAAATTTTCCTCTTCTCATTGAAAGATGACACATTTAAATTCTCTTTGTCTTGGTGAGCTATAAACAGTTCATATAAGGAAAGAAAAATGGAGCTGCTAATTTACCCAGACAACCGGCTCTAAGTATGACTGCACTCACACTAGCCAGTGGCCATTCCTGACAACACATTAGCAAGTGGAAATTGGTCCTTTTGCAGTCAGGTGACTCATTCCTTTAGCTTAGTCAGAGTGTCATTTGTGATTGAACCACCCTAATGAGAAGAACGTGTTCTCTTCTCACGTAATATTTGGGAGTCTAACATAATTAAAAACTGTGAGGTTAAAATTGATCGTCGTGGTTTCTATGATATTCTTGTCTAGTTTTTATTAGTTGATAGAGTTGTAATGAATAGCTCTCTATTTCCAGTGAGAATATTTTAAATTGCATAGCCTATTTGTCTCCTTCTAGACTCTACACACAGCTAAATTACTGAAAACAGACTGCATTGCATCTTGTTTCCAATTCCAAGTAAATACTCAATGTTGTGACTTAGTAATTGTGTTAGCAATTTAACTTGCTTTAAAATTGATCTGGAATTTGGTTCAGGGAAGGTCAGTTCAGGAGTAAACTCAAGAAATCTTTCTAGGCACACAAGAGACACATTTAAATTATATCAGAGAAGAAACTCAAGTTTAATGTGAACAAAAAAAATTATAGCTCCTTGGTAATTGCATACAGAGCATTGCTAGTGCTTTTCCAAAGTGACCTTGTTCTAATTATAGGTAGCCAGAGTGATACATCCAGGTATAATTCAGATCTAGGACATTAGTATTCAAAATAACATTTAGCAAATTGCGTTGTGCTCTCTGTGACTAGGAATTAGGCTTCCTGCTGGCTTCCTACCCATATTATATCCAGTTATTTTTCTTTTTTAAAAAATTTATTTATTTATTTAAGAAAGGAGACATTAACAAAATCATAGGATGGGGGGTACAACTCCACACAATTCTCGCCACCCAATCTCCATATCCCATCCCCTCCCCTGATAGCTTTCCCATTCTCTATCCCTCTGGGAGCATGGACCCAGGGTCGTTGTGGGTTGCAGAAGGTGGGAGGTCTGGCTTCTGTAATTGCTTCCCCGCTGAACATGGGCGTTGACTGGTTGGTCCATACTCCCAGTCTGCCTCTCTCTTTCCCTAGTAGGGTGGGTCTCTGGGGAAGCGGAGCTCCAGGACGCATTGGTTGGGTCTTCAGTCCAGGAAAGCCTGGAATGCATCCTTATGGCATCTGGAACCTGGTGGCTGTAAAGAGAGTTAACACACAAAGCCAAACAAATTGTTGAAGAATCACGGACCCAAAGGTTGGAATAGTGGAGATGAAGTGTTGGGGGTTATTCACTGCAAACTCTAGTGTACTTCTGCTTTCAGGTATATATTTTGCCCTAGTTTATGGATACGTGTGAACACATGCTCTATCTCCTGGAACCTGGTCTATATCTAGGTTTTGGGACTTTGTTAGAAAGTGAACCACCTGGGATGGAATTAGAGAATACTATGAAAGGAAAGGTCTCACTCGAGTGATGAAGCTGAAGGGTTGTCGTTCCACACCTGAAGTTTCTGACACAGTCTGAATATATCCAGTTATAAGGCAAGTTGCTTCCTGTCCCTGGTCTGAGGGCAGACACAATGTCCCAGAAATATTCTTTTCACCTATCTGCTGTCCTACTGCTGAGACTCTGGGATACATAAAAACAGAAAGAATCCCCACTCTCACTATTATTATTATTATCATTATTATTTAGCATAGTATCTCTGAGTTTTCTTTCCTTTTCCCCTTACCACACTAGGGAAGTACACTAAGTATCTATCACACCACCATGAACACTAGAGAGAAGAGATTACAAGAGAGAATAAGAGAGTTTTTGTTTTAACATTTTATTATTTATCTGATCACTTTACTCTGGAATCTCAACTCTTTTTAAGAAAAAATTGGGGAATTATGTTTTACATTTGACAGTAAATTGGACACACAATTTTAAATGGACACAAGAATTGTGAGTCTAAGTAGCCAAGTATACTGTATTCCAAACCTTCCACATCACTTGCATAAAATACAACTGACTATGAAATTTGTCATTCAACAGTGAGGCAGGCAGACATGGAAAAAGAAATAGATGTTAGTAACCTGTTTGCCCTGATGGATTTAGATGATGATATCATGCTAAGAGATGACACCTTCTGCACAAACTCCTCTTAACATCCAATCTGTCTGGTTTAAAGTCCCAACAACCAGCTGGAATTAAAGGAAAGATTCACATACCCCGTGAAGTGAGCGAGCCTAGTCAGAGAAGGTCTATACTCAGGAAAGTTCCCCACAGGGAAATCCAAAAATGTAGCCCATCCAAAGTCTAGGCTTCTCTTGGAAATTGTATTCCACAACCTTGTTGATTATTATTAATTCACAAATAAAACAAAATGTGAAAAAGAAGAGACAGAAAGCAGTTCAGAGAAAGTTAACTAAAACAATTCAAGGAGAATGTATGTTCCATGTGACTAAAGAAAACACATACATTTAAACGCTATGCCTCATGATCTGATTAAGATTTAAACCATGATTGAGTTGTCTAAGATGAATTATAATATAAGCTTTTGAAAAAATTACAATTCAAAATTATTATTATTTTCATTATTTTTATTTATTTATTGGATAGAGACAGCCAGAAATTGAGAGGGAAAGGAGTGATAGAGAGGGAGAGAGACAGAGAGACACCTACAACATTGCTTCACCACTTGTGAAGCTTTCGCCCTACAGGTGGGGACCGGGGACTTGAACCTGGGTCCTTGCGCATTGTAACATGTGCGCTCAACCAGGTGCACCACCACCTGGCCCCTACAATTCAAAACTATTTTCAGTCAATATTTGTAGACTTACAGAATGAATTAAATGATTTGAAACCCTCAGCAAAGAGATATTAAAAGATAGGGCAAGGAAAATTCATTAGGAGCACATTATCATATCTTAGTTTGATATCTCATCTCACATATTCTATTAGTCTTGTATGTTTATTAGTTTTTGTAATGTTTTTTTTTAATTAACTCCAGAGATCAAGGTTGTCCTAACATTCTCTTCATACTTTTAAGAGGCAATCATTTAGAAAATTCTGACTTTTAAATAAATACTAGTAGCCTCAACTCACCGTAATTACGTCGCAGAATGAAGTTTTCTGATAATCAAATTCCATAAAGAATCAAAACAAAAATTTCAGGTCCAGGGGCCAGGTGTCGGTATAACCAGTTAGGCGCACATAGTACTAAGCAAGGATGCCGGCAAGGGTCCGGGTTGGAGCTCCTACTCCTCACGTGCAGGAGGGTCGCTTCACATGCAGTGAAGCCCATCTGCAAGTGTCTATCTTTCTCTCTTCCTCTCTGTCTCCCCTTCCTCTCTCAGTCGCTCTCAATCTATCTCTGTCCTATCCAATAAAATGGAGAGAAATGGCTGCCCGGAGCAGGGATTCATAGTGCCAGCACTGAACCCCAGCGGTGACTCTGGAGGCAAAACCAAACAAAACTGAAGTCCAAATTTCTATTCAGTCTTACCGTGTAGTCTACATGCTGTGTGTCGGAATGCGGACAGTTTACTCCTGGGTGAATTCATGGACTTGTGTACGAGTTACTGTCTTGACAATCACATTCCCAAAGTACAGAGTCACACTAAGTTTTGCTTCCTCTAAGATAGGGGACTTACCTTATTGTTTCATTTGGGGAGCTAGTAATTGACAAAAAAAATTTTTTTTAAATCCAACAGATTTTGAGTAAACACAAGATAAATTCAAGATGTGTGTAGTCTCCCAATGAGAAATTTTCTAAGTTCTTTTTATTCTATTTTTATCTTTTTATTGACTCCAGGGTTACGGCTGGGGCTCAGTGCCAGCATAAATCTGCTGTTCCTCGTGGCCATTTTCTTTTCTTTTTATTGACTTTCTATCTTGTTTGATAGGACAGAGAGAAATTAATGGGGGGGGAGGTAGAGAGGGGGAGGGAGAAAGACACCTGCAAACCTGCTTTAGTTCATCATAACTTACACTTTCAACTGGGTACACCAACCCCTGGTCTCTTTTTATTCTATTCTACCAATACAATGACAAAATTACCAATTTTATAAC
The DNA here is from genome assembly GCF_950295315.1 of Erinaceus europaeus. Classification (NCBI taxonomy): domain Eukaryota; kingdom Metazoa; phylum Chordata; class Mammalia; order Eulipotyphla; family Erinaceidae; genus Erinaceus; species Erinaceus europaeus. Next base: position 6,053,185 of record NC_080179.1, read on the forward strand.
TTTAAGAGACTGAAATGTTAGTTTTATAGTTTTTTATGTGGTTTTCTTCTACTCCCACACTGGTATGAAATTAGATTTCTACTTTTTAAATTTTCTTTTAAATATATTTTTAGTTTGATTTTTGAAGTCTCTGCATTAAAAAGCTTGAAACAGTCCATCTATTTTCCTCTCTCGTATTGATTAAATAGTGATTTGTAAGGCCATAAGTTAAGAGACGTTAACACCTATTCCTGCCACCAAAGGTCTGTGTCCCTACCCCCAGCCCCTTATAGTGATGCTGAAAATCTACCCTCCCCCTCCCCCAAAAGTTTTTTACTTTGGTGCAATACTTCAAACTCAGTCAAACTCCAATTTGCACTTCTTTTTGATTTTAACGAAAGGATAAGAGATAGATACAGAGAGATACTGCATGTCCGGGTAAATATTTCCATAGAAAAATGTGTCATGACTTTTCTGTCACTTGAACTGATAAAGAGACAGGAGCACTGCACAGCTCTGGCTTAGGGTGGTGTGGGGGATTGAACCCAAGACCTTGAAGCCTCAGGCATGAAAATCTTTTTGTATAGTAATTATGCTATCTCCCCCACTCTAACATTGGAGTTTTTTATATGACTGTCCTGATGTTGGTTTAATTTGATGGTCTTTTATTTTCATCTTCCAAACAAATAGACTTCTCAAAACAATGAAAATTATAAGCAGGTATTATGATATGTTATTATATTGTCATGATATGCTGATATTTTATCCTGTTGTGTTATGTGCAATAAGTAAATACACTTATCATTTAAAAATTAGCTAATTTTTTAGAAAGTTGTAGGATACAATTCACTTAAAATCTGATTTGAAATTACTGAAGCAATTTGGTGTTTTACACAATCCCCCCATTATTCCTACTGTTCTGTAGTATTCTGATTGCTAGTCGCAAGTCTCTATCTCACTGGAGTAAACTTTGATGCTCTGGTATCTTTCCCTCTGTATGTCTCTCTCTTTCTATCTGAAAAAGTCAGCCCAGAATGCTCACAGCTCAGTAGCAAACAGAAAGTAATTATCTTAAAATAAAAGCAGGCATTGCTCACCCTTTTCCAGTTCTTTATCTTTTAATACTTATCATTACTTTTGTGAGCAGGCTTACCTTATGATTAAAGAATGTCATAGATAAACATGTGAAAGAACACAGTTAGTCATCGGTAAACATTGTTGCAGCTTGTCATTCAGATACATGAATTCTATTCTTTGCAAAGTTGAAGCTGAATTTTACAAAACTGAGTAGTTACCTCGGTAAATGTAAGTATCTGGAGCTAAACAGAATTAAAATGAATGAAGCATCAAAATGCATACAGGCATTTTATGAACTATACCCTAGCTAGAAGGGTAGATTTAATTGGTACTAGAACATTTATAATAAACACCATTAGTGCTCCTACTGTTTTGACTTCTTGGCTTGCAAAGGGAAAATGCTGTGTCGAGCCAGGGGAGAAACATATTTTAAAGAATCCATTGCTCTGTTATTAACATTTTAGCAAGACCTCCTGGCAGAAGAAAAGAAACTGGAACATAGTTAACAAAATCTTCCACTGGTGTTATTTAACCTTCTACTGAGAATCAGTTCAACTAGTAAATTTATCAATTAATGACATACTCAGTACTCAAAACTGAGCACTTTTTGTTGTTTAGAATCAGGAATATGAACATAATCAATGAAAACTTGCTTGTGTTTATGTTAAATATGATAAATAACATTATTGTTTTTTTTTAAGATGAAGACAGAGTTAGAGAGAATGAAAGATCCCATAGTACTGAAGTGTCTTCCCTCAATGTGGGGGTGGGGGGGCTGACTTAAACCTGGGTCACGCACTTGCCAAGCAGCCACTGTTCCCTTGAGCTCGATCACCACGCTTAACAAGTAGTTGATCCTAGATAAAATCCTGTCCTATGTTATTGATTGTAAATGTTGAGGATAGAAAGTTTTTATCTTGAAAACATACTGAATTTAGTGTTTGGAAGTGAAAAACTTATTATTTTTCCAATAAGTAATTTATATTTAAATAACTTTTCCTGTGAGTGAATATCATGAAAATGCAATGTTTTCTACACTAAGTCGTGGAAGACAGCTGAAGTATTGATATGTGTATATTGACACAGTAGATTTTGACTAGTGTGTGTTCTGTAATAGGCTGTCCTTTGAAGTCAAGGAAATCTTTCTTTCTAAATTTTTTATTAGTGATTTAATGTTCATTTACAAAAATTTTAAAACAATGGGCATAATTCCACACCTTTCTTACCAACAGAGTTCTGTGTCACTATTCCCTCTGTTGGAAACTGCATTAGTTCTCCCAAGATCACAGATATGGGTTGACTATTATTTCTATAATTATCTATATATATATATATATATATATATATATATATATATATATATATATATATACAATTTTCATATGGTCCTGCCTTCTCTTCCTTTCCTTTTTAAAAAATTTTTTTTTAATAAAATGGAAACACTGACAAGACCATAGGATAAGAGGGGTACAACTCCACACAATTCCCACCACCAGAACTCCGTATCCCATCCCCTCCCCTGATAGCTTTCCTATTCTTTGTCCCTCTGAGAGTATGGACCCAGGGTCACTGTGGGATGCAGAAGGTGGGAGGTCTGGCTTCTGTAGTTGCTTCCCTGCTGAACATGGGCGTTGACAGGTCGATCCATACTCCCAGCCTGTCTTCTGGGGAAATGGGGCTCCAGGACTTTTTGGTGGGGTCATTTCCCTTGGGAAGTCCAGTTGGCATCATGGTATCATATGGAACCTGGTGGCTGAAAAAGAGTTAAGATGGAATGCAGAACAAATTGTTGACTACTCATGAACTTAAAAACTGTTATGTTATGGATGAAGATTTGGGGGCTCTGTTTTGGAAAAAGCTACTAGTTTATTTTAGGTGTATTCCAAAGTGCTCATGACGTTATCAGTTTTTGCCTGCGCCTGACATCTAACATGCAGGTGACCTAAGTTATTGTCTGGGGAGATGGTGTCACGGTTGGAAAAAGGACCAGAAAGCTGAGTCAGGAAATAGAGTATCTCTCAAATAAGGGAAAGGTGTATAAATATTGTTGACTGTAAACCCTATCGATTAGATCTTTGATCTTCCTAAGTCACAGCTATTACTTCTGAATGTCATATGTCATTTTCCCCCCTCTCCCCACCTCCCCCCCCCTTTTTTTTTTTCTCCTTCTTCCTTCTTCTCTCTTTGAGACCTGATGGAATTGGAGTTAAGAGTCCTCTTGGTCATCTTCCCCAATCATTTCTTCCTCTTTGGGAGTATGGACCAAAATTCTTTTTGGGGTGCAGAAGGTGGGAGTTCTGGCTTCTATAACTGCTTATCTGCTAGACATAGGCATTGGCAGGAAAATCTATAACTGTAGTCTGTTTCTATCTTCCTCTAGTGGGAAATGGTTCTTAAACAGAGTCTACTTGCAATTAGCAATTGTAAATATACTGCCTATTCTTAATATTTGCAGATTCTATAATTGCTAAATGGCCTATTTGCTAAAATGCAGAGCACCAGAGTCAATATGCACAGTCCCTTTGTTATTTCAGAGGTCTGTGCAGAGAGGCAATACACCTGTTCTTAACTAAGGTCAAGACACAGCTATTTCATTTTTTAAGCTATCCTACAATCTATTGTTGGCCTACTTTTATTTATGTACTTTTTACTCGTAAACTTACCATTTGAAGTACTTTTCATGCTGTCAAGTGTTCTTAAGAAAAAAAAAATCTCTATGCTTCTCTCAGATAAAATGTGTTGGGTGAGTTTTGTTTCAGGATAAGCTACAGTGAGTGCTGTTGATTGTGAGTTTAGTGTTGAATAGCAATGCATATAAATAGTATGTCTTCAGTCAGTTATATACAGAACAAGCTAATAAATTGAGAATTAACACAACAAATTGTGAGCAGAGACTTGCAGGCACCTAATTCTGTATTTCCTCTAGGATCAATCACTCATTCACCACTTTCATGTTCACAACTACTGTATAGAAAATAACTACTAGAATCAACTGTAATTTGTTGTATAATTAAATGAACCAATAAGATACCTACTACCTGATTTTCATTTTTCACGTTTAAGGAATGTTCCAAGCTCTGTGGAGAATTGTGTTGGTAAAATACTTTTATACCCTTAAAAAATTAAAATTTAAAAATACTTTTATACCCTTTCAGAGATGAAAATCAAATCACATTTTCTCTCATCTAAAAAGTTTTCCGAGACTTCGCATGCTTTAAAGGGTGAGATGCAGATTCCTTGGTGTGGCATTCATAAGAGATCACAAATTAATCTCTTCCTAACTCCGGAGTACTTCTGTTCATTCTCCCTTTCACTTCTACACATTGTGTTTCTTTTCCTTTGCAAGCTCTCTAGTCAACGTCAAGTTACCAAACTCAACACTTAACCATTTCCACATTTTAAATGTACTATATAATGTCTATCTATAATGGTTCAACTGCTGAAGTAAATAAAAATTCCAACTTCAGTGTGACTTTTTTCCAGGATAAATTTCTTTATTTGCTAAAGATTAGGTTAACACTTTCACTGATGTTTTATTTTTTCATTGTATTTTGTGGTTTCCATTTCTTCATGCTTATCTTCCTCTTTGTATTGGGAGCTTATGGTCTCATGACAGGCATACTATTGCAGATAATGTATATAGAACACAAATGGTGTTGGGAAAATTGGGTTTAGAAAATGCAGAAGAAGTACTGAAGCACTACATTTCCATTGCACACAAGAATAAACTCCAGATGGATTGAGGACTTGGATGTTAGACCAGAAACTATGAGATATTTAGAGGAAAATATTGGCAGAACTCTTTTCCATCTAAGTTTTCTAGGCATCTAGTATGACACAAGTCCAATTGCAAGGAAAACAAAAACAAAAACAAACATTGAGAAGCTTCTTGAAAGAAACCACCACCCAAACAAAGGGACTTCTTCTTCTCTCTCTCTCTTTTTTTAAGAGACTTTCTTTTAAAAATATTTGAAATTATTTATTTATTCCCTTTTGTTGCCCTTGTTTTACTGTTGTAGTTATTTTTGTTGTTATTGATGTCATTGTCAGATAGGACAAAGAGAAATGGAGAGAGGGGGAGAGAAAGACACCTGTAGACCTGCTTCACGGCCTGTGAAGCGACTCCCCTGCAGGTGGGGAGCTGGGGGCTGGAACCGGGATCCTTATGCCCATCCTTGTGCTTTGCACCACCTGCGCTTAACCCGCTGCGCTACCGCCTGACTCCCATAAAGGGACTTCTTACAGAATGGAGATGAAACATGTACTTCTTAAAAATTATAGGTTCTTAAACCAAGCTTACCTCAAAGTCAAATACTATTACTATTTTTTACTCAAAGTCAAAGACTATTATTAAATTTTAAACACAACAGATTGTTTTACTTTAGACAGATAGGTTCACACATTTTTTTAAGAAATAATTTTCCTAAAATGAGTATATTTACATGTTCTCCTCAGCTAACATAATGGGATAGTTTTTCCAGTTCTTAGTTGTTTTCCTCATAACAACCTTTTTTCCTCTTATAAATCTTATTCATTCATGTTCCCTTAAGTTTGCTTTGGAAATTTAACTGAGGAGTCATGGATTAGTGCAGAAAAAATTATCTTAAATGTCAATCCTGGAATTTTTAGACTAATATATTTTAGGATTTATTTTATTAGACTGAATGTTGTTCCCCACATCATTTGAATGATGGTGGGTACCATTTTGTGTTTCATATTGCTATGAAAATGATTTATTTATGTGTGCCTATAACTTAATGTGAACTTACCAAAGAACATATTGGAGAAAGAGGAATTTCTTAAACTAATATGGCAGTAGAACTAACTCTTCCTAATTCTTGAAATATTGAAAAAGTACTAAGCCTTCTTTCTTAGCACTTATGCTCCGAAAGAAGGAGTTCAGGAGTCCTTTAGAGGACAGCTTTGTTGAAGAACAAACAGGTGCCATATTTGAGCTACAAAGTACATAGTATCTAGTTACTCTGAGGTTATTTTAACTTGTTGGCTAGAGAACAGAGAAGTCCTCTAATTCAGCACTTTAATATTACCAGAGGGAATATTAAAAGGGTTTTCCAGACTTTGGGAAATGAGTATATTTAATGAGTATATTTAATCACTAGAGGCATTTTTTTAAGTATTGAAGACATCAGTTGTGCCCCCTGACTATAATTTCAGTAAGTTAAGATGATCAGCAAGACTCCAGATGTCCTTGAAAGTAAAAACTCAGAATCTTAGTTAAAACTGCATTTACCCTAAAAAAAAAAAAAAAAAATCGGTATATTTACTAAAACAGAAGTACAGAAAACATTTTAACAATTTTGTCAAATTAGAGAGAATAAATGTCCTGATTCTAAGGTAAACAGTTCACAAAATCTAGTGGCTTTTTACTCATTTTTTAAATCTCAGATTCTTTCTCTGAGGTCCCATTCAGGAGAAATTTTTGTGTACGTACTCTGTCTAGTGTTTTTCTTAGATCAACTAACCTTATCTGTGATATCTAATATTTTTTTCATATTTTATTCTGTGCTACTGGTAGCAAGTAATTGTCGGGTTGCATCGAGGAGGAGAAAGAAGAGACCGGAGTGGAGCAGGACCACAAATCTTTATTTACATGGACACCCCAGAAATGGGCAAGAGCAGAGTGGTTTAGGCCACGTGGAGCTAGCAAAATGGCCACCTCTCACTATGCCTAGCAGCCCTTCTCTGGGTCAGGTCCTGGAAGAGAAAAAAAAGAGAAAGTGCAAACAGCAGACGCTTTTATGGGAGAATTCCAGAAGTGGCAAGTCGGGACAGGATTGGCTAGGAAAGGGGGTGGAGAAAACAAGGCATTCTGGGAAGGTAGACAGCTTCCATAGCAACAGTTGCTAGGGTTTCAGCTCACCTGGGAATGGGCGATACCCTGAGGGGGTAATATGGTGGCAGAGGAGTCACTTTAAAACAAGGCAAAAGATTGATATGTAAATAATAACACTCACATGGACATATGGTGGTTTGTGGGTCCTGCCTAACTCAACCACATCTGTACGATATCCCAACAAGTGATGGTGTCAAGATAACTGGATACACCCAATTTTTCTTTATCAGGTAATGAACATTTTATCTCTAGAGACATCAGCTTCCTTCTTCTTCTAGCGTTTGCCCTTCTTCCGTAGCCAGTCAACAGCGTCAGGTTGAGCCTGATGTCAAGTTTCGAGACCTCCTTTGAATCTGGAGAGGTGGCAGTCGTTGACTATGTGGGTCATAGTCTGTCTGGAGCCGCAGGGGCAGTTCGGGTCGTCTCTGGCTCCCCAGCGATGGAACATAGCGGCGCACTGGCCATGGCCTGTTCGATAGCGATTGAGGAGGGCCCGATCATAACGTGCCAGGTCAAAGCCGGGTTGACGCTCGCAGGGGTCTGTGATGAGGTGTTTGTTCTTGACCTCAGCTGACTGCCAACTCTGTTTCCAAGAGTCTGGAACAGAGAAGTTCAGTGTAGGCGTAGGGGACCAGATTGGGTGACGAGAAGTCAAGCGTCGGACAGGGTGGGCGAAGATCTCCGCGTATATTGGCAGGTCCGGTCGAGCGTAGACGTGGGAAATGAACTTAGATGATGCCGCATCCCGACGAATATCTGGCGGGGCGATGTTGCTAAGAACTGGCAGCCATGGAACCGGGGTGGAACAGATGGTTCCAGAAATTATCCTCATGGAGGAATATAATACTGAAATGTTATTAATAAAAATTCAATGTAGGTAGTCAGTGGTAGCTCAGTGCGTTAAGCGCACGTGGGGCAAAGCGCAAGGACCAGCATAAGATTCCCAGTTCGAGCCCCTGGCTCCCCACCTGCAGGGGAGTCGCTTCCCAGGTGGTGAAGCAGGTCTGCAGGTGTCTGTATTTCTCTCCCCCCCTCTCTCTTCCCCTCCTCTATCCATTTCTCTCTGTCCTATCTAATAATGACGACATCAATAACAACAACAATAATAACTACAACAGCAATGAAAAACAACAAGGACAACAAAAGGGAAAATAAATATAAAAAAATTTTAAAGATGGAGATTGTTTACCAAGTAACAATTTTTATTCTCCGTGTGAATATGCTTAATATATATATATATATATACTTAACATATAATACTCACCATACATATATAATTACTTATATACTTAGAAATTACTTATAACATATAATACTTATATGTTAGTTATATAAACTTATGTTATTTATATAACACTACATATATACTTTGCATATTAAATATGTGAAAATACTTAACATAGTTGAGCTGGAAAATTATTAAGAAAGTTCTTTTTAGAGTACCTATATTTTCCATAATTTAAAAAAATATCTAATTTTAGTGAAGAGCATGCTACTTGAAAATATTTTTAAACATTTCTTTTTGTTTTTGTTTTTGAAACTTAAAAGGGAAATATTTAAATATTACAAGTCAAAACCAGTTTAGGTGAAATGTAAGAAGCTCCAGCTTTATTGCAAAGTTCAAATTTTAAAGAAAATGTCAAGGAAAAATGCAAGTGATACATAAAAACAAAAGTATTGATTGTTGATAATGTAGTGACCAGTGGTGTCATATTTGTTCAATGCTGAAACCCTATTTCAACAACTTTTGTCATGTTTCATTAGCAGCTTTTTATACTAAACTAATTTTAAAAGTCATTGCTGCATAGTGCCCATACCTATTTAAATATTAATACAAATAGAGACAGACACAAAATAATCAGTTACTACACACTATGTTTTAATCACAGCTAATACAAAGCTTGTGGATTTGATGAAACATTCTCAAAGGTTTGAAGATCTGTAGTTGAGAATTTGGGGTATGTCTTAAGGAAGGTGAAATTTAATTGCAAGGAATATGGGGTTCTAAAATGTTAGGGAGCATTGAAGACATCTGGAGAGCTTATTAAAACGCAGATTATTGGATCAGTACCTTCAGTTTCTTTTTCCTTAGAACTGGGGTGAGATCTAAAAAAAACTATATTTCTAAGGAGTTTCAGAAGTATGCTGCTGTTTCTAAGGAGTTACAGTTTAAGGGTCACTTATTAGGAAAAATATAGAGGAATTCTACAGGCCGAGATTCCAGCCATAGAAACTGGAGTTTACTTGATAGACTTGAGATACTGTAGTCATCATACTATTGCCATCTTCTTCAAATTATTAAATCTGTTTACATGTGGCTTTAATAATTTTAATTAGATTTTATATGAATTCTAAGTGATTGTAGCAAATTGTCTAAGTGCAAATCAATTCATACATCTAATAAATTCATTTTATAATCTATATCTCAATGACCTTTTAATGGCATGCATAGGAAGATGAGTATCACATAACTACTATGATTTCTGTAATGAAAATCTAGTCTTATCTAGATTGCATGTATCTGCATAGCATACTTCAGTTCTAAGCATGAGTTCATGTAAATATTTGTGATGCCTCTATGACTTGTATAGAGGATTATAGTCATTTCAGTTGTATTCCCTCTACTGGACATCCACTGAATGTTTCATCTGATTGATAAATTCCTGCCAGAGAATTAACTCAAATTATCATCACAGTTTCCTTTTTAAAGGCTCTTGTCTTCTTCATTGAAACAATGACCACATTGCTGCCACTTATTTGGTTTAAGATCTATTTATCTGATACACAGGGACCACAGTGGTGCACCAGTTTGAAAGGAATACTATCATACCCAAAGACTCAGGTTCGATCTCAGGTCCTCATCTGCAGGGCAAAAGCTTTAGAAGCAGGTGTTGCAGATGACTGACTCTCTCTCCCTCTCCATCTCCCCTCCCTGCTCAACTTCTTTCTGTCCTATCAAAAAAGGCAGAATATAACTATGTATCTGATGATATGACTAAACAACCTGTGACCCAAATGATTGAGAGTATAGAAAGAATCAGTAACAAAGTATGTGTGTGTTGATATTTCCCTGTTTTAAATATTTAATGTGTAAGTCCTTCTAAAATATAATACCCAAAGTACTATAAAACGCATATAACACTATATTCTGTTTAAAAATTCTTCTAAATATTGCCACCATTATTATTACTGTTGCCAACAGAGTCATTGCTGGGGCTCCTTGCTGGCAGAATGACACCACTGCTCTTAGCGGCCATTTTTCCTTTCTTTATTAATAGAGACCGAGATGCTGAGACCCCTGCTCTTCTCATTGTGGTGACGCACTTTTTTGTGTTAGGGTGCTATCATTTCTTAGAAAATAAGTGAACATAGTATCGCATTCACTTTACCCTTTGTGACTTAGGGTAGATAAGGGTGGTAAAAGGTTAAACTATTCTAGAATAAAATAAAAACTGACTACATGGGAGTCTGGCGGTAGCGCAGCAGGTTAACCGCACAGGGTGCGAAGTGCAAGGTCCAGCATGAGGATCCCAGTTCGAGTCCCCCGTTGGCTCCCCACCTGCAGGGGAGTAGCTTCACAGGCGGTGAAGCAGATCTGCAGGTGTCTATCTTTCTCTCCCCTTCTCTGTCTTCCCCTCCTCTCTCCATTTCTCTCTGTCCTATCCAACAGTGACAATAATAACCACAACAAAGATAAAATAGCAAGGGCAACAAAAGAGAATAAAAAAATAAAAATTTTTAAAAAACTGACAACACTCAGTATAAAATATGGCTAGACATGTAAGCAAAAGATACTTTGTAACAAAAATATACATATTGGATATTTTCTAAAGCAAGTATGAAATTTAAATCCTGAATAAAGAACAGGCCCCAAAAGAACTGATGATTGGTCTTTGTCTGGAAAGCAAATAAAAAACTATTTAAGTTTATCTTTCCTTATCATTGACAAGAAGCATGATAAATGAATAAATTTCACTTTACATACGATTTACTTGATAGCATTACAGAACCTAATTTTAAAGCTGCTTCTCTCAGTGTCCATGATAATGTGACCTGTTGTTGTTGCCCGAGACACAGAAAAACCCCTCCTTGGAATCAATTTAGATGTCCCTCTGACAGCACAGACATGACCTTGCCTGAAACTAAAACATAATAGGGTTAAGTATAGGCCAGAAAAAAGACCCTTTTGTAGGGCCAGGGTCCTTTCACTACCCAGAATATGCGGGAAAAGTCTATCATTCTACTGTCTTCCATTTTGCTGTTCCTTTCCATTCATTTGCACTTATATTCGACCTTTTTACACAGTCTGCAATTTCCTCCTTCCTCAGTGATAATTTTTTTTAAGGCGATGTTGAGGATATCAAATGCCTGTAGCTTCTGGATATTTGAAGAGACAGTTATTTTCCCCGCTTCCTACTTGTAAAACAACTTTGCAGGCTACAAAGTGAGTGGCTGGAATGCCCTCTTTTTTAGTACTTGGAATATGTCATTCCACTCTTTCCTTGTGTCTTGGCTTTGGGAAAGGAAGTGTGATGGGGACTTGATAAGTCTACCTTTGTATGGCACTTCTTTCCTTTCTCTAGAACCTTTCAGATTGTGGAGGTTGACATTGAGGTTTCATAATTTTACAAGGATGTGCCTCTGTCTTAGGCATTTTGCATTCATGTCGCTGAGTGTGTGCTCTGCCTCTGGCATAGGTATCCTCTGAAGATTGCCTGAGTGAGGACACTTCTCAGCTACAATTTCTCTCAGATGGTCTCTAGTTGTCTGACCCTTCCTCATCCTCAGATATTTCTGTCACACTTGCATTCAACCTTTTGACAGAGTCTGCAATTTCCCAGAATGGCTTCCTTCTTTCTAAACCTTTGCTCTCCCTCATCTCTGCATGGACATGTGGGTTAGCTCTTCCTTCTAGACTAGAACTTCTCTTCTGCATGAGCGTCTCTACCTGCTAAGCCTTCCCCCAGAGCTTGAACTGCACTCAGAGTGTCTTTCAACCCTGTGGTTGTGATGGACGTTCTCTGTAGGGCCATGGTCCTCTCATTACACAGCAGGAATAACAGACTCCTGCTGTACATTGATCTTACTCCCGTTGTAGAAATCTCTCCCTCAGGTATGAACTTGTAACATTTTAATTACTGGCTTAGCACCTTTTGATAGGCCTGAGATAGTTTATTATGAAGACAAGGGCAGTGATAAAATCAAACAAACAAACAAAAAACAACCAAAAATTCAGCCAAGCCTAGGAGGGGAGTAGAGACACTTGTAGCACTAGCCCACCACTCAGGAAGCTTCTCCTCTGAGGTGGGCTCGGTGGTTGTGTCAAACCCTGGTCTTGGCACGTGCTCATGTGTCTGGCTTCTGGGTTTGTTACCCCTGAGCCCTGCTAACATGTATTCAGTATCCCAGGCTAATGGAATCTGATGGAGATGCTCACAAGCCACAGCCAGGGAGAAAGTGCACTGACTTTGGGGGAAGCTCAGTTGGAGACAAAGCAGAGGCCATGTCATCAGTGAGGGAGGCCTGCATGTCATGGCCACTGTGATGTGTGTGTGCAGCAGGCTCGGTGCCTCCAGACACTGTGAGCTCTGGCTGCCCCTCCCTTGAGAATGCAGACTGTAGGTTGGGGCAGGAAGCCAGGTGGGCTGTGCTGGGTAGGACCTGTGGCTGGGGTGACCCCCAGGGACACAAATGAAAAGAAAGCACCAAAAGGAGACCAATGCAAAATCACAATTTATTTCACATTCTATTAATGCATAATCATAATTTATTTCACATTCTGGGAGGCCCTCTCTGGGGCAGCGGGGTCTTCAGCGGCAGACAGTTCAGAGGCAGCAGGGGCCCTGGCCTCAGCGGGATGCAGGGAGCATCTCTCTCTCAGCTCTCGGCCTCCACCTGCAGAGGAGACAACAGGCCTCTGAGATCTGCATTTATGGGTGACCTCCTCCCCCATGCCCACTAACTCACCAGGCCATGCGAGGGGCCCTGTTTCCTCATGTCCTGAGCGGGTGGACACGTGTCCTGCCACCCTTGTGGGGACCCAGACAGCAACTGCAACAAAGCCGCAGGAGACAGTTCAGCAGCCTGCGGGCTGCCCCATGGCGGATGGGGATCCAGGTGGCAGAGGGGCTGCTGGCCTGTGCGCCCTGGCCCGAGGGGGGGCAGCTCTTCTCCCCAGGTGCTGGGGCTGCTGCAGAGGGGGAGGGGCCGGAGGCAGGGCAGCTGCCTTGTGGTGTGTTGGGAGGCACCGCTGGGGGGGCCAGGCTGGGGGTGGACGTGGACCTGAAGACAGGGAGACTGGAGCACTTGGAGGGTTGGCCAGGCTCCTGGGCCTCGTCTTGCTCCCAGGAGCCGGTGCGCAGAGCTGCTGGGGCAGACACACACCTCCTCCTGCTCCTGCTCCTGCTCCTGCTCCTGCTCCTGCTCCTGCTCCTGCTCCTGCTCCTGCTCCTGCTCCTGCTCCTGCTCCTGCTCCTGCTCCTGCTGGCCCTCTTCTTCATACTTGGCAGCAGGCTGGAAGGAATGGACTGCTCAGCTGGGGCTGGTTCATCGGAGGAGGTGGGTTCCCTGTAGGCTTCCATGGGTCCCATGCCATGGGTCACCCATGGGTGGCTCAGGATCTCTGGCCAGCCAATTCGCTCCTTGGGGTCAGAGTTGAGCATGCGGTGCAGAAGGTGTCGGAGCTCCTGGGAGAGCTGGGGCTTCCTTCTGAATAGAGTCCAGATGGGTCGTTCCTCTGGCAGGTGACCTTTCACCATTTCATGCAACACCACCCCCAGGCTCCAGATGTCCACCCCGGGGCCGTAGGTGCCCCCCGTCACTATCTCGGGCGCCATGTAGCCTAAGGTGCCCTGCAGGCTGTCCATGGAATGCTGGAGAAAATTGCCACTCAGGCCAAAGTCCGTGATCTTGATGCGGTTCAGGCTTTGCACGAGGATATTCTCAGGTTTGAGGTCCCTGTGTGCGATTCCTTTGGCGTGGCAATATTCCATAGCCGAGGCCAACTGGCGGAACACCCTTCTGGCCTCCTCCTCCCTCATGGGGCCCTTGCGGCAGAGATAGTCCCGCAGGTCTCCCCCCCTCACGTAGGGCATGACCAGCTGCAGTTGGAATGCCCTCTCTATGGTGCCCAGCAGGGGCAAGATGTTGGGGTGGCTCAGACCTCGCATGACGTTGCACTCGTGACGCGCCATCTCCAGGCCTGTCTGCCCCAGCATCTTCATCTTCTTGATGACAACTTTTCTGCCGCTCTGAAGATGGCGGGCCAGCAGGACGACAGAGAAGCTGCCGGCCCCAAGGGTGCTCAGGACACAGAAGTCGTCCTCGGCCATTCCCTCTCCCAATGGAGAGGTCTTAGGCCGAGCCATAGACCTAACTACACTCACTGGACTAACTAGGAACTCTAAGCTAGGACTGTCACTACCAAAAAACAACAACCGAGTTCTAACTTACCTTCTACTCTTACTGGCTCTACCCAAAACAGGGGTAGTCAGACTAGAATGCGCTAGGGCTATCCTAGATAACTAAGGGGAGGGGGTGAACAAGGGAAGGGGGGAAAGGCAAAGAGGAGAGAAAAGAAGGGGGGGAGTAGTGGGTGGGGTAGGGGGAGAGGGGGAGTGGGGAGTGGGAGTGGGTATCAGGTAGAGTGCAGGGATGGAGAGAGGGGAATCAACAGAGCGAGAACCGAGAGCGAGAGCGAGAGCGAGTGTGTGCGAGTTGAGTGGTGGTGCGTAAGCTAGCTGGGGAGTCCGCCACAGGTCACTACCAAGAGCTTCCAGGGCATATGGACAGCAAACCCACCTCAGACGCGGCTTTTTATAGGTTTCTGGTTGGTCACAATGGCCCCCAAGAGGTCACAGCAGCAGGGCGGGGCAGCGATGGCCAGGGCGGGGCAGTGATGGGCAGGGGCCATGGGAGGTCAGCCACAGGTCTTCCCCTTCATGGTAGAAAAGCTGATACCTTTAATATCATAGGGACCTGGCTGTGGTCCTTATATGTACGGCCCTAGGACCCTAAATGTTTGTGTTTCTGGGGGTGACTAGAGATTAGTAGTTACTGAATAAAATCTGTAGGACCTTTAGGACACTTTCCATATCCATTTGGAAAAATCTGTGATCACCTTTGCCTGAAAACCTCTTCCTCTGTTTGAACGAGATGGCTCCATCACACTGAAATCCATGCCCTTGTTTAGGACATTTAGGGAACATAGGAAAGATGGGGAATAAGTAAGCTGACGCCAGTTTGCCCAGCACAACATTCGCTCCTTGTGAATGTTGCATGTGTACTTGAGAGGATGCGTGTTTATCTCATCTGAGGTGGACAGTTCCGTATATATAGATGAGGTTCATTTTATCTATGGTTTCATTTAAGATCACTATCCCCCTATTAATTTTTTGTCCTGATGATCTGTCCGCTGTGATTGCTGTGTTAAAAGCTCCTACTGTTGGGAGTCTGGTGGTAGCACAGCGGGTTAAGCGCAGGTGGCATGAAGCTCAAGGACCTGCTTAAGGATCCTGGTTCGAGCCCCTCCCCCTGCTGGCTCCCCACCTGCAGGGAAGTCACTTCACAGGCAGTGAAGCAGGTCTGCAGGTGTCTCTCTTTCTCTCCCCCTCTCTGTCTTCCCCTCCTCTCATCAATTCTCTTTGTCCTATCCAACAATGATTACATCAATAATATTTGCAACAATAAAAACAACAAGGGCAACAAAAGGGAAGCAATCAATCAGTCAATCAGTCAATAAATGAATATTAAAATAAAAGGCTCCGACTATTGTTGTGTTATGGTTCATGTCTCCCTTAAGTTCAGTAAGTACTTGTTTCATATATTTGGGTGCACTTGAGTTTGGGGCATATATTTTTATGAAGGTTACGTCTTTTTGTCGGGTTAGTCCATTGACCATCGTGTAATGTCCCTCTCTGTTCCTTCCTTTACCTGAACATCTGGTTTATCACAAAGCAGAGCAGCGGTCCCTTCCCTTATTTTGAGACTTAGTATCTGGGAATAGCCGGCTCCAGCCGGGACACTGTGTCTCCGTTTCTCTTGTCTTTGGATGTGTGTTTTCTGAAGACATGTAGTAGGTGGATCCTGTTCTTTACTCCTTGCCAACGTCTCATGTGTACTTCAGCCGTATGTGTGTTTCTCTCTTCTGAGATGGAATGCTCTGTGTATACTGATTTTGTCCATATCATTTATGGTTTCATGTAAGGTCACTCTTCTATTGATTGTTTTTTCTTCTTTTCTTTTCCTGATGATCTCTCTGCTGGGAGTGATGTTTTCAAATTCCCTCAACTTACTGTGTTGTTGTCCATATGTCCCTTAAGTTCAATAAGTAATATTTCAGAATATTTATTTATTTCCTTTTTGTTGTCCTTTTAAAATTATTGTTGTAGTTATTTTTGTTGATGTTGTAGTTGTTGGATAGGACAGAGATTAATGGATAGAGGAGGGCAAGACACAGAGGGGGAGAGAAAGGCAGACACCTGCAGACCTGCTTAACAGCCTGTGAAACGACTCCCCTGCAGGTGGGGAACCAGGGGCTCAAACTGGGATCCTCACGCAGGTCCTTGCGCTTTGTGCCACCTGTGCTTTTCCGGCTGTGCTACGCCCAACTCCCAAAGTAATTGTTTTATATTTTTAGGTGCACTTGTCCTTGGGACATACATATACATACACATACACATACACATACACATATACATGTTTATGATGGTTTTGTGTTTTTGTTGGATTAATTCATTGTAAGTTATGTAGTGTCCCTCTCTTTTTATCAGAAACCAGAATAGCTCTCCTCCACTGTTTTGTCAATTATTATCTCTGGATAGATTACTCCAGCCTTTGACATTAAGTTTCCAGTTATCGTCTCTTTAGACGTGTGCTCTCTGAAGACATTTATGGTATGGTTCCTGCTCTTTCATACAGTTAGCGACTCTGAGACTTTTGACAGGTGTATTTAGGCCGTTCACATTTAGGGTATTTGTTGCTCTGTGTGGTTTGATTATGTCCATTCTCTGTTCCTTGTTTTTATTGAAGTTATTATAAGTGTAATAACTAACATTTTGTATATGAGAAAGTCTTATTTAATTTGATCTCAATTAACAAACAGTTGATAGAACTGCTATGTCCTTTAATTCCTTTTCTTGCTTTATTATTCTTTCCTATATTTAATGTGTTCTTAGTTCTAATCTACTGCTGTTCAGCTCACAGCATGCATTCCTTTTTTTCCTCCTTGCTAATGGGACTCATCTATAATTTTTATAAGGTGAGCTTGAGAATAGCAAATTTCTTTAGCTTTTGGATATTTGAAAATAGCATTATTTCTCTCTTATATTTAAAAAACAGTTTTGTGGGCTAAAAATTGTGGCTGGAATTTCGTTTTTTAGTACTTGGAATATTTCATTCCACTCTTTCCTCGTATTTTGTTTGTGAACAGAAGTTTGATGCAAACTTGATAACTGTACATTTGTATGTAATTTATTTCCTTTTCCTATCAGCCTTCTAATAATTTTCCTTGTCATAATTTCTGATTGATGTGCAAGGATGTGCCTTGGTGTTACTCATCTTGCATTCATGGTCCTGAGTGTGTGTTCTTCTTCTCAAATAGGTATATTCTGAAGATTGCCTAAGTAAGGATAATTCTCAGCTAATATTTCTCTGAAAATGGTCTCTGATCCTTTGACCCTGTTCTCATCCTGAGATACTTCTATCACACTTAATTTCAACCTTTGGATGGCATATGCAATTTCACAGCGAGTTGTTTCTTTATTTCTAAGCCTTTGCTCTTTCTTATCTTTAAATTGAAAAAGTGGGTTACTTGTTACTTCTAGATAATAAATTCTTTCTTCTGCATGAGTGAGGCTACTTCCTAAGCCTTTTACCTGAGCTTGAACTGCACTCAGAGTGTCTTTCACTCCATGTAGTTTTGATTGAATTTCTTTTATGCTTTATAGCTTCTTAGAGAACTTTGTTCTGAGTTATTATTTGTGTTTCTTAATTCCTTAGTGAAATAATCCTTCAACTCTTAAGTATGTTTCTCCATACTATGTTTAGATTCTTGGGAAATCTTCATAGTACTCTTTCTGTAGTCTTTCTATGATACTCTCTCTACATCTATAATTTCTTGAAGTCCTTCTGCTTCATTTTTTACTTTTCTGATATATCATGGTTTGCTGTTTATTTCTTCTATTTTTGTATTTATGCATTGATTGTGTTGGTTATTGCTGTCCAGCAGTTGGTTCAATCATTATGGTCTCTAGGCTTTTCTTTGTATGTTTGATGGCAAAGGGGTAAGGGTGGGTTTTGGGCTTACTTCTGGTTACAAATGCTCCCTGTTTTCATGTGTGTGTGTGTGTGTGTGTGTGTGTGTGTGTGTGTGCACGTATGTATGTATGTCTTTGCTTGAAATTCAGAAGTCTAAAGCCCCTTTGTCAAGGAGTATAAAAATGTAGGTCCCTTCTCTCACCACCTGCCTTGTATGTTTCCTTCACTGCTTACTGTATGTAGTTGGATAGTAGCTCTGCATAGTGTTGGATTCCCGTATTGGGCTTCAGTCTCACACTCTCTCTCACCCCAACAACTTGTGTGAGCACCCACTTGAGGCTATGGTTGTCTCAGCGGAAGTTGGTGGACTTTTTTCAGGTCTATAGTTGTAGTAATTTTTTGTTAGGAAATCCACCACAGAGATGCATTCTGACAAACTTTAGGACAGATTCAACTTGATTGTGGGAACACCTCATCAAGGAGAATTAGGTTTGGCAAGCTTTACTAAAGACTTTTTTTTCTTAGAAAAGATATTAATCAAATCTAGGAGACTTTGAGAAGAATACATGTATGTGTGTGCGTGTGCATGTGTGTGTGTTTGTAAATGAAATTGTGTCTTCACAGCATATTTTCATTTTAGAAACTGTCCCCCTCTTCACAACATATGTGTTAAATGTGTTAAGCCAAAAAGGCATCAGGTAAGCACACATTAGTTTCACTAATAAAAAATGTTTTTGAGTATTCACAGAATGTATATATTCTATCACATCACATCTACTAATACAGAGGGCCTAAAAGAACACTGATATAAGATCCAGACAGTGGCTGGCGCACCTGGTTAAGCACATACATCTCAATGCTCAAGAACCCAGGTTCAAGTCCCTCATGCCCACCTGCAGGGGGAAAGCTTCGCAAGTGGTGAAGCAGGGCTGCACTTCTCTCTCTTTTTCCTCTCTCTTTTACTTTATTTTTATTATTATCTTAATTTATTGGATAGGGACACCAGAAATGAAGAGAGTAGGGTGAGAGAGCGAGGGAGAGGGAAAGAGAGACACATGCAGCCAGGATCACCCATTCACAAAGATTTCTCCCTGAAGGTATGGATCGGGGACTTGAACCTCGGTGTTTTTTAAAAATATTTATTTACTTTCCCTTTTGTTTCCCTTGTTGTTATTTATTGTTGTTGTAGTTATTGTTGTTGTTTTTATTGATGTCATCACTGTTAGACAGGACAGAGAGAAATAGAGAGAGGAGAGGAAGACAGAGAAGGGGGGAGTGATAGGTAGACATATTTAGACCTGGTGAAGCAACTTCCCTGCAGGTGGGGAGACTGGGGCTTGAACCAGGAACCTTACGCCAGTCCTCTTAAATTTTTCCTTTAAAAACTAATTATTAACAAAAGTCAGATAGTAAATTATATAAAAGCTCTTATAGATGTGTTGACCTAGCACGTTATGATTGGGCCCTCCTCAATCGCTATCGATAGCTTTATGATAAATATAAACAAAGATATCATGTTTATGGTGAATCTACTACATGCTTTATCCCTACTAATCAGAAGAAAGTCTGATGCATTAGTAAAGCAGTAGTGAATACAAGTAAATGGCTATAAATGGGCAAAGTAATGGAGGAGATCTATCTCATCCTTTTTCCTGTACTCATGGTGCAGTAATTAAGTAATGAAACTTCTATCAAAGCCTCACTAATTAGCGAAAGACACACATCAGTAGGAAAATTTCAGATGAGATGATTGCCACTGATGTAAAAAAAAAATAGGCAAGATAATGAAAAGCATATAAATAGCGGATAGATTGAGCAGGTAACAATCAATTGAATTCCAGTGCTGGTGGTGAGTAGAGTCTGAGTGGTCATGGGTTAACAAGGGAGCACAGGTAGTGAAGTCTCTGCCAGGTGGCCAAGTTTTCGGAGGTGTTCAGCGTCTTTGCTTATGAAGGACTGGGTCTGTTTGATGTCCAAGAGTAAGGACTACTGATATATATTTCTCAGTCCCAAACTAGCTCAAATCTTTGCTAATGTTTGGCAGATTTCCAAAGTTTGTTCTCAGGGTATTTTACTAAAGAAATTGAGTTTTCTTTTCTTTCTTTTTTTTTATTTATAAAAAGGAAACACTGACAAAAACCATAGGATAAGAGGGGTACAGTTCCACACAGTTCCCACCACCAGAACTCCGTATCACATCCCCTCCTCTGATAGCTTTCCTATTCTTTATCCCTCTGGGAGTGTGGACCCAGGATCTTTAAAAAATTTTTTTTTATTTATAAAATGGAAACATTGACAAAACCATAGAATAAGAGGGTACAACTCCACACAGTTCCCACCACCAGATCCTTGCATTTCATCCCCTCCCCTGATAGCCTTCCTATTCTTTATTCCTTTGGGAGTATGGACCCAGGGTCATTGTGGGATGCAGAAGGTGGAAGTTCTGGCTTCTGTAATTGCTTCACCAGTGAACATGGGCGTTGACAGATGTATCCACACTCCCAGCTTGTCTCTCTCTTTCCCTAGTAAGTTGGGGCTCTGGGGAAGCGGAGCTCCAGGACACATTGGTGGGGTTGTCTGCCCAGGGAAGTCTGGTTGGCATCATGGTAGCATCTGGAACCTGGTGGTTGAAAAGAGAGTTAACTTACAAAGCCAAACAAATTGGACAGAAAGGCTGGAATAGTGCAGACGAAGAGTTGGGGGGGGTGGTCTCCATTTTGTAGATAATAGGCATATTTGAGTTTAATATGTTGTCTACCAATGGTGTGTGCATGCAGAACGGGTCAAGTTTTTGGTATAGTTTTGCTGTGAGGTCAGGAGATAAACATAGGTTCTCCCTATTGAGTCATCTGATCCCTGAACCTAAATCATATTTATAATTGGAAATAATCTTTATTCTAATCCAGTGTTTATGAGGTCCTATTATTATTTTTTAAAAATATTTTTAAGGTTTTTTTTTATATTTATTTTATTTATTTATTCCCTTTTGTTGCCCTTGTTGTTTTATTGTTGTAGTTATTATTATTGTTGTCATTGTTGGATAGGACAGAGAGAAATGGAGAGAGGGAGGGGAAGACAGAGGAGGAGAGAAAGATAGACACCTGCAGACCTGCTTCACCACCTGTGAAGCGACTCCCCTGCAGGTGGGGAGCTGGGGTTCGAACCGGGATCCTTATGCCGGTCCTTGTGCTTTGCGCCACCTGCGCTTAGCCCGCTGCATTACAGCCCGACTCCCGAGGTCCTATTATTTTTAAGTGATGAATGTTTGATAATTGCAGTATTCTTTTTTTTCCTCTTATATTAGTTTCTGGTTCTGTATACCTTAAACCACATTTTGCGGTCTTTTTTTCCTTCTCCATTTTATTAACATATATACATATACACATACACATACATATACATACACACACACACATAGTGAGGGGAGTGGAGGAAGAGGGCGAGAGTCCACAGTACTGAAGCTTTGTTCACTGCCCTGGATAGCAGACTTGAATCTACATCACTCACATGGCAAAACAACACGCTGTCCATGTGAGCTATTCTGTCAGCCTTCTCCTCAGTTTCAGTTTCTATTAGTATTAAATGAAGACTCTTCTAGTTTACCTGCCTCTCATAGTTATCACTTTTATCTCTAACCACTGATGTTGGCAACTATGATTTCCATTTCTCTTAAACGGAGCATCCTTTGCTAGGTTATTTCAGGTGATGCAGTGATTATGAGATGTTAGCGCACTGTAATAACCTGTGACTTTACCGACAGATCAGCTTCTGTGCTTTGTATGGAGATATTGCTAGTGGAAATAAGGAAAGATCACCCAGGTGAGAACAAATAGGTTATTTTCCTGATAATTTGCTTTAGCAAGGGAGTCAGACACCATCACTTGCAGAGACTCTAAGGGAGGCAGGGGAACTGAACATTTTTACAAGGGAATAAGGGGAAAACTTGAAGGGGGAACTGACCAAAGGTTGCTGTCACAAGGAAACTGAAATGATGTCTGCAGCCTTACAATTGGTTACAGAAGAATATTTGACTTTCTCTGGTCAGGAAGTAGAAGCCATGGAAAAACAAAACAAACAAACAAAAAACGGGAGCCTGAAGTAACTGACCAAATCCGGGATATTTTAAGCTGGCTGCTGCAGAGGGTGTGGGCTGATCGCTGCAGAATTTATAGGTCATAGTTCTAATGTCACAGACTAGTTTTCTTTTAATATTATGGGTGCCATAGCTAGTTTTCATTGAGTTCAGATAAGGAAAATAAGGATTATTATGATACCAACACCATCAACCAGATAACATAAAGAAAACAAAATACAACAATTTTATTATTTTAGTAACAGGAAATATAACAACTGAGTTAGGAAGATAAACAACCCAAACAAATTATTTTGCACTATGAGCAGAGAAGTCTTTGGAACTGGATATATTGGAAACAGTAGTTTAGTACACAAGACTGAGTTATACAGGGCACCATGAGATTGACAATTATTTCTATGTCAACTGGAAAGCTTTTAAATTAGTTTTATTAGGAAAATCATGAGTTATAGGACAACTGATGTCAAATGAGTATAATTTCTTTTTATTTTATTTTATTTTTTTATTATTTTTTATTTAAGAAAGGATTAATTAACAAAACCATAGGGTAGGAGGGGTACAACTCCACACAATTCCCACCACCCAATCTCCATATCCCACCCCCTCCCCCGATAGCTTTCCCATTCTCTATCCCTCTGGGAGCATGGACCCAGGGTCATTGTGGGTTGCAGAAGGTAGAAGGTCTGGCTTCTGTAATTGCTTCCCCGCTGAACATGGGCGTTGACTGGTCGGTCCATACTCCCAGTCTGCCTCTCTCTTTCCCTAGTAGGGTGGGTCTCTGGGGAAGCTGAGCTCCAGGACACATTGGTGGGGTCTTTAATCCAGGGAAGTCTGGCCGGCATCCTGATGACACCTGGAACCTGGTGACTGAAAAGAGAGTTAACATACAAAGCCAAACAAATTGTTGAGCAATCATGGACCCAAAGCTTGGAAAAGTGGAGAGGAAGTATTAGGGAGTTGTACTCACTGCAAACTCTAGTGTACTTCTGCTTTCTTACTTTGGTGCCATACTCCAAACTCAGTCAATTTCTGTTTTGCGTTTCTACTTCTTCTTCTTTTTTTTTTTTTACATGCATAGCATTCCCCAGATTCCCATTTAACAATACAACCCCCACTATTTCATTCATAATTTTTCATGGACCTGTATTCTCCCCACCCACCCTCCCACCCCAGAGTCTTTTACTTTGGTGTAATACTCCAATTCCATTTCAGGTTCGACTTGTGTTTTCTTTTCTAATCTTGTTTTTCAACTTCGGCCTGAGAGTGAGATCATCCCATATTCATCCTTCTGTTTCTGACTTATTTCACTCAACATGATTTTTTCAAGGTCCATCCAAGATCGGCTGAAAACGGTGAAGTCACCATTTTTTACAGCTGAGTAGTATTCTATTGTGTATCTAGACCACAACTTGCTCAGCCACTCATCTGTTGTTGGACACCTGGGTTGCTTCCAGGTTTTGTCTATTACAGATTGTGCTGCCAAGAACATATGTGTACACAGATCTTTTTGGATGGATGTGTTGGGTTCCTTAGGATATATCCCCAGGAGGGGAATTGCAGGGTCATAGGGTAGGTCCCTTTCTAGCCTTCTGAGAGTTCTCCAGACTGTTCTCCACAGAGGTTGGACCAATTGACATTCCCACCAGCAGTGGAGGAGGGTTACTTTGACCCCACACCCTCTCCAGCATTTGCTGCTGTTACCTTTTCTGATGTATGACATTCTCACAGGAGTGAAGTGATATCTCATTGTTGTCTTGATTTGCATTTCTCTGACAATCAGAGACTTGGAGCATTTTTTCATGTGTTTCTCGGCCTTTTGGATCTCTTCTGTGGTGAATATTCTGTCCAAGTCCTCCCCCCATTTTTGGATGGGGTTATTTGTTGTCTTGTTGTTGAGTCTGGCAAGCTCTTTATATATGTTGGTTATTAAACTCTTATCTGATGTATGGCATGTAAAGATCTTCTCCCATTCTGTGAGGGGTCTCTTGATTTGGGTAGTGGTTTCTTTTGCTGTGAAGAAGCTTTTTAATTTGTTGTCTTGTTGTTGAGTCTGGCAAGCTCTTTATATATGTTGGTTATTAAACTCTTATCTGATGTATGGCATGTAAAGATCTCCCATTCTGTGAGGGGTCTCTTGATTTGGGTAGTGGTTTCTTTTGCTGTGAAGAAGCTTTTTAATTTGATGTAGTCCCATAGGTTTATACTTGTCTTAGTCTTCCTTGTAATTGGATTCGTTTCATTGAAAATGTCTTTAAAATTTATGCGGAAAAAAGTTCTGCCAATATTTTCCTCTAAGTATCTGATAGTTTCCGGTCTAACATCCAAGTCCTTGATCCACTTGGAATTTACTTTTGTATTTGGTGAAATACAATGATTCAGTTTCATTCTTCTGCATGTTTCAACCCATTGTTTCCAACATCATTTGTTGAAGAGACTCTGCTTCCCCATATAATAGTATATAATATGTATATAATGAACAGGCCCATCACAGCTAATGAAATTGAAACAGTTATCAAAAATCTTCCCAAAAATAAAAGTCCTGGACCAGATGGTTTTACAAATGAATTCTACAAAACTTTCAAAGAAGAACTAATACCTCTACTTTTAAAAGTCTTCCAAAAGATTGAAGACACTGGAATACTCCCTGCCAGCTTCTATGAAGCCAACATCACCCTGATACCAAAAGCAGACAGGGACACAACCAAAAAAGAAAACTACAGACTAATATCTCTGATGAACATAGATGCGAAAATATTGAACAAAATTCTAGCCAACCGGATACAGCAGTATATCAAAAAAATTGTTCATCATGACCAAGTGGGGTTTATCCCAGGCATGAGTATAATTTCTAATATTTCCATGAGAGGTGTTTGCACAG
The DNA here is from genome assembly GCF_950295315.1 of Erinaceus europaeus. Lineage (NCBI taxonomy): Eukaryota > Metazoa > Chordata > Mammalia > Eulipotyphla > Erinaceidae > Erinaceus > Erinaceus europaeus. Next base: position 6,078,322 of record NC_080179.1, read on the forward strand.
TGTTCCCGCCAATAAATAAATAAGAAAATAAATAAATAAAATCCTCTTACACTATCGTGCGTTGGGTCTCCAGTGCCCTCTCAGCATCCTTTCTACACTGCAATGTCTTCCAAGTTCCTGGCTTTGCTGCAACAAACCCCACACACCTGTCCATGTTTAACCCCACGTCCTGCTGATGGTCCACTATTAGTGAGATCACCTGGTGTTCACCCTTCTCTTTCTGCCTTTCCTGACTTAGTGATTGCTTTGAGCTCTACCCAGGAGGAGGCTAAGGAGAGGATCTCATTATTTCTTACAGCTGAGTAGTATTCCAAACACATATTCCAATAATACTGAATGCATATAGGCCACACATTCTTGAGCCAATCAACTGTTATTGGCCATCTGGATTGTTTTTGTTTCAGAGCTATTACAAATTGGAAGGCTTTTGTCCACCTTCAGATCTCAACAATCAGTTGAAAACACTGGCCACCGAGTTACTTAGGGTGTAGCGCAACAAACATGCACTGTACCGCCAGAGAGAAGGCAAAAGAGAGCATAGTATCAGAGCTTCCTTCAGTGTAATCCGGGGAGGATTTGAACTTAAGTTGCATGCATATATAGTGTGCTGTCTTGGGATAATTTAACTTTAATATTGAGAGGGTTGTAGCTATTTGTGTTATTAGAAATGCTTTCTTTTAGATTTTTAGATTTAAAAACCAAAATGGTGTTTCAATGACATTCTCAATTTCTATGAAGATGTTAGTAAAACTCCCAAAAATATACAACAAAAATTGTTGATGTTTTCTCCAAATATGTAGTTGACTTTATATGTGCCCAGTCAATGTACCATGTAAATATAAATTTGGCAAATTCCATTCAACCTTCAAACTACCAGACAAAGTTAAAAGACTTCATTAACTAAATAACTTGTGTGGTTTCTTCTCTGGTATATTGATACTGCTCTGTGAATATTTTTGGTTATTCTTCAGTTTTATAAAAAAAAAAAGAAGAAAATATCATATTTAAAATAAGTCTAAAATGAAATACATTTCTTAGGCACGTGCTCAATAGACAGCTGTCATCATTGCTAGGTGGAGATCTTAAAGTGATAGTTCACAGTAACGTATGTAATATAAAAGTAAAGAACCATCAAAAATCTGTTTGGAAGCATGCTAAGAACAAGCTGAATTAAAAGATACAGCAATGTAGAAATATGAATACTTTTTCCTAAAACTATTTGATAATCTTTGAGCAATCTCAAAGTTTCATAAGAAAAATGGAGTGACTGCACATGTTTTCTCAGTTCAGTGTAGATTATGACAAAATCCCACACAGAGAAAATGAATCCTCATAGGAATAAGACGACTTCAGAGTGCATAAAGAGCCAAAGAAAACAGTTTGATACAGGTTTTCCAATTTATTTCCCAAAACTGCAACGTGTTTAGTATTCAAATTCAACAAAATCCAATGACCTCTCTGTTCAAAATGATTTTCCCCTAGAAGTTACTTAATGATAACAGCCAATGCACTTTGAAAATGATGACATTTAAACGTGAAGATCCTATATGAGAAACATAAATTCTAAGCACCTAATACTCATACAGTTGACCTACCAAACAAATCTGTAGATAAAGAGAGAAAAAATATTTTTAAGAGATCTGGAGATTATTCCCTGCAAGTTTAACACCCTGTTACTGCTACTAGTAAGTGAAATCTTGAGTAATCCATGCTCAGACTTGGGGATTGAGTGTCTATTTTCACTAGTGTCTTCACATATGATGGGTACTAGGAGTCAGTGTAAGTGGCTGGATGAGAGCAGGGCTGTTGGTCAAACAAAATTTCAGTTTTGGCTACATAGCAAGATATCCTCATCTGAGGATATCACAGTAGTGAGTTCACAGTAGTGTTTTTATTGAAAGGGAACAGTAAAACATTTGGCTTCACATAAGACTGAAAGAATCTTGAGGATATTCTTTTTTAATTACAAGAGGTAACACCTGCTTAATGTTTTTCTTTAAAATGTCTTACACTGCGTTTCTTATGAACACATACGTTTTCAAATTTTAAACATTAAATAAGAGAATTAAGAGAGTAATAGAAATACATCATATGTAAGAGAACAGGAGCAAAATTACAAACTATAAGCTTATTTCTATATTACCATCACATTAAAAATTTACTCTTGATTTTTTCATTAAGTTGTTATTTCTTCTAGTTGTCACTGCTAGCTAGCTTTGGGGGGTGTTTAAATTATATACTTAATATTACAGAACTTCATATACTATGTAAAATTACATGTGTTTTGATTCATAAATACACGATTCTTTGAATATCTATGGATATCTATATGAAATTCTTTGATGATAGTATTCAAGACTGGGCTGGTTGTACTTTAAGAAACCCTGGGGGCCAGGTGGCAGCACAGCGGGTTAAGCGCGCGTGGCACAAAGCACAAGGACCAGCATAAGGATCCTGGTTCGAGCCCCCGGCTCCCCACCTGCAGGGAAGTCACTTCACAGGTGGTGAAGCAGGTCTGCAGGTGTTTAACTTTCTCTCCCCATCTCTGTCTTCCCCTCCTCTCTCCATTTCTCTCTGTCCTATCCAACAACGACATCAGTAACAACAACAATAATAACAACAACGATAAACAACAAGGACAAAAAAAGGAAAAAAATGGCCTCCAGGAACAGTGGATTCATAATGCAGGCACCGAGCCCCAGCAATAACCCTGGAGGCAAAAAGAAAGAAAGAAAGAGAGAGAGAGAGAGAAAGAAAGAAAGAAAGAAAGAAAGAAAGAAAGAAAGAAAGAAGAAAGAAAGAAACCCTAATGCTATGCTTTGGAATGCATATTATAATTGATATCTTTGTAGATATAACAATCAGATTAAGCGAAACATTATTAGGATGCTATATACCACTGTAGCATTTATGTGGCTGATTTTTTTTTAAAGAACATATTTTTAGTAGTTATCTTTCTATTGCTTTCCAATGTTTGGATTTTCTGTTTTTATTTTCATACAGTAAATAGTCATCATTTCTCTTACTACCTCAGTGTTTTTACTTAATACACTAAATAATTTTTCTTTGCAGCCAATGTTCTAAGGCTAGCACTTAACACTGTGGGTTAAATCATTTCTGCCATCTGTTTTATGAGCATCTTTATACTTGCCCCTGGTTCTAAGTTTCAAAGAAAGCAATGAGCTTTAAAAGAGAAAGTTTGAATGTCCTCTCATATACAAACAATTATATTTTCATATTGTAATCAAAACACTTGCCAAGCCTCAAAATGACCAAAATATAAATAAAAATTCTCATCCAAAGTTATATAATTTATTATCTCTCTTAAGCATTCACATTGTTACTTGTGGCAATGTACTCATTAATTGGAAAGAGACAATAAATATTTCATCAAATTTTTAAAAATGCATCATTTGAGATTCAAATGTTAATGGTCTCAAATGAGAAACAATCATCAAGCTCATTCCAAAAAAATATAGAATCCAAATAATTTTGAGAAGAGTTCTAATAAGATTTTCAGTGTTGCTCTTGACTAAAATGAATGCAGGTGAAATTGTTTCATGTTCCTTTTCAGTCATCTCAGAGCTTTCCTGTCCCTCTAGGAACTACTTTCCATTCACTAGAACAAAAATAAAAGAAGAGGAAGAAAGGCATGAACAAAACCGAATGAGTCTTGCAGTGAGAAGGTTTCGCTTCGGGGATACAGCAGTGTCCTTTTCTGAATTGATAACCTTAGTTGAATCATTCTTTGAGTTTGAATGACAGTATCGGTAAAATAGAGATAGTCTGTAGTTCACATAGCTATTTTTGCTATATAAGAAAGCTTTATTATAAAGGTATCTATCATATAGCATTTATTTCTTTTTCATAGAATAAAAAACCAAAAATTATTGACAAGACCATAGGATAAGAGGAGTAATATTCAACACAGTTCCCACCACCAGAACTCCATATCCCACCCCCTCCCCTGATAGTTTTCCTATTCTTTATCCCTCTGGGAGTATGGACCCAGGGTCATTATGGGATGCAGAAGGTAGAAGGTCTGGCTTCTGTAATTGCTTCCCCGCTGAACATGGACGTTGGCAAGTTGGTCCATACTCCCAGTCTATACAACATTTATTATCTCTTCACACACCATCAAAAGAAACCAAATAATATTGAGAAAATCATAGTTCTCACTCATGATATACGTGCACACAATTAAATGATATGTAAAAGACTTTAAGACATTACAAGGAAATAGCTTATTTACAAAAAGAAGAAACTGGAATTGTAGTTATTAAAATGCCTAATGCGAGTTTTCAATACTAGATGATATAGAATGCATGTTTACTTTTTTATTCTCTCTATAATTCACACATTATTCATGGCATACCTTTGTTTTATTTTTCTTTTTAAGAAAACAATACTTTTTTCCCTTATAGAAATGTTTAGGTTCAGCCATGACATCATCTCCCCAGACAATAACTTGGATCCACCTGCATATCAGATTTCAGGCTCAGGGAAAAAAACAAACAAACACACTAGTATAGCCACAGGCCCTTTGGAATATAACTAAAATATGCCCACTAGCTATCTGCAAAATGGAGGAACCCCCCCCCAACTCTTCATCTGCACTATTCCAGCCTTTAGGTTCATGATTGTTCAACAATTTGTCTGGCTTTGTATGTTAACTCTCTTTTCAACCACCAGGTTCCAGATGCTAGCAGGATGCCAACCAGACTTCCCTGGACAGACAACCCCACCAATGTGTCCTGGAGCTCCGCTTCCCCAGAGCCCTTCCCCACTAGGGAAAGAGAGAGACAGGCTGGGAGTATGGATCCACCTGTCAACACCCATGTTCAGTGGGGAAGCAATTACAGAAGCCAGACCTTCCACCTTCTGCATTCACAATGACCTTGGGTCCATACTCCCAGAGGGATAAAGAATAGGAAAGCTATCAGGGGAGGGGATGGGATATGGAGTTCTGGTGGTGGGAATTGTGTGGAGTTGTACCCCTCTTATCCTATGGCTTTGTCAATGCTTTCTTTTGATAAAGAAAGAAAGAAAGAAAGAAAAGAAATGTTTAGGGAGACAGGGAAGGATAGAGAAAGAGAGACATTTGCAGCACTGCTTCACCACTTATGAAACTTCCCCTCTTCAGGTGGGGACCAAAGGCTTGAACCTTTGAAGCTAGCTTCTTGAGCCTTGAGCATGGGGACATGTGCATTCATATTTGGAGCTTCTACCACCAGGCCCATATACCTCTGTTTGTTTGTTTTTTTTTTTTTTAGTTCATACAACCAAAACCAAGTCTTCTCCCAGATTGGCTTTTTGTTTGCTCATTTTTCTTCAACAACACTTAAGTATTTCACTTACTTGTAGTTATTCCATATTTGATCTTGTTGTTTTGTACAGTAGAAAAGCATTTTAGAACACCGCATTCCTTGAAATACATACTACCTAGACATTAGAAAGTATTGAAAAAAAAACCTGGATTTCCTGAATTTTTCTCAACAATTTATTGGGTTTTGAATCCAACTTCTCACTACACCCATTTCCCAAATGTTATTTAAGAATGTAAAAATGTAGGGACCAGGGCGGTAGCAAGGACCAGCACAAGGCTCCTGGTTTGAGCCCTGGCTCCCCACCTGCAGGGGAGTCCTTCACAGGCGGTGAAGCAGGTCTGCAGGTGTCTGTCTTTCTCTCCCCGGTGTCTGTCTTCCCCTCCTCTCTCCATTTCTCTCTGTCCTATATAACAAGGACGACATCAGTAACAACAACAATAACTACAACAACAATTAAAAAAAGACAACAAAAGGGAAAATAAATAAATAGAAAGAATGTAAAAATATCCTGGTGCACCAAGGACTCTGTGGCTGGGTGGGAAGGGAAGGAGGATGGTGATGGCACTGGGGACCCAGGGCACAGTGTAGAGGTGGACTTAAGTATCTAGTGACAGTGATATGTAGACACCTTTCACAGAGAGGTTACAAATTGTACTTATGTGTGTGTGGGGGAGTGCGGCAGGTGGTGGCACAACTGGTTAAGCGCACACATTACACTGCACAAAGACCTGGCTTCAAGGCCCTGATCCCCACTCGAGGGGAAGCTTTAGAAGTGGTGAAGTAGGACCCCAGCTGTCTCTTTGCAGGTGTCTTCAGTTTAAACATGGTTCGTCATGAAAATTTTGCCAAAACTTCTAGAATCTTCAGTATTCTTAATTTCTGTCACAATGTTTCCCTGTACTGCACTCCATTTCTTACTACTACCTTATTCACTTTTCTGGTTTCAGCTTTAAGAATTCTGATTTCTTAGACAGTCATCAAAACTCCTGAACTTTGCTTCTGCCAGTCTCTGAATAAAGCATGAAGTCCATCGTCCCTTCAAACTTCTGACAGATGTTTTTTTTAATCTGACCCTCCTGAATGCCTCCATGGAATCTATAAACTCATTTTTTAATCTGCTTTATTCTTCTATGTAAATTATCTAGATTCTAATAAATGTTAAAGTTCAGGTAAGGGCTACAATATCCTCAAAGCTACGGACTTTTGTATATTAACATAAATCAGTTACTAGAGGTTAGCACACTCTGTTGACAGTTCGATTTATCATTTCGACTACAAACCATTTCCCCTGAAATAGCAAATGCCTATGTCTTCTTGCACTAAACCTCATGCTCTTTCAAAGCACTCTCTTTGCTTTTTCCAACTTTTTTTTTTTACATCCCAGATGAGGTGAAAACAAAATTAAAAAGTAGTACGGAGACATAAGAGGTTCTCAATCCAATGAGTAGTATAAGCAGTTTGAACTCTCCGTGATAATTGATGTACCAAAGCACAAGAAATTAATTGAGGGAGCACCGGAAGGTTATATTAATCTATATTAATTTGCTGAAGAGGGAATATCAAGGTCCACACAACAGAGTGGACCCTTTTTTGTCAAGTTTCTGAACCAAGTTTGAGCCCTGCCTCCACTGCACAGGAGGGAACTTCAGTGCTGTGGCCTCTCCCCCCTCTCTCCCTCTTTCTTTCTCTTCTTTTATATATTTTATTAGTGATTTAATAATTATTAACAAGATTGTAAAATAACAGGGGTACAATTCCACACAATTCCCACCACTAGAGTTCTGTGTCCCATCCCCACCATTGGAAGCTTGTCTATTCTTTATCCCTCTGGGAGTAGGGACCAAAATTTTTTATGGGGTGCAGAAGGTGGAAGATCTGGCTTCTGTAGTTGCTTCCCCCTGAACATGGACATTGGCAGGTCAAGAGCAAAATCCCAATTGAGATTTTTTTTTTTTAAAGAGATATTTTAAAGCAGATGACACCTTTAAGTAAAAAAACTTACACATTCAAAAGCTGAATTGAGCAGTTGCTTAATCAATGTAAATCCTAGCATACGTGACCTTCCACTCTTGTCTCCTTTCTTGGTTATTAAAGACATTGAACATTTTCAATAATGTGTCATTCATAAAGTAGATCAGACCAATATGGTATTCCAATGAGTTTATAAATAACCCAAGTATGTAATACATTCAGCCTTCTCCTTATGCCATATTGCTTCTTAACATTTCTTTACTTAAAATATAGACACTGCAGAACAGTGGTCTATCTCAGATTGCTGTTACACATCAGTTCTTCTCATAGGGTAATGCCAATGGATAGCACAGCACAACTTTTTCACGTCCTAGTAATTTCAGCATTTCATCAGTGTCAGAAACTTACAGAGAAACATTTTCACAGGTTGGTAATTCAGGAAACCAATTTAAGAGATTCAATCAGTCAGAAATCTTTCATAGACGTTGGTTAAAGAAATTTTGACTTTGGCAGTGGGCATGATATGACAACACATACCAGAAGAGGGATGAAATAGTATCCTAGATCATGGAACATTGGCAAGCCAATATTACCTTAATAAAAACGAAAAGAAAAGCAACAGGATGTCATTTCTAACAGTTTAATTCCTTTATCTTTATGACTGTCCTCAAAATATAGATTGGAGGGAGTCTGGCAGTAGCGCAACAGGTTAAGCACAGACGGTGCCAAGAGCAAGGACCGGCGTAAGGATCTCGGTTCGAGCCCCCTGGCTCCCCAGCTGCAGGGGAGTCGCTTCACAAGCGGTGAAGCAGGTCTGCAGGTGTCTGTCTTTCTCTCCCCCTCTCTGTCTTCCCCTCCTCTCTCCATTTCTCTCTGTCTTATCCAACAAGGACATCAATTACAACAGTAATAACTACAACAATAAAACAAGGGCAACAAAAGGGAATAAATAAATATTAAAAATATATAGAGATTGATAGGGACTTACTAGTATTGATTATAAACAGAGTGCTTCAGTTTTTAAGGCTTCTAGTGAAATTCCAAATGATTTAATTTAAAAAGTATTTATAAATTCCTGCCTATAAGTGACATAATTTTGTATTTGTCCTTCTCTTTTTGGCCAGTCCTACTTAGAGGAGGAACAGAAAGTGTAATGTGGGCTGGGCATGGTGTATTTTCTCAGGCAAAGGACTCTGGGGAAGGAATGGGAGGTAGGAGAGAAATTTAAGGACCTGGGGTAGAATGAGATTATACCCATGTATCAGTTCTGCATAAACCATTAACCTCCTCAATAAAAAAGTTAAAAAAGTATTAATATTACTCGTATTTTTATAAGAAATATTTAAAATAGTTTTGTCACTGACCTAAAATGAGAATGTCAAATATCATATATTGAGTAGTATATGAAGAAAATAAAAATATATGTTAATTTTTCTGACTTAGTTTTTTCAGTAATAAATCATCTTACTAGCAGAAGCAATTTTTTATTTTTATTTTATTTTTGAGAGAGATGCAGAGAGAAAAAGACACAGTAAGAAACACCAGAGCACTGCATAGCTCTTGCTTTTTGTGGTATGGGGGATTGAACCTGGGACTTCGAGTCTCTTTGTATAACCATTATGCTATCTACCCCCGCCCTATATTTTTTTCTTTGTTGGGGGGATTAATGGTTTAGAGTCAACAGTAAAATACAGTAGTTTGTACATGTGTAACATTTCTCAGTTTTCCACATAACAACTCAGCTCCCTCTAATTCCTCCTCTGTCATCGTGTTCCAGGACCTGAACTCTCCCCCTACCTCAGTCTTTTGCTTTGGTGCAGTACACCAAATCCCGGACAAGTTCGGCTTAGTGTTCTCTCTTTTTTAACTTTAAAAATATATATTATTAGTGATTTAATAATGGTCGACAAGATTGTTGGATAACAGGGGTACAAGTAACACAGTTCCCACCACCAGAGTGCCATATCCCACCCTCTCCATTGGAAGCTTCCCTATTCTTTATCCCTCTGGGAGTATGGACCTAAGATTTCTAAGTGCTGCAGAAGGCCAAGAGGTCTGGCTTCTGTCACTGCCTCTCTGCTGGACATGTGTTGTAACTAAAACAAAAAGACTTTTGCTGTTGCGTGGCTTGTAAGGAACTGACTGTGGGGTGCTGGGAATTGGGTTTAAACAATTCAAATATTTATTAGGGTGATACAGGGGTAAAAGGTAAATATCTAGGTACCACAAAATAAGCGGCTCCGTTTAAGGTTAAGCAAAAGAGAGGTTTATTCATAAAATCACTGTGAGTGTGAGGGGAGAAATCTAAATAGGAAAATGGGCAAAAGTCCAAAGTCTGAAACTAAGTTACCCAAGACCATCACATGAAGAGATCAATCTGTAGCTACACTAACAGGCAAAGTGCCTGGATGAAGGTGATCCAGTCAAGAGACTCAGCTGCTGAAAGTCCTGCTGCATCTGCATTCCCTTGATAGTGTGCTCTGCCTGCCTCAGGCTGACGCCATTCTTATGCTGATTGTCCCAAACTCCTGTTGAGGTCACAACACACATGGGCGTTGACAAAAAAAAATTTATAGAATGAGGTAAGTATTTTTTTTGCATTATTTTAAGTGTATCTTTTACTTACAGTTTTTATGTTTCAAAAATCACTATTAAAATATAATATTGTGGGTAGTATCACTGTATCTCTCTCCTTTTTTAAAATTTTTATTTATAAAAAGTAAACACTGACTAAAACCGTAGGATAAGAGGGGTATAATTCCACACAATTCCCACCACCAGAACTCCGTATCACATCCCCTCCCCTGACAGCTTTCCTATTCTTTATCCCTCTGGGAGCATGGACCCAGGGTCATTGTGGGGTGCAGAAGGTGGAAGGTCTGGCTTCTGGAATTGCTTCCCCGCTGAACATGGGCGTTGACAGGTTGATCCATACTCCTAGCCTGCCTCTCTCTTTCCCTAGTGGGGAAGGGTTCTGGGGAAGTGGGGGTCCAGGACACATTGGTGGGGTTGTCTGCCCAGGGAAGTCTGGTTGGCATCATAGTAGCATCTGGAACCTGGTGGCTGAAAAGAGAGTTAACATACAAAGCCAAACAAATTGTTGACTTATCATGAACCTAAAGACTGGAATAGTTCAGATGATGATTGTGTGGGGGGGGGGGGGGGGTGTGTCACCGTTTTGTAGATAGTTAGTAGGCCTATTTTAGTTATATTCCAAAGAGCCCATGACTGTACTAGTTTTTTTTTTTTTTTTTCCTGAGCCTGACATCTGATATGCAGGTGGATCTAAGTTGTTCTCCGGGGATATGATGCCATGGCTGGAAAAAAGACTAGAAAGCTGGGTGGGTCAGGGAAGAGAGTAGCTCCCTAATATGAGAAAGGGGTATAACTGTTGTTGACTGTAAACCCCATCGATTTGATGTGATCTGGGGCCCATATTCAGCTTAGGAGCCTATGTGACCTCTGCATCCCTGTAGATCTAAGCTCACATTCTGTGGTCATGAGTAGGAATGTTCCAAGCTGCCCTAATTTCTATTTCTTCTAACAATGTTTTATAATTTTCACTGAAAAGGTCCTTTACCTCCTTTGTTAGATTTATTCGTAGGTATTTTATCATTTTGGATCAATTGTAAATAGCATTTCTTCCATGAGTTTCCTTTCCTCTGGTTCATCTTTTGTATAAAGAAATTCCAAGGAGCTGGAAGGTGGCGCATCTGGTTGAGCACACATGTTACAATGCGCAAGGACCTAGGTTCGAGCCCCCGGTCCCCACCTGCAGGGAGGAAAGCTTTACTAGTGGTAAAGCAGGGCTGCAGGTGTTTCTCTGTCTCTCTCCCTCTCTATCAACCCCATTTCCCTCTCAATTTCTGGCTGTCTCTATCCAATAAACAAATAATGACAATAAAAAAATTTTTTAAAAGAAATTGCACAGAGAAGGATGTAGCAGAAACTTGGGTTGTTATGTGCAAAACTGAGAAATATTGCGCATGTACAAACTACTGTATTCTGCTGTAGACTCTAAATCATTAACCCCCCCAATTAAAAAAAAAGAAATGCCACAAATTTATGAGTATTGGTTTTGTAACTTGCTACTTTACTGAATTTATTGACAATTTCCAGTAGTTTTTTTTTTTTTTTGGGGGGGGAGGTTCCTGTAGGCATAATAATGGTGAGCGTGGACATCCTTGCTTAGTTCCTGATTTTAGGGGAAAAGGCTTCAAATCCCCCCAAGTATGATTGTAGCTATGGGTTTGTTGTAGGTTGAGAAATTTTCTTTCCACTCGCAATTTCTTGAAGGCTTTTATCAGAAATCAGTGTTGGAACTTACCGAATGCTTTTTCTGCATCAATTGATAACATCATGCGATTTTTATCTTTCTTATTGTTGATGTGGTGGACTATGTTGATTGATTTGAGGATGTTAAACCATCCCTGGTTCTCAGGAATGAATCTCACTTGGTCTTGGTGGATCATTCTCTTAATACATTGTTGGATTCTATGAGGCAAGATTTTGTTGAGGAACTTTGTATCAATGTTCAGCTGGGAAAAAGCTCTATAGTTTTCTTTTTTGGTGAAGTCCTTTCCTGCTTTGGGGATCAAAGTGATATTAGCTTCATAAAATGTGTTTGGGGAGTGTTAACTCATCTTCTATTTTCCGGAAAAGTTTGAGGAGAATGGGTTTTAGTTCTTTGAATATTTTATAGATTTCATTAGTATAGCCATCTGGAACTGAGCTTCGATGCTCTTGCACAGGTTTTTAATTACTGTTTCCATTTCTGCACTAGTGATTAGCCCGGTAAATTTATTTACTTCCTCTTGTGTCAAGATTGGAAGTTGGTATGACTCTGAACATGTGGACATTTCTTCTAAGCTGTGGAATTTATTCTCATATAGATGAGAATAAATAGCCTTGCATGACCCTTTGCATCTCTCTAATCAGTTGTAATATCTCCTCTCCCATCTCTGAGTGGTTTTTTACCATCGCTTTTTCCTTTTTTTCTCTTAATGAATGTAGCTAGTGGTTTATCTACATTTTTTTATCCTTTCAAAGAACCAGTTTATGGTTTCATTACTTTTCCTGATTTTTGTTTGTTTGTTTTCTATTTCATCGATTTCTACTCTGATTGTAACTATTTTCTGTCTCATGCTGACCTTTGGAAATCTTTGTTGCTCTTGATAAGTAGATTTTATCCACATATATGCATTAATTTTTCTAAAATGCACCTGGTCTTGGAAAGAGTTCAATTTTCTTTCATAATGTCTTGAATTTCTTATAAAAATTAATAATGATCAGAGTGTTGTGACACTTCATATTCAGAATGATTCTCAACTATTAATAAATCTTAACAGCTCAATGATGTAATTAAATATTAAAGAATATGATTAAGTAGATTCAAGAATAATCTAGTTTCTGAGAATCTACCAGAATTTCCTATTACATAAAGATAAAGTCATGGCAATGAAGAGAGACTTTGTTCTTTTTTTAAAAAAATATTTATTTTCCTTTTTGTTGCCCTTGTTGTTTTATTGTTGTAGTTGTTATTGTTGTCCTTGATGTTATCATTGTTTGATAGGACAGAGAGAAGTGGAGAGAGGAGGGGAAGACAAAGAGGGAGAGAGAAAGACACCTGCAGACCTGCTTCACCTCTTGTGAAGTGACCTCCTATAGGTGGAGAGCCCGGGGCTCGAACCGGGATTCTTACTCCTGTCCTTGTGCTTTGTGCCACGTGCACTTAACCCATTGTGCTACCACCCGACTCCCGAAGAGAGACTTTGTACAGTATGATTTATATTAATAAATATTACTAAAAATGAAATGACATATTAATTTTGCTTCTTAACCACCTATTAGGAAGAATGGAGAAAAAAAGTCTAATAATTTTGTAATGTATGTAATATGCTTGTAACTCTCCAAGTTCTGAATTGATTTGAGAGCAGTTCTAAGTTTTGAAACTATTAATAGATAAAAATAATTTATCTGTGGACATAATACTCTGGGAATATTTGTAGTGCTCTATGCAACATCTGGGAAAATAAAATAAAACATTAACTACCCTAGGAGTACCTAAAGTGCAAACATTTTGGATAACTGATTGAAAAGTTACATGTACTATTTAGATTAAATCAAGGAGACAGAAATGTAAGATTTTTAAAAAAGTATATTTTTGCTTAGTTTATAGCAAATTTTCATCCCTATGTTTTTCAGTCCTGATGTAAAAGCAAACAACTTTTATGCTTATAATAACACTGTGGAATGGTCTGGGAGGTGGCACAGTGGATAAAGTGTTTGGACTCTCAAGCCTGAAGTTCTGAGTTCAATCCCCAGCAGCACATGTACCAGAGTGATGTCTGGTTCTTTCTCTTTCTCTCCTCCTAGATCTCTCATTAATGACTAAATTAAAATAATAATACTATAAAGGCAAGACTATTGTTATTTTCTGTCTGAAAGAAAACAGTTTTGCATATACTCACTATGAGGGTCTCTGGGGAATTATGGGAGCAAGCTCACACTACTTAAATACATCATGGAGAATAAAGAGTTGAGAAGGTTATTGAAAATTACTTTATCTTAAGCAAACTAAATTTCGATGTTCTTGCTGGCTGAGTGTATATAGGAGAACTATATCTTTTCAACTAAATAACCGAGTATGGTATTTAGTTGTTTTTTTCTCTTCTAAAATATGTAAGTAACACCAACACTGTATACTGAGAAAGACATGATTATTTTAACTGAATTTCTTAATAGTATTTAGCTGTGTTGTTTTAATGAGTTAGGAGGAAACACAAAGGTGGCAAATTGAACTCAGGACTACCTGCATGAGGGACCCCGCAGGCGAGTGAGTTGCATTCCTAAAACAATAACCATACGTGGTGAAAACGACGGGGGAGAAGGAAGAGGTGCTGGAGGGGGAGGAGGAGCAACCATCAGTTATATCTGGAAAAGTCCTCAATCCATGCATCGGAAAACCTGTAATTTAAGAAAATATGAAAAAAAACTCACTGTTCTTAAGAACAGTGAGAGTGGAATGAGAGTGTCACGGTTGTCTGCCATCCTCACTCTTTTGCTCAGCATTATAGAGGCTTTGTTACTGGACTGTAAGATCAAGAAGGAAGATTTCCTCTCTTCCAGACCCCGGGATCGGAACTAGAACATTATATTTCTACACTTCTATGTAGTTTACTATGACAAGTATAGTAAATTACCACAAACTTGGTGGTTTAAAACAATAGAAATTTATTCTCGGGGCCAGGAGGTGGTGCACCTGGTCAAGGGCTCATATTACAGTGTGCAAGGATCCAGGTTCAAGCCCCTGGTCCCCACTTTCAGAAGGAAAGCTTCATGAGTGGTGAAGCAGGGTTGTAGGTGTCTCTCTGTGTCTCTCTTTATCTATCTCTCTACCCCTCTCAATTTTGTCTCTATCCAATATTAAATAAGTGAAAATATTTAGTATTCTCTTACACTGTGTGATGCCAGAGTTTAAAATCAAATTCTTAACAGAGCAGCACATCCTCTGAAGATTCAGGGGTGGGGGTAGTAATAGAAGATTATTTTATTTCTTGTTTCTTCTAATTTCCTTTTTCTCCCCCAGGGTTATCACTGGGGTTCAGTGCTACGACTATGACTCCACTGCTTCTAGCAGCCTTTTTTTTTTTTTCTTTTTCCATTTTATTGGATAGGACAGGAGGGGAGATAGAGAAGGAGAGAAAATATATAAACACCTACAGAAATGCTTCATTCACCACTTTCAAAGCATCCCCCCTTCAGGTGCAGAACTGGGGACTTGAACCCAGTTCCTTGTGTGGGTCATTGCACTTAGGACTGTGTGAACTTAACCAGGTGCGCCACTGCCCGGTTGGTTCCTCTTCTAACTTCTGGTGATGGTAGAGGTTCTTTAACTTGTGACCACATCTCTCCAATTTCTATTTCTTATTTATTTATTTATTTATTTATTTTTGTTGCCCTTGTTTTATTGTTGTAGTTAATTAATGTCGTCATTGTTGAATAGGACAGAGAGAAATGGAGAGAGGAGGAGAAGACAGAGAGGCGGAGAGAAAGGTAGACAACTACAAACCTGCTTCACCGCTTATGAAGCAACTCCCCTGCAAGTGGGGAGCCGGGGGCTCAAACTGGGATCCTTATGCTGGTCCTTTTGCTTTGTGTCACATGCGCTTAACCTGCTGCGCTACCACCCAACTCCCTTCGACTTCTATTTCCATAGTCATATAGCTTCTTCCTTTGTGTCTTCTCTGTACATTACTTTTATAGACTTTTTCCAGTGAATTTCAGGATTAAATCAATAATCCCGAATGATCTCTATATTGCAATATCCTTAATTTATTCAGTAATTAAATTTGAAAAGATCTTTTGCTCACATAAAATAATATTCATAGGTTCTGGGGATAAGGATGAGGATGAACCATTATTGCAATAGACTTTGGAACTCTTTTCAAGTTTCCACAAATGCTTTTCCAGCTACATATTTGGCCCTATTTCTAAAGCATACTGTCTTAATAGTGAATACAATATGATGGATTCTACATTTGAATAGATTCAAATGTTTCCAAATTATCCAGTAGTAATTCCACTTTGCCTAACATTTTATTTCTTAATTTACTCAGTTCATTTCATATCTTGCTATGTGGGACAAAATGAAACTACATCATGACCTCAACATTTTCTGTCAAGGTCTCCTAAGATAAACATCTCAGCATGTCTCTTTTAATCTCTGCCTCCTATGCATCTGTGAGACATAATGCAGACTTGTTTCTGTGACTATATAAAAAGAATCACTTTCAGGGGAGTCAGGCTGTAGCGCAGCGGGTTAAGCGCAGGTGGCGCTAAGCTCAAGGACCGGCGTCAGGATCCCGGTTCCAACCCCCGGCTCCCCACCTGCAGGCAGGTCCCTTCACAGGCAGGTGAAGCAGGTCTGCAGGTGTCTGTCTTTCTCTCCCCCTCTCTGTCTTCCCCTCCTCTCTCCATTTCTCTCTGTCCTATCCAACAACGACATCAATAATAACTACAACAATAAAACAACAAGGGCAACAAAAGGAAATAAATAAAATAAAATAAATTAAAAAAAAGAATCACTTTCCTCCTAGTTTCCAATACTAATTTTCCTCTATTCCTCAGAGCCCTTACCAGAGTCTTTTTTAAAATTCATTACTTCTAGCAAATTCTAGTTCACAACTAGATAGTGAGCATATTCATAGAGGAAGAATAGTCCTTCCTTCTTTCACTGTTCTTGCTTTTATTTATCCATTCAATAGGTTAGACCAGAAATATCAGTGAGCTATTCTCAAGTTTGCCTTGCACACATGACTTTTTAGCAGGCTTTTCTGGTGACATGATGCTAATTTATGTACCATGACAGAATGTGCTTAGAGGACAACAATGGAATTATTCCCAGTGCTCCACAGTGAAAGGTCACTCACTGATTTCTATGCCTATGGGGGGAATCATTGCATACAATATATTACCCCCTTATAAAACCTTGTGATTTATACTAGCATTTTGTCATAGTGAAGGTTTTGCGACTTTGTTGGTAAGAAAACTTATTTGTGGGGCTGGATGGTAGCACAGCAGGTTTAACACACATGGCGTGAAGCACACGGACAGGCATAAGGATTCCGGTTTGAGCCCCTGGCTCCCTACCTACAGGGGGGTCGCTTCACAAGTGTGAATTCAGCAGGTCTGCAGGTGTCTGTCTCTCTTTCCCCCCCTCTGTCTTCCCCTCTTTTCTCAATTTCTCTCTGTCCTATCCAACAACAACAACAACAATAACAATAACTACAACAATGATAAACAAAAGGGGAAAAAAAAAAAGCCTCCAGGAGCAGTGGATTCGTGGTGCAGGCACCAAGCCCCAGAAATAACCCTGGAGGAGGGGGAAAAAAGAAAGAAAACCTATTTGTGTTTACACCAGTGTTTTCTTTCTTTTTTAAAAAATATTTATGTATTTATTTATTCCCTTTTGTTGCCCTTGTTTTATTGTTGTAGTTATTAGTGTTGTTGTTATTGGTGTCATCATTGTTTTATAGAACAGAGAGAAATGCAGAGCGGAGGGGAAGACAGAGAGGGGGAGAGAAAGACAGACACCTGCAGACCTGCTTCACCGCCTGTGAAGTGACTCCCCTGCAGGTGGGGATCCAGGGCTCGAACCGGGATCCTTATGCCGGTCCTTGTGCTTTGCACCATGTGCACTTAACCTGCTGTGCTACTCCAGTGTTTTCTAAACATATTTGATGATAAAAACTCCCCCCACCCACACACACATTAAGGGGTAATACAGTTATGATTTTCTAGGAAAATACTAATGCCACAAAGAAGCAAAACATTATTATCCATGTGTTAAGGAGACTTGGCACACTGGGTGATTAGGCATATAAAATGAGAAGAGCCCAGTTCCATTAGGCTGATAGTGAGACTTTGAGAAGAGTCCTTTTAATTTGAATGTTCCTGAGTATTGGACCTATGGAAGTTCACTGAGGAAAAGAAATATTTCACCCTAAGTCATCTTAGATTTTACAATGTCAGTTTTTAAAAAACATTCTGACTATGGATCTCTTTCCCCCTCATTGACATATCTATCTAAGTCTGTGTTCTGCATGCAAAAAAGGAGTAGTTTGGTCACTCACTCCCACCAGGAATGTCATCATAAGCCCCCTTGAAGGCCTACCAAGAGCTTGTCCTCACATAAAGCAGCACTGGTAGGGACACCCCAGTCTCCAGAGGAAGGCTCCGTCAGCCTGCTCTGCCACTTGAGGAAGACGGGTCTTGAAATGAGTGCAGCCTAGAATGTTCCCAGCTGTGAACGTGAACTGTGAGCTCAGACTGATGGACTCAGAGGTTACACAGGTTTCTCTGCTAAATATGGGCCCTGGGTCAGGTAGATGGAGTAAACAGTTAATTCTATTTGTAGACTTTTTTTTTTCAAAATTGGTAGCTGCTCCCTACCTAATCTAACTTTCTAGTCCTTTTCTCTACTCTAGAAAATATTTTTGTTCAACTCCAAGTCACCTATCAAACTCAAACAAAACTAAAGAACTACGATAGTCATGGGCCCTTGGGAACACGCCTGACGTGGACTTACTAGCTTCATTCTACCCTAAGAACCCTATTCTCATCTGCTGTCTTTCTACTTTTTGGTGCCTTTTCATTAATCATTTTGTTCAGTTTATATTTTGCCACCTTTCAGCCACCAAGTTGAAGACACTATCATGATTCCATCTTACCTCTCTGGTCAGAAGACCTCACCAGTGTGTCCCGAGACCTTCCCTCTCCAGAGCCCTACCCCACTAGGGAAAGAAAGAAACAGGCCGGGAGTGTGGATTGAACTGCCAATGCCTGTGTCCAGTGAAAAAGCAATTACAGAAGCAAGAACTCCCACCTTTTGCACTCCAAAAAGAATTTTGATCCATACTTCCAGTGGGGGGAAAAATGATGGGTGGAAGATGACCAGAGGGCTCTGAACTCCGGACTCCGTAAGGACCCAGAGACAGAAGAGGAGAAAGAGAGAAACCTTTGGATGTAGTAATAAGTGTATATGTGACTTGAAAAGGAAGATAAGATGGGGTCACAGAAAAAAAGGGGGGACAAGTATATATAAATCTAGACTAATAGTTGTAGAAATAATGAATTATCTGTGTCTACAGCCTTAAGAGAACAGCTGTAGCTCACAATGGAGGGGTTGGGGACTCAGAACTCTAGTGGTGGGTATGGTGTGTGGTGTGGGTATCTTATCTAGGAATTTTATAAAGCAATATTAAATAATTAAAAAAGGAATAGTTTGTAAAGGACAGTCTGTAAAGTAATTTGCATTAAATCAGGACGGGAGCAGGCACCGCTCAATGGCTGAAGTCAACCCAGTTGATCAGCTGCTCAGAACTGTCTGCATTCTTCTGCTAGGTTGTCAATTTATTCCAGGAAATTTCACCAGAAAGTATCCTTTTCAGGTCAGTTGTTACAGCCCCAGATAAGCTACTTAAGTATTTTCACTTATGTTGGTAAAAACTAAAATAAAGGGCGGGTGAAATAGCTGACTTGGGTAGTGTGTTCCTTTGCTATGCGCAACACAGTTTTGAGCCTGGTGCCCACATCTTTGAAAAATGTGAATGTTGTGGTCTTCTTCATGTTCTCTGTTTGTATTCAAAAATAGAAGGAGAAAAATGTGAGAAAGGAAAGGAGAGAGAGAGAGAGAGAGAGAGAGAGAGAGAAAGGAAGGAAAGAAAAAAGGAAGGAAGGAAGAGAGAGAGGGAGGGAGGGAGGAAGGAAGGAAGGAAAACGAGTGAAAGACGGCTGGGCAGTGACACACCTGGTTAAGTGCACATGATACAAAACACAAGAACCTTAGGGATATGTGTTGGAGCCCTGGGCTCCCACCTCCAGGGGAGCCACTTCATGAGTGGTGAAACAGATCGGCAGATCTGTCTGTCTGTCTGTCTGTCTCTTTCTATCTATTTATCTACCTATCTCCCCATCCCTTACAATTTCTTTCTCCTATCCAATGACATGGAAAAAAAGAAAGAAGGAAAGGAATCTCTTTTTCTATCAGAGAGAATCAGGAAGTCAGACTCTACAAATTGTCAGAATAATTCCAAAGACAATTATTTTTCCTTTCTATTATACTTGATTGGTCAGAAAAGATACTTCATACAGTTTCAATAGTCATATATCTATTAAGGTTGTCTTTTTGTCCCAGCACATGGTTGATCGTAAGAATGTTCTATGTGGACTTGAAAAGAATGTATATTTTTTTAAGGGGGATGAAGGGTTCTGAATCTATCTGTTAAATTTATCTCATCAACCACTTCATTCAAGACCTTTTTTATTTCTTTGTTGATTTTTTTTGTCCTGATGATCTGTCTGCCTCTTGCTGTGAGTGGTGTGTCGAGATCTCCAACTAATAAGTGCTGCTGTCAGTGTCTCCCTTAAGGCCAGTTAGTACCTTTTTTATTTTTTATTTTTCTCTAGAGCTATTGCTGGAGCTCGGTGCCTGTACTATGGAACCACTGCTCCTGGCGGCCACCTTTTTTCCATTGTTGTTGTTATTGCTATTATTACTATTGTTGGACAGGACAGAGAGAAATGGAGAGAGGAGGGGAAGACGGAGAGGGGGATAGAAAGATAGACACCTGCAGACCTGCTTCACCACTTGTGAAGTGACACCCCTACAGGTGGGGAGCCAGGGGCTCAAAAACCAGGATCCTTGTGCAGGTCCTTGTGCTTTGCACTATGTGCACTTAACCCAGTGCACTACTGCCTGGCCCCCCAGTTAGTACTTTTTGAAATATATTTGAGTGCATACATGTGTAACTGACACATGGTGGTGTACTACTGCATGACTTTTAGCCATGTTACTCCATAACCAAGTATTTCATGAAGGAATTCAGTCTTTATTTCAAAATATTTTAATATCGTTTTCTTTGGTTATCTCTGGGACTTTACCACTTCACCTCAGCTTTTTTTTTTTTTCAGATAGAAAGACAGAGATAGAGGGGTAGAGGAAAAGAAACGACAGAATCAAAGCTTCCTTGACTACTGTGGGTCTGGGCTTTATCCTGGGTCTTACATGTGAGAAAACACACTACGTAAGTGAGCGATCTGGACAGCCCTAATTATATGTCTACTGTGCAGACTTAAGTCCCATTCATGATAAATAGTTAATTAGTAAATCTTCTTCTAGCGTTTGCCCTTCTTCCGTAGCCAGTCAACAGCGTCGGGTTGAGCCTGATGTCAAGTTTCGAGACCTCCTTTGAATCTGGAGAGGTGGCAGTCGTTGACTCTGTGGGTCATAGTCTGTCTGGAGCCGCAGGGGCAGTTCGGGTCGTCTCTGGCTCCCCAGCGATGGAACATAGCGGCGCACCGGCCATGGCCTGTTCGATAGCGATTGAGGAGGGCCCGATCATAACGTGCCAGGTCAAAGCCGGGTTGCCGCTCGCAGGGGTCTGTGATGAGGTGTTTGTTCTTGACCTCAGCTGACTGCCAACTCTGTTTCCAAGAGTCTGGGACAGAGAAGTTCAGTGTAGGCGTAGGGGACCAGATTGGGTGATGAGACATCAAGCGTTGGACAGGGTGGGCGAAGATATCCACGTATATTGGCAGGTCCGGTCGAGCGCAGACGTGGGAAATGAACTTAGATGATGCCGCATCCCGACGAATATCTGGCGGGGCGATGTTGCTAAGAACTGGCAGCCATGGGACCGGGGTGGAACGGATGGTTCCAGAAATGATCCTCATGGAGGAATATAATTTGGAATCGACCAAGTGGACATGGGGGCTACGGAACCATCCTGGGGCACAGTATTCTGCAGTGGAATAGCATAATGCCAGAGAGGATGATCGCAGTGTGGCAGCGCTCGCGCCCCATGAGGAGCTGGCCAGTCTTGCAATGATGTGATTCCTCGCGCCCACCTTTGCTGCAGTTTTTATGAGATGTTCGTGAAATGACAGGGTGCGATCGAGAGTAACGCCAAGATAGACTGGCTGGGCTTCATGCCGGATTCTCGTATCGCCAAGCTGCACATTAAGCTCACGCGCTGAGTGTAGATGGAAAACAGATGATACCGTTTTTGCAGTGCTAGGGATTAGTCGCCATTTTTTACAGTCATCAGATATCAGAGACATGTCTTTCGTGAGTGTTTCCTCGAGGATGTCGAACTTGGATGCCTGAGTTGCACAGCAGATGTCATCGGCGTAGATGAACTTCCTTGAAGAAGTCTCTGGGAGGTCATTGATGTAAATATTAAATAGCGTAGGAGCCAGAACAGAGCCCTGGGGGAGGCCACTTGAGACAAGTCTCCATCTGCTAGACTTGTCACCCAGATGCACCCGGAATCTTCTGTTTTGGAGAAGAAACGATATAGTGTTGGCCACCCATGGAGGCAGGCATCTTGAGATCTTGACTAGGAGACCACGGTGCCAGACCGTGTCATAGTAAATGATAGCAGCATTAGAAATTGACTCAGAGGGCAGGGGTAGATAGCATGATGGTTATGCAAACAGCTTCATGCCTGAAGCTCCAAAGTCCCAGGTTTAATCCCCTGTACCGCCATGAGCCCGAGCTGAGCAGTGCTCTGGTAAAAAAAGAAAAAAAAAAGTTTAGAAAACCCCATAAGAGGGAGTCAGACTGTAGCGCAGTGGGTTAAGCGCAGGTGGTGCAAAGCACAAGGACCGGCATAAAGATCCCGGTTCGAACCCCGGCTCCCCACCTGCAGGGGAGTCGCTTCACAGGCGGTGAAGCAGGTCTGCAGGTGTCTGTCTTTCTCTCCCCCTCTCTGTCTTCCCCTCCTCTCTCCATTTCTCTCTGTCCTATCCAACAACAACAACAACAATAATAACTACAACAATAAAACAACAAGGGCAACAAAAGGGAATAAATAAATAAAATAAATATTAAAAAAAAAGAAAGAAAACCCCGTAAGAATTATGTAACACACAATGAGGAAATTTAAGTTTTGTCATTGTTACTGGCATTGTCTCACTCTGTTATGTCTGTATTTAACATTGGAAGAGCAGATTGAATCGCAAATTATATTAGACTTGGAACAAAAAGATCTGATTGCTAGATTTAGCTCTCAGAGACAAATCTTAATTTTCTTCACCTAAAATGAATGTGAGCATGTTTATCCTGTCTAATTACCTCAGGCGTATTAAGAGCACACTGCATGAGGCTGGGGGCTTTATTTAAAGCACATAAAAAAACAATGTAAGGTTTTTTGTTTTGTTTTGTTTTTTTCTTTTTCACCTCACTAGAAGACTGTTCAGCTCTGGCATATGTTTGGTGTAGGGGAATTGAATCTGGGAGCTCAGAGCCTCAGGCATGATTCTTGCATAATCATTATACTATCTCCCCCACCCAAAATGATAAGACTTCATACTAACTGGGCAAAAAAAAAAAAAAAAAAAAAAAGAGCATAGGTATTTGGAATTTTGAAAACCTTCCTGCATAAATCTTATATTTTCCTTAAACTATTTTATACCATATATATATTAGGCTTTGACCTATTCTAAGCTGATACTCACAATGCTATAGTTCTGTTTCTCAATACTGTGCTGCCCAGAATGAGTCATTTTTCAAAACTGGGACTTACTTATCCTTCAATTTTCTTTTACTATATGATCGGAAAAGATTGAGATAGGTATTATATCATGCTACAAGCTGTTGCTCATTTTATATTTCCCTTCTGTTTTTAAAGTTAATTTTACAGGGGTCAGGCAGTAATGCACCTGGCTGAGAGCACACATTATTAAAATTGATTTCAATTACTGAAGATTTAAGATGAAGCTCCAAAAATTGATTGATTTGGAGAAGAATACGATTTCAAGGATAGAGACTCAGATCATAAGCATGTGTGTGTGTGTGTGTGTGTGTGTGTACATAACTTACCCCACAACCATAGTGTTTATTCTATTTATTTTTTTTTAAAGCAATTCTGGGGTATTGGGCAGGGGCACATATATTACCATGTATTTAAGAACCTTAGTTCAACGCCCCCAGTCCCCACTTACAGGGGAAGGGCAAACTTCACAGGTGGTGAAACTGTGTGGCAAATGTCTCTCTCCTTTATCTCCCATTCCCCTCTCATTACCCTCTGTCCTATTAAACAAAACAAAGAAATATTAAGAATAGTGTTTCTATCCGTGACTTTTTAAAATTTCCACTATAGTCTGAGTTTTTCAGAAAACCTACTTTTCTTTTTATCTCTGTCACGGATTATTATATTTAATGAAGAGCAATTTAGTCGTCGTATATGTTTGCAATAAATAACATTTGCTGACTCTATGGTGAAATTGCTGTTGCACAGACCTTGAAGTCTGCACGTCCCTTAGGGCCTGGGGTGATGTCGTAAATCGACTCTGCTAGAAAATTTAAGATATGTGGAAGTGAAGCTCCCCAAACTCTTAATGGATTATTTATGGTGCTTTCAAGATACAGAGGATAGCTTAATTCATTTAACCATGAGGTTATTTTTCTGACTATAAAATTTATTTTTAACACCTTTTACAGAGAGTGAAAATAGGTATGCAGACACTACTGCCAAAATCACAATAGCCCACAGCAAGGGATAGAAAGATTTCTTCTTAACATTTATAACAAATAACAAAGTATCAAAAATTTACCAAACTCAAATTCTTTAAACTTAAAGGGCTACAATGAATAAGCAATATTGTGATTTGAAAAGGGGACAGGTGGTGGCACACCTGGTAAAATGCAGTCACCATGCACAAGGACCTGGGTTTAAGCTCCCAGGCCCTACCTGCAGGGAGCGGGCTTCAAGTCCCCCAGCCCTTGTGTGCAGGTGGGGGAAGCTTCATGAGTGAGAAAAATGTCATTTAATTCTAGATGAACAACCAAACTACTCCAGCTTGTCATCATTTTACTATTAAATTCTACCTCCTAAAAATATCATGATTCGGGGGAAATTAGGATACTTACTTGTGCTCACTGATTTTTTTTTAAATCTATTTATAAAAAGGAAACACTGACAATCACCAATTTTTAAAAATATTTACTTATTTATTCCCTTTTTTGTTGCCCTTGTTTTTATTGTTGTAGTTATTATTGTTGTTGGATAGGACAGAGAGAAAAAGGAGGGGAAGACAGAGAGGGGGAGAGAAAGACACCTGCAGACCTGCTTCACTGCCTGTGAAGTGACTCCCCTGCAGGTGGGGAGCCGGGGGCTCGAACCGGGATCCTTGAGCTGGTCCTTGTGCTTTGCGCCACCTGCGCTTAAGACACTGCTCTACCTCCCGACTTCCCAATCATTGATTTTTAAAAATCAGCCTCTCAGAGTTTTCTCTGACTATCTTTGATCTCTGTATCCCTCTCATTAAAAATGAATTAAGTAGGGGGTTTGGGAGGGAATGTATGCAGGGTTGAGTACGCTTATTACCGTCAGAAAGGATATGGATTTTAGCCTATTCCTTACCTTACTCCCTCACCCCAATTTCTCTCTGTCCAATTAGTAAAATAGAAGAGGGGGTTGGGCAGTAGCGCAGTGGGATAAGCGCACATGGCGCAAAACTCAAGGACCAGTGCTAGGATCCCAGTTTGAGCCCCAGGGGCTCCCAGCCTGCAGGGGGGAGTGGCTTCTTTCTCTCCCCCTCTGTCTTCCTTCCTCTCTCCATTTCTCTCTGTCCTATCCAACAATGACGACAGCAATGGCAACAACAATAATAACCACAATAACAATAAAAAAAAAAAAGGGCAACAAAAGGGGCAAAAATAGACTCCAGAAACAGTGGATTCATGGCGCAGGAACCACGTTCCAGTGATAACCCTAGAGGCAAAAAAGAAGAAGAAGAAGGAGGAGGAGGAGGAGGAGGAGGGGGAGGGGGAGGAGGAGGAGGAGGGGGAGGAGGAAAGAAGAACAAAAAAAGGGGGGGAGTCCACCAGGAGTGGTGGGTTCATATTGCCACCACCAAGCTCCAGCAATTAGCTTGATGCAATTAAAAAAAAAACTAATTAATTAATTGATCGAAACAAATTGTCTGCCCGTGACAGTGATACTGACCACTTTGTGAAGTCTTGGATGGCACACTGCATGATTGCTGAGTAATGGTGGCTACAGTAGACAGAGGGAACAGTAAAGTTCAGAAAGAAGTGTTGAGAAGTACAGCATAGACTCTCTGTGCTTACATCTGATTCGGAAGCAGAAGAAATGGCTGATTTGGGAGAATTAGTGGCTTGGAAAAATGGCATTCAGTACCAACTCCAGGCCACTTGTTCTAGATTATCTAAAATCTAAGAGAAAAGAGATACCCTAAACATTTTTTTCTTTGTTTTGTTACTGAATTTACTCATGCCCATTGGCAGAGCAATTGAGTAAGAGTAATTTAGAGAATAGGTCAAATAATCAGTTTCACATGTGTTATATACTCTTCACAAAAGCATAGCAGAAATTTTATAAATCACCTAAATTATTTTGATCATCTACATTTACTAAATTGGTTGGTGATTGGGGCCAGGTGGTGCAGCACACCTGATGGAGCGGACATGTTTCAATGTGCAAGGACCCAGGTTCAAGCCCCCGTCCCCACCTGCAGCTTCATGAGTGGTGAAGCAAGCCTGCAGTTGTTTCTCTGTTTCTCTCCCTCTCTCTCTCTCCATTCCTCTCAATATTTGATTGTCTCTGTTCAATAAATAAATAAAGATAATGAAAAAAAATTAAACTGTTGACTACTACACTCAATATGAGATTTCTTCTTTAACTTTTAAAATCAGTTTTAATATTTAATGTTGAAGTACAACCATAATTGGAAGTTAGGATGGCTATGTCCTAAACTATTATTTTTCTATTTCCTCAGAAGATAATCTACTGACATTACTTTAGATGGGCATGACCTTCGAAGACATTCTAATATCGTTTGATTTTGGAATCTTGATAATGCAACTATCATACTACCAGCAAAAAATCACAGCTGCTGTAGCCGCCTCTGATGCCAGGTTTGCTTATCTCCAAGTTTCAAGGAGCAAAGGGAACAGATGGTTTATTCTATCTCCAACAAAAAGTTTTAGAGCAAATACTAAATTTTGCTTATGGGCATCAGAAATAAGATATCTAGGTTGAGGTAAAAAAAAAAAAAAAACACTTTACTGTATTCTCAGCATTTAAACGAAAAGGTAAGTTTTACATGCAAACCTCTGAGAGATTTATACCGTGCTTATGTAATTCTCTACCAGCCAACAGATGCAACTGTCCTTGTATGAGAACATTATGAAATATTACCTTATCACCCCAAGCACTAAAACTCTAAAATGATATCTATTTCCGGTAGCTCAGATGCAGACCCTGAAATTCCCTAGTTCACCAGCTGTACTGCTGACATCTGTGTGGATTTCTGTGGCTCTGTGTGTGTGATCTATCTGGATTCAGAGGTTAGCAGCAGCGGCAGCAGGCTGGAGTCTAGACTATACATCATTGTGAAATGCAATCTCCAAACGTTCAAAACTCTGAGATCCCTGACCAGGACATTATGAACAATCTTTTCTATGCATATATTTTGAACTAAGAAATTAATTCTAGAGAGCCAAAATATTTGTCAGCTTAATATAATGAATTTTGCCAAGATATTCAGGGAAGACTGAGAATATTACAGGTAATGTCCACAGCTTTAGAAACTTGCTAGAGTTTGCCCCTTGTTAGTTCTTCGGCTCCTCTCTAGCTCACTCTGCCTTATTCCACCCACACAATCTTTCTTAAATATGCTAGGCATATTACGGGCCCTTCCCACGATTGACATACTGCTCTTCAGTATCTAATACTCCACTTCCTCATCCCTGTCAGGTTTTCACTCCACTACCACCTTTTTTTTTTTTTTTAAACTTCTCTTTTAAAAAAATATTTGTTTATTTATCCCTTTTTGTTGTCCTTGTTGCTTTATAGTTGTTGTTGCTGCATAGGACAGAGAGAAATGGAGAGAGGAGGGGAAGACAGAGAGGGGGAGAGAAAGACACCTGCAGACCTGCTTCACCGCCTGTAAAGCCACTACCCTGCAGGTGGGGAGCCGGGGGCTCGAACCGGGATCCTGATGCGCCATGTGCGCTTAACCCGCTGCGCTACCGCCCGACTCTCTGAACTTCTCTCTTATTTCACTTTCAGTCCTTTTCTTTCTTGTTCTGTTCTGATTTTTTCCCCTATTCTATTTTAACTTTTTACCTAGTACATCATAGGTTTTAACCTTAAAGAGCTTTGTGGTTTCGTTTTGTTTCTTCTTCTTTTTTTTTCCTTTATTTCCTCTTTGACCCAGTAGTTGTTAAGTCCATTACCACCTTCTAACAGATTACCCTACTTCATTATTGTCCATCTCACCCCCCCGAATTATATTCTCTTTACCAGCACTAATTTTCTTCGCCCTCCTTTCCTCCCTTCCTCCATTCCTCCCTCCCTCCCTTCCTTCCTTTCTTTTATTCTTTCTTTCCTTCTTACTTTGTCTCTCTTTCTCTATTATTTTGACAGGCACAGAAGCAGAGAGAGAGAGATCACAGCATCAGACTCAAACCTAGATTACACACATAGCAAAACATTATCCAAGTGAGTTATCTGACATTAATTTTCTTTATTACATTTAAATTTCTTTTACTTGTTTTCTTGTCTTTTCTTTTTCTTTTTTGCCTCCAGGGTTATTGCTGGGGCTCTGTGCCTGCACTACGAATCCACTGCTCCTGTAGGCTATTTTTCCCCTTTTGTTGCCCTTGCTGTTTATCGTTACTGTTGTCATTATTGTTGTTATTGCTGTCATTGTTGTTGGATAGGACAGAGAGAAATGGAGAGAGGAAGGGAAGACAGAGAGGGGGAGAGAAAGATTGACATCTAGAGACCTGCTTCACTGTTTGTGAAGCAACCTCCCTGCAGGTGGGGCCCGGGGGCTGAACCAGGACCCTTACATAGTTCCTTGAGCTTCGCACCATGTGAGCTTAACCTGCTGCGCTACTGCCTGGCTCCCTCTTTATTATATTTTTATATGTTTTAATCACCATTCTATTTTTTGACCAATTTCACTTAGTACAATGTAAATTCACTGAAATGAATGCTCAAAATGGTGCTCAAAGTTGTCTTTTTAATTCATTATTATTCTCAAGAACCTAAAATGTGAAGCTAGTACAGAGCCTTATCAGAATGTTAGACTTCCTATGGTGCAGCGGACACAGCAGCAGACTTTCACATGTCAGATCTCCAGCACCACATGGACCAGAGACGCTCTGGACTTCTCTCTCTTCTCGTCTCTATCACAATCAATCAGTAAATCTTAAGGAATGCTAGAACTCCTGTAAATATTTGTCGAGTGAATGAGAAATCACCTGGGAAGCTTTTAGGACAGTACTTAGTACATGAAAGCTCTCAGATGATATGATCACTAATAACAACTTGCATGTGAATCAGATTGAATCAGCTGTTATCAGTTGCTACTGGGTCAGTCTTAATAAAAATCAATTCCTAAAGTTATGTACATAGTTTAAAAAGAGTAATGCACTCTTTTTTAAAGTAAACATTTATTTATTTTATTTATTCCCTTTTTATGCCCTGGTTGTTTCATTGTTGTAGTTATTATTGATGTCGTCATTGTTGGATAGGACAGAAAGAAATGGAGCGAGGAGGGGAAAGCAGAAGGGGAGAGAAAGACAGACACCTGCAGACCTGCTTCACTGCCTGTAAAGTGACTCCCCTGCATGTGGGGAGCCAGGGGTTCGAACTGGGAACCTTATGCCAGTCCTTGCGCTTGGTGCCACCTGCGCTTTACCCGCTGTGCTACCGCCTGACTCCCAGTAATGCACTCTTATGACTACAAAAGAAATACCAAAATTATATTTTAAGTATTTGAGAGTGGTGTATTCATTAAAGTCCATGTAAAATTCATATATAAAAGACTTATTGGAGCTGATATATGGTACTTAGAAGCATTATTTTTAATGTTTCTAAATTGCCACTAGGATTACCTTTGGATTACCTTTGGGGAATACTGTCTGCATGACAAATCCATTGCTCCTGGTGGCCAGTTTTCTTCTTTTTCTCTTTCTTTTTTCTTCCTTCCTTCCTTTCTTTTCTTTTTTTTCTTTCTTTTTTTTTCTATTTATAGCGACAGAAAGAAATTGAAAGGGAGGGCACAGGGAAGGAGAAAGAAAGGGAATTATCTGCAGCACTCCTTCATTGCTCAGGTGAGGACCTGGGCTCAAGTCCTTGGACTTGGTCATGTGTGGTTTCTACTGGATGCACCACAACTCAGGCTCCTAAAAAAAATTCTTACTGAGAATTGGCGTTGCAAGACTCAGGTGATCTAAAGTATAGTGATCTGTCTAGAACTGTACCACATTTGGTAAGTATGACTGAAAGATGAAAGAAAATACTTTTCAGACTAAGGTTATTTTGTTATCTGTAACGAAGAGCTATTGCATGACATTACCTCTTCATTGACCAGAATCTTTTTTTGCTCTGTATCAAAAAAAAAAAAAAAAGTATAGTAAAAAGAATGAAAGCTGTCTGAGTGGAAGGCTAGTAGCCTCTGTACATCAAATAATGCAGGCATGCCTATAGCAAGATCACCAGATGGTCAAAAACTTGGAAAAGCTTCAAATGAATGAGGAATGTCCAAAGAGAAAGGGGTATGCTCTTAAGTTATTTAAGGGGCTATATCAAAGAATTATTAAGGAATTCTACATTAGAATGGGTCAGTCACTCTAGATCGGAAAGGGGAGAATAAAGAAATGATCAGAAAACAGCATCCAACTCGAAACTAGGAAGGCAGACTTAAGGAAACCTATCCTTGCAAATAAGTTATTACTCCGATAATGTCTGAACAAAAAGACTGCTTCTTTCACCAGTCATGCCTCTGAACTATAACGCTTTTCAGGTTTTCAATTCTTCAGACACTCTATACCATTTAAACACCACTTTCACTTCGCAGGAATCACCACAGGCCAGCTCCTCATGGGGCGCGAGCGCTACCACACTGCGATCATCATCTCTGGCATTATGCTATTCCACTGCAGAATACTGTGCCCCAGGATGGTTCCGTAGCCCCCATGTCCACTTGGTCGACTCCAAATTATATTCCTCCATGAGGATCATTTCTGGAACCATCCGTTCCACCCCAGTTCCATGGCTGCCAGTTCTTAGCAACATCGCCCCGCCAGATATTCGTCGGGATGCGGCATCATCTAAGTTCATTTCCCACGTCTATGCTCGACCGGACCTGCCAATAGACGCGGATATCTTCGCCCACCCTGTCCAACGCTTGACGTCTCGTCACCCAATCTGGTCCCCTACAGCTACACTGAACTTCTCTGTCCCAGACTCTTGGAAACAGAGTTGGCAGTCAGCTGAGGTCAAGAACAAACACCTCATCACAGACCCCTGCGAGCGTCAACCCGGCTTTGACCTAGCACGTTATGATCGGGCCCTCCTCCATCGCTATCAAACAGGCCATGGCCGGTGCGCCGCTATGTTCCATCGCTGGGGAGCCAGAGATGACCCGAACTGCCCCTGCGGCTCCAGACAGACTAGGACCCACATAGTCAACGACTGCCACCTCTCCAGATTCAAAGGAGGTCTTGAAACTTGACATCAGGCTCAACCTGACGCTGTTGACTGGCTACGGAAGAAGGGCAAACGCTAGAAGAAGAAGAAGAACCACAGGGAAAAGTCCTCAGTGTCCTGCTTACCAAGAGGTGAGTTTTCTTTGACATTTGCTGTTTCTTCTGTCTTGGTGGAGTGATAACTTTCTTCCATTTTAATGCAATACTTTTCCTGCGATTTCAGTTCACTACCCTTGACCTTTGATCTCCACCTTCCTTAACACAGACACTGGAACTTATAATATGTGCAGTAAATTGGAGGAAGGTGCTGTAACCCAAGGATTTTCATCATGGGCTGCACACTGGAGTGTCCTTTAAGTATAAGGAAACTAATTCCAATCTCTGTAATTTTTTTGAAACCACAATAATCTAAAAATGGTAGGGTGCAAAGCTACCATTCTTCCTTTTTTTTTCCTTATGAATTCTCTCCCTCCCTTTCACTCTTCTTTCCATACTTTCTCTTCTTTTCAAATATGTTTATTTATTTACTATCTTTATTTGTTTATTGGATAGAGACAGCCAGGAATAGAGAGGGAAGGGGGTGATAGAGAGGGAGAGAGACAGAGAGACACACGCAGCCCTGCTTCACCACTCTCAATACTTCCTCCCTGCAGATGGGAGCCAGGGGCTCAAACCAGGATCTTTGCACCGTATAACATGTGTGCCCAATCAGATGAGCCACCACCTGGCCCCTATTTTTATTTATGTATTTATTATTAGAGACAGAGAGAAATTTAGAGGAGAGGGGGAGGTAGGGAAAGAGACAGAGAGACACCTACAGCCCTGCTCCACCGCTTGTGAAATTTTTCCTCTGCAGGTGGGGACCAGAGACTTTGAACCTAGATCCCTGTGCACTGTAATGTGTGCGTTTAACCAGGTGCGCCACCACCTGGCCCCTATTACTTCTTTTATTATTATTATCTTTATTGGCTAGAGACAGGCAGAAATTGAGAGGGAAGGGAATGATAGAGGAGAGAGACAGACACCTGCAGCCTTGCTTCACCACTTATGAAGCTTTCTCCCTGCAGGTGGGGAGCAGGGGCTTGAGCCGAGTCCTTGAGCCCTGTAATGCGTGTGCTTAACCAGGTGTGCCACCACCTGGCCCCGATTACTTCTTTTTTAAAAGTTAAAATGATGAGTGGATTTTTTTCCCCCTCTTGTCTTGTAATAAAAATATTTGAAGCATAAAAGGCAAATGTATTTAGGCCAGGAAAATAGTTCAACTGGTAGAAAAGAGGTCTTGATGCTCCCAGTTCACTTCCTAGCACTGTATGTTCAGAGAGGGGGTGCTCTGGCTTCTCCCCCCCCATCTCTGTTTCATATGAAATTGACACAATAGATATTTAGAAAAAAGTACACCGTGGAAATAGTGGATGCAACGATCAACACAACTAAGAGGCTGCTAAAAAACTATGAGAGAATGATATTGGAATATGTTAAAAGATGGATGAGATGGGTCAAGCAATATAAAAATCAAAGTATGATGAAGAGGTTACATAGGCTGCTTTGTTGAGTATGGGCCCCAGATCAAAATGATTGGGTTTACAGTCAACAGTATCTATACACCTTTCCCATATTTGGGAGCTACTCTCTTCCCTGATCCACCTTCCTAGTCCTTTTTTTCCAGCTATGATACCATCTCCCCAGACAATAATTTGGGTCCACCTGCATGTTAGCTGTCAGGCTTGAGCAAAAACTAACAAAGTCATGGGCTCCTTAGAATATACCTAAAATAGACCTACTAGCTTTTTCCAAAATGGAGACCTCAAATCTTCATCTGCAACATTCCAGCCTTTAGGTTCATGATTAGTCAACAATTTGTTTGGCTTTATATGTTAAATCTTCTTTCAGCCACCAGGTTCCAGATGATATCTTGATGCCAACCAGACTTCCCTGGGCAGACAACCCCACCAATGTGTCCTGGAGCTCCGCTTCCCCAGAGCCCTGACCCACTAGGGAAAGAGAGAGACAGGCTGGGAGTATGGATCCACCTGTCAACACCCATGTTCAGCGGGGAAGCAATTACAGAAGTCAGACCTTCCACCTTCTGCATCCCATAATGACCTTGGGTCCATACTCCCAGAGGGATAAAGAATAGGAAAGCTATCAATGGAGCGTATTGGATATTGAGCTCTGAGTGTGGACAATGTGTGGAAATGTACCCCTCTTATACTCTGGTCTTGTCATTGTTTCCATTTTATAAATAAAAAGTAAATAAATAAATAGATGATTCAGTAAGCTCTGCTGTGTCTGCTTGCTAGAATTGAGCTGTTAGTCTAGTGGATCTATATATCTTGGTAAGCATAGAAGCCTGTCATGACTTCAGTATCATGGAATTTTTATTTCATTTTTGAGACAGTGGTTTTAGCCGAATAAAAAAATCATCTACCAATGTTTTAGTGGGCCCTGAGTATGAAGTAATATGCAGAGATGTAGAAAAGGTTGGCAACAGATCTAACTAGTTAAAAAAATTTCACTGCCTCAACAATTTTGAACTTTCATGATTTGCCTGAAAACATTGGCCCCAAATAAATATCATGAATTAAATGTTACTGGAGTGACTTGTTATCAAGTAAATCTGATGCCATTGCTTTAGACCGGCCAAATGTTTCTCTTAAAAAGAACAAATGCAAATAGGCCTCACCACCTATGGGCATCTACTTTTTGACAGGGGGACCTGAATTATTAAATGGAGAAAACAGACACCTACATTGTTAACAGTTATACATATAATATATTTTCATATGAATAGATTGCAATGATTATGAGAGGTTCTCAAGTGTTTTATGTACTGACCATTATTTCAAATCAAGTACAAAATTTTTATGTGTCTACTTTTATGGCTGGGTGTATATGATTCTTGCAACAATATGGTTACAAAAATATCTACATTCTGAATAAAATTATGTACAATTTTCTCTGTGGTGTCTCCTATCTCTGCCACTTAAGTGTTGATGCTATGCAGACTGTATTTTCCTGATTTTTTCTCCATTAGTTTATAGATGCCTTGTCTTTTTATTCAGGCTTGTCTCTTTGTTCACTTTAAAAGAATGTTAGTGCAGTTAGAGGTTCTGTAAAAATGTCAGGACAAGGAGATAGCATGAATGTAAGTTATGCAAAATACTTTCTTGCTTAATGTTCTGAATTCCCAGATTCAGTCCTTAAATCAGAACTTAGAAGTGCTCTAGGAAAGATAAAAGAAAGTAAGGAAGAGAGAAAGAAAGAAAGGAAGTTAAAAAAAGAAAAAGAGAAAGTGCTTGAATATTACTGTGTTAGCTACGTTAATATTCATGATACTTATTCCTGCTTTACCTATATTAATATTCAGACTAAGAAGCGCAGGTGCAACCCATGTAGTCAATAATTATCAATTAATGAGAAGATTTGTGTTCACTATTCTCCCCTAATGATTTAGTCAATTTTATTTTATAGTACATTTTATTTCTGCAATACATGTCATTTGTATGTTTTAGTATTAAAATTAGAAAAAGTAATCCTACTACATTCAATACTACTGGCTCCAAAATTTTCCTCTTCTCATTGAAAGATGACACATTTAAATTCTCTTTGTCTTGGTGAGCTATAAACAGTTCATATAAGGAAAGAAAAATGGAGCTGCTAATTTACCCAGACAACCGGCTCTAAGTATGACTGCACTCACACTAGCCAGTGGCCATTCCTGACAACACATTAGCAAGTGGAAATTGGTCCTTTTGCAGTCAGGTGACTCATTCCTTTAGCTTAGTCAGAGTGTCATTTGTGATTGAACCACCCTAATGAGAAGAACGTGTTCTCTTCTCACGTAATATTTGGGAGTCTAACATAATTAAAAACTGTGAGGTTAAAATTGATCGTCGTGGTTTCTATGATATTCTTGTCTAGTTTTTATTAGTTGATAGAGTTGTAATGAATAGCTCTCTATTTCCAGTGAGAATATTTTAAATTGCATAGCCTATTTGTCTCCTTCTAGACTCTACACACAGCTAAATTACTGAAAACAGACTGCATTGCATCTTGTTTCCAATTCCAAGTAAATACTCAATGTTGTGACTTAGTAATTGTGTTAGCAATTTAACTTGCTTTAAAATTGATCTGGAATTTGGTTCAGGGAAGGTCAGTTCAGGAGTAAACTCAAGAAATCTTTCTAGGCACACAAGAGACACATTTAAATTATATCAGAGAAGAAACTCAAGTTTAATGTGAACAAAAAAAATTATAGCTCCTTGGTAATTGCATACAGAGCATTGCTAGTGCTTTTCCAAAGTGACCTTGTTCTAATTATAGGTAGCCAGAGTGATACATCCAGGTATAATTCAGATCTAGGACATTAGTATTCAAAATAACATTTAGCAAATTGCGTTGTGCTCTCTGTGACTAGGAATTAGGCTTCCTGCTGGCTTCCTACCCATATTATATCCAGTTATTTTTCTTTTTTAAAAAATTTATTTATTTATTTAAGAAAGGAGACATTAACAAAATCATAGGATGGGGGGTACAACTCCACACAATTCTCGCCACCCAATCTCCATATCCCATCCCCTCCCCTGATAGCTTTCCCATTCTCTATCCCTCTGGGAGCATGGACCCAGGGTCGTTGTGGGTTGCAGAAGGTGGGAGGTCTGGCTTCTGTAATTGCTTCCCCGCTGAACATGGGCGTTGACTGGTTGGTCCATACTCCCAGTCTGCCTCTCTCTTTCCCTAGTAGGGTGGGTCTCTGGGGAAGCGGAGCTCCAGGACGCATTGGTTGGGTCTTCAGTCCAGGAAAGCCTGGAATGCATCCTTATGGCATCTGGAACCTGGTGGCTGTAAAGAGAGTTAACACACAAAGCCAAACAAATTGTTGAAGAATCACGGACCCAAAGGTTGGAATAGTGGAGATGAAGTGTTGGGGGTTATTCACTGCAAACTCTAGTGTACTTCTGCTTTCAGGTATATATTTTGCCCTAGTTTATGGATACGTGTGAACACATGCTCTATCTCCTGGAACCTGGTCTATATCTAGGTTTTGGGACTTTGTTAGAAAGTGAACCACCTGGGATGGAATTAGAGAATACTATGAAAGGAAAGGTCTCACTCGAGTGATGAAGCTGAAGGGTTGTCGTTCCACACCTGAAGTTTCTGACACAGTCTGAATATATCCAGTTATAAGGCAAGTTGCTTCCTGTCCCTGGTCTGAGGGCAGACACAATGTCCCAGAAATATTCTTTTCACCTATCTGCTGTCCTACTGCTGAGACTCTGGGATACATAAAAACAGAAAGAATCCCCACTCTCACTATTATTATTATTATCATTATTATTTAGCATAGTATCTCTGAGTTTTCTTTCCTTTTCCCCTTACCACACTAGGGAAGTACACTAAGTATCTATCACACCACCATGAACACTAGAGAGAAGAGATTACAAGAGAGAATAAGAGAGTTTTTGTTTTAACATTTTATTATTTATCTGATCACTTTACTCTGGAATCTCAACTCTTTTTAAGAAAAAATTGGGGAATTATGTTTTACATTTGACAGTAAATTGGACACACAATTTTAAATGGACACAAGAATTGTGAGTCTAAGTAGCCAAGTATACTGTATTCCAAACCTTCCACATCACTTGCATAAAATACAACTGACTATGAAATTTGTCATTCAACAGTGAGGCAGGCAGACATGGAAAAAGAAATAGATGTTAGTAACCTGTTTGCCCTGATGGATTTAGATGATGATATCATGCTAAGAGATGACACCTTCTGCACAAACTCCTCTTAACATCCAATCTGTCTGGTTTAAAGTCCCAACAACCAGCTGGAATTAAAGGAAAGATTCACATACCCCGTGAAGTGAGCGAGCCTAGTCAGAGAAGGTCTATACTCAGGAAAGTTCCCCACAGGGAAATCCAAAAATGTAG
The DNA here is from genome assembly GCF_950295315.1 of Erinaceus europaeus. Taxonomy (NCBI): domain Eukaryota; kingdom Metazoa; phylum Chordata; class Mammalia; order Eulipotyphla; family Erinaceidae; genus Erinaceus; species Erinaceus europaeus. The sequence continues at coordinate 6,115,587 of NC_080179.1, forward strand.
CCCATCCAAAGTCTAGGCTTCTCTTGGAAATTGTATTCCACAACCTTGTTGATTATTATTAATTCACAAATAAAACAAAATGTGAAAAAGAAGAGACAGAAAGCAGTTCAGAGAAAGTTAACTAAAACAATTCAAGGAGAATGTATGTTCCATGTGACTAAAGAAAACACATACATTTAAACGCTATGCCTCATGATCTGATTAAGATTTAAACCATGATTGAGTTGTCTAAGATGAATTATAATATAAGCTTTTGAAAAAATTACAATTCAAAATTATTATTATTTTCATTATTTTTATTTATTTATTGGATAGAGACAGCCAGAAATTGAGAGGGAAAGGAGTGATAGAGAGGGAGAGAGACAGAGAGACACCTACAACATTGCTTCACCACTTGTGAAGCTTTCGCCCTACAGGTGGGGACCGGGGACTTGAACCTGGGTCCTTGCGCATTGTAACATGTGCGCTCAACCAGGTGCACCACCACCTGGCCCCTACAATTCAAAACTATTTTCAGTCAATATTTGTAGACTTACAGAATGAATTAAATGATTTGAAACCCTCAGCAAAGAGATATTAAAAGATAGGGCAAGGAAAATTCATTAGGAGCACATTATCATATCTTAGTTTGATATCTCATCTCACATATTCTATTAGTCTTGTATGTTTATTAGTTTTTGTAATGTTTTTTTTTAATTAACTCCAGAGATCAAGGTTGTCCTAACATTCTCTTCATACTTTTAAGAGGCAATCATTTAGAAAATTCTGACTTTTAAATAAATACTAGTAGCCTCAACTCACCGTAATTACGTCGCAGAATGAAGTTTTCTGATAATCAAATTCCATAAAGAATCAAAACAAAAATTTCAGGTCCAGGGGCCAGGTGTCGGTATAACCAGTTAGGCGCACATAGTACTAAGCAAGGATGCCGGCAAGGGTCCGGGTTGGAGCTCCTACTCCTCACGTGCAGGAGGGTCGCTTCACATGCAGTGAAGCCCATCTGCAAGTGTCTATCTTTCTCTCTTCCTCTCTGTCTCCCCTTCCTCTCTCAGTCGCTCTCAATCTATCTCTGTCCTATCCAATAAAATGGAGAGAAATGGCTGCCCGGAGCAGGGATTCATAGTGCCAGCACTGAACCCCAGCGGTGACTCTGGAGGCAAAACCAAACAAAACTGAAGTCCAAATTTCTATTCAGTCTTACCGTGTAGTCTACATGCTGTGTGTCGGAATGCGGACAGTTTACTCCTGGGTGAATTCATGGACTTGTGTACGAGTTACTGTCTTGACAATCACATTCCCAAAGTACAGAGTCACACTAAGTTTTGCTTCCTCTAAGATAGGGGACTTACCTTATTGTTTCATTTGGGGAGCTAGTAATTGACAAAAAAAATTTTTTTTAAATCCAACAGATTTTGAGTAAACACAAGATAAATTCAAGATGTGTGTAGTCTCCCAATGAGAAATTTTCTAAGTTCTTTTTATTCTATTTTTATCTTTTTATTGACTCCAGGGTTACGGCTGGGGCTCAGTGCCAGCATAAATCTGCTGTTCCTCGTGGCCATTTTCTTTTCTTTTTATTGACTTTCTATCTTGTTTGATAGGACAGAGAGAAATTAATGGGGGGGGAGGTAGAGAGGGGGAGGGAGAAAGACACCTGCAAACCTGCTTTAGTTCATCATAACTTACACTTTCAACTGGGTACACCAACCCCTGGTCTCTTTTTATTCTATTCTACCAATACAATGACAAAATTACCAATTTTATAACTTTAAGAGACTGAAATGTTAGTTTTATAGTTTTTTATGTGGTTTTCTTCTACTCCCACACTGGTATGAAATTAGATTTCTACTTTTTAAATTTTCTTTTAAATATATTTTTAGTTTGATTTTTGAAGTCTCTGCATTAAAAAGCTTGAAACAGTCCATCTATTTTCCTCTCTCGTATTGATTAAATAGTGATTTGTAAGGCCATAAGTTAAGAGACGTTAACACCTATTCCTGCCACCAAAGGTCTGTGTCCCTACCCCCAGCCCCTTATAGTGATGCTGAAAATCTACCCTCCCCCTCCCCCAAAAGTTTTTTACTTTGGTGCAATACTTCAAACTCAGTCAAACTCCAATTTGCACTTCTTTTTGATTTTAACGAAAGGATAAGAGATAGATACAGAGAGATACTGCATGTCCGGGTAAATATTTCCATAGAAAAATGTGTCATGACTTTTCTGTCACTTGAACTGATAAAGAGACAGGAGCACTGCACAGCTCTGGCTTAGGGTGGTGTGGGGGATTGAACCCAAGACCTTGAAGCCTCAGGCATGAAAATCTTTTTGTATAGTAATTATGCTATCTCCCCCACTCTAACATTGGAGTTTTTTATATGACTGTCCTGATGTTGGTTTAATTTGATGGTCTTTTATTTTCATCTTCCAAACAAATAGACTTCTCAAAACAATGAAAATTATAAGCAGGTATTATGATATGTTATTATATTGTCATGATATGCTGATATTTTATCCTGTTGTGTTATGTGCAATAAGTAAATACACTTATCATTTAAAAATTAGCTAATTTTTTAGAAAGTTGTAGGATACAATTCACTTAAAATCTGATTTGAAATTACTGAAGCAATTTGGTGTTTTACACAATCCCCCCATTATTCCTACTGTTCTGTAGTATTCTGATTGCTAGTCGCAAGTCTCTATCTCACTGGAGTAAACTTTGATGCTCTGGTATCTTTCCCTCTGTATGTCTCTCTCTTTCTATCTGAAAAAGTCAGCCCAGAATGCTCACAGCTCAGTAGCAAACAGAAAGTAATTATCTTAAAATAAAAGCAGGCATTGCTCACCCTTTTCCAGTTCTTTATCTTTTAATACTTATCATTACTTTTGTGAGCAGGCTTACCTTATGATTAAAGAATGTCATAGATAAACATGTGAAAGAACACAGTTAGTCATCGGTAAACATTGTTGCAGCTTGTCATTCAGATACATGAATTCTATTCTTTGCAAAGTTGAAGCTGAATTTTACAAAACTGAGTAGTTACCTCGGTAAATGTAAGTATCTGGAGCTAAACAGAATTAAAATGAATGAAGCATCAAAATGCATACAGGCATTTTATGAACTATACCCTAGCTAGAAGGGTAGATTTAATTGGTACTAGAACATTTATAATAAACACCATTAGTGCTCCTACTGTTTTGACTTCTTGGCTTGCAAAGGGAAAATGCTGTGTCGAGCCAGGGGAGAAACATATTTTAAAGAATCCATTGCTCTGTTATTAACATTTTAGCAAGACCTCCTGGCAGAAGAAAAGAAACTGGAACATAGTTAACAAAATCTTCCACTGGTGTTATTTAACCTTCTACTGAGAATCAGTTCAACTAGTAAATTTATCAATTAATGACATACTCAGTACTCAAAACTGAGCACTTTTTGTTGTTTAGAATCAGGAATATGAACATAATCAATGAAAACTTGCTTGTGTTTATGTTAAATATGATAAATAACATTATTGTTTTTTTTTAAGATGAAGACAGAGTTAGAGAGAATGAAAGATCCCATAGTACTGAAGTGTCTTCCCTCAATGTGGGGGTGGGGGGGCTGACTTAAACCTGGGTCACGCACTTGCCAAGCAGCCACTGTTCCCTTGAGCTCGATCACCACGCTTAACAAGTAGTTGATCCTAGATAAAATCCTGTCCTATGTTATTGATTGTAAATGTTGAGGATAGAAAGTTTTTATCTTGAAAACATACTGAATTTAGTGTTTGGAAGTGAAAAACTTATTATTTTTCCAATAAGTAATTTATATTTAAATAACTTTTCCTGTGAGTGAATATCATGAAAATGCAATGTTTTCTACACTAAGTCGTGGAAGACAGCTGAAGTATTGATATGTGTATATTGACACAGTAGATTTTGACTAGTGTGTGTTCTGTAATAGGCTGTCCTTTGAAGTCAAGGAAATCTTTCTTTCTAAATTTTTTATTAGTGATTTAATGTTCATTTACAAAAATTTTAAAACAATGGGCATAATTCCACACCTTTCTTACCAACAGAGTTCTGTGTCACTATTCCCTCTGTTGGAAACTGCATTAGTTCTCCCAAGATCACAGATATGGGTTGACTATTATTTCTATAATTATCTAAATATATATATATATATATATATATATATATATACAATTTTCATATGGTCCTGCCTTCTCTTCCTTTCCTTTTTAAAAAATTTTTTTTTAATAAAATGGAAACACTGACAAGACCATAGGATAAGAGGGGTACAACTCCACACAATTCCCACCACCAGAACTCCGTATCCCATCCCCTCCCCTGATAGCTTTCCTATTCTTTGTCCCTCTGAGAGTATGGACCCAGGGTCACTGTGGGATGCAGAAGGTGGGAGGTCTGGCTTCTGTAGTTGCTTCCCTGCTGAACATGGGCGTTGACAGGTCGATCCATACTCCCAGCCTGTCTTCTGGGGAAATGGGGCTCCAGGACTTTTTGGTGGGGTCATTTCCCTTGGGAAGTCCAGTTGGCATCATGGTATCATATGGAACCTGGTGGCTGAAAAAGAGTTAAGATGGAATGCAGAACAAATTGTTGACTACTCATGAACTTAAAAACTGTTATGTTATGGATGAAGATTTGGGGGCTCTGTTTTGGAAAAAGCTACTAGTTTATTTTAGGTGTATTCCAAAGTGCTCATGACGTTATCAGTTTTTGCCTGCGCCTGACATCTAACATGCAGGTGACCTAAGTTATTGTCTGGGGAGATGGTGTCACGGTTGGAAAAAGGACCAGAAAGCTGAGTCAGGAAATAGAGTATCTCTCAAATAAGGGAAAGGTGTATAAATATTGTTGACTGTAAACCCTATCGATTAGATCTTTGATCTTCCTAAGTCACAGCTATTACTTCTGAATGTCATATGTCATTTTCCCCCCTCTCCCCACCTCCCCCCCCCCTTTTTTTTTCTCCTTCTTCCTTCTTCTCTCTTTGAGACCTGATGGAATTGGAGTTAAGAGTCCTCTTGGTCATCTTCCCCAATCATTTCTTCCTCTTTGGGAGTATGGACCAAAATTCTTTTTGGGGTGCAGAAGGTGGGAGTTCTGGCTTCTATAACTGCTTATCTGCTAGACATAGGCATTGGCAGGAAAATCTATAACTGTAGTCTGTTTCTATCTTCCTCTAGTGGGAAATGGTTCTTAAACAGAGTCTACTTGCAATTAGCAATTGTAAATATACTGCCTATTCTTAATATTTGCAGATTCTATAATTGCTAAATGGCCTATTTGCTAAAATGCAGAGCACCAGAGTCAATATGCACAGTCCCTTTGTTATTTCAGAGGTCTGTGCAGAGAGGCAATACACCTGTTCTTAACTAAGGTCAAGACACAGCTATTTCATTTTTTAAGCTATCCTACAATCTATTGTTGGCCTACTTTTATTTATGTACTTTTTACTCGTAAACTTACCATTTGAAGTACTTTTCATGCTGTCAAGTGTTCTTAAGAAAAAAAAAATCTCTATGCTTCTCTCAGATAAAATGTGTTGGGTGAGTTTTGTTTCAGGATAAGCTACAGTGAGTGCTGTTGATTGTGAGTTTAGTGTTGAATAGCAATGCATATAAATAGTATGTCTTCAGTCAGTTATATACAGAACAAGCTAATAAATTGAGAATTAACACAACAAATTGTGAGCAGAGACTTGCAGGCACCTAATTCTGTATTTCCTCTAGGATCAATCACTCATTCACCACTTTCATGTTCACAACTACTGTATAGAAAATAACTACTAGAATCAACTGTAATTTGTTGTATAATTAAATGAACCAATAAGATACCTACTACCTGATTTTCATTTTTCACGTTTAAGGAATGTTCCAAGCTCTGTGGAGAATTGTGTTGGTAAAATACTTTTATACCCTTAAAAAATTAAAATTTAAAAATACTTTTATACCCTTTCAGAGATGAAAATCAAATCACATTTTCTCTCATCTAAAAAGTTTTCCGAGACTTCGCATGCTTTAAAGGGTGAGATGCAGATTCCTTGGTGTGGCATTCATAAGAGATCACAAATTAATCTCTTCCTAACTCCGGAGTACTTCTGTTCATTCTCCCTTTCACTTCTACACATTGTGTTTCTTTTCCTTTGCAAGCTCTCTAGTCAACGTCAAGTTACCAAACTCAACACTTAACCATTTCCACATTTTAAATGTACTATATAATGTCTATCTATAATGGTTCAACTGCTGAAGTAAATAAAAATTCCAACTTCAGTGTGACTTTTTTCCAGGATAAATTTCTTTATTTGCTAAAGATTAGGTTAACACTTTCACTGATGTTTTATTTTTTCATTGTATTTTGTGGTTTCCATTTCTTCATGCTTATCTTCCTCTTTGTATTGGGAGCTTATGGTCTCATGACAGGCATACTATTGCAGATAATGTATATAGAACACAAATGGTGTTGGGAAAATTGGGTTTAGAAAATGCAGAAGAAGTACTGAAGCACTACATTTCCATTGCACACAAGAATAAACTCCAGATGGATTGAGGACTTGGATGTTAGACCAGAAACTATGAGATATTTAGAGGAAAATATTGGCAGAACTCTTTTCCATCTAAGTTTTCTAGGCATCTAGTATGACACAAGTCCAATTGCAAGGAAAACAAAAACAAAAACAAACATTGAGAAGCTTCTTGAAAGAAACCACCACCCAAACAAAGGGACTTCTTCTTCTCTCTCTCTCTTTTTTTAAGAGACTTTCTTTTAAAAATATTTGAAATTATTTATTTATTCCCTTTTGTTGCCCTTGTTTTACTGTTGTAGTTATTTTTGTTGTTATTGATGTCATTGTCAGATAGGACAAAGAGAAATGGAGAGAGGGGGAGAGAAAGACACCTGTAGACCTGCTTCACGGCCTGTGAAGCGACTCCCCTGCAGGTGGGGAGCTGGGGGCTGGAACCGGGATCCTTATGCCCATCCTTGTGCTTTGCACCACCTGCGCTTAACCCGCTGCGCTACCGCCTGACTCCCATAAAGGGACTTCTTACAGAATGGAGATGAAACATGTACTTCTTAAAAATTATAGGTTCTTAAACCAAGCTTACCTCAAAGTCAAATACTATTACTATTTTTTACTCAAAGTCAAAGACTATTATTAAATTTTAAACACAACAGATTGTTTTACTTTAGACAGATAGGTTCACACATTTTTTTAAGAAATAATTTTCCTAAAATGAGTATATTTACATGTTCTCCTCAGCTAACATAATGGGATAGTTTTTCCAGTTCTTAGTTGTTTTCCTCATAACAACCTTTTTTCCTCTTATAAATCTTATTCATTCATGTTCCCTTAAGTTTGCTTTGGAAATTTAACTGAGGAGTCATGGATTAGTGCAGAAAAAATTATCTTAAATGTCAATCCTGGAATTTTTAGACTAATATATTTTAGGATTTATTTTATTAGACTGAATGTTGTTCCCCACATCATTTGAATGATGGTGGGTACCATTTTGTGTTTCATATTGCTATGAAAATGATTTATTTATGTGTTCCTATAACTTAATGTGAACTTACCAAAGAACATATTGGAGAAAGAGGAATTTCTTAAACTAATATGGCAGTAGAACTAACTCTTCCTAATTCTTGAAATATTGAAAAAGTACTAAGCCTTCTTTCTTAGCACTTATGCTCCGAAAGAAGGAGTTCAGGAGTCCTTTAGAGGACAGCTTTGTTGAAGAACAAACAGGTGCCATATTTGAGCTACAAAGTACATAGTATCTAGTTACTCTGAGGTTATTTTAACTTGTTGGCTAGAGAACAGAGAAGTCCTCTAATTCAGCACTTTAATATTACCAGAGGGAATATTAAAAGGGTTTTCCAGACTTTGGGAAATGAGTATATTTAATGAGTATATTTAATCACTAGAGGCATTTTTTTAAGTATTGAAGACATCAGTTGTGCCCCCTGACTATAATTTCAGTAAGTTAAGATGATCAGCAAGACTCCAGATGTCCTTGAAAGTAAAAACTCAGAATCTTAGTTAAAACTGCATTTACCCTAAAAAAAAAAAAAAAAAAATCGGTATATTTACTAAAACAGAAGTACAGAAAACATTTTAACAATTTTGTCAAATTAGAGAGAATAAATGTCCTGATTCTAAGGTAAACAGTTCACAAAATCTAGTGGCTTTTTACTCATTTTTTAAATCTCAGATTCTTTCTCTGAGGTCCCATTCAGGAGAAATTTTTGTGTACGTACTCTGTCTAGTGTTTTTCTTAGATCAACTAACCTTATCTGTGATATCTAATATTTTTTTCATATTTTATTCTGTGCTACTGGTAGCAAGTAATTGTCGGGTTGCATCGAGGAGGAGAAAGAAGAGACCGGAGCGGAGCAGGACCACAAATCTTTATTTACATGGACACCCCAGAAATGGGCAAGAGCAGAGTGGTTTAGGCCACGTGGAGCTAGCAAAATGGCCACCTCTCACTATGCCTAGCAGCCCTTCTCTGGGTCAGGTCCTGGAAGAGAAAAAAAAGAGAAAGTGCAAACAGCAGACGCTTTTATGGGAGAATTCCAGAAGTGGCAAGTCGGGACAGGATTGGCTAGGAAAGGGGGTGGAGAAAACAAGGCATTCTGGGAAGGTAGACAGCTTCCATAGCAACAGTTGCTAGGGTTTCAGCTCACCTGGGAATGGGCGATACCCTGAGGGGGTAATATGGTGGCAGAGGAGTCACTTTAAAACAAGGCAAAAGATTGATATGTAAATAATAACACTCACATGGACATATGGTGGTTTGTGGGTCCTGCCTAACTCAACCACATCTGTACGATATCCCAACAAGTGATGGTGTCAAGATAACTGGATACACCCAATTTTTCTTTATCAGGTAATGAACATTTTATCTCTAGAGACATCAGCTTCCTTCTTCTTCTAGCGTTTGCCCTTCTTCCGTAGCCAGTCAACAGCGTCAGGTTGAGCCTGATGTCAAGTTTCGAGACCTCCTTTGAATCTGGAGAGGTGGCAGTCGTTGACTATGTGGGTCATAGTCTGTCTGGAGCCGCAGGGGCAGTTCGGGTCGTCTCTGGCTCCCCAGCGATGGAACATAGCGGCGCACCGGCCATGGCCTGTTCGATAGCGATTGAGGAGGGCCCGATCATAACGTGCCAGGTCAAAGCCGGGTTGACGCTCGCAGGGGTCTGTGATGAGGTGTTTGTTCTTGACCTCAGCTGACTGCCAACTCTGTTTCCAAGAGTCTGGAACAGAGAAGTTCAGTGTAGGCGTAGGGGACCAGATTGGGTGACGAGAAGTCAAGCGTCGGACAGGGTGGGCGAAGATCTCCGCGTATATTGGCAGGTCCGGTCGAGCGTAGACGTGGGAAATGAACTTAGATGATGCCGCATCCCGACGAATATCTGGCGGGGCGATGTTGCTAAGAACTGGCAGCCATGGAACCGGGGTGGAACAGATGGTTCCAGAAATTATCCTCATGGAGGAATATAATACTGAAATGTTATTAATAAAAATTCAATGTAGGTAGTCAGTGGTAGCTCAGTGCGTTAAGCGCACGTGGGGCAAAGCGCAAGGACCAGCATAAGATTCCCAGTTCGAGCCCCTGGCTCCCCACCTGCAGGGGAGTCGCTTCCCAGGTGGTGAAGCAGGTCTGCAGGTGTCTGTATTTCTCTCCCCCCCTCTCTCTTCCCCTCCTCTATCCATTTCTCTCTGTCCTATCTAATAATGACGACATCAATAACAACAACAATAATAACTACAACAGCAATGAAAAACAACAAGGACAACAAAAGGGAAAATAAATATAAAAAAATTTTAAAGATGGAGATTGTTTACCAAGTAACAATTTTTATTCTCCGTGTGAATATGCTTAATATATATATATATATATACTTAACATATAATACTCACCATACATATATAATTACTTATATACTTAGAAATTACTTATAACATATAATACTTATATGTTAGTTATATAAACTTATGTTATTTATATAACACTACATATATACTTTGCATATTAAATATGTGAAAATACTTAACATAGTTGAGCTGGAAAATTATTAAGAAAGTTCTTTTTAGAGTACCTATATTTTCCATAATTTAAAAAAATATCTAATTTTAGTGAAGAGCATGCTACTTGAAAATATTTTTAAACATTTCTTTTTGTTTTTGTTTTTGAAACTTAAAAGGGAAATATTTAAATATTACAAGTCAAAACCAGTTTAGGTGAAATGTAAGAAGCTCCAGCTTTATTGCAAAGTTCAAATTTTAAAGAAAATGTCAAGGAAAAATGCAAGTGATACATAAAAACAAAAGTATTGATTGTTGATAATGTAGTGACCAGTGGTGTCATATTTGTTCAATGCTGAAACCCTATTTCAACAACTTTTGTCATGTTTCATTAGCAGCTTTTTATACTAAACTAATTTTAAAAGTCATTGCTGCATAGTGCCCATACCTATTTAAATATTAATACAAATAGAGACAGACACAAAATAATCAGTTACTACACACTATGTTTTAATCACAGCTAATACAAAGCTTGTGGATTTGATGAAACATTCTCAAAGGTTTGAAGATCTGTAGTTGAGAATTTGGGGTATGTCTTAAGGAAGGTGAAATTTAATTGCAAGGAATATGGGGTTCTAAAATGTTAGGGAGCATTGAAGACATCTGGAGAGCTTATTAAAACGCAGATTATTGGATCAGTACCTTCAGTTTCTTTTTCCTTAGAACTGGGGTGAGATCTAAAAAAAACTATATTTCTAAGGAGTTTCAGAAGTATGCTGCTGTTTCTAAGGAGTTACAGTTTAAGGGTCACTTATTAGGAAAAATATAGAGGAATTCTACAGGCCGAGATTCCAGCCATAGAAACTGGAGTTTACTTGATAGACTTGAGATACTGTAGTCATCATACTATTGCCATCTTCTTCAAATTATTAAATCTGTTTACATGTGGCTTTAATAATTTTAATTAGATTTTATATGAATTCTAAGTGATTGTAGCAAATTGTCTAAGTGCAAATCAATTCATACATCTAATAAATTCATTTTATAATCTATATCTCAATGACCTTTTAATGGCATGCATAGGAAGATGAGTATCACATAACTACTATGATTTCTGTAATGAAAATCTAGTCTTATCTAGATTGCATGTATCTGCATAGCATACTTCAGTTCTAAGCATGAGTTCATGTAAATATTTGTGATGCCTCTATGACTTGTATAGAGGATTATAGTCATTTCAGTTGTATTCCCTCTACTGGACATCCACTGAATGTTTCATCTGATTGATAAATTCCTGCCAGAGAATTAACTCAAATTATCATCACAGTTTCCTTTTTAAAGGCTCTTGTCTTCTTCATTGAAACAATGACCACATTGCTGCCACTTATTTGGTTTAAGATCTATTTATCTGATACACAGGGACCACAGTGGTGCACCAGTTTGAAAGGAATACTATCATACCCAAAGACTCAGGTTCGATCTCAGGTCCTCATCTGCAGGGCAAAAGCTTTAGAAGCAGGTGTTGCAGATGACTGACTCTCTCTCCCTCTCCATCTCCCCTCCCTGCTCAACTTCTTTCTGTCCTATCAAAAAAGGCAGAATATAACTATGTATCTGATGATATGACTAAACAACCTGTGACCCAAATGATTGAGAGTATAGAAAGAATCAGTAACAAAGTATGTGTGTGTTGATATTTCCCTGTTTTAAATATTTAATGTGTAAGTCCTTCTAAAATATAATACCCAAAGTACTATAAAACGCATATAACACTATATTCTGTTTAAAAATTCTTCTAAATATTGCCACCATTATTATTACTGTTGCCAACAGAGTCATTGCTGGGGCTCCTTGCTGGCAGAATGACACCACTGCTCTTAGCGGCCATTTTTCCTTTCTTTATTAATAGAGACCGAGATGCTGAGACCCCTGCTCTTCTCATTCTGGTGACGCACTTTTTTGTGTTAGGGTGCTATCATTTCTTAGAAAATAAGTGAACATAGTATCGCATTCACTTTACCCTTTGTGACTTAGGGTAGATAAGGGTGGTAAAAGGTTAAACTATTCTAGAATAAAATAAAAACTGACTACATGGGAGTCTGGCGGTAGCGCAGCAGGTTAACCGCACAGGGTGCGAAGTGCAAGGTCCAGCATGAGGATCCCAGTTCGAGTCCCCCGTTGGCTCCCCACCTGCAGGGGAGTAGCTTCACAGGCGGTGAAGCAGATCTGCAGGTGTCTATCTTTCTCTCCCCTTCTCTGTCTTCCCCTCCTCTCTCCATTTCTCTCTGTCCTATCCAACAGTGACAATAATAACCACAACAAAGATAAAATAGCAAGGGCAACAAAAGAGAATAAAAAAATAAAAATTTTTAAAAAACTGACAACACTCAGTATAAAATATGGCTAGACATGTAAGCAAAAGATACTTTGTAACAAAAATATACATATTGGATATTTTCTAAAGCAAGTATGAAATTTAAATCCTGAATAAAGAACAGGCCCCAAAAGAACTGATGATTGGTCTTTGTCTGGAAAGCAAATAAAAAACTATTTAAGTTTATCTTTCCTTATCATTGACAAGAAGCATGATAAATGAATAAATTTCACTTTACATACGATTTACTTGATAGCATTACAGAACCTAATTTTAAAGCTGCTTCTCTCAGTGTCCATGATAATGTGACCTGTTGTTGTTGCCCGAGACACAGAAAAACCCCTCCTTGGAATCAATTTAGATGTCCCTCTGACAGCACAGACATGACCTTGCCTGAAACTAAAACATAATAGGGTTAAGTATAGGCCAGAAAAAAGACCCTTTTGTAGGGCCAGGGTCCTTTCACTACCCAGAATATGCGGGAAAAGTCTATCATTCTACTGTCTTCCATTTTGCTGTTCCTTTCCATTCATTTGCACTTATATTCGACCTTTTTACACAGTCTGCAATTTCCTCCTTCCTCAGTGATAATTTTTTTTAAGGCGATGTTGAGGATATCAAATGTCTGTAGCTTCTGGATATTTGAAGAGACAGTTATTTTCCCCGCTTCCTACTTGTAAAACAACTTTGCAGGCTACAAAGTGAGTGGCTGGAATGCCCTCTTTTTTAGTACTTGGAATATGTCATTCCACTCTTTCCTTGTGTCTTGGCTTTGGGAAAGGAAGTGTGATGGGGACTTGATAAGTCTACCTTTGTATGGCACTTCTTTCCTTTCTCTAGAACCTTTCAGATTGTGGAGGTTGACATTGAGGTTTCATAATTTTACAAGGATGTGCCTCTGTCTTAGGCATTTTGCATTCATGTCGCTGAGTGTGTGCTCTGCCTCTGGCATAGGTATCCTCTGAAGATTGCCTGAGTGAGGACACTTCTCAGCTACAATTTCTCTCAGATGGTCTCTAGTTGTCTGACCCTTCCTCATCCTCAGATATTTCTGTCACACTTGCATTCAACCTTTTGACAGAGTCTGCAATTTCCCAGAATGGCTTCCTTCTTTCTAAACCTTTGCTCTCCCTCATCTCTGCATGGACATGTGGGTTAGCTCTTCCTTCTAGACTAGAACTTCTCTTCTGCATGAGCGTCTCTACCTGCTAAGCCTTCCCCCAGAGCTTGAACTGCACTCAGAGTGTCTTTCAACCCTGTGGTTGTGATGGACGTTCTCTGTAGGGCCATGGTCCTCTCATTACACAGCAGGAATAACAGACTCCTGCTGTACATTGATCTTACTCCCGTTGTAGAAATCTCTCCCTCAGGTATGAACTTGTAACATTTTAATTACTGGCTTAGCACCTTTTGATAGGCCTGAGATAGTTTATTATGAAGACAAGGGCAGTGATAAAATCAAACAAACAAACAAAAAACAACCAAAAATTCAGCCAAGCCTAGGAGGGGAGTAGAGACACTTGTAGCACTAGCCCACCACTCAGGAAGCTTCTCCTCTGAGGTGGGCTCGGTGGTTGTGTCAAACCCTGGTCTTGGCACGTGCTCATGTGTCTGGCTTCTGGGTTTGTTACCCCTGAGCCCTGCTAACATGTATTCAGTATCCCAGGCTAATGGAATCTGATGGAGATGCTCACAAGCCACAGCCAGGGAGAAAGTGCACTGACTTTGGGGGAAGCTCAGTTGGAGACAAAGCAGAGGCCATGTCATCAGTGAGGGAGGCCTGCATGTCATGGCCACTGTGATGTGTGTGTGCAGCAGGCTCTGTGCCTCCAGACACTGTGAGCTCTGGCTGCCCCTCCCTTGAGAATGCAGACTGTAGGTTGGGGCAGGAAGCCAGGTGGGCTGTGCTGGGTAGGACCTGTGGCTGGGGTGACCCCCAGGGACACAAATGAAAAGAAAGCACCAAAAGGAGACCAATGCAAAATCACAATTTATTTCACATTCTATTAATGCATAATCATAATTTATTTCACATTCTGGGAGGCCCTCTCTGGGGCAGCGGGGTCTTCAGCGGCAGACAGTTCAGAGGCAGCAGGGGCCCTGGCCTCAGCGGGATGCAGGGAGCATCTCTCTCTCAGCTCTCGGCCTCCACCTGCAGAGGAGACAACAGGCCTCTGAGATCTGCATTTATGGGTGACCTCCTCCCCCATGCCCACTAACTCACCAGGCCATGCGAGGGGCCCTGTTTCCTCATGTCCTGAGCGGGTGGACACGTGTCCTGCCACCCTTGTGGGGACCCAGACAGCAACCGCAACAAAGCCGCAGGAGACAGTTCAGCAGCCTGCGGGCTGCCCCATGGCGGATGGGGATCCAGGTGGCAGAGGGGCTGCTGGCCTGTGCGCCCTGGCCCGAGGGGGGGCAGCTCTTCTCCCCAGGTGCTGGGGCTGCTGCAGAGGGGGAGGGGCCGGAGGCAGGGCAGCTGCCTTGTGGTGTGTTGGGAGGCACCGCTGGGGGGGCCAGGCTGGGGGTGGACGTGGACCTGAAGACAGGGAGACTGGAGCACTTGGAGGGTTGGCCAGGCTCCTGGGCCTCGTCTTGCTCCCAGGAGCCGGTGCGCAGAGCTGCTGGGGCAGACACACACCTCCTCCTGCTCCTGCTCCTGCTCCTGCTCCTGCTCCTGCTCCTGCTCCTGCTCCTGCTCCTGCTCCTGCTCCTGCTCCTGCTCCTGCTCCTGCTGGCCCTCTTCTTCATACTTGGCAGCAGGCTGGAAGGAATGGACTGCTCAGCTGGGGCTGGTTCATCGGAGGAGGTGGGTTCCCTGTAGGCTTCCATGGGTCCCATGCCATGGGTCACCCATGGGTGGCTCAGGATCTCTGGCCAGCCAATTCGCTCCTTGGGGTCAGAGTTGAGCATGCGGTGCAGAAGGTGTTGGAGCTCCTGGGAGAGCTGGGGCTTCCTTCTGAATAGAGTCCAGATGGGTCGTTCCTCTGGCAGGTGACCTTTCACCATTTCATGCAACACCACCCCCAGGCTCCAGATGTCCACCCCGGGGCCGTAGGTGCCCCCCGTCACTATCTCGGGCGCCATGTAGCCTAAGGTGCCCTGCAGGCTGTCCATGGAATGCTGGAGAAAATTGCCACTCAGGCCAAAGTCCGTGATCTTGATGCGGTTCAGGCTTTGCACGAGGATATTCTCAGGTTTGAGGTCCCTGTGTGCGATTCCTTTGGCGTGGCAATATTCCATAGCCGAGGCCAACTGGCGGAACACCCTTCTGGCCTCCTCCTCCCTCATGGGGCCCTTGCGGCAGAGATAGTCCCGCAGGTCTCCCCCCCTCACGTAGGGCATGACCAGCTGCAGTTGGAATGCCCTCTCTATGGTGCCCAGCAGGGGCAAGATGTTGGGGTGGCTCAGACCTCGCATGACGTTGCACTCGTGACGCGCCATCTCCAGGCCTGTCTGCCCCAGCATCTTCATCTTCTTGATGACAACTTTTCTGCCGCTCTGAAGATGGCGGGCCAGCAGGACGACAGAGAAGCTGCCGGCCCCAAGGGTGCTCAGGACACAGAAGTCGTCCTCGGCCATTCCCTCTCCCAATGGAGAGGTCTTAGGCCGAGCCATAGACCTAACTACACTCACTGGACTAACTAGGAACTCTAAGCTAGGACTGTCACTACCAAAAAACAACAACCGAGTTCTAACTTACCTTCTACTCTTACTGGCTCTACCCAAAACAGGGGTAGTCAGACTAGAATGCGCTAGGGCTATCCTAGATAACTAAGGGGAGGGGGTGAACAAGGGAAGGGGGGAAAGGCAAAGAGGAGAGAAAAGAAGGGGGGGGAGTAGTGGGTGGGGTAGGGGGAGAGGGGGAGTGGGGAGTGGGAGTGGGTATCAGGTAGAGTGCAGGGATGGAGAGAGGGGAATCAACAGAGCGAGAACCGAGAGCGAGAGCGAGAGCGAGTGTGTGCGAGTTGAGTGGTGGTGCGTAAGCTAGCTGGGGAGTCCGCCACAGGTCACTACCAAGAGCTTCCAGGGCATATGGACAGCAAACCCACCTCAGACGCGGCTTTTTATAGGTTTCTGGTTGGTCACAATGGCCCCCAAGAGGTCACAGCAGCAGGGCGGGGCAGCGATGGCCAGGGCGGGGCAGTGATGGGCAGGGGTCACAGGAGGTCAGCCACAGGTCTTCCCCTTCATGGTAGAAAAGCTGATACCTTTAATATCATAGGGACCTGGCTGTGGTCCTTATATGTACGGCCCTAGGACCCTAAATCTTTGTGTTTCTGGGGGTGACTAGAGATTAGTAGTTACTGAATAAAATCTGTAGGACCTTTAGGACACTTTCCATATCCATTTGGAAAAATCTGTGATCACCTTTGCCTGAAAACCTCTTCCTCTGTTTGAACGAAATGGCTCCATCACACTGAAACCCATGCCCTTGTTTAGGACATTTAGGGAACATAGGAAAGATGGGGAATAAGTAAGCTGACGCCAGTTTGCCCAGCACAACATTCGCTCCTTGTGAATGTTGCATGTGTACTTGAGAGGATGCGTGTTTATCTCATCTGAGGTGGACAGTTCCGTATATATAGATGAGGTTCATTTTATCTATGGTTTCATTTAAGATCACTATCCCCCTATTAATTTTTTGTTCTGATGATCTGTCCGCTGTGATTGCTGTGTTAAAAGCTCCTACTGTTGGGAGTCTGGTGGTAGCACAGCGGGTTAAGCGCAGGTGGCATGAAGCTCAAGGACCTGCTTAAGGATCCTGGTTCGAGCCCCTCCCCCTGCTGGCTCCCCACTTTCAGGGAAGTCACTTCAAAAGCAGTGAAGCAGGTCTGCAGGCGTCTCTCTTTCTCTTCCCCTCTCTGTCTCCCCTCCTCTTTTCAATTCTCTTTGTCCTATCCAACAATGATTACATCAATAATATCTGCAACAATAAAAACAACAAGGGCAACAAAAGGGAATCAATCAATCAATCAATATTAAAAGAAAAGGCTCCGACTATTGTTGTGTTATGGTTCATGTCTCCCTTAAGTTCAGTAAGTACTTGTTTCATATATTTGGGTGCACTTGAGTTTGGGGCATATATTTTTATGAAGGTTACGTCTTTTTGTCAGGTTAGTCCATTGAACATCGTGTAATGTCCCTCTCTGTCCCTTCCTTTACCTGAACATCTGGTTTATCACAAAGCAGAGCAGCGGTCCCTTCGCTTATTTTGAGAATTAGTATCTGGGAATAGCCGGCTCCAGCCGGGACACTGTCTCCGTTTCTCTTGTCTTTGGATGTGTGTTGTCTGAAGACATGTAGTGGGTGGATCCTGTTCTTTACTCCTTGCCAACGTCTCATGTGTACTTCAGCCGTATGTGTGTTTCTCTCTTCTGAGATGGAATGCTCTGTGTATACTGATTTTGTCCATATCATTTATGGTTTCATGTAAGGTCACTCTTCTATTGATTGTTTTTTCTTCTTTTCTTTTCCTGATGATCTCTCTGCTGGGAGTGATGTTTTCAAATTCCCTCAACTTACTGTGTTGTTGTTCATATGTCCCTTAAGTTCAATAAGTAATATTTCAGAATATTTATTTATTTCCTTTTTGTTGTCCTTTTTAAATTATTGTTGTAGTTATTTTTGTTGACATTGTAGTTGTTGGATAGGACAGAGATTAATGGAGAGAGGAGGGCAAGACACAGAGGGGGAGAGAAAGGCAGACACCTGCAGACCTGCTTAACAGCCTGTGAAACGACTCCCCTGCAGGTGGGGAACCAGGGGCTCAAACTGGGATCCTCACGCAGGTCCTTGCGCTTTGTGCCACCTGTGCTTTTCCGGCTGTGCTACGCCCAACTCCCAAAGTAATTGTTTTATATTTTTAGGTGCACTTGTCCTTGGGACATACATATACATACACATACACATACACATACACATACACATACACATACACATATACATGTTTATGATGGTTTTGTGTTTTTGTTGGATTAATTCATTGTAAGTTATGTAGTGTCCCTCTCTTTTTATCAGAAACCAGAATAGCTCTCCTCCACTGTTTTGTCAATTATTATCTCTGGATAGATTACTCCAGCCTTTGACATTAAGTTTCCAGTTATCGTCTCTTTAGACGTGTGCTCTCTGAAGACATTTATGGTATGGTTCCTGCTCTTTCATACAGTTAGCGACTCTGAGACTTTTGACAGGTGTATTTAGGCCGTTCACATTTAGGGTATTTGTTGCTCTGTGTGGTTTGATTATGTCCATTCTCTGTTCCTTGTTTTTATTGAAGTTATTATAAGTGTAATAACTAACATTTTGTATATGAGAAAGTCTTATTTAATTTGATCTCAATTAACAAACAGTTGATAGAACTGCTATGTCCTTTAATTCCTTTTCTTGCTTTATTATTCTTTCCTATATTTAATGTGTTCTTAGTTCTAATCTACTGCTATTCAGCTCACAGCATGCATTCCTTTTCTTCCTCCTTGCTAATGGGACTCATCTATAATTTTTATAAGGTGAGCTTGAGAATAGCAAATTTCTTTAGCTTTTGGATATTTGAAAATAGCATTATTTCTCTCTTATATTTAAAAAACAGTTTTGTGGGCTAAAAATTTGTGGCTGGAATTTCGATTTTTAGTACTTGGAATATTTCATTCCACTCTTTCCTCGTATTTTGTTTGTGAACAGAAGTTTGATGCAAACTTGATAACTGTACATTTGTATGTAATTTATTTCCTTTTCCTATCAGCCTTCTAATAATTTTCCTTTTCATAATTTCTGATTGATGTGCATGGATGTGCCTTGGTGTTACTCATCTTGCATTCATGGTCCTGAGTGTGTGTTCTTCTTCTCGAATAGGTACATTCTGAAGATTGCCTAAGTAAGGATAATTCTCAGCTAATATTTCTCTGAAAATGGTCTCTGATCCTTTGACCCTGTTCTTATCCTGAGATACTTCTATCACACTTAATTTCAACCTTTGGATGGCGTATGCAATTTCACAGAGAGTTGTTTCTTTATTTCTAAACCTTTGCTCTTTCTTATCTTTAAATTGAAAAAGTGGGTTACTTGTTACTTCTAGATAATAAATTCTTTCTTCTGCATGAGTGAGGCTACTTCCTAAGCCTTTTACCTGAGCTTGAACTGCACTCAGAGTGTCTTTCACTCCATACAGTTTTGATTGAATTTCTTTTATGCTTTATAGCTTCTTAGAGAACTTTGTTCTGAGTTATTATTTGTGTTTCTTAATTCCTTAGTGAAATAATCCTTCAACTCTTAAGTATGTTTCTCCATACTATGTTTAGATTCTTGGGAAATCTTCATAGTACTCTTTCTGTAGTCTTTCTATGATACTCTCTCTACATCTATAATTTCCTGAAGTCCTTCTGCTTCATTTTTTACTTTTCTGATATATCATGGTTTGCTGTTTATTTCTTCTATTTTTGTATTTATGCATTGATTGTGTTGGTTATTGCTGTCCAGCAGTTGGTTCAATCATTATGGTCTCTAGGCTTTTCTTTGTATGTTTGATGGCAAAGGGGTAAGGGTGGGTTTTGGGCTTACTTCTGGTTACAAATGCTCCCTGTTTTCATGTGTGTCTGTGTGTGTGTGCACACGCACATGTATGTATGTATGTCTTTGCTTGAAATTCAGAAGTCTAAAGCCCCTTTGTCAAGGAGTATAAAAATGTAGGTCCCTTCTCTCACCACCTGCCTTGTATGTTTCCTTCACTGCTTACTGTATGTAGTTGGATAGTAGCTCTGCATAGTGTTGGATTCCTGTATTGGGCTTCAGTCTCACACTCTCTCTCACTCCAACAACTTGTGTGAGCACACACTTGAGGCTATGGTTGTCTCAGCGGACGTTGGTGGACTTTTTTCAGGTCTATAGTTGTAGTAATTTTTTGTTAGGAAATCCACCACAGAGATGCATTCTGACAAACTTTAGGACAGATTCAACTTGATTGTGGGAACACCTCATCAAGGAGAATTAGGTTTGGCAAGCTTTACTAAAGACTCTTTCTCTTAGAAAAGATATTAATCAAATCTAGGAGACTTTGAGAAGAATACATGTATGTGTGTGCGTGTGCATGTGTGTGTGTGTTTATAGATGAAATTGTGTCTTCACAGCATATTTTCATTTTAGAAACTGTCCCCCTCTTCACAACCTATGTGTTAAATGTGTTAAGCCAAAAAGGCATCAGGTAAGCACACATTAGTTTCACTAATAAAAAATGTTTTTGAGTATTCACAGAATGTATATATTCTATCACATCACATCTACTAATACAGAGGGCCTAAAAGAACACTGATATAAGATCCACACAGTGGCTGGCGCACCTGGTTAAGTACATACATTTCAATGCTCCAGAACCCAGGTTCAAGTCCCTCATGCCCACCTGCAGGGGGAAAGCTTCGCAAGTGGTGAAGCAGGGCTGCACTTCTCTCTCTTTTTCCTCTCTCTTTTACTTTATTTTTATTATTATCTTAATTTATTGGATAGGGACACCAGAAATGAAGAGAGTAGGGTGAGAGAGCAAGGGAGAGGGAAAGAGAGACACATGCAGCCACGATTGACCATTCACAAAGATTTCTCCCTGAAGGTGTGGATCGGGGACTTGAACCTCAGTGTTTTTTTAAAATATTTATTTACTTTCCCTTTTGTTTCCCTTGTTGTTTTTTATTATTGTTGTAGTTATTGTTGTTGTTTTTACTGACGTCATCACTGTTAGATAGGACAGAGAGAAACAGAGAGACGAGGGAAAGACAGAGAAGGGGGGAGAGAAAGGTAGACATATTTAGACTTGGTGAAGCAACTTCCCTGCAGGTGGGGAGACTGGGGCTTGAACCAGGAACCTTATGCCAGTCCTCTTAAATTTTTCCTTTAAAAACTAATTGTTAACAAAATTCAGATAGTAAATTATATAAAAGCTCTTATAGATGTGTTGATGGTGAAAGTATTTATTAATTTCTTTCACTATATTCAGAAAGTATTAATATATAATAGATGAAACATCTTGTCATCTATATGATTAGTGATTCATTTTACATAATATAATCTGAGTTGTGCAGTTCAGAGAATCACAGTAGCTTTTCTGGCAAAGACTTTCCCCTACAGTTTCGTGAGGATCTGTGTTTGACTTAAAATATGTACATTCTGCTACAGGCAGATTCTAGCATCATGCTGCCACGCAACTGTGTTAAAGCTCCCATGACTCCAGAGTTTTTTCTTGCTTTACTTTCAGATAAAAGGCTTTTGTCACACACAAATTAGTAGTGGTTTCTTTTTGTACAGTGATTTGTTACTTTCACATTATATAGCCTTTTCTTTTGACAATTGCCACTGAACACGTAACTTTCACAAGGTACTGTTCTAAATACTAGAATAACTACAATAAAGACAATATTATTCCACTTATTGTTGAACTTATACTGATCACAGTAAAATCCACCAACAAGTCCACACATATGAATCAAGGGGCTGGGACATAAAATAGTAAAGAGAAAGGAAAGGAAAGGGCCCAAGGTGAAGGTGTTAACTATAGAGTAGTCAGAGATACCTTATGATTTGTAACCTTTATAATCCTAACATTTTTAAAAGAAAAACTCCAAGTTGACTACTTAATAGTTAAAATTCTTGGTAGTGAATGAGAAACGTTATTAGCAGAAATTGTCTTTTAAAGTATAGCCTATGACTATGAAGATTAAGTAATGATTATGAAAAAAGATCCTCATGCCTCCAACATCAAGATCCCAGGTTCAATTCCAAACACTACTACTTGACAGAACTAAGCGGTGCTGTTTTTAAAAAAATAAATGAATTGGTTAAAGAGTAGGAAAACTATCAGGGCAGGGGATGGGATACGGAGTCCTGGTAGTAGGGATTGTATAGAATTGTACCCCTCTTAACCTATGGTTTTGTCAGTGTTTCCTTTTTATAAATAAAAATAAAAATAAATAAGTAAATTAGTGTAAGCAACTCCCAAACCACACTGGGTTTCCTGTTCTAATGTGCATCTATTCACAATCATTGCACAAATATTCTTTGAGTTTCTGTAATGTCTAGGTGTGAGATTGAAAAGGAAATAAAACCTCAGACACTGAAATATCTCTTTCTCTCATGCTGTCTTTTCTGCAGTAGGTCTAAGATCTAGGAATCATAGTGTACTTTTTTTTTACATATATGTACCTATGATGTCACTTTGTGCCTCCTCTAGATATGAAACTCATTTTCAAATTACAGAAAATGTTTTGCAAGTTTCTAAAACTGTAGTTTTTCATTTTTAACGACATTGTATTTCCATAAGAGATACCTTTAAGAGAATCGCCTTATTTAAATGGAATAACGTATAGAAATTTTCACATTATTGCAATTACTAAAGCAGTTTTTCCAGTTTTTTGTCCTGCAAAATAGTGATTATTACTGAAATCATTGTGAAAAATTAGTTTGCTTACCACAGTGGCATCATTACACATACTCACAAAAAAGCTACCATGTGTTCATTATAAATCTTTATGATTTGTACTTTATGTTTGACAACACAGTTATGATATTGTTTAAACATTATTGCTTAAGTTTTGAAGCCTATGTCAACCTGAGTGCTAAGATGACATCACTAGGAGAATACTGAATATCAGTTTTGTTTTTAGCAGCAAAATATCTGCTACATGAAATCACCCAAGTATACAGATAGACACCTCACAATTACAGGTATATACATTATATTTATTATATTTATATAGCAATATGGAATTATAGCATGATTATTATTTTCACTGAACATCTACTAGGTACGTTTTTCACTTGCCTTTCTTTCATCTTTGAAACCTCTAAATTAACTATTTTTTCCATCTGTAGGGAACAAGTTTCACTTTTATTAAATGAGACTGTACTTATAAGAGAATCTCTTCCCCTGTGTAGCAGCATGCTGCAGGTTGTGATTCTAAGAGTAAAATTTAAAAAAAGTTTTCCTTTTTTCTAACTTCTTGTGTTTTGCTATGATTTTTGCACTTCTGAGGCAAGCATTGTCAATATTGTTTCTTAAATATGAGATGTTTGAAACTCATTTTCAGTTTCTTAAATCACCCCTTATAGCAGATCTTTGGTTAAATATGAAACTTCCCAGGAGAATTTTCTTTCCAAACCAGTAATGCCCAAGTTCTGAGAAGTAGAATCTAAGACTTCCCTCTGTGATGCAGTTCTTGGGTGGAAGCCTTCCCATTGCCCCAAAATCCAGGTTACTAGAAATAATGAACTTGGCTCCCTTCCCTCATCATCCTGTCCCTCTGTATCTCCCTGTTTTTCTGCTCAAGTGTACACATTGTATATATGTAAAAGTCCAATCACAAATAAATATTTTCACAGGCAATTCAGATATACATATTATGACTAATAATCCCTACCGGATTGTCAGTTTAGGGCTTTGTTCTGTATAAATAAAAATATATTTCTTATTTTAGATTATCACAGCAAAACACAATAGATTATATGGCATAAACAAGGCAAATTTAATTTTTATAAGTTCTAGACACCGGAAATTTATTCAGATTCCATTCGAAGTCTGCAAAATGATGCAAGTTTGCTGTGCCCTTACATGGTGGAAACAGTTATTCAGTTTCTTCAATTCTTTTTTGATAAAGACATTAGTTCATCATGAGAATCTCCACTCATGACCTAATCTTACCTCAACAAAGTTTCTTTTTTTTTTCCTTCAAATACATTGAGGATTGAGGCTTCCAAAAATAGATTTTTATGGAAAAACAAACTTTCAGTTCATGACACACTCAACCCTCCTTATTCCCTTTTTCCTCATCTAAGTTTAACAGGAAAGCAGTTTATGGACCAGTAATAAGGCTATAAAATATTTCACACATAAATATGTATAAATTATAGTAATTATTTCAAGTGCACTTAAATGTAGTTAATATAGCTAAGTTCTATTGAATTATAGCTAACACATTTGGATAGTATTTATCCTATTTAGTTTGTTGAAATTCTGTTCAGTGGTTACTGAGTCAAGTTGAGTCTACCTTGCATAGATAGAAAGAATACTGTTTAGTCAAGGGAGTCAGGCAGTAGCACAGCAAGTTAAGTGCAGGTGGTGCGAAGTGCAAGGACCAGCATAAGGATCCCGGTTCGAGCCCCTGGCTCCCCACCTGCAGGGGAGTCACTTCACAGGCAGTGAAGCAGGTCTGCAGGTGTCTGTCTGTCTCTCCCCCTCTCTATCTTCCCCTCCTCTCTTCATTTCTCTCTGTCTTATCCAACAACAACGACATCAATAACAACATTAATAACTACAACAATAAAACAACAAGGGCAACAAAAGGGAATTAATAAATAAATATTAAAAAGAATACTGTTTAGTCATAATATATCATTATGTATACTAATATTTGTTAGGGATTTTTTTCATTGTGTACTTAAGATCTATTGATCTATAGATTTCATTTCTTGTTGGAGGTGATTATGCTTAGTGAAATAAGTAGAGAGGAAAGACAGCTACTAGTTTTCAGCCATACATATTATCTAAAGAACTGATACATATTAAATTGCAAAAAAAAAGTGAACAAAGCAAGAAAAGGAAAGATAAGAAAAAAGCAGAAGCAAACGGACTGTTTTTGAGACTGGTAAAAACTGTGGTGGTTATCTTTGAAAGGTGGGAGAATGGGGACACAGAACTCTGGTGGAGAGTGTGGGGCGGAACCTCTCAATGTTGAAATCTTGTAACTCACTACAATCACAAATAAAATAGTAAAATAAATAAGTTACATTGAGAAACAATGTTTGTTATCTGAGTTTGGCCTTGGGATAATGGTAACTTGTCAGAACGAGTTAACAAGTTTTCTGTGCACCTATTTTCTTGAAGAAATTGTGGAAGGATTGATATAATTTAACTAAGAGTGATGAGAAATGGCTGGTGACACTGTCCGATTCCTGTGACTTTTGAAGGTTATTAATAATCTATTCAATAGGTACTTAGTATGATAGATTCGATATTCCACTTCTCCTTGTGTGAAATGTGCTAGTTTGTGTCCTTTAATCTATGGGTTTATTTAGCCTAGTGAGCTTTCTCTATCACCCCCAGAGTTCTCTTTAATGTCAAAATTCTTAAAATATTGTTAGGAACAATGTTTTATGTGTTCGGTATTTATTATTGTTGAAAATTGAGTACTGCATTTCTTGTGCTTAGGGAAGTGGCGCAGCAGTAGAAATAGGACGTGTGGGGCCAGGCAGTGGCACAATTGGTTGAGTGTGCAGAGTATAGGGTTCAAGACTCTGGTCCACACATTCAGGGGGAAAGTTTCACGCATGACAAAGCAGGGCTGCAGGTGTCTCTCTGTCTTTCTCCTTATCTCCCCTCTTGTCGCAATTTCTATATCTCTGTCTAATAATAAATTATTTTTAAAAAGAAGTTATTAAATAGGACAGAACAGAAGGAAGGAAGGAGGGAGGGGAAGAGGGAAGGAAGGAAGGGAGGAAGAAAGGAAGGAAGGAAAAGAGGCTGGATTTAATTGTGTGAGGCCAGAAACATACACACCAGAGTGATGCTCCAGTTCACTCTTTCTCTCTATCACTAGTAAAACTAACAATAACAACAAAAAAGTCTTTAAATAAACACTTTTTACAGGGTATTAATTTCCTAGGGTTGCCATAATAAATTACTAGGAAGCCGATGGTAAGAAACAATTTATTTCCTCATTGTTGAGGGCCAGAAGGCCATAATCATAGTGTCAGTAAGAAGTTACTCCTCCAAAGAGTCTAGAGAAAAATCTTCCCTTGTGTGGTTCATATGCTAGTGACTTCAGATATCCCTTGGTTTGATTTGCATAGCTTCAGAGCTTTCTGGGGGCTCTTTAATTGCCTTACTCCTTTGTCTCCAGGCCTCCTGCCTCTTTTAACATTTTTTGCCATTGGATTGAAAGTCCACCTGTGTGATATTGGATAATCACAATTTGTGATCTTTAACTTTAATACATGTACAATGATTATTTCTCTATACAAGTTCACTTTAATGACATTAAGTCATTCTGGTGGTATGCCTTTTGAGGAACCATGAGGCATACTTTAAATAGTCTGTTGACAATGTTTAAATAATGAAACTGGATTACTAGTAATTATTAATGTGCTATACAAAGTCAGAT
The DNA here is from genome assembly GCF_950295315.1 of Erinaceus europaeus. Lineage (NCBI taxonomy): Eukaryota > Metazoa > Chordata > Mammalia > Eulipotyphla > Erinaceidae > Erinaceus > Erinaceus europaeus. The sequence continues at coordinate 6,142,126 of NC_080179.1, forward strand.
CCCTATATCATCAGTATGAACATTTTTGAAATACAGAATCTAAGATCCCACGTTCATGAAATTTATTCAGATTTCCACTTTAGTAAGATCTTTATATGTCTTGAGTTTGAGGGGAGGGAGTGAAAAAGATTCTAGACTAAATGCTTGGAAATTATGGTACTATATAAATTTGTAACTGAAAGAAGCTAAGTGTTACAAGCTTCATGAAAATAAGTGGCAGGCAATTTACATAAATTGAAAAGCAAAGGAGGTGAGTAGTTTAATGAATTCAGAGAACAGAATTATGGCAATTTATACAGGAGAAAAACCTGATCAAGAGAATTAAATAGCAACATGAACAAGAAGAGCACACTATAAATAGAGTTGTCTACACAACAGGAATTAGCTCCATCTGTCTTTATCATCAGTTACATCTCCAGCAGATCAGAGTTCCATGGAAGTCTTGGCAAGTATGTACTTTTCCATGTGTTCCCTTGGCATTCCTTATTTGGTAGATGTGAAGCTAGTCCTTAGAATTTTCTAATCTAATTGATCCTCACGTACAGTTGATGCTGCTGTCCATAGACCACACTTAGAAAACCTTTTCCCGGGTCTGGGTAGTGATGTACCTGATTGAGTGCACATGTTACAGTGCACCTCATCACAGACCCCTGCAAGCATCAACCCAGCTTTGACCTAGCACCTTATGATTGGGCCCTCCTCAATCGCTATCGAACAGGTCATGGCCGGTGCGCCGCTATGTTCCATCGCTGGGGAGCCAGAGATGACCCGAACTGCCCCTGCGGCTACAGACAGACTATGAGCCACATAGTCAACGACTGCCACCTCTCCAGATTCAAAGGAGGTCTTGAAACTTTACATCAGGCTCAACCTGACGCTGTTGACTGGCTACGGAAGAAGGGCAAACGCTAGAAGAAGAACTGCACAAGGACCTGAGTTCAAGCCCCCAATCCTCACCTACAGGGGGGAAGCTTTGAGTGGTGAAGCAGGGCTACAGGTTCCTGTTTGCTTTTCTGTCTCCCCTTTCTACTAAACTTCTGGCTGTCCCTATTGAATAAATAAAGATAACTAAAAAAAAGAAAGGAGGAATACCAAAGGCGATCATTGGGGACCACAACAAGACAGGACTAGAACGACTTAAGGAGGAAAGGACTCCCCTAAGACTCACCAAATACAACTGTGAGTCTCCATTGCTACTACCCTCAGAGGCTGGACCAGCAGGGGTGAGGTCCTGTGCTGACACCCTCACAGAATGGGAGAAGATATTTATATGCCATACATCAGACAAGAGGCTAATAACCAGAATATATATGGAGCTTGCCAAACTCAACAACAAGAAAACAAATAACCTCATCTAAAAACGGGGAGAGGACATGGACAGAATATTCACCACAGAAGAGATCCAAAAGGCTGAGAAACACATGAAAAATGTTCCAACTCTTTGATTGTCAGAGAAATGTAAATAAAGATGACAATGAGCTACCACTTAACTCCTGTGAGACTGTCATACATCATCAAAGATAGCAGCAGCAAATGCTGGAGAGGTTGTGGGGTCAAAGGAACCCTCCTGCACTGCTTTGGGAATGTCAGTTGTTCCAACTTCTGTGAAGAACAGTTTGAAGAACTCTCAGAAGGCTAGAAATGGAACTACCGTAGGATCCTGCAATTCCTCTCCTGGGGATATATCCTAAGGATCCCAACACACCCATCCAAAAAGATCTGTGTAAACATATGTTCATAGTAGCACAATTTGTAATAGCCAAAACCTGAAGTAACTCAAGTGTCCAACATCAGATGAGTGGCTTTGCAAGTTGGGGCATATATATACAATGGAATACATATATACATATATACAAAATGGTGACTTCACTATTTTAGCCGATCTTGAAAAAATCATGCTAAGTGAAGTAAGTCAGAAACAGAAGGATGAATATGGGATGATCTCACTCTGAGGCAGAAGTTGAACAACAAGATGAGAAAACACAAGTAGAACCTGAACTGGAATTGGCATATTGCACCAAAGTAAAAGACTCTGGAATGGGTGTGTGTGGGGGGGGGGGGGAGGAGAATACAGGTCCAAAAAGGATGACAGAGGACCTAGTGGAGCTTGTATTGTTATATGAAAGACTAGGAAATGTTATGCAAGTACAAACTATTGTATTTACTGTCAAATGTAAAACATTAATTCCTCAATAAAGAAATTTTTTAAAAAAGTAAAAGAAGAAAATTGTCTCCCTGTGTCAGTGAGATAGCTTTTCTGGGAGAGTTGCCTGTTTTGCCAAGCATGCAACCCAAGGCTAAGTCCAACCTTTACCTCCCTGGGGTGGAGGTAGGGATTTCAGTGATTTATGTCTTTTTATTTCTTCCTTTGTCTCTGTCTCTGTCATGTCTCTCAGTCTGAAAAACGTTGGCCCAGAACAGTGAAGTCCACAAAAACAAGTACAAAATGACCTTTGACTTGAATATTTATTCTACTAAAATTATTTATGCAGATATGCTAATAAAAAAGAATGCTTCTTCTTCTTCTTCTTCTTCTTCTTCTTCTAGCGTTTGCCCTTCTTCCATAGCCAGTCAACAGCCTGATGTAAAGTTTCGAGACCTCCTTTGAATCTGGAGAGGTGGCAGTCATTGACTATGTGGGTCATAGTCTGTCTGGAGCCACAGGAGCAGTTCGGGTCGTCTCTGGCTCCCCAGTGATGGAACATAGTGGCGCACCGGCCATGACCTGTTCCATAGCAGGAGGGCCCAATCATAAGGTGCTAGGTCAAAGCCGGGTTGACACTTGCAGGGGTCTGTGATGAGGTGTTTGTTCTTGACCTCAGCTGACTGCCAACTCTGTTTCCAAGAGTCTGGAACAGAGAAGTTCAGTGTAGGCGTAGGGGACCAGATTGGGTGACGAGACGTCAAGCGCTGGACAGGGTGGGCGAAGATATCCGCGTAGATTGGCAGGTCCGGTCGAGCGTAGACGTGGGAAATGAACTTAGATGATGCCGCATCCCGACGAATATCTGGCGGGGCGATGTTGCTAAGAACTGGCAGCCATGGAACCGGGGTGGAACGGATGGTTCCAGAAATGATCCTCATGGAGGAATATAATTTGGAATCGACCAAGTGGACATGGGGGCTGCGGAACCATCCTGGGGCACAGTATTCTGCAGTGGAATAGCATAATGCCAGAGAGGATGATCGCAGTGTGGCAGCGCTCGTGCCCCATGAGGAGCTGGCCAGTCTTGCAATGATGTGATTCCTCGCGCCCACCTTTGCTGCAGTTTTTATGAGATGTTCGTGAAATGACAGGGTGCGATCGAGAGTAACGCCAAGATAGACTGGCTGGGCTTCATGCCGGATTCTCGTATCGCCAAGCTGCACATTAAGCTCGCACGAGGCCGAGGCATGGTGTAGATGGAAAACAGATGATACCGTTTTTGCAGCGCTAGGGATTAGTCGCCATTTTTTACAGTCATCAGATATCAGAGACATGTCTTTTGTGAGTGTTTCCTCGAGGATGTCGAACTTGGATGCCTGAGTTGCACAGCAGATGTCATCGGCGTAGATGAACTTCCTTGAAGAAGTTTCTGGGAGGTCATTGATGTAAATATTAAATAGCGTAGGAGCCAGAACAGAGCCCTGGGGGAGGACACTTGAGACAAGTCTCCATCTGCTAGATTTGTCACCCAGATGCACCCGGAATCTTCTGTTTTGGAGAAGAAACGATATAGTGTTGGCCACCCATGGAGGCAGGCATCTTGAGATCTTGACTAGGAGACCACGGTGCCAGACCGTGTCATAGGCTGCTGTGAGATCAACAAAGACAGCACCCGTCTTTAAATTCTTCTTCTATCAGCTTCCTAATAGTCAAGAACATACTTTGCTATTGGTTACTACTTTTAATCATGACATCATAGTTTATACGTAATTAATATAAAACAATATAAATGGTAGCATAATGACCATTTGCAACTCAATGCAGTTAAGTGATTGACTTACATTCTGGAACCTATACCACACATCTCATGTAATTTTCTAATAGTGTCTACAAAAAATGATCACAATTTCTTTGCCTTTACGTTGTAAAAACTTTTGTTTATGTTCATTTTTGAATCTAAAGAGCATTTAAACATTTTTTATCTATAAAATTGCATGTTTAATATTCTGAGGAAATGTTATACTTAGGTCCTTGAATTTGGTCCCCTTCTCAATAATATCTAGAGCTGATTGGCTGGAAAACTTATCGTTTCTCCCCAAATTTGTAAATAATTCCGGAACTACTACCCAAGACATGGCAAGCAAAAGCGACTCACTGCAATACTGTTTAATGAAAAAGATCTTTAACTTTGACTAACATACTGCTTCTGGGTAAGAGTTAGTGCTTTCAATTACCTTGTTTAGCTTATTAAAAATAGTTGTGGGGGGGGGAAGGAGGCGGCTCACCTGGTTAAGCACACATATTGGTAAGTGCAAGGATCTGGGTTCAAGCCCCAGCTCCTCACCTGCAGAGGTCTGCTTCACAAATAGCAAAACAGGTCTGCAGGTGTCTATACTTCTCTCTACCTATCTTCTTGCCCTCTCTCAATTTCTCTCTGCGCTACCTAATAAAAATTAGGGGGGGGAAATAGCTGCTTGGAGCAGTGCTGACGCAGTTCTGGCATCGAGCCCTAGCTATAACCCTGGCAGCAATAAAAATATAATAAAATTAAAAGTCAATTCAATTAGCAGGATGATCTCAAAGAAACAATAACTTTAACATTTTCCCTGTACATTTTTTAAAATGTAAAAAATGATGTTCTCTTATTTTTTTTTCTCCAAGGTTATTGCTGGGGCTCGATGCCTGCACTAGGAATCCATTGCTCCTGGAGGCCATTCCACCACCATCCCCCCTTTGGTTGCCCTTGTTGTTTGTGGATAGGACAGAGAGAAATGGAGAGAGGAGGGGAAGTCAGAGAGGGGAAGAGAAAGACAGACACCTACAGACCTGCTTCACCGCCTCTGAGGCAACCCCCCACCCCCTGCAGGAGAGGAGCCAGGGGCTCGAAATAGGTTTCCTGCACCAATCCTTGCGCTTTGCGCGCTTAACCCACAGCGCTACTACCCGGCCCTTCAATATTCTCTTGTTTTTACTGATCAAATAAGGTTCAATATTGATCCTCATTACTGAGAATTCATACAACTTACTTTTAATGCAGAGACATTTTAGTGTGTGAAAAAGCAGTAATTATCCCTGATAGAAATCCTAATTACCTGAGTAACTACGAGCATTGTAAATGTCATCTTGTCTATTCTTATCTAGGGAAATGATATTTTATTTAAAAACCTAATTATAATTAATTGCCATTGATTTGCAAAGACCAACTTTTCAATACTGATTTTGTACCAGGCGGAACTGGAGGATCAGTTACATAGTGGCAGGGTTGTTACTGCAAGCTGGACATGTTCATTACACGACCACCTCTGTATTGTGTGTTATGAGAGGAGGCCTTAAACGAGGGCAGATTTCTTGAATGAATATTAAGAGAACATTTTATGACATAACTGAAATTTATTAACTCTGTCACTCAGAAATAATTCGCTACAATGACAAACATTAACTTATTTGAATGAAAAGTGGTTTGGCTAATGTTTCAAATTGTGCTTCCCTTATTTGAATTACTTTAATTTTTTTAAATTACAAAGGATATAACTTAACTAAATTGGAACTGTTTTGAAAATATTCTAATATTTGAGTTTCAAGTGATTAAATTACCTTTAAAAACTTATAGTATTTTATGAGATGCTCCCAAGGTATACTACTATTAATGGCTTACAATTTTGGGAAATGTGTATATTTAAATTAATTCAAATGATTAGTGTATGAGTTTCCTTTTATTTTTATTATTCTTGTTTATCTGAAACTTTCAGTAAGAAGAATTAAAGCTTTCTAAGTGAACAAAAATCTACTTGACAAATGACATTAATATTCAGACAATTTTAGGGTGTTGGGCAGTAGCACAGTGGGTTAAGTGCACATGGTGTGAAGCGCAAGGATCCCAGTTCTAGTCCTGGTCTCTCCACCTGCGGGGATGGGGGCTTCACAAGCGGTGAAGCAGGTCTGCAGGTGTCTGTCTTTCTCTCCCCCTCTCTGTCTTCCCCATCCTCTCTCCATTTCTCTCTGACCTATCCAACAACAATGACATCAATAACAAATAATAATAACCACAACAACGATTATAAAAACAAAAAAAGGGCAACAAAAGGGAAAAATATTCAGACAATTTGTATCAAATGTATGTATGGTGATATATGCTTCACTGTTTCATAGGGAATATTAAGGGAATAAATGTGAACAGGATGTGATCTCTAGGATGATAAAATGAAGACACACCAAAGGGTCAGATGGTGGCGTACAAGCCCAAGGACTTGGGTTCGAGCCCCTTTTCCCTCCTGCAAGTGCGATGCTTCATAGTGAAGCAGGTGTGTGTCTTTCTCCCTCTCTAGCTCCCCCTCTCTTCTTAATTTCTTTCTGTCCTGTCAAATAAGACAGGAAAAAAAAAAAAAAGGAGTGGGGGGGGGCGATGGCAGCCAGGAATAGAGGATTCTGCGATAAGCCTGGAGGCAAAAATAAATAGATAAGTAAATAAATAATAAATATCTATTTTCTGTGACTGTGGTTTGTCTTGCATTTGAGTAGCCAACACCTTTTAAAGACGAAGTTTCGCTTGGCATTGCTCTTTAACCACAAGCTTAACCGCCTGGAACCAGGTTTCCTCATTTGAAAATGAAGACAATTCAATTTCTCACAAGATAGTTCTGATTAAATGAGATAAAATAGGAAACATTCTGTGGAAAGTATTATGAAAATTGCAGCACACTTGTCACTAATAAAATACAATTTTACAAGTTATATTACTCTTCATACTAAGAGTAAGCATTCTTTTTTCTCTTAGCATACTGGTAGATTTTTATATCCTGTAGTGCAGCAAATCAGTAATTCATTTTTATTCCAGATGAAGCCACTGGAGTGGTTAATTTACACAGACTACTAAATGGGGAAAAAACAGAAGAGATTTGTGGCTAATTAATTTGCTACTCAGAATTAATTTTTGTTCTCGAAAATTTCCCTTTCCTCTTATTGAATCATTATTTTTATATTACCCCCATTTCCACATGAGAGTGGGGTGAATTTCTTCCTGGGAAGAGCATGATACTGATGTAAACATGCTGTTTGTCAAACTGAACGTCTCAAGATGTAGTGGAAAAATTGACGATTTCATGGCAAGGTTCGTGACATCTGGAGTACACATATTGGAAAAGGAAACACACCTGGACCTTTACATAAGAATCACTGGGATTGGGAGTCGGGCGGTAGCACAACGGGTTAAGCGCATGTGATGCAAAGCGCAAGGACCGGCTTAAGGATCCCGGTTCGATCCCCCGGCTCCCTACCTGCAGGGGAGTCGCTTCCCAGGCGGTGAAGCAGGTCTGCAGGTGTCTGTCTTTCTCTCCTCCTCTCTGTCTTCCCCTCCTCTCTCCATTTCTGTCTGTCCTATCCAACAATGACAACAATGAAAAACAAGGGAAAATAAATATTTTTAAAAAAAGAATCACTGGGATTACATCATTGGTTAAAGGACTCAACACTCATCATTACTGAACTGAGTGAGAGCTGCAAGTCTCTTAAATATCAAATTCAGGAAGAATGGAAAGAGAGAGTTACTTAAGAATTATAAAGTAGTTAGATGCAGAAAAAAAAAGGAGAAAGAGAGAAAGAAAAAAGTCTGAAACCATGTGTTATTTAACTATCAAAAGCGTTGTACAGCAGTCAGTGAGTGATTTAAGGGACACGTGTTCTGATAGAGACCTCAGCATGTGTGCCTCTGTAAAGGTTGTTCTCTCTGCACATACATACATCCTTACATATTACATGTGCAAATGCACTCATCTTTGTAAATGCACAAATGCACACACACATTCCCTCTGCATAGGCCTGGAATCTCTATACTAAGTTCTTAGACTCTTTATTAACAAAAACAACAGCAAATAATATGTCTCCATGGAATTGTTTGACTGAATAAAATTTCTGGTGTACTAAAACATCCATATGAAAAGATGAATAATAACTAAGGACAATATAAATAACATGGGGCTGGGTGGTGGTGTGCCTGGTTGAGCTTACATGCTATAATGTGCAAGGATTTGGGTTAAATCCCCAAATCCCCACCTGCAAGGGGAAAGATTCAGGAGTGGTGAAGCAGCGTTGCAAGTGTCTCTCTCTCTCCTGCTCTCTATCTCCGCTTTTCCTCTTGGTTTCTGGATCCTCTACCCAATAAATAAATAAAGACAAGAAAAAATTATAAAATAAATAACATAAAGCCCATTTTCCTCTTATTTTATTTTTTTGTTATTTATTTTAAAAAAGGAGACATTAACAAAACCATAGGGTAAGAGGGGTACAACTCCACGCAATTCCCAACACCAGATCTCTGCATCCCATCCCCTCCCCTGACAGCTTTCCTATTCTTTATCCCTCTGGGAGCATGGACCCAGGGTCATTGTGGGATGCAGAAGGTGGAAGGTCTGGCTTCTGTAATTGATTCCCCGATGAACATGGGCGTTGACAGGTGGATCCATACTCCCAGCCTGTCTCTCTCCCTAGTGGGGAAGGGCTCTGAGGAATCGGAACTCCAGGACACACTGGTGGGGTCATCTGTCCAGGGAAGTCTGGTTGACATCATGGTAGCATCTGGAACCTGGTGGCTGAAAAGAGAGTTTAACATAAAAAGCCAAACAGATTGTTGAACAATCATGGACCTAAAGGCTGGAATAGTGCAGATAAAGAGTTGGGAGTCCTCCATTTTGTAGATAGCTAGCAGGCATATTTTAGTTATATTTCAAAGAGCCTGTGGCTATACTAGTTTTTTTTTTTTTTCCCTGAGCCTGAAATCTGATATGCAGGTGGATCCAAGTTATTGTCTGGGGAGGTGATGTCATGGCTGGAAAAGGGACAGAGAGCTCTCACATTTTCCTGTTTTTATGCAAATGCTTTTCCGACCCTCCAGGAAACTGAGTAAGTAGAGACATCTGAAGCACTTTGCACTACTGCTGTAGGGGGTTGGGAGCTCGAACCCAGGTCCTTGTACATAGCTTGGTGTGCTCTTCTCCTGTGCACTACTACCCAACCCCCCTTTCACTTCTTATTCAGCACTGAGTATACAATGGAGTCAGCATATTTTATTAGTGATTTAATATTGATTTACAATTTAAAAAAATTTTTATTATCTTTATTTATTAGATAGAGACAGAAATGGAGAAGGGTAGATAGAGAGGGAGAGAGACAGAGAGATACCTGCATCCCTGCTTCACCACTTGCAAAGCTTTCACCTTGCAGGTGGAGACCAGGGACTCGAACCGAGATCCTTGAGCATTCTAGTATGTGCACCACTATCCGGCCCCTGATTTACAAAATTATAAGATAACAGCAGTCTTGTGGTCCGGGAGGTGGCGCAGTGGATTAAGCATCAGACTCTCAAGCATGAGGTCCTGAGTTTGATCCCCAGCAGCACATGTACCAGAGTGAAGTATGGTTCTTTCTGTCTCTCTTCCCATCCTTCTCATTAATAAATAAATAAAACCTTAAAAAAAAAAAAAGATAACAGCGGTCTAATTCCACATCCTTCCCACCACCAGCGTTCTGTGTCCCCATCCCCTCCATTGGAAACTGTGGTAGTTCTCCCAAGGTCACAGATATGGGCTGACTATTATTTCTATAGTTGTCTATATTTTTTATATACATTTGCCCATTGTTTCTAAGGTCCTGCCTTCTCTTCTTTTCTAAGCCACACCTACCACTTCTGAGTCTCTCTCTCCCTCCCCCCCTCTCTTTTTCTCTCTCTCTCTCTCTCTCTCTTTTCCCTCTTCCCTCTCTGGGTCCTGATGGAGTTGGAGTTCAGAACCCCATGCTCATCTTCCCTTAACATTTCTCGCCCTCTGCGGGTATAGACCAAAATTCCTTTTGGGTTGCAGAAAGTAGGAGGTCTGGCTTTTGTAACTGCTTCTCTGTTGGGCATGGGTGTTGGCAGGTAGACTCATACCTTGTTTCTCTTTGCCTAGTAGGGGACTCAACATACTTATTGAATGATCTATTAATACTGGTTACTTTTACTGTTTTCGTCCAGAGACAATTATTCTAGATGTCAACTAGTGAAGATATATTTGTCATTATTTGATATATTTAAGTTTTCAAAGGATGTGAAATAAATCGCAAAGTTTCTAAAGTGCTTCTCTCCCTCCCTCTCCCTCTCCCTCACCCTCTCCCTCGCCCTCTCCCTCTCTCTCTTTCTCTCTGTCCTGCTGTGGTTATTGCTGGGGTTTGGTGCTTGTATGACAACTCCACTGTTCCCTGTGGCCATAGAAGTGACAAAGTGATCGAGAAGGAGACAGAGACAGAGAGGAGAGACTCTGATGGCACTACTCCCCTGCCTTTGAAGCTCCCCCCTTGCAGGCTGAGACCTGGGACTTAATCCAAAGTCCTTGTCTCCAGCACTGACTGTGCTCTCCCACGTGAGCCACCACCCAGCCCCAAGGCCTGTTTTTTCTAAAGGGAATTGTTAAGACAGTGCTGTTACCTTTGCTTCTCTCCATATAATAGAAGTCCTCTACTTTTGATTCATTTCCTTAAGCCCTGTTGTCACTAAGTTTTAATTCTGAAAGTTAAACACAGTACTAGCTTACTTTTATCTTATTTAATGAGTTCTATCTATCTTCAAGGGTGCAAAGATCAAGTAGCATTATATGTTAATTAACACAATATGTTTTATTTACACTTATTATTAACAATGCATTATCTAAACTATGCTATATGCCATTATATAGTAAAGAAGAAACATGATAAAATAAAAATAACCAATATTACAACATACAGGACAAGTTTGGAAACAGATGTTTAAAGCATGTATTACCAATTAAGAAAAAAAATCCCAAAAGTATTGGGTTGTTTTATTAGGAAAAAAAATTTATTAGGATTAAGCCAGGATGCAATTACTTGTGAATAATCAACACCATGCTGTTTATGGTGAAATAATAGAGTATGGTCATTTTCAATTGCCTATATATTTCAAGCTTCAGAACAAAATACTTTTGAGATGGTTTATGTAGTATTTATTTTGCTTAGCAATGAAGCTTCCTCCCTTTCTTCAGTATATGATAACCACTAGTAATTTTCCTAATCTTTTTCTCTTCAGACTAACATCAGCACATAATAAAAAAACATTATGTCTTCATTTGGGAAGGGAAGAGGAAGATGCTGAATAGCACAGTGAAATGTAAGAATCTGATGTACTTCCTGAAAATGATTTTTTTTAAATTAAAGTTTGGTAGTATTTTTATAAGAAATATGGGATTCTAAAATTAAGTTGGAGAATGTACCAACAATATTTTTTTAATTTTTATTTATGAAATGGACATATTGATGACCATAGGATAAAAGAGGTACATTTCTATACAATTCCCACCACCACAACTCTGTATCCAATCCTCTCCCTTGAAAGCTTTCCTATTCTTTATCCCTCTGGGAGTATGGACCCAGGGTCGTTGTGGGATGCAGAAGGTGGAAGGTCTGGCTTCTGTAATTGCTTCCCCGCTGAACATGGGTGTTGACAGGTGGATCCACACTCCCAGCCTGTCTCTCTCTTTCCCTAGTAGGGCAAGGGATCTGGGGAGGTGAGGCTCCAGGACACATTGGTGGGGTCATCTGCCCAGGGAAGTCAGGTTGGCATCATGGTAGCATCTGGAACCTGGTGGCTGAAAAAGAGTTAATGTATAAAGCAGAACAAATTGTTGACTAATCACTAAACTAAAGGCAAGAATATTGCAGATAAAGGTTTTGAGTCTGTTTTGGAAAAAGCTAGTAGCTCTATGTCAGGTATATTTCAAGGGGCCTGTGACTTCAAGAGTTTTTGCCTGAGCCTATTATGCAGGTGGGCCCAGGTTATTGTCTGGGGAGATGGTGTCATAGTTGGAAAAAGGACTAGAAATCTGGATAAAGGACAGAGTAGCTCTCAAATATGGGGCAAGTATATAAATACTGTTAACCATAAACCCTCTCAATTTGATCTGAGGCCCATATTCAGCTTAGGAGCCTATGTAACCTCTGCATCCCTGTAGGTCTAAGCTCGCATTCTGTGGTCACAGTTAGGAACATTCTAGGCTGCACTAATGTCAGGACCCATCTTCCTCGTAACAACAATATTTCATTAGACTATACTTGTCATATTTTAGGTAATAAGGCTAAACATGCAAGCAAAGTACTAGATAGCTATTACATTAAATTCTAGTTTAATACTTACTTAAATTGTATTGTTATATAATTAATATTCTAAAGTATGATTAAGATTTTATATTTTATGATTCCTTAAGGGAGTGCTTAAAATATACACAAAAGTCTTCACTAAAGAAAAAGTCTTTAAAAGAAATTGTCCTTTTGTCTAACAATAAATTCTAAAATCTTTGTATGAGAAAGCTTTGCTATCTCTACCCATCTATGGCTTTGTAGTTTTCTTGAAAGTGATCTCTTCAATCTTTGATATAAAGAAGTGTAAAGGGTGTTATATTTTGTTGAAATGTTTCAAGTGTAAGGGGTGGGAGCACATAACTCTTATGGTAGGTATAGAATGGAACTAATCACACACACACACACACACACACACACACACACACACACACACATCTTGAAAAGATAAAGTCCATTGAAGCAAAGTAAAATAAAATAAATGTTTGTTGAGTTTGTATGGTAAATATCAAAGAGAAAAATTAAGATTGAGAATATCTAACATAGTTCATATGTCTATAGGGCGGGTTAAGAGAGAGGAAACAGTATGTACAATCAACAAGAAAGACTTTCACAACTACTGATGTCTATGCTTCTTTCCCATATAAATATATGGTAGATCACCCCAAGTATTACGTTTCATTGATATAGATGGAAAATAGACTGTGAATCAAAATTTCTGTGTTCACTAGCTTGCTATTTCAGTTCTGTTGTGAGAGTTTGGTGTTAGCATATGATACTTGGTCATGTAACAAGTTTCCTTGTAGGGAATTTGAGTACTATGTCTATGAATATCATCGAATGATAGCCACTCTTTTGATGAGAGACTATCATTGTACTATTCAGTGACTGATTTGAAGACTGAAAGTCTAGGATTGACTTCCAATTCATGTAAATCAATATGTAAATGTATTGGTATAAATTACGAATTTGGGTAGTTATATGGTTTCAAGTTAAGTATCATTTTATTCTTTATTTTATTTTATTCTTTCTTTATTTTTGCCACCAGTGTCATCACTTGGGCCAGCACTACTAATCCATCACTCCCAGCAGCCACTTTTTTCTTTCTATTTTTATTGGACAGGACAGAAAGAAACTGAGAGATGAGGAGCAATAGAAAGACAGACACCAGTAGACCTGCTTTACAACTTGTGAAGCTTCTCGCCTGAAGGTGAGAAACAAGGGCTGGAACCCAGGTCCTTGTGCATGGCAATGGATGTGTTCAGTTGGGTGCACCACTTCCTGGTCCCTCATTTTATTCTTTATTCTAAGATGCCTCATAATTTTGAACATACATTCTTTATGTAAGATGGTCTCTTAATATAATATTAAAGAATAAGGGGGAAAGGTTAACCATTCATTGCAACATCTCTCTAGTTGAAATGTTTTCTCTGATCTATAAAGAAAAAAGACCCTTCAAAGCATCTACACTTACTACAGATCAAAGAGAATTATTTAAGTGAACAGATAGAGAAGTACAATGGAAAGTGTTGGTAGATTTCTGCTTCAGTTTTTCAATATCTTAGAATCATTTTTTTTTTGTGTGTGTGATTTCTTATGGCAGCTTTTTAAAAGTGAAAGAGCCAACTTTTCATAGTGGAGTCTAGAGTGGACAGGGAGATTCCAAATAATTTTTGGTGAATTGAGCACTCATCCATCTCCTCTCCTGCTCAACAGATTAGATGTTACAGAACATTTAAGACAGAAAACATGCGGAGCAAGACATGTGGATGAACCCCCAAAATAGAACAATCTCAATATAAAACTATTAAGGGAGAAACCCCAGCAAAGGACTGACTAATTTTCACCATGAGTTTCAGGTGGAAAGTAAACAAAATGGACTGAAGAGTCAGGAAGCCTTCGTAATAATCCAGTCTTGATGACTGGATGATCATGTCAAGAGACTCTGTTCCACTGTACATGTGCACTACTATATGACGCTGGGAGAAATTTATCCTTGACTGGTTTTCATGCATGACTGTCTATGTGGATGCTATACTTGGATACAGGGAAAGCATGAGGAGACCAGAAACTATGGCAAGTCTATGGAAGAAACCAGTGGGAAAAGAAAAGATCAGATTTAGCAACTAGAATTTAGGATAGAGGAATAGTTCGTGCAAAATGTATCTTGAGTGGGTGCAGAAAGTATTTCAAATAGGGAAGGATGTGGTATTCTCTCATATCATAATCTCAGGGTGATAAGCAAAGAAAAAAACCCTTAATAGTATTGGTTTCTGTTAGTTTATTAGTGATCACGTTATTTTCCAGAGCCTGCTTAGTTCTGGGTTATGATAATGCTGGGGGTTGAATGTTGGAGGAGTACTGGTTTTCAACTATATATATATATATATATATATATATATATATATATATATTATTACATATTTTGTTATATATAATAATATATAAAATATATATATTATTTGTCCTGAGAAGACTTACTATTTATGCCTTCTAAAATAAACAACACATGTGAATTATCAAATATTTTGTTAAATCTAGATAATAAAATAGAGGCACTAAATTTAATTAACAGTGCTAAATCATGAAAAATAAGTTAACATAACAATTATAATTATCCTAGAATAATGATAGTTAATCTGTGGTAGGCATTGTATGGAGTTGTACCCCTCTTATCCTATGGTTATTGTCAGTGTTTCCTTTTTATAAATAAAATTATAAAAAACAAAAGAATAAAAAGAATAGGTAATCGATTTTGTGAAGTTGGAAGTTAAAAATGAATGCTTCCACCTCCACCCATCCCAGAGTCCTTTGCATTAGTGTAATGCACCATGTGAAGTTCATATTTCAATTTGTGCATACGTTGGTATGCTTCTAAAAACCCCTTCTGTTTCATTTGGTTTAAATCCCCCCTGCTTAACACTGCATTCTATTTACATAACTACTGTATTCTATTTACATAACCACTGCAGGGCATTGGTTCAATCCCCACTGGTTCATGATATGTTTTTGCTCCGCCCCCTCTCCTTGTCACACCCTGATCTTCCACCAGTCACTTTTCTCTCCACCCTCTCTGCGTCACATCCTGTTCCCACCCTACTGGGCTAGTATATTTATAAAGACAAGATTGTTTGTAGTTAGTTAGTTTAGTTTAGCTTAGCTTGATATAGATTGCGCTGCGTCCTGCATGAATAAAGAGATACTGTGTACAACCCAGCCATGAGTCCCTGGTCGTCTGTTACCCACCCGTAAAGCCAGCCCGTCAAAAACAACATGCATATATTCTTTTTTGCTTATCTCACTCACCATTATGTCTTTAAGTTTCATCCAAGAGGATGCAAAGGAGACAACTGCATAATTTTGAACAGCTGAGTGTGGTATTCCATCATATACATGACAATGTTTTTAGTCATTAATCTGATGTTGTACATCTGTGTTGCTTCAAGGCATTGGAAATTACAAACTGTGCTGCTGTAAACATAGGTGTACAAGATGTCTTCTGGTGGGTGTTTCTGTTTCCTTTGGGTAAATCCCCAGCAGAGGAATTGCAGAGTCATAGGATAGGTCCCAATCAATCTTCAAATCGTTTTCCACAATGGTTGGACCACTTTGTACTCCAACCAGCAGCGCTGAAGTGTCCCCTATTTTCTTCCACATATCAGGAAGTATTCTTTTGTTGTTTGTTTTCTCTTCATCATGAAGGCTTTGTTAGAAATGAGTGAAAGAAGAAGGCAAAATAGCTCATCTAGCTCTTGAGTCTGTTTTGTCATATCTTAGCCCCGTTCCCAACTCATTGGAGGAAACTTTGGTGCTATTTCTCTTTTGGTGTCTATTTCTTTTTTCTTTTATTATTTTTTAATATTTATTTATTTATTTTCCCCTTTTTTGCCTTTGTTGTTTTTTTATTGTTGTAGTTGTTATTGCTGTTGTTGTTGTTATCGTTGTTGGATAGGATAGAGAGAAATGGAGAGAGGAAGGGAAGACGGAGAAAGAGGGGAAGAGAAAGACAGACACCTGCAGACCTGCTCCATCGCCTGTGAAGTGACTCCCCTGCAGGTGGGGAGCCGGGGGCTCGAACCGGGATCCTTACACTGTGCCATGTGTGCTTAACCCACTATGCTGCCGCCCTACTCTCTGGTGTCTATTTCTTTTTACATCTGTCTCTCCATCTCTGTCTTCTCTTTCTATCTGGAAAAGTTGTCCCAGAACTGTGAAGGTATAGTTTACACACACACAAACACACACACACACACACACACGCACGCACGCACGCACACGCACACGGAAGATACAATTTGTTTTTCTGAGGTAGGCTTTAGTATGGCTAACTCCTTTAATACCAGTGACATTAAATTTCACCTCACTAAATGATAGAACTGTTACTCGAGACTGATCAAGTAGTCACTTCTACTCATAATCATATTTTGTATTGCATACGTACTGAGAGGCACTTCTCTATATTTAGTAAAATATTATATTTCATAATTTCTCAAAATTTAGGGTAAAGGAGACTTCCCTGAAATCTGAATATGTCAATTTTTTTTGTTGTTGAAATACGCACAAACACATTTCTATCTACCATGGTATTTTGATTTAAAGTCTTGCTTTTCATTTTTGGAACATAGGAGTCATAAATACTAATTAAAAATTACAGCTTCAAGGATCAATGCAGATCCCTGACTACAAGCTAATATATTCCTTAGGAATCTAGACAACCAAGGAAAGAAAGAAGTAGTATTCTGTGATGGTGCAGTGGTAAACTCCTGAGCTCAGCAGTCCCCAGTAGCACAGGGACCAGAGTGGTGTCTGCCCTCTCCCTCTCCCTCTCCCTCTCCCTCTCCCTCTCCCTCTCCCTCTCCCTCTCCCTCTCCCTCTCCCTCTCCCTCTCCCTCTCCCTCTCCCTCTCCCTCTCCCTCTCCCTCTCCCTCTCCCTCTCCCTCCCCCTCCCCCTCCCCCTCCCCTCCCCTCCTCCTCCCCCTCCCTCTCTCTCTCTCTCCTCCCATCCTTTCTCATGAATAAATAAATAAAATCTTTTTTAAAAAAGAAATATTATCCCATAAAGTTGGAGGGTAATGAAGAAAGAAGAATTCTTGATAGAGAACAAATAAAAAGTAAAAACTGTGATATACTGAGAAAAGCATCATCATAAAAATGAGATCTACCTTGATTTCCAGTTCTAAGAAGTATCAAACTTCACAAATAACAAGTAAAGGTATCAGATGCACTTCTATACGTTCCAGAAAGTTCATCGGCATACAAAGAAAGATACACCATTCAATAAAGTAGGGGAAATGGTTTGAAGGCAGAATAAACTGGTTCCTAGGAGAAAAAAATATAAATAAAAAAATAAGTGACTCTCTTGATGAGGGTACGAGCTACAGTAAAATAGAATTTGGAGACTGGCAGAATCTTTTAGGTGGAAAAGTCCTTGGTTCGCTATTCGTGCACCCAGCTTCAACTCCAACCAGGACCGCAAGGGGATGAAGCCTCAAGGTCGTGGCGTTGTTTCTGTTCCTTGGCTACTCTGACTCTTTCTTTCTATCTGAAGAAGTCTGCCTGAAATACTATTGCCCTGGAGATGAAAATCAATTAAAATGAGATTGGAAGAAAGCATTTCATTATTTGATTGTCTTTGTGCAGTTAAGTCCATTGTCACTGCCTCAGAATATTTATAATTGCTCTTTTTTTACAGCATGTTAATCGATTAAAATATTTAGAAAAAAATTCAGTTCACATTCTGATGTGTTCCCCTGCCCAAGTCATAGACTTATACCCTTCTGAATTACTTGTATGCTTATTATCTAAATAAATCAAAGTCTGGGGGAGGCAGAAAGGAGCTACCTGGAGGGTTCCATTTGAAGTATGATGACACGGAGTCTTTGGTAGTCGAGGTAAATTGCATCCACACCCCCTCCCCCCCACACATACAGGTGAAACTATATTCCTAATGTCTTACATAGTATAAACCAATGTGAAAATAATCACTGTAGGAATGAGCAAAGAAAGCCTCTTCATATTGTTGTAAAAACTGACCATCTCACTTTTAAAGATACAAGTCTCTAAACCAATGTTTTTGTTTTCCCTTGCCTCCAGAGCTTTACTGGGTCATCATTCCTTTACGGTTACACTGCTGTCTGGGTACCTGAATATTTATATATATTTATTTACTAGACAGAGACTTCCAGAAATTAAGAGGAAGAGATAGGTAGAGAGGGAGAGAGACAAAGACAGACTTGCTGCACTGCTCCCCCATTTGTGAAGCTTTTCCCCTGCAGATGGAGGCTAGGTGCTTGAACCTGGCTCCTTGTGCCTTGTAATATGGGCATTCAACCAGGTGTCCTACCACCTGGCCCTGGGATGGCGATGAGGGACAGAGAAGGGGAGAGAGATACAGAGATAAGGAGGAGAGACACCACAACTCTGGTTCACCGCTCATAAAGCTTCTTCTCTGTGTTGTGTCCCATGTGTTGGCTGGCGGTTTGACCCTGAGTCCTTGCACATGGTGAACTGTGAGCTCTACTAGGTGAGTTGTCTCATGGGTTTCCCGTTTTGTCTGTTCGCTATGTTTATGAAGCAGTTTTTTTTACTTGTTATAATCTTTCACAGAAGTAAAGCATTATAAAATGCACGTGTCCCTCATTCTAAGTCAGGTCTATAGAGACTAAATGAAGTTCATCTCTGAAGATCAACATCAGACTTAAAATCACAAAATACTTTAAAGAAAACTGGTGACATTTTTCTTGTTCTCAGTTAATTCACATTAGTTAACTCTAGTGAAAGAAAAATTAAAAAAAAAAAGCACTTGAGGAACTGAAAGAAATGATCAGAGCATTTCAACTGATAAATACTTTATTATTTAAAATAATATTTTAAGCAAATGTGCTGAAATGTTCATTTCAAAAGTAAGTTATAGGTATTTTAGTGTCAATTCCACTGTTCTCTTTGCATAAATTTCAATTATTTTACAGAAATATAAATAAAATAAGATCTCCCTTGCCTAACAACAAAATCCTAAAAAATCCTGATCTACTAGTGAAGAATGCAGAGTTATTCATAGGTAAATGTTATACTTACATTGTACGATTTAACAGAGGTCTGAATCAGAGGAAGTCATAAGTTTGTTGATAAAATGTAAAGTATGTTAATTCCCTCTTCCATACTTATAAATCCAATACATTTCCCAAATAAAATCCCATCTTGACACAAAATCTAATCACAGTGCTGAGGAACATATGACATAATATAATATTGCCATAAAATATGTCTTTTATGATATAGTTGTTAATTGTGTTGATCACAAAGAACATCAAATAACTGTAGTTATATCTAAGATATAATAAAGCTATTAAGAAGAAATCATCAGGGAGTCGGGCTGTAGTGCAGTGGGTTAAACGCAGGTGGCGCAAAGCACAAGGACCGACATAAGAATCCCGGTTTGAACCCCGGCTCCCCACCTGCAGGGGAGTCGCTTCACAGGCGGTGAAGCAGGTCTGCAGGTGTCTG
The DNA here is from genome assembly GCF_950295315.1 of Erinaceus europaeus. Classification (NCBI taxonomy): domain Eukaryota; kingdom Metazoa; phylum Chordata; class Mammalia; order Eulipotyphla; family Erinaceidae; genus Erinaceus; species Erinaceus europaeus. The sequence continues at coordinate 6,161,888 of NC_080179.1, forward strand.
TCTTTCTCTCCTCCTCTCTGTCTTCCCCTCCTCTCTCCATTTCTCTCTGTCCTATCCAACAACGACAACAACAGTGATAACTACAACAATAAAACAACAAGGGCAACAAAAGGGAATAAATAAATAAAATAAATATTAAAAAAACATTAAAAGAAGAAATCATCAAGTAAATGACACTAGATACGAGGGTACAGGAGAACTAACTGAATCCTTTTCATGAAAACATATACACACATACATTCGAACTGAAGACTTAAATGACAATATCTTTAAATGTCAAAGCTTCTAACAATGCTAAGTTTGGGTCAAGCTATGAAGAAGTAGTCTCATAGCCTTTTGGATGGACAATACTTTGCTATAGGTTTTCCATAGGTAAATCTAGTGAGTATTACTGAAATAAAGTATCAATACACTTTATGACTCAGCAGGAATATTTTTTGTTATATACTATACTTTCGAGCAGGTCGAGATAGAAATATGAATGAATAGGGCTGGGTGGTGGCACACAAGCGGTGAAGCAGGGCGGCAGATGTCTCTCTGTCTCCCTCTCTATCTCCCCAGTCCCTCTCAATTTCTGGCTGTCTCTCTCCAATAACTAAAGACAATAAATGTGTTTTTATGGATAAGTGGTTCATGTATTAGTCTCTCAGTCCATGGAAACAGAATGCAATATACAGAGCGCTTACACAGTGAGTTAGTATAAGACTCAGAAGCATCCAATGAGCTATTTTTAAACAGAGCAGCATCAACGGATCTCAAAACTATAGTATTAAAGGGAAAATGTAAAAAACTTTATAAAATATTACTCGATGAAAGTAATTTTTGAGAAAACCATCAGTTGTGAGCTTTTTCTAAACACGACATGACTTACTTCAGAACTAGTCAGTAGTAGTCTAGCAGACTTAATAAAGGAACTGTTTCCATCAGAAGATTTGATAAGGGTCAATATATATATATATATATATATATATATATATATATATATATATATATCACTTCATAGCTCATTGTCCTGAAATAGTCCCTTTTAAAGCATGAAATGTCTAAATATTTGTATGAGTTCATTTAAAATAGGATACTATTCCCAGAAAACATTAATTTTACTGTGCTGATTTTCTTTGAAAGTGTCCTAGATCTAAAAATAAATGTCTTGCCTTATGACAGTGAGTTTTTGTTACTAGAAGTAGTCATTTTCATGATAAAATAAGAGTATTTAATTTAAGGTTTATTTTAGGTATATTTAGAAACACTAACATGGAAACACTAACATAAAACGGACTATGCACTGCTATGTCCACAACTGCATGGCTGACGTCAGCCGAAATAAGGAATAAAACTAGATGTAACCTCTCAATTATTGGGTAAAGAAGTTACAAGATATATAGTCAGTAGAACCCTACTCTGCAATTAAAAAGATGATACTGGATCATTAGGGACAAAACAGATGGAACTGGCACTGATTATGCTAACTTCTGGTAAATAGCAACTGCCAGGTAGCTTCACTCATGTGGAACGTAGACAACTAAAGCGATAAACTTATAAAACAGGTAATAGCCAGACTGTTTTTCATACTCTGTGAGAACTATGGTGTTTGTCAGAGGGAAGGCAGGAGGCACAGCAACTTTGGTAATGGTACAGTAAGGTACACACACACACACACACACAGACACACATAGTCATGAAACTATACCTCTGAAATACTATAATTTTGTAAAACACTAATAACAAAAATTATGAAAGAAAAAGACACGAAACAAGGTAAAATACAGGTTAAAACACAAATGAATTCACATTTCATGCCTACAGATCTCAGGTTACTAAAAGGGGACCAGAAGGTCACAATTCCTTCTGGAGGAGGGAGATAGCACTTTGATGGTGGCAGAGACCTGTTAGCACCATTCTGGGACACGTTCGATTGTATCACAGAGACACTTATAACCACACGAAGCATCATTTCCTCAATAAAAAAATGGTTTTGCAAAAGAACATAGATTTTATCTTTCCTTTCTCCCTGAAGACAATTTGATATAGGTTTCAAATGTTGTGTTATGTAGATGTAAAGGAGACTGCTTATTGGCCTTTTAACGCTCAACCCCATTTGAGACAGATTCACTCAATGAACCATCAATTTATTGAGGAGGTAATGCTAAAACCTTGCTTGGATATAAAAATATATTAAATACTATCAAACCTGCTTTCAACAGAAAACATTTAAAAGTATTGACAATTTGAAGCTCAATCTGCCTCACAAAAAGTTCAATGTCTTTGTGATTCATAATTCTTATTAAATCAATATAGTTGGGGTCAACAAATTTCCTGCCACTTAAATACAGCAAGTATTTATTTCTAAATCTATATGAACAATACAATAGTTTTTTTCATGGATTAAAAGTAAAGGTTACACTTTATATATCTTCCCAAAAGAATATCAACCCTGACTCATAAATGTTAAATATAAAAGAAAAGAGAGAGGGGGAGGAAGGAAGGAAGGAAGGAAGGAAGGAAGGAAGGGGTGAGAGTGAAAGGAAGAGTCACATATATAAAACTGTACAATACTGAGTTAAAGAAATAGTATCTAACACATCAAGGCTAATTATTCAAAAGACTGATAAAGACATTATCAAAATCTTTAAATTATGTTCTCCTTTTTAAATTTATAGTATTCCATTTGTATACTTAAGTTACTTTCTCCAGGAGCAAACCTATCCAACAAAGAATGAAATTTACATGTTATTTATGTCACAGGGGATTAAATTCAAGATGCTGCCTTTTTTGCAAAATCTTCAAACTCCATACATATATCAATACTTAGCTTATACATGAAATTCCATGATATAGGTATTTGAATATGCCCATTCCATTCTGACTACCTCTACTGAAAGTGTTTCTGTAGGTTCTGGGAAACTTTGTGCTGCATTCCAATTGGCAATGTTATTATTCTCCCAGTAATGAAAAGTTGTTTAGAGATTGGTAGCTTGGCATTGCTTTAAGCTGTGGTGAAATATGAAATGTTTCTATGTTTTGTTTTGTTTTTTTTACTCACTTCTAATTTTCTTTCTATATCTTGTTAAAAAGTTTCATTTTTAAGTGGTAGAATTAGTGTTATTTTGTAAGTCTCTGATTTGAGAGATTGAAGTAAAACTTAGGTGGTGCCACAGCAAATGTGCAGTAGTTTCTATGGAGCCCAACAAATTGATACTGTCATGTCATGAAGTTGTGGCGATTTCGCAGAAAAGCTGCTTTTAGATAAAAATTTCATACATCAGACATACGTCATGTTCAAATATGCAAGAAATATTCCCTTTTACATATTTCTCCACCAAATTAAACTTGATTGAGACATACCTTCATGGGTAGGAAGTTCAGTCCTATTTTTCTGGACAAGGCAACAGAGGATCTTCTTAAGAATTACTAGTGATTTTAAAAACTACGAGGCAGGGAGTCTGGCGGTAGTGCAGCGGGTTAAGCGCACATGGTGCAAAGCGTAAGGACCGGTTAGCATCCCGGTTCGAGCCCCCGGATCCCCACCTGTAGGGGAGTCACTTCACAGGTGGTGAAGCAGGTCTGCAGGCGTCAGTCTCTCTCTTCCTCTCTATTCCCCCCTTCTCTCTCAATTTCTCTGTGTCTAGATGCAATAACAAATAAACAAATTTTTTTAAAAAACTACAAGGCAGTAGGGGTATATATATTCCAGTGGAAACTGCAATAGTTTTCCCAAGGTCACAGACATGAGTTGACTAAATCAACTAATATCTCTCTCTCTCTCTCTCTCTCTCTCTCCCTATCTATCACACTTTTATTCGCTTCTATGGCCCTGCATTCACTTCCTAAGCGCCACCTGCACCTATTACTGCTTCTGAGTGTCCCTCCATTCTCCTCGTCTCTCTCAGATAAGCAAAACTTTAGAGACGTGCCTGCAAATGTGAAAAGCTCCTTTTCCTTCTTTACTAAGTAGAGTCAGCAAGTTCCTCTTAGCCCAGAGTTTTTAATTTTCATTATATACTTTTAGTAAAGTTAAGATTTTTTTTCAAAAAAGTTTCATTCTGCAAGAAATGGTTCACTTGAATTGAGAGAAACAAGAACTATGCCATGAAACAAAACACATTTGAAAAATTAATATACACTTCTTGAGTACTTTTCTGTAGCAGTATGATAGCAAACAAAAGATTCACTGACTTAAGAGGTTACTTGAGTCATGTAGTACTAAAGTTTTATTTGAAAATGTGTTAGCACTTACTTTAGAGCCCTAGAGAAAAGAAATGGCATGGCAATGTTTATATAATGTTCCAGAAATGTCTCGCTATTTTAAGAGTTTCAGTCTAATCGATCAAGTACAAAATTGAAGATAAACTACCCCAGACATGGAATCACTTACATATGACCTTTTAATCTCAAAACTATACTATTTTAGGTGTCTAGTCATGTCTTTCAAAAAAAAGAAAAAAAGAAAAACATTTCTTGAGGCCAGGTGGTGGTGCACCTGGTTAAGCAGTCACACTACAGTGTGCAAGGACCTGGGTTCAGGCCCCCTGGTCCCGAACTGCAGGGGAAAGTTTCAGGAGTGGTGAAGCAGGGCTGCGGATGTCTGTTCCTCTCCCTCCCCTCTCAATTAAAAATAAATAAATAAATAAATAAATAAATATTTCTTTATTTGTTATTGAGAGAGAGAGAGGGAACCAGAATATCACTGGTTAAGTAAGCACCTACATTACAGTACTCAAGGATCCAGGTTCAAGCCCCTGGTCCCCACCTGCATGGGGAAAGCGCCACGGAAAGCTTCACGAGTGGTGAAATTGGGCTGCAGGTGTCTCTCTGTCTCTTTCCCCATGTATCTCCCCAGCCACCTATAATTTCTCTCTGTTTCTATCCAATAATATATAAAAATATTTTTTTAAAAAAGAAAAAACTTAAAAAATTTAGATAGGTTTTAATTCATTATTTTATTTTGTATACAGACAAAAACATTGAGAGATAAGGGGAGGGAGAGATAGAGAGGGGGAAAGAGACATCTGCAGCACTACTCATGAAGCTTTCTCCTTGCAGACGGGGACTGAGGGCTGGAGCCCTGGTTCTTGGGCACAGCACTCAGTCAGGTACAGAATCACGCTCAGCCCCTCCAGGATGTCTCATTACAGCACTACAACCTCATATTATTAAAGGAAGTCTGAAGACTGGCTGTCATATACAAGTTTTGGTAGTTTATATAATCACATTATTATTTTCTGGGTGAAATTCTGCTATGCTTTCGCCTTTTACATATGTAGGGTTCATAATTGTATGATAAATAATACTAAATGTAGTTTTAAAATATACAAATGGCTGCACAAAGCCCAGGGTTTAATCCACAACACCTCTAGCAATACACACATGCACATTCCAATGAAATAAATCCAGTATTACATACGTAAATTGCAATGTTTAACAGTGACAGTTGGATATAAAGAATGAATATTTTAGGCATTTTTCCCCATTAGAAAATAAAAGGTATTTAAGAAGTAAATAATCATTTGGGAAAAAAATAGAGAATGATGGTTAGACATTTATGCATAATTTTAAACCTGTTCTGAGAAATCAGTGCTTCCAATAAACCCTGGAAATCTTATCTGATAATGCAGAGAAAACAAATAGCACACATATTTCAACTGGTTTTTCTAGAGTGTGAGCCAGAATTTATTTTAGAAGAATCAATAACAAACAGGATAATAACTTGGCAACCTGCATAACAAGGTGAAAAATGATTACATGGTTAACCCCCAGTATAAATTTTTTGTTCAGATATTCATGGAACATTCATTGAGAAATTATTCTATACTCACCACTGGGCCAGGTTTTTTTTTTTTTTTTAAGTATTTATCTATTTCCTTTTGTTGCCCTTGTTTTTTATTGTTATAGTTATTATTGATGTCATTGTTGTTGGATAGGACAGAGAGAAATGGAGAGAGGAGGGGAAGACAGAGAGGGGGAGAGAAAGACAGACACCTGCAGACCTGCTTCACTGCCTGCGAAGCGACCCCTCTGCAAGTGGGGAGTGGGGGCTCGAACTGGGATCCTTTCGTCGGTCCTTGCACTTTGTGCCACCTGTGCTTAACCTGCTGCACTACTGCCCGACTCCCTGGGCCAGGTTCTTGTGGTGCAGTATTTTACAACGCTCCTGATGCCATCATGAGATTCAGAGTCTAGTTCCTAAAAAGACAAACAGGTCACTACAGTTTTCTATTAATAAATGACAGGGGAGTCATGATTCTTACAAGACAGCCATTGGGGGGTGGCGGTGGGAAGATTACAATAAAAAATACATTTGCCGTCAGGAGTCAGGCGGTAGCACAGTGGGTTGGGCTCACGTGGTGGAAAGCTCAAGGACTGGCTTAAGGATCCCAGTTGAGCCCTCGGCTCCCCACCTGAAAATAACTACAGAGACCTATGGGATGACTTAAAAAGAAATAATATATGCATTATTGGCTTACCAGAGGAAGAAGGGGGGGGGGGAAGAAAGTATTCTTCAGGACATAATAGCTGAGAACTTCTCTAGTCTAGACAACATAAAAGACATAAAGGTTCATAAAGCCCAACGGGTCCCAAAATGAATTAACTCAGACTTAAAGACATCAAGACACATCCTATTTAGAATAGAAAGGAATAAGGATAAAGAAAGGATCCTGAAGGCTGCAAGGGAAAAACAAAGAGTCATGTACAGAGGAAACCCTGTAAGATTAGCAGCAGACTTCTCCACACAAACACTGCAGGCCAGAAGAAAATGGCAAGATACCTATCCAGTGCTCAATGAGAAAGGCTTTCAACCAAGAGTGCATTTGTTTAAATATATAGGTGTATATGCAAATATGTGTGAAATAGTAACCTACTATTTATGATAGGTACTCCTATTGCTGAGGGAATTTCAGAGGCTTTAGGATCTGTCTGTGAGAAAAAAACAAATATATTTTTATTATACAAATCATATATACTAGATAAGACAGAAATTTATTGTACTTCCCTCTTTATTCCTAAGTACAATGCATTTATTCTCTTACCTCGTGCTAGAATGTTTTCTTAAGGTATGTTTGTTAGTTTGTTCCAATTTGAATATTATCTACTCATCTCTGGGGCTCTTGGTTTTTATATTGCTCAGTGTTCTCTGAATTTTCTATATCTTTCATTTGCTGTATGACATTGATTTTTAAATATTAATTACCATTATCATTTCAAAAATTGCATTTCCTCTCTCTGTCTCATTTTGCTAGGGATTAATATCACCACATATTTTAGATGTTTTATTCCTTTAAAAAATATTGTTCTCTTTGCATATCATTTTGAGAAACTGTTGGCTCACCTTCAAGCTAACCTAAGTAAGATAATTTCTCGTAGATATAAGTTACTTCACTGTACTGATGGGACTCAGGAATAGGTTGTCTCCAAATCAGCCAGCTGGGCTGACTGATTATACACATAAATATAACACACTCTAAATCATTATCATACATTGTAAATTAGCAACATATGCTTATTTGAGTGGTGAGCAGAAAAATCTATATGTTGAAAACACAGTAGTGCAGTGTATTTGTTAAATACACCGTAGTCATATTCATATAAAATAAGAAACACACATAAGCGTGTATTTATGAGCTAGATTAATCAAGTGGGAAAGAACTGATATCCAAATATAAAATCCAGAGAAATTAGACTCTTACATAGTTGGTGCATAGTGTAGAATTCTTTTTCTTTTCTGTAAAAGTTTTTGGACTGATTCACATTTTCAAAGGCCAGAATAAAAAGGATTTTTTTGTATTAATTTATGGTTAAATCCCAGTAGCAAAGTTCATCTGTTTAAAAAAAAAAAATCAGAGAACTAAGAAGAAAATATTTTCAGATGCTGAGTAATCAGCAATTTAAGCAAAATCTGTCAAAACCAGATGTTGTTTTGATAATCTTTTCTAAATAGACTTGTTTTGCATTCCTATCTCTGGCTTCAAAATAAGAGTACAGAGAAATAATGTAGTATTTAAAGAGTAAACTCTTGTAGCAATAAAGTTGTAAAAGAAAGAAGGGAGGTTGAAATAGTAACATTTAATGGTAAATGAACTGACTTAAGAGTAAATTTGTTTATTATTAGCACCAACAAAATTATCATGATTACTTCAAAAAGTCAACACAATTACTCTAGTAAACAATTTTATTTCTAAAAGACTATCTGGATGGCAGTGGGTTTTTTTGTTTGTTTGTTTGTTTGTTTAATTTATTTTTTTATTTGAAAACTAGCTCCTTTTTATTTAGGGGTTACATCTTTTAAAAGACTGAATGAATCCTGGCTGAGGTAGACAGCATAATGGATATGCAAATAGACTCTCATTGAATCTGAGACTCCGGAGTCCTAGATTCAATCCCCTGCACCACCATAAACTAGAGCTGAACAGTGTTCAGATAACAATAACAACAGCAACAAAGCCTGAATCTCTTAAACTTCTTCAAAATAAACTGGAAAGATAACAGAACAGTCTACAAAACAGACTATCATGCTGAAGACCCCAGGGTTCAATACTCTGTTATCAACATACCCCAGCAATGTGCTAGACTGCTGGAAAGAATGAATGAGGAAAAAAAAAAAATCATGGATTGTAGAGATAGCTGATTTGAACTTTCATGTCTGAGACTCCCAGGTCAATCAATATCTTGTATTACATGTACCAGAATATTGCTCTGACTTCTCTCTTTCTCCCTCTATTTTTTTTTCTTCATGTAAAACTATTTTTCTCTTGTGGAGCAAATAAAAATAAATCTTTAAAAATGACCTTTGGGGCTAGGCAGGCTGACACAACTGGAAAAGCATACCAGTTAGCAACTACCCTGGTTCAAGGTTCTGCTCCCCACCTGCAGAAGGGAGGAGGCTTCATAAGCGATGTAGCACTTCCTACTTCTCTGTTTCTATCATAATTAAAAATAAAATACAACCACAAAGTTAAAAAATAATAATCTTCAAGATAGATGCTAATTTGTACCATTCAGTTTATCAAATGAAACTTAGGTAAAAAAGCAGTCTGAAAATTCTGTGAGTAACCAAAGTAAAACAGACTGGGAGAAAGAACAGTTTTGTATGAGTGAAAACAAACTTGTTTGGTCCTTTTGCACTGGAGTACAAACTATCTTGAAAGCCATAAACATCATGAGAGTCACCGGAATAGCTGACAGTTTTCAAATTTACGAGGGCCATCTGTGGAGATAGCTAGCCTTGTTGCTGAGGAAAGATCCTACAGTTTGTGAGAACAGCAAGGCTGGGAGGTGTTTGAAACAGTAGCTACAGTATATATAACAAAGGCTTTTGCACTTACACAAGGGGTGCCATTCTGCCTTGCAGCTTAATAATTAAATTTAATGGAAAAATCATAAATATTGTTCTATCTCAGGCTGCAATGAGAATGATGCAATAAGAACACTAAAATAGTCAAACCTTCTAGAGAAAATTCAGAGAAAAATCACAAATTTTGATTTTTTTTGTACAAGCTTAGTGCATAGAATTCAAAAATAATTTTATTTGTTGAAAAAAAAATTTTATATTTATTTTATTTACTTATTCCCTCTTGTTTCCCTTGTTGTTTTATTGTTGTAGTTATTATTGTTGTTGTTGTTGTTGGATAGGACAGAGAGAAATGGAGAGAGGAGGGGAAGACAGAGAGGAGGAGAGAAAGACAGACACCTGCAGACCTGCTTCACCGCCTGTGAAGCGACTCCCCTGCAGGTGGGGAGCCGGGGTTCAAACCGGGATCCTTATGCCGGTCCTTGTGCTTTGCACCACCTGCGCTTAACTCGCTGCGCTACAGCCCGACTCCCTTTGTTGAAAATTTTTAAAAACTATATCTTAGTAATGAAGTTTGCAGAAGTTATATATGTGTATACTAAAGATATTATTCCAAATAAACTTATGTATAATCAAAGTTAGCTTATTTTAACGTACTGTTTGTTAAAAAGCATGAATGGGACTGCTATAGTTTGTGAAATTCATTTGTGTTGAACTTACCTTTTTTAAAAATTTTTTACTACCTTTACTTATTGGATAGAGAAAGCCAGAAATCACGAGGGAAGGGGGTTAGAAAGAGAGAGAGTCACCTGCAGCCCTGCCTCACCACTTGAAAAGCTTTCCTCCTGCAGGTGGAGACTGGGGGCTTGAACCCCAGTCCTTGCACACTGTACTGTGTGCGCTTAACCAGGTGTGGCACCACCTGGCCCCTGAATTTACCTTTTAAGCATAGTGTTTAGTTTTCACTGGACTCGATCTTCTTTTTTTTTCTTCTCCCAATCAGGGTTATTGCTAGGGGTTAATGCTTTCATGTCAAATCCACTGTATCTGATGTCCATTTTTTTCCCCTTTGTGTGATAGTACAGAAAAAAAACTGAGAGCTGTAGGAAAGACAGAGAAGGAGAGAGACAGAGACATCTGCAGTAATTGTTTCACCACTCCTGAAGCTTCCCCCCTGCAAGTGAGGAGTTGGGGGTTCAAACCTTGGTCCTCTCAGGGTCCTTTTAAGCAGCAACATGGAAAGAGATCATTCCTTTGTGTTTAGAAAGGTAAAGCATGGAAAATATAAATCATAAACTATGCTCTTCCTTAGCACAACTATTAGGCTTGCCCTCAAATGCATCTACCATTATTCCTCTGACCTTTGTACTATAAGGGGAAATTTCAGAGAACATTTTCCATGCTGTCAAACTGCCAGTTATATTTGGCCAACGATAGACCTGGGCAGAAGACAAGATGAGGAAGAAAGCTAATTAGTTTTCATCATATTTTCGTACAGGTCCCTGGTAATTGTATCATACTCTCCACATTATTAGTTCTTGTTGTGTGGGTCACTCCAGGCTCTCCGCCTCCCTGGCCACTGGTGGCAGAGATGGGGCGGCCCCTGGAGTTTCCCTGGTGACAGGGCGAATGCACGGAGAGGAAGGAAACGCACAAACTCTTCCGGGAGGACTCATTTATTGGGGGATACAAGCAAGTAGATACACCCAAAAGGTTTGAGAAAAGTTAAGGTAATCATTAATCCATACACAATACAGAGTTAAATCTTGACCTATCAAGTATTTGATCACAGATGGAAAGTTACTGTATAAGATCTGGTCATGAGCTCACAATACACAGGTAGGCTTTTTTCTCTAAGGCTGAATGACAAGCACCTCAGGGCAGGGGGGAAGGAGGGGCAGTTGAACAAAGCCAAGATATTTGTGGTGGGTTTTGTTTGTCCATACACAGTCATTCATGGCCTTTGTTCAAAGGGAATGAGGAAGCACATGCAGGAAGGTTCCCAGTCTGAAAAAGCCCATCTATCATTAGGTTCGTGAGGTCAGGAGGTACCTCCTTACCACCCCTCTGGGAGGGGGATCGGGGTCCACCGGCTCAGACTCTCATGGAAATAATGGCTTAGACTTCTCAGACAGTGGGGCCTTTCCCCACACTGTTGGACAGATCTGCTATGGTTCCAGCTTCTGCAAATGGCTCTTTTCCCTAGATTCAGGGAGCACAGTCTCTCCCTTTTGGTTCTACAGTCTAGGCATGGGATTGACTTCCTGTTTCAACTCTCTTGGGTTATCCTAGAGCCTCCTGATTAAGTTACAGTGGACTTAGTCTTATTTTACAATATTCACTTTATAAAATCACAAATAGTCAATAACTCCAAGTCTGTCTTTAAATAGGCATGTTCTCTCTTACACTCCTTCAATTTTGCTGATGAGGTAAACTGATTGATAGAGATTTTGATAGCATTTGTGACACAAAGGCATCTATGTATTTGCCAGTTAAGAACTGAATGTGGGGGCCAAGTGGTGGCAAGGACCCAAGTTCAAGCCCCTGGTCCCTACCTCAGGGGGAAAGCTTCAGGAGTGGTGAAGCAGGGCTGCAGGTGTTTTTCTGTCTTTTTCCCCCTCTCTGTCTCTCTCTCTCAATTTCTGTCTCTAGCCAATAATGACATTTTTTTTTAAGAGAAGTTGTGTGGTTTTTTTATTTATTTATTTATTTATTTTGCTTCCAGGGTTATCTGGGGCTTAGTACCGGCACTATGAATCCACTGCTCCTGGCAGAAAAAAAAATTCCCTTTTATTGAATAAAACAGAGGGAAATTGAGAGGAAGGGGAGATATAGAGAAAAAAGATAGACACCAGCAGACCTGCTTCACCACTTGTGAAGAATCCCTTCTGCAGGTGAGGACCCGGGGGGCTTGAAATTTAGATCCTTGCCTGTAATGTGGGGATTCTTCGTTTGTTTGTAAAGGTTTGAAATAGGCCTGTGGACTTCCAAAAGAATGATGGGTAAATATCAAATTACTATGTGCTGATTTCTGTGATAAACCTACCCAGTATGGCAATTTCAAGCCACACATGAATCATTATTAAATTCAGAGTCTCAAAGGTGAAACATACAGTAGCTCCACCTAACAGATCCGAGACCTCAATCTAAGAGCATAGGTAATAAAGAGTAATAAAAAAATGGATAGCTTTGATTATCATTACATTTTTAATATTATCTATTTCTTTATACAGATGTGGAACTCATTTTTAGTAAAAGATTCATATAATGACTGACTCATATACTTCCTGAGAACTAAGTCATTAGTTAATTCTTTTAAAATATATTTTATTTATTTATTTTAATGAGATATACAGGAGAGGGGAGACCAGAGCACTGTTCAGCTCTGGTTTATGGTGGTACTGGGGATTAAACCTGGGACCTTGGAGCCTCAGGCATGAAAGTCTCTTTGCATAACCATTATGCTATCTCCCCAGCCCTAATTAATTCTTATAAACTAGCTGGTAGGAACTGACTCCAATTACCTCTGGCTTCTCCATTAATCTAGAAGCACTTTTCTTCTTTCTCTCCATAGGTGCATGGTGAATACTTCAAAAAAAAAAAAAAGTTGCCTCAACTATCTCAAGTCCTTGGCTGCCCCGATCGTGTCCTTTTCATTATGCTATTCCCAGTAATCATAATTGATTTTAATAATTATTGAGCAACCAGCATCTGCTAATATTGTATGAAGGCAGCATTCACACACATTAGCTAATTAGAGTTGCCCGATGATTGACAAGAGCTGCTTCTTTAGAAAAGTCAACACATTGAATATTGATAGCTTGCCAGTAGATGGTTTGAAACAACTGTCTTGGATCTATCATTTAAGCGAATAGGTAACTCAGGGTGTATCTACAGGTACACTGGAATGTTTTATTTTGATCAAAGCTGACAAAAATACTTTATCTTAATCATATTACTTAAGGCGGTGGAGTTGGGGGTCTGAGGCAGGGGAGGGGAGGGGAGGTTGGTGGTAATGAACCTGAGACTTTGGAGCTTGAGGCATGAAAGTCTTCTGCACACCAGTATGTTACTGCCCCTCCCCACTCATCAAATACTTTCTTTTGTCACAAAGTGTCAATCATCAATAGAGGGGTGGGTTCTGTCCTTAAGCTACAGCTTAGTTACTTAGTCATCTTACTTTTTGGAATCTCCTAGAATTAAACACAGCAGTTTGGCTAACAACCCACTGCTTCAGCAAAATAACGTGTCAGAATCTATGAGTTATAATGTAACATTAAGGAGCATAATGACAGTAATTCTCCTGAGGATGTTTCAAAACCTCAATGAAGTAACAAGCCATTTGTTGAGGATCCTTCCCTGCCAGTTGCCAAAGCATTAGCCTTCCATCTGCCAAACCATGGGATTAGCATTTTCCTAGTGAAATTGTTAATGACAACTTTCAAAAGACTAAATTAGTAGTTTGTTAAAAAAAAAAAAAAAAAAAAAAGCTTTTGGAAATTACGATTATGCTAGCTTCTTTCTTGAAGGAAACAATAGGTTAGTCTTCTTTTCCCTGTATATTTATTAGTGTTTACTTGTTTTATTGTCTACTAGATGATATGTAGCAGCATTATTAGATCTTAGAGCAGTTGCTTTCCACTTGAACAACTGAAAACAATGCAATATTATATTTATTTCTCTTAAAAAGTATCCCAAGAGAATAGGTTGTGCTCCATCTCGAGATCTGACAAAAGCTTTTCTTAAGCTCAAGCACTCTGAAGGGTAGGGGATGGCTTGCACATTCTTTCGCAAAGCCTGTGTGTTTGCAATGCCAGACACTTTCATCAATCTCCACTGATTCATAGCTATGAACTTTGAAAGTTATTTGCAGTGTGTGTCAGCAAATGTATTTCCTGTTGTGTCTTTCTTAAAAATGACTTTTTGTAAACCCTTTCCAACATTTCAAATACACTCAAGATTAAACCAAGGTAATCTTATCTCATTGGTGAGAAAATTGGCTAGTAAAAATTAAGACTACGAAAATAGCCCAAGATTACTTACGCTTTAGAGGACTACTTCTTTCTTTGCTGATTACACTGTGAGACTATTAACTTGATGGAGGGAAAAATTCAGAGATTGGGTTAACTCAAGTAATAGCCCAAGGCTGACATTGCTAAGACTTTGTATCCAAACAGACTGTGTGAGAGAATTATGAGGCAGGTTTATAGTTTTAATAAAGAATTACAAAAATCTGGTAGATTTTCAAATGTTCTAATTTAGTCTCCACATTGGCTTCTTTTCATCTTGCCTTTTCTTTTGGTAAAAATATCAATTTAGATATTTTGATTTTAGAAAGTTATTATGTGTTAACTTCCACCAATTTTTATAAAATCAAAGGAAATATTCTGACATTTATTTTACAACAGCTACAAAAGTTATAGTGATTTGATTAAATCTAATTTCTCTGGCTTAGAGGATATACTTATTCCTTACTTTTTATTTCCAACAAATAATTACAAATAATTATTGGTAGTATAATACTACTTGCAGTGATAAATAAATGTATGATGATTTAATATTGAAGACAGTAACTTATTTGCTGTTTTTTATTGTCCTGCTCCATCAAAGCCTAGGTCTAAGAAAGCATGTGTTTCTTTCTCATGTGACCTTTCTATCTTTAGAAACACACATCTCAGGGGACTGGGTGGTAGTGCAGTGGGTTAAACTCATGAGGAGTGAAGAGCAAGGACCTGTTCAATGAACCTGGTTTGAGTCCCTGTTCCCTACCTGAAGGGGTGGGGAGAGGGGGTCGCTTCACAAGTGGTGAAGCAGGTCTGTAGGTGTCTATCTTTCTCTCCCCATCTCTGTCTTCCCTTTCTCCTTTGATTTCTCTCTGCCCTATCCAACAATAACAGCAATGACAATAATGGCAACAAAACTCGGATCCTTGCGCACTGTAGTGTGTGAGCTTAACCAGGTGTGCCACTGCCTGGCCCCTCTTCTGTTCATCCTAATCCATGTTAGAAATGGTAAAGGTCCCAGATGCCGCATGATGCTAACCAGACTTCCCTGGACAGACAACCCCACCAATGTGTTCTGGAGCCTCACTTCCCGAGAGCCTTGCCCCACTAGGGAAAGAGAGAGAGAGGCTGGGAGTATGGATCCACCTGTCAATGGCCATGTTCAGTGGGGAAGCAATTACAGAAACCAGACCGTCCACCTTCTGCATCCCACAATGACCTTGGGTCCATACTCCCAGAGGGATAAAGAATAGGAAAGCTATCAGGGGAGGGAAGGGGATACGGAGATCTGGTGGTAGGAAGTGTGTGGAGTTGTATCCCTCTTATCCTATGGTTTTTGTCAATATTTCCTTTTTATAAATAAAAAAAATTAAAAAAAGAAATGGTAAAGGTACTATATATAGATTATCATCCTGGTTACCACCAGTAAAGAGATCTTTGTTGATATCTGGACAGTGACCAATTACAGAATTATTTCCTTTACTAAGGACCTTCAGGTAAATTTTTTGGGTGGATTTGATTGCAAACTGACTTCAAGAAGAAAGGATTTGATTGCAAACTGACTTCAAGAAGAAACGGCAAAGAAACGAGAAGTAAAATGGGAAGGATTATTAGTGATTAAAGATGTTTTCATTAGTCTGATTATTTTGGAAGACAATCAAGTTTCAATTTTGAGAGAAAGCTATGTAGCATGTCTTAGTGTCTAACCTGAGAATTAAGAAACATAGGACATTTATTTTAATTTACTTGTATCAGTGACTGGTCAATGAATGGCTAGTCCCTAAGAGCCTAATTAGATTTTTATTCTAGAATGTATGTGCATCTAGTGAAAGATGTAAGTAGAATGATATACTGGGGTCTAACAGTACTAGCTATACAAGTTCAATCAAGTCAGTATGATTCCTTACATGGCAGTAAGTTACCTAGTTTGACTCATAGTAAATCAGCCAAAACTTCCTGAAAGATGCCCAGGAAAAAAACTGACCTTAGTGCTGACTTGGTGTGTTCAAACTCCAGCAGCAGCAATAACAATATCACCAACAATAAAAGAACATAATTTTAAACTGCTCATATAAACACAAATTTTTCTTTAACATTTTCATTTTTTTTCAGAAGCATCACACTCAATATATTGAGAGTAGCTTATGATGTATTCTAAACTGTATTAAATTTCATTATTTCAGAAAATTACTTCAGTGTAGGCAGTATTGCTCTGGGTGACAAACTGCCCTGGTAATCTACTTTGGTCTGTATTTTAAATCTTAAAAGCAAAATTAATTTCACCTAGACTATTTATTATTTATAATGCTAACATGGAAATAAACCTACACTGTGCAGAAGTCTTGTAATTTTCTCAAATCTAAGCATATTCATTGCAAGGCTTTTCACTAGGTAATGTGCACTCTTATTATTGTCTAGGATTTCTATTCTGAAACATGTTATTTTATTATGTAAACTACATTAATCATATTAAATATCCTTGCTTTTATTTCATATTAAATAATCTATAAAAAACACTTTTCAGTTCTCCTCCCCTCACCATTCAGAAATGAATTTAGTACACAGTAGTTACAAATCTGACTCTAAAAGTGTGCCCACTTCTAAAAATCCCTAGGAAAAGGTCACATCTCCTAAAAATTCTCATGTGTGAATTCTGGGCTACAGTGTGAAGAACTGTAACTAGAATAATTGACAATGCAGTCCCATCTGACTTAATTCAATATAAAACTGAATGTTCTTGTTACCCCCCCTACAGTTCTGTTTGCTTGGGAGCTGGGAGGTGACTCACCTGGTTGAGCACACGTGTTACAAACGAATCCAGCCAACTGATGACTTCGTCGAATCAGAAACTAAGAAACACGACTTCAGTTTAGTTAATTGCCAAAAGTCAAATTTTCCAGACTTCTGTAGTACATGTCTCCAGAGGAAAGGAGAAAAGAAGACGCTCAAGCCAGAGCACCTCACGGTTCTTAGAGCTAGTGTTTCCAGTAGCCCTCTTTGGCATGTAAATTACTTCTATTGAGAAAGATGAAAGTTTTAGAATGCTGAGAGGAATCATAAGCTCTCTTGCCTTTTACCTTACCAAAGAAAACACTACTTCAAAAAGAAACGATAACTCTTTTTGCTTTATTTGTTTATTTTTTTAATTGGGAGGTGAATGGTTTACAGTTGTTGACACATGAGTACGATTTCTCATCTCACCAACATAGATGTCTGTAGAACACTCTCCACCTCACATTAGGTCCATGGTCATGTACCAGACCTGAAGCCCCTGTTCTCCCCAGCCCTTGTCTTTTCCCCGTCCTCCTTCCCCAGAGTCCTTTGCTTTGGTGCAATTCACCAAACCAGTCCAAGTTTTACTACAACTTTCTCCCTTTCTGCTTCTTAGGTTCTGTGCATGAGTGAGATCATCCCATATTCATCCTTCTCTTTCTGGCTTATCTCATGTAACATTAATTCCTTCAAGTCCCATCCAAGACGAGGTGAAGGAAGTGTCTTCACTCTTCTTTTTTTATTTTATTTTTTAACATTTATTTATTCCCTTTTGTTGCCCTTGTTGTTTTATTGTTGTAAGTTATTATTGTTGTAGTTATTGCTGTTGTTGTTGTTGGACAGGACAGAGAGAAATGGAGAGAGGAAGGGAAGACAGAGAGGGGGAGAGAAAGACAGGCACCTGCAGACCTGTTTCACCAATTGTGAAGCGACTCCCTTGCCGGTGGACTTCATTCTTCTTAATAGCTGAATAGTATTCCATTGTGTATCTAGAACACAACTTTCTTAGCCACTGTTGTTGGACAGGTTTCTTCCAGGTTTTGGCTATTAAAAACTGTGCTACTGTGTACATAGGGAAACACAGATCTCTGCGGATGAGTGTGTTTTTTCCTTAGGATATATCGCTTAAACCTTATTTTCTCCTCCCTGAGGAGAATTTGGTTCTGAATATGTAAACAAACCCTCTCTCATTAATCAGCCAACATAGGACCTATTTAGTCATTGTAACACCTCCATTCCCAGCCCCAGTCCCTGAATATTATTAAATTGGTTCTTTAATTTTCTTAACAATCTGCCTCAGGTGTCCAGATTCTGAATAACTGAGCAGGGGACATGATGACTTTATTTTTACTTTTATTTATTATTAAATAGAAACAGGGAGAAATTGGGAGGGGAGGGGGAGATAGAGAGACAGAGAAACAATAGCAGTGATGCTTCACCACTAGTGAAGTTTTCCCCCTGCAGGTGGGGACTAGGGGCTTGAACCTGGGTCCTTGTGCCCTGTAATGTCCACTTTACCAGGTGTGCCACCAACTGGCCCTAACATAGTGATTTCTTTCACCCCCTCAAACACTTTAAATGTTATTGAGGACGAAACATTGACAGAACTATATTGATGAATTAAATTTGTTACTTTAAAACTAGCAGGAATTGATTTTAAAATCACAGTGGCTTAATGAGTCAGTTTTTTAAAAAAGTAAATTAATGCTGATATTTACCTTAGGTTAAGAATAAAAAAAAAAGGAAAGGTTTAGTTCCTATGATTAGTATGTAGTAGTAGAAGAACAAGATGAAAAAAGTTCAAAAGTTCAGTCTGAATAAATATTTTAGATGTTTTATTCTGGGTTGATACTTTTCCAAACCACGCAAACCTTTCAAGTCTGAAAAATTTGACTGGAATTCTTATAAGAACAGTCTGTCTTGAAATATTCTTAGCAGTGTTTTTTTTTTTTTCCAACCTTGATTTTATTGGGTTAGAAAACAAAAACAAACGCAAGGAGAAACGCAATTTCCTCTTAACTGCATAATTCTGATGTTTTTCTAACAGATTCAGTTAAAAAAAAGTTAAGAGCCTCCATCCATCTGCAAAATCAGGAGATATTCTGATCTTTCCTTCAAGCTTCCTGTTTATTACTTACATTAAATTCTCTGTCCCCCAAAAGCATTTCTAGAAAAAAAAAACCCCTGAATGAATCACATGCTTCAAAAAAAGGAAAGAGTTTAACTGTTTACTTGAATAAGTTTTCTCCATATCACTGAAGCACAGTATGGTATCCAGCTTGGAAAAGTCTCTGTTTCCAATTCTGCAATTAGTCACTCATACTCCAGTCTACAAAGAGAGTAAAAATAACGTACTGATAAAATACTAAGGATTACGGCCTATGTTTTGCAAATGCTATGAGTTTTTCCAAGGCTTTGCATATATATAGTAAGTAAGCCTAATGCATGGATTTATAGTTTGCTTCTTATAATTGTGAATTTTGAGTTTGCTACATTATAAGTCAGAAAAAAAGTAAAAGGTATTACGATTTTTTTTTTTTTTAATTTGTCTATGTTTTCATGACTCTGCTCCAAAACCATTTGTAGATATTTTATACAGCTGCCAGGGGTAAAGAATAGAAAGTTATTATTAGGTAAATAAACCAGAATCAAAGAAATTTTGGAAATGAAGTACAGCAAGTCCACAAATAACATTGTTCAGGCCAATATTATTTTCTTATAATGCTGATAAGAAAAATAGTACTAATTCTCAGCCGGTTGCACTCTGTGTAGAGTTGTTATGTCTTCAAAAGGAGTTGGTTAGAACTTTTTAAAAACATGTATTTACTAGAGAGAGAGAGAGATGTGAAAGACAAGTTCCAGCCTTTTGTGAGAGTATGGTAGATCCACAGGAGTTTGTGCAAAGTGAAATCAGCCAGAAAGAGAAAGACAAATGTTGGAAGATAGCCTGCATACCTTAGGTTTCAGAAACAAAGGAAAAGAAAAAATAAAAGAAAAGGAAAGGAAAGGAAATGATGAGGCCTTGGTAAATCTTTGGTCGATCTCAACAGACAAGAGGGCACTAAAGGGGAGAAGAGGAAGAGACTCAAAGAGGGTGCTGGGCTCAGTGTCCTATCGTGGTGGCCAACGTCGTTTAAGTGGTGGCTGAGCTATCCAAGCACATGTTTGGGGGAGATGTGAAAATGTTCCCCTGAGATAACTGTTTAGTAGCGCATGAACTTAAAAAAAAAAAAAAACAACTGTCTCGACTGAGGGGTTAAAGAGCAATCATGTATGATTTTTTTTCTTAGTCATTTAACACAAAGAAATGTATAATCAGTGGAGCGCAAATGCAAAGAAACAGTTAATATTTTCTGTCTGAATCTAGAAATGTAGTTGTGAGTCTGTAACGGGGATATATTGTACAAAAAATATTTTTGATGGGGTCGGGCAGTAGCACAGTGGTTAGGCACACATGGCGCAAATCCCAAGGACTGGCGTTAAGGATCTTGGTTTGAGCCCCCGGCTCCCCACCTGCAAGGGGCTTCGGTTCACAAGCGGTGAAGCACGTCTGCAGGTCTCTATCTTACTCTCCCTGTCTTCCCCTCCTCTCTCCATTTCTCTGTCTTATTCAACAACGCCGACATCAATAACAACAACAATAACCACAATAATAAAACAGCAAGGTCAACAAAAGGGAAAAAAGTTGCCTCCAGGAGCAGTGGATTCATGGTGCAAGCACTGAGCTCCAGCAATAACCCTGGAGGCTATATATATATATATATATATATATATATATATATGTGTGTGTGTGTGTGTGTGTGTGTGTGTGTGTATGAATAAGAAGAACTTGATGACAATTTCTCAAGCTGAATTGTATTGATTTTTTTTTTTTTGCCTCCAGGGTTATTGCTGGGGCTCAGAGCCTGCACCATGAATCCACTGTTCCTTGGAGGCCTTCCCCACCCCCTTTTGTTGCCCTTGTTGTTGTAGCCTTGTTGTGGTTATTATTGTTATTGTTGATGTCGTTCGTTGTTGGATAGGACAGAGAGAAATGGAGAGAGGAAGGGAAGACAGAGAGGGGGAGAGAAAGACAGACACCTGCAGACCTGCTTCACCACCTATGAAGCAACTCTCCTGAAGGTGGGAAGCCTGGGGCTCAAACCAGGATCCTTACGCGGGTCCTTGAGCTTTGCGCCATGTGCGCTTAACCCGCTGCACCATGCATTGATTTTTAATAGCAAGATGAATGAATGACCATATGCTGTTGACACAAGGGTGTGATCTTTCATTTGTTGGCTATAAGCCACAATGAGAAGGATACACACAGGAAGACCTCACTCAGAGGTGGAATTTAATTAACATAGACAAGAAAAGAAAACACAAAGTAAAATTTAGAATACTCTTCATTTATATCAGCAGCCTATTATAAAAGGCTTCATCTTTATATATCATACTCAGAACTCAGGGGCCAAGCTGGTGGTGCACCTGGTTGAGTGCATATGTCCCGGTGCACAAGAACCCAGGGTGTTGTCCCCGGTCCTCACCTGCAGAGGGGAAGCTTTGAGAGTGGTAAACAGGGATTCAGGAGTCTGTCTCTCTTCTTTTCTATCACTCTCCTCCCTTCTCAGTTTCTGGCTGTCTCTATCCAGTAAATAAATAAAGATAACTTTAAAAAAAAAAAAAACAACTAAGAACTCAGGATGTGATCTGAAAAAAAAAAAAATCCTTCTCACCCAAAGTGTGTGTAAGAGTGGAGTAAATGCCTAACTTTAGGAATAGAAGTAAAATGCTCTAACTTTGCCTCTTCTTGGGTCACAGATGATCAGTTATGGAAGATGAAAAAACAAGTAAGTCAAAATATCATGAGAAAACTTGAGAACGTCACAGTACGTTGTCTTGACAAATGTCTTGGAAAGGACATTCATCTCTGGAATAAATGAAGGGTAATAATTGTAATCTGTCAAACACAGAGCTATATTCCACCTTGAACCAACTAATCAGAGTATCTGAAGATACATCCAAGGTATCCGCATGTTGGGGCGTCCACTGAGTGACTCTTACATGGAGTTGTAGTTGGTCCCTGGAAAACAAGGTGACGTCTCTTTGTGTTTTCCCTGCTGTTCTTGAAAAGTACAAGTATGGGTTTTTCACATAGGAGTTGAGGCTTGGTATTAGAAACTTGTTTAGAAATCTATTATGCTGGTACCAACCTCTGCCTCTTCACTGCTGTATAGGGTGGGATGTAGGACTGAGTGATTTGGTCATTTGATTGGATTCTAAGACCATACATCAGTTTGGAAAGTTTTTTTTTTTGGCAATTCAAACTAATAAAACATAACATTTGAAGTAATGCGATCTTTACTTATTGACTACAAATTAAAAAAACAAAAAATCTAATCAAAGGGTTTCCTGTTGTCCTTGCCAATGTTCTTAAATAATTTCCTTAAATAGAGCAGCTTGACCATTTCTTAGGTGATTTTTAAAAACAGGAAAAAGACAGCAAGGAATTTCAGTGAATGAAGCCAAAACTGTCACAACATGATAATTCAGTTCCAAGGGTTTTGGAAATTTGCATTCTTTTCCCTAAAACTTTTCCTCTTACACATGGTTTTCATAATATTTACATTCCTTCTTAAAAACCTTTTTTCCATCCTGAATCAAAAGTCCATATACACATCTCTACCACAAGAATAGTCTCTATAGACATTAATTAGTAATCTTGTAGGTCCTCCCTTCCCCTACTAGTAGTTTAAACCCATAAACTATCACAAGTTGCCATTGAAATAAAGCCGCAATATATATGTTACAGTTTTAAATGGCAGTGCTGCTCATAAGAACATAAATATTTCTATTAAGAAGCATTTTTATTTAAAACAGCCATGTTCTAATGAATTATGTTTCCCTTCTTTCTTTTGCCTATTGACTGTGTGTGTGTGTGTGTGTGTGTGTGTGTGTGTTTGCATGTGTGTGTATGCAGAAGAACCTTATATAAGTTTCAGGTTTGTATCACTGAAAATCAACATGGGTGGAGCCTGGAGATGACTCACCCCAAAGCACACACAAGCCACATGCTTAAGGACTCAGGTTCGAGTACCAGGCCAACACATGGAAGTACCTACACTGGGAAGACTTCATGAACTGTGGGTCAGTGCTTCACTGTCTCTCTACTCACTGTCTCTCTGTCTCTCCCTCCTTCTTCGCCTCTATCCTTCACCTCTTTCTGTCCCTCATTCTCATTCAAAAGAGAGAAGAAGAAGGAGTAGGAGAATGGAAGAAGGGAAGGGAAGGATAGGAAGGAAGGAAGGAAGGAAGGAAGGAAGGAAGGAAGGAAGGAAGGAAGAAAGGGAGGGAGGTTGGGAGGGAGGGAGGGATGGTGGGTCAGGTGGTGGTGTATAGGGTCAAGTGCACATAGTACAAAGGAAGGAAGGGGATAGGAAGGAAGGGGAAGGAAAAGAAGAGAAGGGAAGGGAGAGGGAAGGGAGGGGAAGGGAAGGGAAGGATGTATTTAAATACATCCACGGAGAACACAGAAATCATGCAAATGCAGACGATCAGCAATAACTCTGATTTCAAAAAGATAATAACTAACATAACTAATAAGAAAATGTGTCTCTTTTGTCTTAATTTAAGAACACCCTCCACCCTCTCCTGAATCATCTATCTTTCCTTCTGTTACTCACTAATCTGTCTTAGGACCATATGTTTACTATTGCTTTATTTAGTTCATCTGTTCATTTTCTTTATATATCACAATGAGTGACAACTGTACTTTTCTTTTATTATGCTGACTTTAATTTTTTTTCCCCACTGAGTAAAATCTTGGCCAGGCAGAGAGTTTACTGAATGTGGCACCATGACTGAGCCCCCAACACCAGCAGGAAAGTACGACGGTGCTGTTGGGCATGCTGGTGCCATGACTCTCTTCTCTCTGTCTCTCTGACTGAAGGGAACAATGGCTAATCACACATGTTAATGCCCTAAACGCCACTAAATAATAACAATAGTTTGATAAATCATAAAGTGAAATATATGATATTTATGTCATAATGTAATATGCAATAACATTTGGGATTATATAGGGTGTGATGTTGTTATATAGAATAGATACATTTATAATAGATTATACCTGTTGTTTTCCAGAAACTTTGGTGTCTTCAGCATGAAAGCCTTTTTACATAGCAGTTATTCTATCTCTCAGCTCTAGATAACACCAGCAATGATTGTAAATGTTCATTGGAACTGAAGAAAGTTGGTTATGTTGGTTTTGAAAAATTGAGGCCCCTGATAGAAAAATATTGACATGGAATAAATTTAAGCAGTTTTCAAGGAGGAGGTAGATAGAAAAAAGTTATATTTTATCTTTTTTCATTATTAATTTATAGATATTTACTTATGGTTTATTTGTAGGGTAGAAAGAGAAATTGAGAGGGAAGGGGAAGATGACAGATAGATAGATAGAAAGACAGATAGATGATAGAGAGAAAGAAAACTGCAGAGAGTCAGGCGGTAGCGCAGCGGGTTAAGCGCACATGGCGCAAAGTGCAGGGACCGGCGTAAGGAACCCGGTTCGAGGCCCCGGCTCCCCACCTGCAGGGGCGTCGCTTCACAGGTGGTGAAGCAGGTCTGCAGGTGTCTGTCTTTGTCTCCCCCTTTCTGTCTTCCCTCCTCTCTCCGTTTCTCTCTGTCCTATCCAACAAAGACATCAATAATAACTACAACAACAAGAACAACAAAAGGGAATAAATAAATAAATATTTTTTTAAAAATTTTAAAAAAAAGAAAGAAAGAAAACTGCAGTACTGCCTGCCGTTGTGAAGCTTTGTCCTTGCAGATAAGGACTTTGGGCTTGAATCAACGTCCTTGCAGATTGTAACGTGCGCTCATGCAGGTATGAACAACCGCCACCATATTTCCCTTTCTATACTAGTGATCTTTATTTTTGAATCTTACGTCAATAGACTTCATTATTATTCTGTTTCCATTAAGAGAGAAAGCCTAGAATACCCCTCGGTGATCCAACCCAGGGGCGCACACGTGCAAATCCAACATTGAGACCTGCAGACTTTATTATTGTCTAATTGTGTCCAATATGCACAGCACCCATATTACCATCTCAAGTAGCTTCATTTCTTTTCAATTTAAATTTCACCAACTAGTGTAACAATTCTGTCCCTACATTTTCAAGAAGTATAAATCTATATATAAAGTCCAATTACACAGGTATCTGGAAATATATTTCTGATAATTTCATGTGTTGATATAAAGGCAAGTTTAAATCTTTTTTAAGTAAGCTCTGTTTTTAGTGAAACATATTTGAAGTCAATATCATATAAAAATAGCTTTTTAAGTTATTTATTTTGCATAGACATAGAGAGAAATTGAGAGGGAAAGGGAGATTAGATAGACAGAACTGCAGCACTATTTCACCATCTGAGAAGCTTCCTCTCTGCACTGTAACATATGCATTTTAACAAATGTGCCACGAACCAAAACCCCCTCTATGCAATGTGGTTTGAGATAAAATGATTTTTTGTTTTAAAGAACCAAAGTTTCTATAACTCTTGAACTTTGTTTCTATAAGCATTTACTTTTTAGAACACTAATTGATTGTCAGAGACACTTGAGGGAAATCGAGTTTACATCTAAATACTAGACACTGTCAATTGAATATTCATGTAGAATAGACTTCATTAATTATAATAAAAACACATGGGGAAACATAGGTTTCATTTATAAGCATCAGTTTGCTCCACATTTTGAAGAACACCGTCTTGCACTAAATGAGGAACACTTGTCAGTACTTATAGAGAAATACTAGGCCCTTAGCTTACGGCAAACTGCCCTCTGCATGGTGTTACATCAAACACTGTGTTGCACTCACTCAAAGTGACTGAACAGCCACCAAGCTGCTTCCTGTTTTGTAAAAAGGTAGAATTAAATAACCAAATATTTAGGTCAGAATATTAAAATCATTGAAGGGGAAGCTGCTCTATCAGATATATGAGAGGTTTCAGGCAGTGGCACACCTGGTAGAGTGCACCTGTTATAATTCACAAGGACCCTGGTTCAATCCCCTGTCTATTCCCCACCTACACTGGGGAAGCTTCATGAGTGGTGAAGCAGTGCTGCGACTGTCTCGGTTTACCTCTCTCTCTCTTTGTTATTTTTTAATTATCTTTATTTATTGGCTAGAGACCGTCAGAAATCGAGGGGAGGAGGGGGAGATAGAGAGGCAGAGACACACGCAGCCCTGCTTCACCACTCACAATGCTTTCTTTCCGACGGGTGGGGACCCAGGACTTGAACCTAGGTACTTGCGCATTGTACCATAGGCATTCAACCAGCTGTGCCAACACCTGAGCCCCCTCTTCCCCTTTCCCTCTCGACTTGTTATGCCTGTCTCTAAATTAAATAATACTAAAAATAGCTGAGATGTTATTGGTTTACAATGGCAACCTGTGAGAAACTAGATAGTTCATCTGAATTCATTTTCTCCTGTCTTGCTTGCTTTATTTATTTATTTATTCATTCATTTATTTATTCATTGCCTCCAGGGTTATCTCTGGCGCTCGGTGCCTTCACTACGAATCCACGGCCCCGAAGGCTTTTTCTCCCCTTTTGTTGCCCTTGTTGTTTATCGTTGTTGTTATTACTATTGTCGTTGTTGTTAGATAGGACAGAGAGAAAGCGAGAGAGGAGGGGAAGGCAGAGAGGGGGAGAGAAAGACAGACACCTGCGGACCTGCTTCACTGCTTGTGAGGCGGGGGATCGAACTGGGATCCTTGTGCTTTGCGCCATCTGCGCTTAACCCGCTGCGCTACTGCCCGAGCCCGCCTCTCTTATTTTTAAGTACTATACCAATCGCATTGAATTTTAAAACAGGAGGGACATTTGCACAACAAAATTAAAGTTTTGGCAATTCTTACTTTAAGAACGGATGTTTAATCTCATTCTGACTGATAAGATTTGGGATAAAGTGTCCGTAGCGTAGAAAAACTCACAAGGAAGGGATTTGTTTTCTCTGCCCTCCTAGTTGTTAATACATTTTATCTCTAACACCAGGAGACTTGGAAACACTTAGGCATTTATGTGGTAAAGGACACTGACTTGAAGACAGAAAATATATTGAGGAAAGCATAGTAGAAAAATGGAAAAACCGTCACTTTCCTGGAAATTAATGAACTATTAAATTAGCCAATCCTGTAACCTCCAGAATCCTATTATGTAAGACAGTAAGAAGAGTAATAACAATGTTTAATTTTGTTACACGCTTATTAGTTGAAGGTTTCATACTTCAGTATTAAAATTGTGTGCTGCCATTTCCATTCTTCCATGGCCTAGTTATTCAGGATATAAAAAATTAACTGATTTGGGTCAGGACGTCTGTCTGAGAATTCTAGTGGGGTTAATTTGGAGTGTTGGAATGTTTCTCTCTCTCAGTGTGTGTGTGTGTGTGTATGTGTGTGTTTAAGAAATATGATTTTCTTGCAAGTTTAAATTGCTGTTTCTCTTTTATTTATTTTTTTCCATTTCATTTTTTTAAATATTTATTTTATTTATTCCCTTTTGTTGCCCTTGTTGTTTTATTGTTGTAGTTATTATTGTTGTTGTCGTTGTTGGATAGGACAGAGAGAAATGGAGAGAGGAGGGGAAGACAGAGAGGGGGAGAGAAAGACAGACACCTGCGGACCTGCTTCACTGCTTGTGAGGCGGGGGATCGAACTGGGATCCTTGTGCTTTGCGCCATCTGCGCTTAACCCGCTGCGCTACTGCCCGAGCCCGCCTCTCTTATTTTTAAGTACTATACCAATCGCATTGAATTTTAAAACAGGAGGGACATTTGCACAACAAAATTAAAGTTTTGGCAATTCTTACTTTAAGAACGGATGTTTAATCTCATTCTGACTGATAAGATTTGGGATAAAGTGTCCGTAGCGTAGAAAAACTCACAAGGAAGGGATTTGTTTTCTCTGCCCTCCTAGTTGTTAATACATTTTATCTCTAACACCAGGAGACTTGGAAACACTTAGGCATTTATGTGGTAAAGGACACTGACTTGAAGACAGAAAATATATTGAGGAAAGCATAGTAGAAAAATGGAAAAACCGTCACTTTCCTGGAAATTAATGAACTATTAAATTAGCCAATCCTGTAACCTCCAGAATCCTATTATGTAAGACAGTAAGAAGAGTAATAACAATGTTTAATTTTGTTACACGCTTATTAGTTGAAGGTTTCATACTTCAGTATTAAAATTGTGTGCTGCCATTTCCATTCTTCCATGGCCTAGTTATTCAGGATATAAAAAATTAACTGATTTGGGTCAGGACGTCTGTCTGAGAATTCTAGTGGGGTTAATTTGGAGTGTTGGAATGTTTCTCTCTCTCAGTGTGTGTGTGTGTGTTTAAGAAATATGATTTTCTTGCAAGTTTAAATTGCTGTTTCTCTTTTATTTATTTTTTTCCATTTCATTTTTTTAAAATATTTATTTTATTTATTCCCTTTTGTTGCCCTTGTTGTTTTATTGTTGTAGTTATTATTGTTGTTGTCGTTGTTGGATAGGACAGAGAGAAATGGAGAGAGGAGGGGAAGACAGAGAGGAGGAGAGAAAGATAGACACCTGCAGACCTGCTTCACCGCCTGTGAAGCGACTCCCCTGCAGGTGGGGAGCCGGGGTTCGAACCGGGATCCTTATGCTGATCCTTGTGCTTTGCGCCACCTGCGCTTAACCCGCTGCGCTACAGCCCGACTCCCTCCATTTCATTTTTTAAACCCAACACACTACCAACCTACCGCCCCCCTCAAGGTAGTTTTTTAATGAGTGAATGATGGGTTATACAGAGAGACTTGGTATACAAAAGAGAGTAGTTTAGTTTAGTTTAGTTTAGTTTAGTTTAGTTTAGTTTAGTTTAGTTTAGTTTAGTTTAGTTATTTTGTTAGAGCCCTGCTCAGCTCTGGCTTATGGTGGTGCTGGGGATCGAACATGGGACCTTTGGTGCCTCAGGCATGAAAGTATTTTTGCGTAGTCATTATGCTGTCTCCTCAGCCCAAGAGCATATAGTTTGTTTAAAAGTAGAAAAAAATAAACCAGCTGATAACGCGAGAGAGAATAAACTGCAAATCAATGTAAGAGTACTGACTTTCAGTAAGAGGAGGCAATTCTTCATGGAGACGGGAAGAAAAGTATAAGAAAGATAATGTACTGCTGCATACATCGCGTCTGGGGATTCTAAAGTCACTGCAGTGCCAGGCCGCATGCTGCCTGACTTTCCTCCTCAATGTTCTACGTGTGCAGTACTAGCAAAGGTGAGGTCTATACATCCCCGGGATTTACTTACAAGTGACATGAACACAAATGAAGACTGGAACTGATGGGCTCTAAGATGGAAAGCGAAGGAAATAATTATAGGTAATCTCTTCATTAGCAAAAAAAAAAAATGGTGAGATAAATGCAAAGTTTCTGTGGAGTGAAATAAATACTTCTGAGGAATTTTGAGTTAAGTAGTCATGATCAAAATTGTAGGTTAAAGAATTTATACAAATTAATGTGTGATTTTGGAAGTGGCATGTATAAATAATGTATTAAAATCATTTTAAAGAACGTAGGCATTTTTACAAGGGTTGAATAGAATTATTTCATGCCAAAGCATTATCTTTCAAGCTGTCATCCTTATTCCATCCATCATCTGAGAAAGATCCTACCTTGTTTTCTATGGGTTTGCTTTCTTTTGGTTTGCTTTCTTTACTAGACTTCTCTAGACTTTGAACAGCACTCTTTATTCCCCCCCTAGCAATGTCTTTTGATCTCTGAAAGAAGAGGATAGTTTCTTGACCAAAAAGTATTTGTGAAATACTAGAGTAATTCATTTTCTGCCAATGACTGAAGAAGTAATTTAAACACATTCAGTATATAAACCATTTTCAGTATATTACACATGTTTAGAATTACAGGATGTGTTTCTGAAATCCAGTCTGCTCGTTAAAGTATTTTAAAAAATGTTTTACTGATTTATTCATGAAGAAGGTAAGTGGAGAGATTGGGAACCAGACATCACTCTGGTAAATGTACCACTGGGATTGAACTCCAGACCTCATGCTTGAGAGTCCAGTGCTTTGTCCACTGCACCACCTCCCAGACCACCCACTAAAATATTTTTAAAGTAAATGTACATGTACATATATTCAAAATATAGAATACCATTTTTTTTATTCAGGTCATGCAACTATGAGTATTTTTCTTTCTAACCATTCTGCCCCAGCGGCAATAAATTTACATAATGCATTTTAAACAAGTTAGAGAAAATCACACATAGTAAAAATCTAATATAGAAAAATGTTTTATGCACATAGATATGCTCAGGTGAAATATGAAAGGTAAAAATATAGATGCAACTAAAAGATATAGTGGTTCATTAAGAGGTTGCTATACTCTGGTCAAACGAATCTGGAAGATATAATTTCAATTAATCATGCAACAATATGTGAATTTTGTAATTGATTAGAAAATAGCTGAAATCTGTGGGAAAAGTTACACTTTGAATATTCAAGTCAAGTTAGAAAGAAAATATGGAGGGCCAGGTGGTGGCGCACCTGGTTGAGCGCA
Organism: Erinaceus europaeus; assembly: GCF_950295315.1. Lineage (NCBI taxonomy): Eukaryota > Metazoa > Chordata > Mammalia > Eulipotyphla > Erinaceidae > Erinaceus > Erinaceus europaeus. Next base: position 6,192,534 of record NC_080179.1, read on the forward strand.
CATGTTACAAGGCTCTAGGACCCGGTTCGAGTCCCTTATCCCCACCTGCAGGGGGAAAGCTTCATGAGTGGTGAAGCAGTGTTGCAGGTATCTCTCTGTCTCTCTCCCTCTCTTTCACCCCCTTCCCTCTTGATTCCTGGTTATCTCTATCCAATAAGTAAATAAATAAAGATAATTAAAAAATTTAAAAAATAAATAAAATAGGGATTGGAGGAGATAGCTTAATGCTTATGCTGAAGATCTGAGGACCCAGGTTCAATACCCAACATCCCATAATGTAGAGCTGAGCAGTGCTCTGGTGTCTCTCTCTTTCTCTCTCTCTCTCTCTCTCCCCCTTTTTTGGTATCTCTTTCTCATTAAAATAAAGTAAATAAAATAGTTAATGAAAGAGAACATCTGCTTAATAATACAACTATTTAAAATATTTAAAAAGAAATAGAATATATTTTAATACTTAATTTATAGGCTACTTCTAACAAGTTGCTTAATAATAAAATATATGGAGACCAGTTATTTTTCATGCATAAATATAAATACAACTGTACCATTCTACAAAATGCAAAGGCCAAATGTAAGTATTTTAAAGGTTTTAATTATTTAAACATTTTATTTATTTATTTACATAGTATTATTATTTTACCAAAGCACTGCTCAGCTCTAGCTTATGGGGGTGGGGGGAATTGAACCTGGGACCTTCGAGCCTCAGGCATGGGAGTCTTTTTCCATAACCATTATGCTATCTCCCCCACCCAGGCTTTATTTTTCATATAATAACTTCATGTTAATAATCCACTTAAAAACTCAAGCTCCGTGTCAGTCCTGGGGCTCACCCGGGACGACGTATGATACGATGCATGGGGACCCCTGGTCTCCAGTTGCAGGCGGAAGCAGCTGTGGGATGGTGGGTCAGAGTTGCAGGTATCTCTCTTCCTCTCCTTCTGTCTCCCACTCTCCATCCCCTCCACCTGTCTCTGTTAGGAGAAAAAAAAAATGAAAAGGGAAAATAATTACAACAGAGAATGATGACATTGTCACTGTGCAGGCAAGAAAAGCTTACAGGCAAATTAAAAAAAAAAAAGTCACAGGCTTCAAAAGTATAACAAGAAGTGTTGGCAGTGGCACGGCGGGTTAAGTGCACATGGCGCGAAATGCAAGGACAACATAAGGATTCGGGTTCAAACCCCCACCTCCCCATCTGCAGGGGCGGAGGGTCACTTCACTGGCAGTGAAGCAGGTCTTTCCTTCCTCTCTCCATTTCTCTCTGTCCTATCCAACAAAGACATAAATGACAACAACAATAATAATAACCACAACAACGTTAAACAACAAGGCCAACAAAAGGAGGGGAGGGGAGCCTCCAGGAGCAGTGGATTCATGGTGCAGGCACCAAGCCGCAGCAATAACCCTGGAGGGAAAAATAATAAAATAAATAAAGTATAAAGAGTGCATCCTAGTGCTTAAGAAACTTTCTGTGTCGGTTTCATTTTCCTAATGCAGCATAGTAGCGCACATTGACTACCATGTAGTGCTGGAGCTTGTAACTCTGCACTAGGTATCGTTAAGCTAAAATCAGTGTCTTTAAGGAACTATGCCAGTTCCTCGGATTTTATGAAATGATTAGTTTCCTTGCCTAACCAACCTTTAGAGGTCACCTGCATTCCTTGTATAGTGGCCATCTCTATGTCTTTAAATTGTATCAATTCAACCTCAGGTTCCATTGTCACACATCTTTTATTTTATTTTAACTTGTTTCTCATTTAAATACTCTCCTCCCACTTACAGGAGAATCCTTAGACCAAACTAGATAATCCAGGATAAGATCTTCATTTTCTCAGATTTATTAATACCATTTGCATAATCTCTTTTAACATGTAAAGTAATACACTCACTGTTTTCAAAGATTAGGGCATGAACATTAGAGGAGACATTACTCAGTCCTCACAGGCAGACACAACCTAGAATATGATTCAGAATTTAATGTTTTATGGGATGAATATATGATTAATGACTATCATTAGCTGTCTGAATTGTAATTGGTGAAATTCATTCAAATGCCTCCCAAGGTATTACAAACCTTATTCAAGCTGCTATTGTAATCCATCTGCATTTATAAATAAATTCAACCTACTAACTCACTTTGAATATAAAGTACTACTACGATCTTGCAAAATAACGTACTCAGTATATGTTCCACTGAGTGACACATTGGCGGCTAGGTAGGCATTTTATGGAAAAGGTAAAGACTGGTTTCTGTAAAGCAGAAATAAGAAGACCTTATAGGACAGGTAATATAAATATAGTGTAAGGGTTAATTCAAATTATAATGATTTATAATTACTCTAATGTCAAAGAAAACAAAAGATTACAAAGAGACCATTTTATCTTTTATATGGAATACAGTAAAAACTTCACAGAACTCATTTTGACTTTGATTTTTAAATTATGGAAGGAGAGTTCACCATGGACAGTCCACATTGTCAAGTATGCATCCCAGGTTCTAGTCCTGGCCTCTCACAACAGGTGCTGTGACAATGGAGGAAGCTCCAGTGCTATTGTGTTTTCCCCTCTCTCTATCTCTCTCTCTGAATGAGAAAAAAAGGAATCCAGAGTGGTGAAATCACATATCCATGAGGCTTCATTCCTCCAACAAAAAGAGAAGAAAAGAGGAGGAGGAGGAGGAGGAGAAAGAGGAGGAGGAGGAGGAGGACTAGGAGGACGAGGACGAGGAGGAGAAGTGGGAAGAGAAGAAGAGGAAGAAAAATGTTGCTTGGTGAAAACATGTATCCTAGGGGACTGAGTGACACACATTTGTGGGAAGATCTAGGGGCAGGAAACAGGCCATTAGGCAAAGACTCTCAGCCAGACCCAGATAATGGCTGGGTGGTGTGCATGGCCAAATGTTACAGTTTGAAAGATGTTGGGATTAGATTATGTTGGGATTAGATTAGATATAGAATTCTAATGAATTCTATATTTAGGATGTTGGAACTCTGTCAAAGTGTGACTCTATTAAAATTCTAAAATGGGAGGTGAGTTTCTTTTTTTAATTACATATTTTATTTATTTTTGATAAAGAGAGAAATTGAGATGGGAAGGAGGTAGAGAGGGAAAGAGACAGAAAGACACTTGCATCCCTGCTTCACCACTCATGAAACTTTCCCCTTATAGGTGGGGACCAGAGGCTTGAACCTGGGCCCTTTTGCACTGTAACATGTGTGCTAACCAGGTGTGCCATTGTCTGGCCTCTATGATGTGAGTTTTTTGAGATGTGATGTGTTTTCCAACCTTCTTGTTGTTCTGGGTACTGGGTATACAGCATAGACCTTATTCATTAATAGAGGATACGCAGTTTATATGTGTATACAGATGATAGATATTCTACTAAGTATTATTGTTTGCTTCTATTATATAAGGAGGAATTTAAATTTCTCTGTGCAATTTTCCATGATCTAGAGGGTGCAGTGCTGTCTTTACATGGCTGGACTAGTTTTTGTCAGAATGTCTGTTGAAGGAAGTGCTTTGAAAATGGGAGTCTGAACTTTGTCATATTTCTTCTCAGTTTGGGGGAAAAAAACTTTCTGGAAAGTTGCCTGCTTAATAGTATGTAAATGTCTTCAGACTAGAGGCCCTACAGTATTGTAATAACTCATGCTCATGTCCCCATCTTACAGTTGATGAAAAATATTCCCACGCCTTGGTCCCACTGCATTCTTAGAATTCAAGTTCCTGAGACAGTTAGCATTTTGATAATAACACTTTTCTATTTCCATTTACTTGACTTGTAAGTCAGTATTTAAAGCTATTTTGAGTACAAATATAATACAGGTGTTCTAAGACTTTCCTCTTCTGCAGTCTTTGGTCGATGCAGAATCATGAATTATAGTGTAAGTTTCCTACACGTTGATAATGCTTGCTTTTCCTCTAACACAAACACATCAAATCAGATTGAGGTGATTCTAGGCGGCAGTAGTGAAAGTGTTTATATATCTTTATGTAAACCCACCACTAAAATATTTGTAAATGTAATTGCTTGTAATTTTTGTTTTCAGAATCTTTCCCAACTTCTCCTCGCATATTATACATTTAATATTTGGCCATTCAAAATCTTTTCTGCCCATTTTCTCCTTGAGATGACATGTGATTTCGGGTTGTGGGTGGCACAATGGATAATGCCTTCAGCTCTCAGTCATGAGAGTCAGGGGTTCAACTAGAGTCATGAGTTCAACCCCCAGCATCCTTGTGCCAGAGTGATGCTTTGGTTTTCTTTGTCTCACTCCCTCTCTTATTAACAAACACACTCAGCCTCTCATCTGTTGTTGGACACCTAGGCTGCTTCCAGGTTTTGGCAATTACCAGTTGTGCTGCTATGAATATAGGTATATACAGATCTTTTTGGATGAGTATGTTCGCTTCTTTAAGGTACATCCCCAGGAGAGGAATTGTAGGGTCTTAGGGTAGGTCTTCTGAGAGTTCTCCAGACTGCTCTTCTCAGGGGTTGGACCAATGTACATTCCCACCAGCAGAGCAGGAGGGTTCCTTTGTCCCCACAACCTCACCATCACTTGCTGCTGCTGTCCTTTCTGATAGATGACATTCTCACAGGAGTGAAGGAATTTCTCATTATTGTCTGTATTTGCATTTCTCTGACTTGGGTCATTGTTTCATGTGTCTGTTGGCCTTCTGGATCTCTTCTTCGGTGAATATTCTACTTATAACTTCTTCTCATTTTTGGATGGGGTCATTTGTTTATTTGTTGATGAGCTCATTGTAAATTTGGTTATTGGCCTGTAGTCTGATGTATGGCATATATATATATATATATATATATATATATATATATATATATATATATATATATATGTCTTTCCCTAACCTATAAGGCATCTCTTTGTTTGGGTAGTGGTTTCTTTTGCTGTGCAGAAGCTTTTCAACTTGGTGTAGTCCCATTGTTGTTTTGTTTATTTTGGTTTAGTCTTCTTTGAAATTATATTTGTATCCTTGAAGATGCCTATAAAGTTTAGTTGGAAAAGGGTTCTGCCAATATTTTCCTTGAAGTATTTCAAATTCAGTTTTAACACAGTATCTGCGCCTTACAAAAACAGTTTTATAAGAAGCTGGGAGTTCCTAGTTATTATTATTTGCTTAGTCCAGTTAATCAACTTCAAGCTCACTTGCCCACTAAGCTCTTTCCAGGAAGGTTTTTGTTTCAGTACTGTGATTTTTATTCTCCTAATTGTAGTATGTTATCTGTATAAGGAATACGGCTATTTTCTCAGAGTCCTACACTTTCTATTCTATTCAGGATGACAGTGGGCCTCTTGATTGCTGCTTAAGTGACTTACAGATTCATTCTCCTTTTCAGAATGTGTGATTTAATTGTATAGTTCCATAACTGACACATCTCTTCAACAGGAATGTACAGAAACTTCACTGAAATTCAGAATTTCACTATTCAGCTAGCAGAGATAAAGGGATGACTAACTGCTATAGGATAGTGTTCTGCAGGACACCCCTTCAAGCCCCATGACTCAGTGTATGTTCTTAGTCCTAACACACACACCCACTGGAAGATTTACTTCAACTAGTTGAGTTATTACATTTATTATATAGCAAAATTTACTAAGATCTAAGCATTGTTTTTCTAAGATATTAATGATATACTCAGAAAAGACATTTGAAAGTAATGTAGATAATATTGAATAATAAGGTAAAGTGTTACATTTTTCTGCAAATATTCACAAGTCTCAGATAAATGTATGAAATGTGATTTTAATTAAAGGTGGAGAAAATTGTTTGCTAATCTGTGCTAAAGTATTTTGATAAAAACATGAGTATACTTGTAACTGTGGTAATTTTTTTTGTGAAATGCAAGACACAGATTTAGTATTAGTCCATTAATGAATAATATTTTTCATATTGTTATCTATATATTTTTTCAGTTAAAAGTGTGCATGCACTACAATTTTGCATCATGTTATATCAATATTTTGTATACTACTCTAAATTCCCTTTATGGTATAGAGACAGTTATTAAGGAAAACAAACAAAGCAACTTATTCACTACATGTTATGCTTTATTCAGCGGCAATATTTTGTCCTATTTGCTCCACTCTAATTGGAGTTCTTAAAAATTCATAATTGCTCGGAGTCGGGTGGTAGCGAAGCAGGTTAAGTGCACGTGGCGCAAAGCACAAGGACCAGTGTAAGGATCCCGATTCCAGACCCCGGCTCCCCACCTGCAGGGGAGTCGCTTCACAGGTGGTGAAGCAGGTCTGCAGGTGTCTGTCTTTCTCTCCCCCTCTCTGTCTTCCCCTCCTCTCTCCATTTCTCTCTGTCCTATCCAATAACAATGACATCAATAACAACCATAACTACAACAATAAAAGAAAAACATTGAAAAAAATCATAATTGCTAAAACTGCCCAGTCCATAAATCAAATGAATTGCTATTATAATCTTTTCAAACCATTGTTTTGATTTCAATGGTAGTATACTTTAATAGGTCAAAAATAAATTTCCAGTAGTGTTGGGAAAATAAATTTATTTTGTCAATATAACAGATTATTGCTGCATTTTTTAGTAATTTACTGCTGCAATGCCAGAAATAATACTTCATTGTGCTATTTATAATGGATTGAATTAGAAGTCTTTCACCGATAATATGTGGTTATTTCCTTGAATAACTCCATTCTGGAGGGCTCTTTTTCTTTACTTTTTGTCTGTTTCTTTTGTTTTCTCTTCTATGTGTGTATGTGTATGTAGAACGGGTGTGTTTGTGTGCATATGTGTCTGCATGATATTGTTTTTGGTGCTGTGACTAGGGCATCTTGAATTAAGATGTTTTAACAAGGGCATACTTCAGTAGCAGCATATACACATATACTTAAGATTTATTTATCTAAAAAGAGAGTTTTGAAAAATAAAACGCTATCCAATAGTCTTTTTTTTTTCTTTCAGAAAAATACTGATTTTGGTTTAAGACATCAATCTCATAGTCAATAAAATGCAAGCATCAATATTTTAAGCTTCCTTTTATGGAGAGCTGGACATGGGGCACAAGGTTGACAAAGGAATATAAATAAGTAATGCTGCAAGAATGTGCTGGAGTTCCATTTATTTACTTACTTGTTTATTTATTTGTTTATTCCTCCAGGGTTATTGCTGGGGCCCGGTGTCTGCGCTACTAATACGCTGCCTCTGGAGTCTATTTTTTCCTTTTGTTGCCCTTTTTGTTTATTGTTGTTATTGTTGGATAGGACAGAGAGAAATCGAGAGAGGAGGGGAAGGTTGAGAGGGGGAGAGAAAGATAGGCACCTGCAGACCTGCTTCATGGCCTGTGAAGCAACACTCCCTCCCACCCCGCAGGTGGGGAGCCCGGAGCTTGAACCCGGATCCTTACGCCAGTCATCGCGCTTTGTGCCAAGTGCGCTTTGAACTTCCTTTTTAAAGGGAGTCACATTTGACTTCACTTCTATGACTTTTGTTCTTCTTTCTAGGATAGATAATACCTGCTCTGTGTTTATTGCTGATGAAACTTGAGCTATCTTTAGCTCTCTTACCTTAGTGTTTTACGCTATGTAAGCCAACACGAATTATTTGAATAAGTATTAATACACAATGAAATGTGTCTTCTAAATCTAAAATAGAGTTAATCAAACTTCACAGATATTCTGAATAGTTGAACAGTTCTGATAACAAGCTCTTGAGACATTCTATTATATTTTCTGAAGTTACTCAGTTACGAGCGAAGTTATAAAGGAACACGGTAAGTTTATCTATTTTATAAAATTTCTCGCAGAATTTTACCTTTCAGTACACTCTTAGACATTAAATACAAGTCATTCTTTTGTAGTGTGATATATGTCTGCTTGTTACATTAATGTCTATGTATGCTGTTCTGAGTTTTAAATGAATTTATTATTGAATTTTACCTTATAGAAAATTATGAGATGAAGTTAAATTTTTATTTGGTATTTAATTTGAAATATAAAATACTCTCAAGATCAAGTTTCACCTGATAGCCACGATATAACAGCTTATTATTAAATATTCATTATGACAATAATATCTGAATCCTTTGGCTATGTGCAAACATCGCTTCTGTTAACTCACTAAATCCAGAATAGAGTATTTTGTCGACTTGTTTGTTGAAAACAGTAATTCAAGAAGCTCCACAGTCAATTCTGATTTAGACAAAGGAGATTGAAAAAGTCCTCTATCACTAGCACAAGGACGCTTGCTTATCTGTCATGCATTAAATGTCCATTTATCCAAAAGCCTGGCCGCTATTGCATCTTCAGTAGTCACTTGAGTTATGACTATATGGTGGGAGAGATTGCACAATGATTATGTAAAAAAAAAAAAAAAAAGCCCTCAGGCAAGAGACAAGAAGGATAAGAATGAGAAGAGAGAAGTTCAGCACTGCTCTACAACTCATGAAGCTACAGGTTGGAACCACAGACTTGAATTTAGGTCCTTCCATCAGATAACCTGTGAGCTTTACAGGATGAGGCCCCACCCATCTAAGACTGAAGCATCTTTTAAGGAAATGTTTGAATCCAGGAGGCAGCTTAGCCGGTAGACCCCACAATTTCCTATGTACAGTCCTCGGAGCTCAAAGCCCCAGTACCACAGGGGAGCACCATAAATGGTTCCAACAGGAGCCCCATGAAGGATGGACTACTGGAGTGGTGCCTCACTTCTCTGCATGGTGATCTCAGAGTTTACTGTGTTCTCTACTCACAGAATCATTTCCCATGCCCAAAGATGGATTTTTCTTATACTGATTTTGTTTTAGGAATGGCTTATATTTATAAAAACTAACTTCAGGCTAGAGAGATTGCATAATGGTGATGCCAAAAAGATTTCCATGCCTGAGGCTCTGAGTTCCCAGGTTCAACCCCAGCATCACCACCGGTCGGAACTGAGCAGTGCTCTGTTTACCTCTCGGCATTGCTTTCTGTCTCTTTTTCATCCAAAAGAAATACAATTGTCAAAGAATAAAGTAAAAATTAACTTAAAGCTAGTCATTTGCCATCTAGCAATAACAACAACAGCAAAGCCCTCATGCTTGAGTCTCTGTCACTTTCTGCTTGCGGCAAGTAGACATACAGCATCCCAGGCACAGTCCCTACCACCACCATAAGCCAGAACAGAGCAGTGCTCTGATCCATTTACATTTCTTTCTCTCTCTCTCTCTCACTCTCTCCCTTTATAACTCCCCCATTTCTCTCTGTGTTTACCTTTCTCTCTGTATCTCTCTCATTAAAATAGAACCAAGTGAAAATATTTTTAAAGTTATGACTTCAATACACTTCCATAATAATTTGGTTCCTATATTACATTAATGAGTAGGTTGGTTGATTTAGAATATATCTACTCATATGGCCCAGTACTGGATGGCTGATGGCATAGTCTGTCTTGTTGAATATTCAAATAGATATATACTTGCACTTCAAATTGGTATGAAAATGTAATTATAGCAGTTTTAATTATTGGTCAAAATTTGCTCCTACTCACTATATGCCTTTAGGCATTTTTTCCAGTTGCTTTTGTTAATAATGGTTTGAATTTCTGAGTCTTCTGATTTTACCATCTCGTGTGTGTCTTGCTACATGTGGAATGTGGGCAGAAGGGATACAACATAGTTTCAGTCCAAGGCAAAGGGGTCATAACTATTACTGATTTCCTTCTTGGACATTTGTCAATTTATAAGGACTTGTCTTCATAGTGCCACAACCTGAAACAAAAATGAGTTAATGTGAAGAAACTACAGCCTGATTCACAGAAAATTAGAAAAGTCGGTTGGACACAGTGTTTTATTTTTTTATTTTGCTGGTCTGTAAAATAATTTTTTAAACAGTAAGTTAAAACATTGTTTACACGTAGTTTTTCTTTTTAGTTATGGTCAGCATTTTGATCAATGCTGGTTACATTTGAAGTACACTGCACCTATTCACAAAGACTTGATATGATTGGTATCGTAATGCGAACACTTCACATGAAAATTATAACCTCATTCCACACCTGTGAGATGTAGGGCAACAGTTCACTGAATTTGCAATAATGGAGGTAGGGGGAGAGATAGCATAGGGGTTATGAAAACAGATTTTCATGCCTGAAGCTCTCAGGTCCCAGGTTTAATCACCCACACCTTCAGCCAGAGCTGGTAAGATTTTACCAGCTTTTAGATTTTATTAATAGGTAGGTGGATGGCACACCAGGTTAAGCACACATGTTGCAGTGTGCAAGGACCTGGGTTCAAGCCTCCACTCCCCAACTGCGAGGGAGATGCCTCAGGAGCAGGTCTTCAGGTATCTTTCTGTTTCTCACCATCTCTGAGTCTCCTTCTTCCCTCTCATTTCTCTCTGTCCTTTCCAGTTAAAAAAATAGAATAACATTGTTTATTGTTTTAGTTATTATTGTTGTTGTTATTGATGTCATCGTTGTTGGATAGGATAAAGAGAAATGGAGAGAGGAGGGAAGACAGAGAGAGGGAGAGAAAGTTAGACACCTGCAGACCTGCTTCACCGCCTGTGAAGTGACTCCCCTGCAGGTGGGGAGCTGGGGGCTCCAACTGGGATCCTTAGGCAGGTCCTGGCACTTAGTGCCACATGCGCTTAACCTGCTGCGTTACTACCCAATTCCCGAATAACATTTTCTTTTAAAACAAAAGGTAAAACAAATGGTTGCAGGGAGTGGATTCAAAGTGCTGGCACTGAGGCCCAGCTTGTTGGGGCAGAGAGGGGCAGCGGGGTTTCCCAGCACACACATAGACACCTGTGGTGAGCTGTTTCCTCCTTTCTGGATGAGGATTCTTCTGTAGAGCTTGTCTGGGGCTGGGGACCTCCCAGGAGCTCAAGTGAGTGTTCACTGGGGGCTGTGGTGGTTCAGGATGGAAGTATTCCACAGAGGGTACTGCAGGCTGGGGAGGCAGCCCACGCTTTCCTCTCCCATGGGTAACTATATATATCCTGTTGTTTTTCCCTTTAAGTTTGAGATCTGAATGTGATTTCTAATTGTATCAGACAATAATGTTTTAAAGCTATAACAAAGTTTAAAATTTTTTTCTACTTTTTGTTTTTCATTTATCTGAACGATTCTTTTTTATCTATTAAAGTGTTGTTAATTAGATTTTTTTTTTTTCTTTACCAGAGCACTGCTCAGCTCTGGTTTATGATGGTGCAGGGGATTGAACCTGGAACTCTGGAGCCTCAGGTATGAGATCTATTAAAGTGTTGTATGTGGGTGGGGAACTTTTGTTTTTTCTCTGAGTATTTCTTTCTATAACCAGAAAGAAACTGATATGTTAAGGAGGAAGAGGAGGAGGAGGAGGAGTAGCATCACAAAGTGGCAGCGCTGACAACAAGTAGCATGGCAAACCAGAACTAACATGGGAAGTGAAGCATAGATTATATAATATTATATGTGTTGGATCTGCTTTTATAAATTTGTGACCCTTGTGTCTGAAGATCCTTGGAAGAATGGCTTCTGCATTATGTGTGTACCTGGCAATTAAAGTCATTAAGCCACCCCCAGCCTGTATATAAACCCATATGTCTTGCAGAGAATTTCAGAAAGCAAAATATCATAATCAGACTCTGAACAAGAGCATATGGTACTTGCAGCCAATGTAAGTCTTTCCATTACTTCACGAGACACTTTTAATTATCCCTCACTAAAAGATTCTTAGTGTGACAAATTGAGGTCAATAAACTAGATCTAACCTTGTTCACTATGTAAATACATCCACAGTTACACTGTGTATAAGGTTCTGCGGTACTTTGATATACTGAAAGTTGTATGGAAAATTAAAATTGAAAAGGATATAGGTCAGATAAAACCCATCTAATTTTGTGACTAATTTTGTATACAAGTTGCCAATTTGTTATTTTAAAATTAAGCCAACCACCTCCTATGAAATCATGGAGAAAAAAGTTCAGTATCATTGACTGAATTAAAATTAATAAATACTGAATATCACTATGCTAAGTGTATGAAGTCATTGAAATAAAATAAAATGTATATTTTTTTTTTTGCCTCCAGAGTTATCACTGGGGCTCTGTGCCTACACTATAAATCCACTGCTTCTAGAGGCCATTTTTTTCCATTTTTTTTAATTGGATAGGCCAGAGAGAAATTGAGAGAGGAGGGGAAGATAGAGAGGGGAAAAGATAGACACCTTCAGATCCCCCCCGTATGAAACTACCCCCCTGTCAGAGGGGAGCAGGAGCTTGAACTGGGATCCTTATGTGGGTCCTTGTGCTTCGTACTATGTGTGCTTAACCCAGTGCACTACAGCCTGCCCTGTATACTAAACTTATAAACCAATTAGTATAAAATTTATTTGTGACTTTAAAGTCTCCAAATTTTATTATGTAAACTGTTTACTTTATAGTGATATACTAATATATTAAATCTTACCATAAGTGATCAAGCAAAGTGTACATTAAGTGATAAGCAAAATTACATCATTTCTCCCCCCTTAATGTAGCAGCAGAAAATGAACTCGAAGTCTTGAGAGTGAGTACTATAGTAGGGTGACCTTCTGGGACTAAACTTATCAGACAAGCTACTGATATCAAACATCTGTAAAGAAATTGTACAGTTCAACAAAAGGGAGAACAATTATCCCAAATAAAAGTGGGCCAAAGAACTGAATATGCAGTTTTTTAAAGAAGAGATACAGAGAACTGGGCAGTGGTGCAGTGGGTTAAGTGCACATGGCAAAGCCCAAGGACCGGCGTAAGGATCCCTGTTTGAGCCCTTGGCTCCCCACCAGCAGGGGAATCGCTTCACAGGTGGTGAAGCAGGTCTGCCAGGTGTCTTTCTTTCTTTCTTTTTTACTTTTCTTTTTCTTTTACATATATTTTTAAGTTACAGAATTACATATCAACCCCTGTTGATATGTAATTCAAACAACCCCTGTTGTTTGAATCCACTCCATTCCCACCACCAGGGTTCTGAATCGTTTGTCTCCCCACTGCAATCCAGCACAGCTCCCCTGAAGCTGTAGATAATGGGCCAACCATCTTCTCTACAACTATCTGTCCACATTTATACAAAGTTACCCCTTCTTTTCCTGATTCACTCCTCTCTTCCACTCTAAACCACTCATGGCATCAAAGCTACCTCCATATGACCCTCTCCTTTCCCTTCTCTCTCTCTGGGTGCTGATGGAGCTGGAGTGCAGAGTCCTCTTATCTTCATCCTATCACTTCTCCATGGCTGCAGGTGTCTGTCTTTCTCTCCCCCTCTCTGCCTTCCCCCTCCTCTCTCCATTTCTCTCTGTCCTAACCAACAACAACAACAACAGCAGCAACAACAACAACAAAAACTACAACAACAATAAAAAACAACCAGGGCAACAATAGGGAAAATAAATAAGAAATATAAAATGTACTACAATCAAATGTTTACCATGTTGCTTAACAGTTCTGCAAAATGTTTATCACAGTTTGTAGTTCTATTTGAAGTGTATGACAGTTTTAGTTCTCTATGTCTTTACAGACACCTAGTAAATACGTCAAAAGCAAATGTTCTAGAAATACGTATTTGGGTGTGATACATATGAATATATAGGCTATCACATCTGTATATAAGTGATAGAGAAATCACCTTCCTCCTTTAATCTATCCTGTTAATCATTATGCATCTATAAGCTATACTCACATACACATTACATCCGCACAATTGTTAAAGGATTTGAGCTTACTCGTTATTTTGTGGGAATTTCTCCTTACTATTATCTTAATTAGTGATGCTAGAGTGCAGCTTTGTGATGTGAATGTCCTACAGAAATTGGGACATTTGTCATAAATGTAAACACACACACACAGAGGCACTTGTTGTTTAACTTAAAAGGGGTGAGGGTGGCTGCGGCAGTGCTTAAAAGGATTCGCAGTGGGGAGCCAGGAACGGATTTAAACAACACAAAGTTTATTAGGGTGAAACAGGTAAAAGGCAAAATAAACACTTATCATTAAGGGCTGAGAGTACACCAGGTCCATAAAGTCTGAGTATAGTTATCAAAAGTTTAGTCTCATAAGAGAAACAATTATCAGCTCTGGTAAACGTTGCTCATGGCTGTGGAGGGGTCTAAAAGTTTACCGGCCAGCAGACTCACACGTGTTCAGTTCCCAGGAGAAGTAGCCATGACGGATACCTGGGGCACATCCACTGAGAAGCTTCTGCCAAAAGAGAGTGACTTGCTTTTATACCTTCCCTTCTCTGTCTGTCCTGCCTCAGGGTGACATCATTCCTATGCTGATGGTCCCAAACTCCTGTTGGGGTCACAACACACACACACCCCTAACCAAAGAACCACAGAATCAACTTCAACATGGAAGTCAGAAAGTCAACTTGTGATAGTGCAGTATTTGCATGCCAATACTGTTTTCTGACATCAAAGTATATCTTAAGTTCATTGACAACATATACTAGCTATTAAGTGACTGTTGTCTTATATACAAACCCAAAATCTAACTCAACAGTCTTTCTTATTGCCCTCTTTCTCCAAACAAGATGAAAATGAATTATTGGAGATAGATTTAAGGTTTTTTTTTTTGATGTATCACAGGGCTGTGATATATATTAATGTCACTCACTTTTATTTAGACATTTTGATGAGTATATGATTATATTAAGCTATCCTTAGCTTATTCTCTATATTTTCTGTCTTTTTCAATTTGGTTATTTACATGCTTGCTTTTCTTTATTTCTTTATATTTCTATCTCACTTTTTACCACCCTGTGAATTAATTGTTTTATACCTTCAACAGTTTCTTTTGATAAATATAAATTTTCCATTTTCATAAAGATCATTTTCAAGTTGAAGTCACTTCTCTCACTTAGTAATACATATTTCAGGTTCCTCTATGTATTTTCATACATTGATCACATTCCTTTTTAACAACAAATAAAATTACATTATTTGAACATACTATAGTTTTTCCATTCACCTACTGGATACCTTAGTTGCTTCAAAGTTTTGACAACTATGAGGAAAACTACTATAATTACCTGTGTGTAGGCATCTCTCTCTCTCTCTCTCTCTCTCTCATTTTTTCCAGAGCGCTGTTCAGCTTTGGCTCATGGTGGTGCTGGGGATTAAACCTGGGACTTTGGAGCCTCAGGCATGAGAGTCTCTTTGCATAACCATTATGCTATCTACCCCCGTCCTGTGTGCAGGTTTTCATACATTTTTCAGATCATTGGGAGAAACATCAAAATGCATATAGTAAAAAGTTGTTTAGCTGTCAATGCCCATGTTCAGTGGGGAAGGAATTATGGAAGCCAAACCTTCCACCTTCTGCATCCCACAATGACCTTGAGTCCATACTCCCAGAGGGTTAAAGAAGAGGAAAGCTATCAAGGGATTGGGATGGGATATGGAGTTCTGGTGGTGGAAATTGTGTGGAGTTGTACCTCTCTTAGCCTATGGTTTTGTCAGTGTTTCCTTTTTATAAAAAAAAATTAATAAATAAAGTTGTTTAGCTTTTAGGAAGCAAACTCTGTTCCAAAGTGACTGTGCCAATTTGCTTTCCCACCAGAAAAGAATGAGAATTCTTGCTCCATATAATTGCCAGGCTATGTACTATATGATTTCAACCGTACAACATTCTGGAAAAGGCAAAACTCCGGAGACAGAAGAATTGGTGGTTTTTGCCAAGAGCTAGTGGGGAGGAGGAGGTGATTTAGCATAAAAGAGGTGGTGTTTTTTTTCCAAATCTTTTCATGGGGAAATAGTGGTATGTTTACAAGATAGTTGTTGATACATGGATACAATTTCTTATCTCCCCTAATAAGTGTCTGAACAGTACTCCCACCATCAATCCAAGTCTGTCCTCACCAGTCTGTACTGGGTACTAAATGTACTCTCCCCCACCCTCCCCTGAAACTGCCAACCCCTCCCAATAGAGTCCTTTGCTTTGCTGCAATACGATATACCCGAGTCTAAGTTTAGTCTGATGGTTCCTGAGAACACTAGAAATGGATCTACCCTATGATCCAGCAGTTCCTCTCCAAGAGATCTATCCAGAGAATACAAAAAACAAACAACAACCACAACAAAAAAACTATCAGATGAAATCTAGGTAGCAGCACAAGTTAGCCGTCAACCTGGAAGCAACCTGAATGTCTGACAGTAAGAGGCTAAGAAAGTTATGCCACATATGTTCAGGGGATATTTAAGGAGGAGCAATCATTCTGTATACGACCACATCAAAGAATAAACAACTTGGTGTAGGTATTCAAACTTAGAGATGATACAGAATTACCAAGAGTGAGCCCTAATATTACTGTGAACTCTGGGAGATAATGACGTATTACTATAGGATAATCTAAAGTAGTGAGTAGGATATTGATAGTGGAAACATTCTGAATATATGAGACAGAGGTTGTGTAGGTTGCTTTGCAGTTTCCATTCAAAATACCACAGGAATTTTGCTGTAACCCATAAAAACTCCTCACAGCCCCCCCTCCCACATCTATAAAAAAAAACCCAGAAAACCCTAGTATAGTCATGGGCTCTTTGGAATGTAACTAAAATAGGCCTACTAACTATCTACAAAAGGGAGACAACCCCCACCCCCAACTCTTCATCTGAACTATTCCAGCCTTTAGGTTCATGATTAGTCAACAATTTGTTTGGCTTTATATGTTAACTCTCTTTTCAGCCACCAGGTTCCAGGTGCTAACACAATGAGTTCCCTGGACAGACAACCCCACCAATGTGTCCTGGAGCCCCACTTCCCCAGAGCCCTGCCCCATTAGGGAAAGAGAGAGGCAGGCTGGGAGTATGGACCTACCTGCCAACACCCATGTTCAGCGGGGAAGCAATTACAGAAGCCAGACCTTCCACCTTCTGCATCCCACAATGACCCTGGGTCCATATTCCCAGAGGGATAATGATTAGGAAAGTTATCAGGGGAGGGCAGGGGATATGGAGTTCTGGTCGTGGGAACTGTACCCCTCTTAACCTATATATTTTGTCAGTGTTTCCTTTTTATAAATAAAAATAAAATAAAAAACAGAAAAAAAAAAGACCAATCTTTGCCCAGTTCACAGTGGCAAAACCAGCATGTATCTTGTGTTGCATTGTGAAGTTGTTAGTTCTTTTGGGTTCTGTATCACTGCATTGGAAACACACTATTTCAGTTACCACAGAACTTTCATACAACTTGATCTCAATTATCTAACTGCCTGCTATTACACATGACGGATGGTGGAAGCAATTTGGAGATATTATGTGTATGATTACTGAGGACATTTATTCTCATTTCTGAGATGTTTTTATATTGTTGAATGTGTACACACAGCTATCTTCCCTTGACTGAGATCTAGGAGACAAGACAGGACCCCTAGATCCTGTTCCTTTCACTCCTTCCCCAGATTCCTTTCCTACTAATACAGGGATGTTTAGGCGATTTTTCTTACTTGTTCTGTGAAGGCCTTAAGTTATGGTGATTGATTTTTAGGAATATCATCCTACTTTGCATTACTGATTTAAATCATATCTGGATGGTATTTCCATTTTTTCACACATATGATATGATTTAAGCCAGTAATACAAGGTAGGATGATATTCAATATTCTTCTTTTAAATTTCTTTCTGTTTAATTCCTACTCTCTTGATTTAAGTAATGAAGTCAACATGCTTCTTACGCCATCAAAATCAATTTTCTAATATTTTCTTTAAGAGTTGTATATTTATATTTATAAGAGAGGTTGCTCTAATTTAGACTTTCATTTTCCTATTCTTGCCATGTTTGGGAATTTGTTATATTTTCTTGATCAGACCTTCTAGATATTTCATATATTTTGTTTTTTTGAAGTGGCAATTTTTCTTTTAAATTTTCTTCAGTGTGCTTTTAAGAACAATTTAGTTTTGGCTTTATCTTCCCCTTTTCATTTCACTAGATGTAATTTGATATTATTTCTCTACCCTCCTCATCTGAAAACTATGAAAATTACTTTTTGATTTCATATATGCATTTAAAGAAACTTTATTTTGCAAAATGTGCTGTCTGCACTCCACAGGACTGATGGTCGGTGCTGTATTGCCATGGAAGCGCACTTGCTTTGCAACATTTTATTTTATTCTTTGCTACTTGGTGCATTTTACAACTGCTTTGTTATTAATTCTTAACTTAATTCTACTCTGATCATACAGCATTGACTTATTTTGATCTTTTCAAAATCCAAATATTTCCCCCACTTGCTTTTTTTCTAACAATTCCTGAGCCTCACATTTTCTCTGACATTATCTGAGGCAGTCCGGAAGAGGATTTTTTTCTTCTTCTTCTTTTTTTCATCGTACAAATACAAAGTCTTCTATTTTGAGCAAGGAATATTTTGGAGTGTGAAATCAAAGTGTCAGCAGAGTTGGTTGTTTCTGGAGAGTTAGACTGACATTTCACTCTTACATTCAGGCTGTCACCAGTAGCTGTTGGCCTTCCTGGGCTTGTGTATGCACCACTCTGTAAGTATCTAAACATTAAGACTTTTGTATTCAACTAGCAAAGTAATTTCCTTGAAGGAGACATTAACTACTGCTAAATTAATAATTTCTGGTCACAGAATTTCAGAGAAAGTAAACAGTAATTGAATCTTAATCAGTTCTGTAATTACATAATAGATGTTACCTACTAAGGAAAATATTTTCTACTTATTCACACAATTAGTAATTTACATGTTTTAAATAGGATATTTAATTTTGAAAAATGAAGAAAATATGTGACACACTTCTTTGTATTCAGTAAAATTAAAGCTTTAAATGAATAAAACATATTGGAATATTTGATCTCTTTTTTCAGAAGTAAAGGTTATGTTTTATAGAATAACCAAGCATTAATGTTTCTCACTACACAAAGGCAGAGAAGTCCTATGCCGTTGGTGACAAAGTTAAAGGATCAGCTTGTAGATCCAGAAATAAAACAAAAATCCAAAACTTTACAAGAACAATAGTAGAACAGCAGAAATAATCTTGGTGAGGGGAAGACAAAAATGGAACTATCACACTTCACGCTGCAAATTAGGCTACGAAACTCTAGCAATCAAAACACTGTAAGTAGGATAAAAAGACACACAGACTAAGAGAGTAAAATTAAAATCCCATGAATGAGTTCACCATTTTTGAATAAATAATTTATGACATAAAGAGACAGGAATACACAATGAAGAAAGAAAAGTCAAATGGTGCTGCAAAAAACCCGGAAAACTCCAGGGGAAGAATGAGATTAGACCAGCCTCATACCACATATAAAAATTAACTCAAATTGTATGAAATACAAGGATCTAGGATCTGAAATAATAAAATACATAGAAGGAAACATAGCAAATAAACTCTTACATCTACTTAGTCATGTCTTCATTGATTCATCTCTAGTGGCTGTGAAAATAAAAGCAAAATTAAGCAAATTTGAAAATAAAACACTCTGGGCAGAAAAAAAATTAAAGTGAAAAAGACAGCCTGTTGAATGAGGGGAAATATTTATAAATTATATGTCCAACAAAAGGTAAATATCATATATATATATATTTTCCAAAAGAGTCTCATACACTCAACAGTACAAAAAGCTTACATATGCAAGGGCCTGATTTTATTCTCCAATGTTACTAATTACTAAAAATTACTAAATTACTTTTTAAAAAAAGAAAATGCACAGGATTCACTACACAAATTAATTAAAAGTTTTGGATAGGTTCCAACTTAAAACTTTTTTAAAAACACTTTTTTATTAATATTTATTTCCTTTTATTTCCTTTGTTGTTTTTTTATTGTTGTAGTTATTATTGTGGTTGTTATTGATGTCGTTGTTGTTGGACAGGACAGAGAGAAATGGAGAGAGGAGGAGAAGACAGAGGGGGAGAGAAAGACAGACACCTGCAGACCTGCTTCACCGCCTGTGAAGCGACTCCCCTGCAGGTGGGGAGCCACGGGCTCGAACCAGGATCCTTGTGCTTTGCACCATGTGGGCTTAACCCACTGTGCTACAGTCAGACTCCCCTTCCCCCCAAAAAAAAACCTTTTAAGTTTTCAAAATGACAATACTTATGAACCTACGGTCTATATTAGAGAAAGATACAACATTACAGCAGCATGAAAATAAACATTTTTTTAAATTTATTTTGGGGAGACCGGATGATGGTACACCAGGTTAAGTGCACATAATAGGAAGCACAAGAAGCCACTCAAGGATCAGGGTTCGAGCCCCCTGGCTTCCCACCTAAAGGGTGAGGTCGCTTTACAAGCAGGTCTGCAAGTGTCTAGCTTTTTCTCTCTCCCTTTCTATCTTTCCCTTCCCTCTCAACGTCTCTCTGCCTTATGGGGAAAAAAAAACAATGACTGTAGGAACAGTGGATCTGTAATGCAGGCACCGAGCCCCAGGATAACCTTGGAGACAAGAAAAATTACTCTTATTATCTCAGAACACTGGAAGGTATCACACTGAATGAGACAAGCCAGAAAAAAAAAAAAAAGAAAGAAAAGAAAAAAAGACCGGTACTGAATGATCTCACTTTTAGGCAGGACTTGAGAATGAGGAACAACAATAAAGGAGAAAATACAGTTAAGCGAGGACTGGGTGGGACATATTACACCAAAAGCAAAAGAATCTTGGGAAGGAGTGAAAGGAATAGGACATATGTCTAGGGATCCTGTTGTGTCTCCTAGACACCAGTCCAGGGAAGATAGGTGTGTGTATGTGCTAAAGATTATTATCATTACCATT
This sequence comes from Erinaceus europaeus, assembly GCF_950295315.1. NCBI lineage: Eukaryota > Metazoa > Chordata > Mammalia > Eulipotyphla > Erinaceidae > Erinaceus > Erinaceus europaeus. The sequence continues at coordinate 6,213,266 of NC_080179.1, forward strand.
ATTACTATTAGAAGGAAGAACAACCCCATTTATAATTGTGCACACAAATTGCATGAAAAAGAAAAGAAAAATAAGTTTGACTTTCACGTGTCAACCTTTTAGACAAATACTGATAAAAATGAGCGTTTTCTTTTTTAACTGAGAAAAATAAGCTCTAAAATTTATGGCTCATTGAACCACATTATTTCGACTTAATGAAGATTAATGTTGTTTTTTCTTGTACACATGAACATATTTTATGTTCTTATTAATATAAAGGTCCTCAAATTTTATTAATATTTAGCAGGTCACTCAAGTCACTTATCTATCATGTCACATGTAATTATACATATTTATGTACTATCCAACTATAATAACATTAAATAATTATCACATTTCCTTTTGATGCAAATAATTTTCCAGAGTTAGACTAATCTTAGCACTGAGACATATCTATTTAAGAGAATCTATCCATCAATATCCATCAATACGTACTTAGTATCATCTTAATTTATTCACGTCATGCCTTATTTCCAATTACGTTGGAAAAATTAACTCACAAAAAAGCTACTTCAGAACTTCTAGTAGTAATGCAACATGAATTATATTTAAACAATATATATGCATTGTAAGTATGTTTATCAGAAGGTTTTTTTTTAAGTAGAATAAGTTTGGGCAATAGAAATGTGATTGCAAGATTGGAGAAATAATGGATTCATACAGCTTGGCCTTCTGTTTCTTATTTATTTATTCATTTATTTATTTCCTTTTGTTGCCCTTGTTTTTTATTATTGTTGTTATTGATGTTGTCGTTGCTGGATAGGACAGAGAGAAATGGAGAGAGGAGGGGAAGACAGAGAGGGGGAGAGAAAGTTAGACACCTGCAGACCTGCTTCACCGCCTGTGAGATGACTCTCCTGCAGGTGGAGAGCCAGGGGCTTGAACCCGGGTCCTTACACCGGTCCTTGCGCTTTGTGCTGACCTTCTGTTTCTATCCCTAAGGCTGTATGTACTAGAATGGTGCTTTGGCGTCTCTCTCTTACATATAAAACTTTATCTCATATAAAATAAAAGAAATATTTTAAAACAAGAAACATTAAAATTAAGACCACTCATGCATTATTGTAAAATATAACAAAATAGAAGGGAAAACCACCAAAGTATGTCAATAGAGAAATGACAAGACTAAGAACCCGACTACAGCTCCTCACAAGAGTACAAGTCTTCACCACGTTAGGATGCCAGCTTCAAACTACAGCCTCACATAGGAGTGCCAAAGTGTGGAGGAAGTGGTCTCTATTTCATGCCTTTCTCTCTCAGACTCTAAAAGAGTAATGGAAAGAAGTGTTGCTTGAGGCGGCGGCAGGGTGTGATGGAGAGAGAGAATCCAAGCGCAGAGGGAACACACATCTTTATTGTTGGGTCAGATGGGTGGTTCAGGCCACATGGAGCCAGCCAAAAAAATGGCTGTGTCTCACCAGCTGGCAAGAGAGAGAGAGTGAGGGGAGGGAGAGTAGGTGGACTTTTTTAGGTCAACACCCAGGAGTGACTGGTTGGGACAGGATTGGTTGGGGGAAAGCCCTGAAAGTACCATAATGTTCTGTGTAGGGTGGCAGGGCCTTGGGGAGACATCTGCACAGCATCTCCCCCTTTTCTTTTATATCTAATGGACACAGTAAGGAAATGTATAGAGTGGAGCAGGTTTAAATGTTTTTAAGGAATGCTGTGCTCAGGTGGGAAGATGTAGAACGTTTTTGTGGGGAAGGGAAGGCTTAAATGGCCGCCAACCTTGTGATATTCATGTGTACCCCTGTGCTCAACCCCTCTTTAGAGAGACTTACCTGGAGGGACTCATCTCATAGGTTAAGCTCTGGCAGGCTCAACCATCTCCTCACGATATTTCTACATCTTACTCTATCTTTCTTTCTAGTCATCGCATGAAGCCAGCCTGGAGAAAACAACAAAGAAGAGTATGCAAAGTCTATGCAACACAGAAAAGGAAAATGATAAAATTATATTGACGTACTCTAAGGTTTGCTTAACATAAAAAAAAAATCTAGGGGGCTGGGTGGTGGCACACACGGTGGTGGATTCAAGCCCGCAGCCTCCACCTGTTGGAGGGGAAGCTTCACAAACGGTGATGCAGGTCTGCAGGTGTCTCTCTCCCTCCTGCTCTACCTCCTCCTTCGATTATAGTTTTCCTCTCTACCTCTATCCAATAAAGAAATAAATAAATTAGAAAAAACAATCCCTAAAATTCTATCATCATAAAGAAAATATGTAAAAATCTATTGCAATGACATAGGTTGAAGAAATTTTATTGTTGAAAGGTAAATTCAAGGAGCTATGTGGTAGAACACACGTTACCTTTTAACTCCCTGGTCCCTGCGTACAGGGCGAAAGTTTCACAAGCAATGAAGCAGTGTTACGAGTCTCTCTCCCTCTCTCTCTCTCTCTGTCTTTCTATCTCTCTCCTTCTTATAAATTCTTTTTCTCTTTCTCTATCCAGTAGAGAAGTAAACAAATAAAAATATCTTAAAAGACAAATTCAAGCTGATTCTATGTAGCCACATGTAAGTGCTGCCACAGCCAGCGGGGCGTGAACAGGGGCTAGGAACCCAAGAACCTGGAATGAAAGGGACAGGAGACACAAAGAATGACAGCAAGACAGGATTCTGATCAAGCTGCAAAATTTTATTGTGTTCACAGGCATTATAAGGCTTTGGGGAAGGGGAATTGCAAGAGGAGAAGGAGGAGGGGGAGCAATTATCAGGGTGGAATGTCCCTTGCAACATACATAGCCAAAACTATGTCTATTAACTATAACTATGTGGTGTGTCACTTCTTTTCTGGTAAAACTATGTCTATTAACTATAACATTGTGGTGTGTCACTTGTTTTCTGGTAAATGGCCTACCTGCGGGGAAATAGAAACTTGTCTCGAGGGCTTCCATTGTTTCAAAGCTTATCTTATATCAAGCAGAGAAATGGCTCTTGGCATCTCCTTCCTTCATTACAATTTAACTGAGGCAAGAAATTGAGGGTGAGGGGTAGAGACCTTAACAGCAGATTTGGTGGGAATTAACCAGAGGGAGGAAGTATTGACCAAATTCCTCCTACGGGGTGAATATAGAACCAATCTTCCCGCATCATATAAGGCTCTTGGTATCTTTTGGGGAGGGGAGGCAGAGCCATGGTTTCCAGGGTGAAGAGAACTTCAAGGCACAAAATTTTTATTGTTGACACCAACCTCCAAGCAAATCAGGTTTGCTTCACGGGGGACTCAGAGGCGGACTATGGGGTCCTCCCCCTGAAGTGCTTTGCCTCACACCCCTTACTGGTGTCCTTGCCCTGCCAAGGTTGGATGCCTCAATGCATAAATCTGAGTTTTATGCCATCCATAAAGGAGGTCTGTCACCCTCAGGTTCAGCCAGGCCTCTGTCAGCCAAATCAAGTCTATGATAATGTATTTGTAAGGGTTTTGATGCCAAGGAGTCAATCTGCTGTTTTATAAAATCAGTAATCTTATTGAAAATAAAGGGTCCTAAGGTAATCATTAACAAAAGACTAATCAAGGGTCCCATGACTGAAGGCAGCCAAGTAAAGAAGGGGGAATTCATCCATGATTGTGCAGAGGAAGGGTCATATCTATTTCTCAAATCTTGACTAAGTGTTTGTAGGTTTTTAACATTTTGTTCTATGATTCCTGATTCATTAATGTAAAAACAACATTCTTCTTGTAAAGCTAAGCAGTTTCCTCCCTTTTCTGCTGTAACAAGGTCAAGGGCTCGTCTGTTCTGTAAGGTAACCTTTGCCAGGGACGTGATCTGTCTCTGTAGTGACTCTAGACTGTTTGTGGTGGAATCTATGACTTATGGTAATTTGTCAGAAAAGTCATGGGAGAAGTAAATAGAATGTCCTAGTGCCCCACGAGCTATGCCAGTAGAGGTAGCCAAGCCTATGCCAACTATCAATGGGAGGAAAACAGCTCTTTTATGAGTGGAGTATAGGAGCCATGAAAACTCATCAGGTTCATATAAAGTGAGTTGGGGGATTATAGCTACCATGAGGCAGGGCCCAGGGGTATTGGTATTTATGCTAGTCAGAAGCATCCCGCAGTACCAGGAGGAATATATGGAGTGTCCTAGTGTGCCACCAGCAAGTCTAAGGGAAGCAGTCAGTGGATGTGATGTCCAGGGGAAGAAACACAGCACGTCTGGTCCTCTGGTGGTTGTCAGTGCCAACTGATGAAATTTTTCTTCTTCATAGAGGGTCAGTTGTGGAACAAGCAAAACTAGGAGGCAAGGACTAGGTAGAGAAGAATTGACATGAAAATATAGGATGGTGTTGCACCAAAACACAGAGGAGGTGCATACACATTAGGTGAGGTTCCTTGAACATGAGGAATATTTTGAGAAAAGTGAGCAGTCAATGAACATGCAAAGATGAAGTCAGTAGTGGTAGGTCAGCAGAAAGAGAATACTTGGATAAGCTGGTGCGGTTAGCTGGAGTATATACTGCCATGGTGTCCTTTGTGGTAAGGACTTGCCAACAGGGAATGTGGATTTTGCAAGAGCAATAATGTCATCCACCATAATAAAAGGAAAACAAACATGGACATCCAGTGTTGAAAAAGAGAAAAAAGGAATATGTCTCTGTGACTGGAAAAGTGGGTGGCTTTGTCAATGAGATACAATAAATGGACAATTCGAATTTTTGTAAATATTGAAAAGGTTTAGTATAGTTACTTCATTGACACTTTAGCCAACTGAATACTGGGGGCTACATTCCCCTTCATTTTTTATTAATTAAGCTTAAGGGTTTTAGTTTTTCTTGTTTGAGCTGTAGCCCACATAAATTTGGAAAAAATACCAACTGAGGTAAAAAATACCAACTGGGCAGGTGAATTACATCAGTCTGTCAGAGAGCATTGGCTTTTATCAATGGAGATTAATCTTAAAAGTCTGAATAGCAGGATCTTAATTAAACAAGGCAGGAGCCAGTAAAGTGCTCTCACTATGGCAGGTCAAGCATAAAAATTTTAAGAGTCTTGTAAAAAAATGAGAGAAAAATTTTAGGATATGAGTGACTTTAGGAGTCATCACACACCCATAAATAAAAAAAGAAAAATGTTTAGTTTTAAATATTACCATATGAGCAGTCAGTTCTTCATGTGCAGATGTATCTATAATTATTTACTTAGGGAGAGAACTTGTACCAAGTTAATTGATGATCTAATGGTTAGAATTGGCTTGAGTTCTTTCATATGATTTTAGAAGGCTCTTTATTAAAATATACCAATATGTTATAGAAAGTCAATACCTAATGTGTTGACATGATAAAATGTTTACCATTTTTTAGCATTATTTTAAACTGATTAGACAGTTTAAGTACAATACTATAACTTCGTTTACTAAGATCTTTACTCATCACAAGGCTGTCATGAGCAAGCATAGATATAAAACTCTTAATAGATTTTGCTCCTTAGAACTCTAATATGGCAACTTAAAAGGCTAAAATAAAACCTCATAGCTTAAATGTTTAAAATACTAATTTTGTTAAATCAAGATTTGCCAAAACAAATCTTTTATCAGACCAGAAGCACCATGTATTACCTTAATTTATCAAGAATAAACCTCTGACAGTGTCTTAAAACAAGCCAGATAATTTTTTACTCTCTAAAAGAACTGATTAAAGTTTGACATGTAAAATCTGTACTTTTCAGAAGACAATTATTTGATAATAATTTTTGTAGTCTTTCTAAATAGGGGAGTTATCTCAGTAACAACTTTATCAGAAGGAGTCACTGTAAAAGCAAAAGTAACTAGCTCATGAGTAAGATAAAAAAATCTCTTACCAAGTTTTACAGTATAAGTTTTAACTGGAGCATTTTTGTCTATATCAGAAATAAAACTCTCTTAACTTTTTACCTAGTCTCTCTTAAGTTTTAATATCTAAAGTTCTTTCTCAGGGAAAACCAGGGGCATACTTTTTGAATAAAATGTAAGAAGGTTAGCTAAAACATCTATACAGCTCTAAATTAGGCTGTCTCATATTTATTTGATAAGTTTTATCTGGAAAAAATTTTTTACATATCTTATTTAAATTAAACCTCATTTATCAGAGCAAAAGCCTTTGGCATGTAAATAATTAACATAACCATTGTGTTATCTTTTACTAACCCAAGGCAGTTTTGCCTGTTTAGTTGAGAAAGTATTTTAAAACCTTTTTTTTTTTTTTTTTGAGTCACTTAAACAATTTTAAGTAAAATGTTAAACTTTGTTTGTTAGGATCTTTGCTTATCACAAAGCTATCACACCCTTAGGGCAGCTATGAACAAGGGTGGGTACACAACTTAATTGATCTTTCACTTTGATTTGGATAGGTAACTTAAAAAGCTAAGATAAACCTTATAGCTGAAATGTTCAAAATAAATTTTTACTGTTAACATTTCTTTTAGATGACCATTTTACACTAAATAATTTTGTTAAATCACATCTGCCAAATGAAAAATTTTATCAGGCCAGGAATATCATGTTTAACCCATTTTTCCTGGCAAGGCCACTGCTCTACACTGACTGGGTTATTAGAAAGCCAATTCAAGCATGGAGTTTGTTACAAATAGTGGCAGTTGGTATTGGGGTGCTGATAAGGTTTACAATTCTCACAAGAGTGAGAGAGACTGAAGGGGCATTTTACCATGCCTAGAGATCTCAGAAAATCGTTTAACTAATGAATTGATTCCAATATTAGCTATCAGAAGGAGGAAACTGTCCTATATTTTACTTTGGTAAAGGTGTGCCAACTCTATGAGTCGGGATCTTTAAAACCACATTTAGCTTAACTAAATCTTATTTAAAACTTAAAACAAATTTTAGTTACTTAGGGGTTAACACACATTAATGAAAACAAGGTTAGCACACAGACTTAAAACAGACATTCTTGGTGAAAAGAAAAATTTTCCCTTTGAAAAGCAGCTTTTGGATTTCTAACTCACAGCCTCCCAGGAGGGGCGTTTGTGGCTAAGAATGATTGACTGCAGTGTTTGCCAATCTGTGGAGCAGGAGCTCTGTGCCGTGATTGGCTGTGTGGACGGAACAGGCGGGCCTAGTTTACCACCACGCACGGAGAAGCGTGGAGAAAAATCTTTGAAAGTTCTTTTTCTGGGCTAAGGTACATTTTACAGTTTTAAAGAAACAAATCATTAAATTTCTATCAAAAGTGTGTACTGGTTCTCTTATTAATAGCTTTTAAGTTAAAGAGAACATCTTGTTTGATTGATTTCATTCTTTCTCTAAAGAATAGCTTGCTAGCCAGATAAGATCTCACTCAGAATTGGTTTAACGCTTTCTGAGAGTAGAGGGAAAAAAGCTGGATCTTTTTGTCTGGCTAGTTTTAAGATAATTCCAAATCAAGAGCCCACAGTTCTTTAACTAATTGTAAATGCTCTCATTTTTCTTCTATTAATTTTCTAAGGGAAGCTGTTTTTTGTGCTAGTTGAGTTTTAGCCTTGGTGGTGTCAGCCAAATTGAGGACTGGAGCACAAAACGGAGGGGTGGTGGCGTAGGGTGGTGGTCTGGACAAAGAAGAGCGTAGGGGTGGCCGGTCAGGATTATGATATTTGGCCATCTCTTCATCAAGGAATAAGGCCTCTTCAGGAGAAAGACTATCATCAGGCCTTTCTTTGGCGGGGGGTCTTAAGGTTGTCAAAGAGGGGTAAATCTTAACAGGAGGGCACTTAGCAGGTGGCCGCAGGGGTGGGGTCTCCTGAATCAGGCACAGGAATAGAGACAGACTCACAAACAGAAGGTGGCCGGGAGTGTCCCTGTAAAACTTTTTCTCCCTCTCTCATGACTCACTGTACATCAGGACAATGTTTATAGACTTTGAGTATATCATTTACTAAATTCCAATAAGAAAAAGCCTGGACTGGAATCTTTTCTGGACCAAAGGTCTCATAAAAATCTCTTAAACAGTTTCCTACTCTAGCCTATCTTTTTTCATCAATAATCCCCTCTAAGGGAAACCATGGACAAACATCTCTCACAAAATAAAAAAAACTTCTTGAGATCCTTTTTTCTTAACCCTTACTCCTCGTGTCTTGAGGGACTCCCTGAGTCCTTTAATAAATAAATCTTGTTTGCTAAATGCCTGTCCCATGGTAATGCTTACCTTGCGCCACTGTGACACTCCTCCAGATCTGACTCACGGCCGGGCAGTTCCATGGTGATCAATGCGAGCCTGTGCATTACCTCCTAGGCCGCGGTGGTTCAGTCAATTCGGATAGGCCTATCCTCTCTAGCAGCGGTGTTCCAAGGTCCAGAAGGCTTCTTTGCCCCATGTTGGGCGCCAGATGCCCTGGCAAGTGGGGCATGAACAGGGACTAAGAACCCAAGAACCTGGAATGAAAGGAACAGGAGACACAAGGAATGACAGCAAGACAGGATTCTGACCAAGCTGCAAAATTTTATTGTGTTCACAGGCATTATAAGGCTTTGGGGAAGGGGGATTGCAAGAGGAGAAGGAGGAGGGGGAGAAATTATCAGGGTGGAATGTCCCTTGCAACATACATAGCCAAAACTATGTCTATTAACTATAACTATGTGGTGTGTCACTTGTTTTCTGGTAAAACTATGTCTATTAACTATAACATTGTGGTGTGTCACTTGTTTTCTGGTAAATGGCCTACCTGCAGGGAAATAGAAATTTATCTGGAGGGCTCCATTGTTTCAAAGCTTATCTTCTATCAAGCAGAGAAATGGCTCTTGGCAAGTGCACTCACACAATATGTGTATACACATCATCTAATAAAATCTAAATGGCTTGCTGCATACTTTGTCTGTTTTGCAGTCACTGGGGTCTCCTACATACGTTCTGGGAAAGACACCACAGCATGGAAGTTTCCTTTGGTGCTGCAGTGCTTCTAGAGATGCCTACTCAAACCAGGCTCCTGCTTGTGAGAAGACATTTGATATACCAGGTGAACTATCACTTCCCAGCCAGGCCCTGAATTCTTCCCCACCACCCAACCCCCCACTCCAATATGTGATTTCTGAGAGAAATGGAATAGGATAAAAGAAGGGCTTACTAGATTTTTCTGCTCTTCCTCTCTATGTATCTGTTTAAACATACTTTTCGTGTTCTTAGTATATAACAATACATTGTATATAAAATTTGTTGAGAACACATCAGGAATAGGGGTAGTAAACACAATTTCAGGGAAATTCAAAACTATAATTTTCATGGCAGGAAGTCCAAAAGACTTGGTGTCTGTGAAACATAGATTATCACAAAGAGAGGGAACGAAGTGATACAAACAATTTAACACTTTCATCTTGAGTAAAGCAGATAAAGATGAGAAGATGTCACAGAGGAGAATGAATTGTGCATTGAATGGTAGGTTAAGATCTAAGACAAGAATCTGAAATAGTTTGAATGAGAAATGATTAGGATCTGACAATTATATGAGTCCTATGTTGGATGTGTTGATTTTTTTATTAGTGATTTAATAAAGATCTACAAGATTGTGGGATAACAGGGGTACAAACCCACACAATCCCCTCCACCAGAGCTCCCTGTTCTATCCCCTCCATTGGAAGCTTCCCTACTCTTTATCCCTCCAGAGTATGGATCAAAGATCTTTATAGGATGCAGAAGGTGGAAGGTATGGCCTCTGTAATTTCTTCTCTGCTGGAAATGGGCATTGGTAGGTCAATCCATACCCCTAGCTTGTTTCTATCTTTCCCTAGTGGGGCAGGGCTCTGGAGATGTGGGGTTCCAGGACACATTGGTGAGGTCATCTGTCCAGAGAAGTCAGGTTAGTGTCAAGGTAGCATCTGCAACTTGATGACTGAAAAGCATTAAGACATAAAGCAGAACAAATAGTTTAATAATTAGAAACCTACAGGTAAGAGTACAGCAGATGACATTTGGGGTCTCTGTGTTGGGAGAAGCTAGGAAGTTGACTTTTTAATGACTATCAGTAAGTCATTAGACATATATTTGAAACACTGAGAGTTGTTCAAGACTAGAAATAAAGATCTAAACATTTGTTAGACCACATGTAATGATTAACATCTTTGCTTAAGTAAATGAAGTACGCTGGGCAGCACTAGAGAAATAAGGAAAATGAAACTGGTGCAAAACCCCTGACGTGCTAATCAGTTGTGCTCAGCTGAGGAAGCCCATGAAATGGAACAGCAGAGCAGAGGAAGGAAAACAGAAAATGGAAGAAAGCATCACAAAAATGAAGAATTACTTAATAGTGTAGACAGCAACATCCCAAAAATAACTTGAAAATGAATAGGTGTGTTAAAATTATTTTAAAAAGTTGTAGTATTTAGAGAAATCAGAATGTTAGTCCACATTATATATTGGGTTTTCCATTTATTGCGATGGACCTGAAAGGTGAAAATAATTACTGGCTAAAACATTACCATGACTTTTCCAAGTTTCTATAAGAAACCTCATTTTTATAGAATGAATTGAGGAATCATCAATATTCACGTGACTTTATGCATCCTGTTTAAACAATTTGCTGTGGTTTCATCACTGTCTTTACTGATACTTTGATCATTACTTATACTAACTAGTAATGTAAGCATTGGATTTCTTTACCTGGTTTGCTCAAATGGTAAAGTCTCCCATAGGATGGTGTTTAAAATTAACAAGACCAACTAATTAAATTTAATTAGGCTAACCTGCATGGGAAATTAGCATAATTATTTTCAATTTTAAGCTCCCCCAAGGAAGGCATGATCTGGGTATTTTTGAAGAGAATTTCAGTAAAGAAAAATGAAAACAGAAATAGATCTGAATGTAGAAAAAGTGCAAAGTAGTTTGCCATGACATTCTGTCATATATAAACTTCTTATTATATTGAATAAACACCTATCCAAAATTATTAAAAGAAAAATTTCACTCACAATTCTGCTGTCTCAGAGTGATTATTGTTGCTTTTACTTAAGAACTATCTGCAAATTTCAATTTGTCAACTTTACTGAGTTAGCAAATAAACATGCAATTTAAAATTTATTTGGGATAGTAAACGTTATTACTTCATAACATTGGACTTAATTTTAGAAAATTACCTGAATCCTTGGCTCTAAAGCTCAAAAAAGATACTACTCTGTATTGAAATATTATATTGTGTTACTGTGACCAAGAGTAAACACACACTAGCATCTTAATGTTAAGATATACCTTGTGGGGGCCCAGTGGTGATGCACTGGGTTAAGTGGACATGGTGGGAAGTGCAAGGACCAGTGCAAAGATCCTGGTTCAAGTCTCTGGCTCCCCACCTGCAGGGAAGTCTCTTCACAAGCTGTGAAGCAGGTCTGCAGGTGTCTATCCTTCTCTCTCCTCCTGTGTCTTCCCTTCCTCTCTCAATTTCTGTCTGTCCTACCTAATGACCACAAGAAAATGGGGGGGGGGAATGGCTGCCTAGAGGCAATATGCATATCTTGTAATAGGTAGCTTTCTTTTTCTGGTAGATGTTACTGATGTTTTAAATCATTTAAAAGCTATAGATTAAAAGAAAAGTATTAGTAAAGTATTCTTTCAATGAGCTGGTTTCTTCAGCTCCTTTTACAGCTCAATTTTTAAACCACAATTTGCTTTGTAATCCTCTGGTATGTAGAATGTTTTTTTTTAAGTTTACATACATTAAAGTTTGGTCTTTGTGTCGTGATATCTTTTTCTTTAAAATTTTAAAGACATTTTAAATATATATTTATTTATTTATTCCCTTTTGTTGCCCTTGTTGTTGTACTGTTGCAGTTGTTACTGATGTCGTCATTGTTGGATAGGACAGAGAGGAATGGAGAGAGAAGGGAAAGATAGAGGGGAGGAGAGAAAGACACCTGCAGACCTGCTTCACTGCTTGTTAAGCGACTCCCCTGCAGGTGGGGAGCCGGGGGCTGGAACTGGCATCATTCCGCCCATCCTTGCGCTTACTCAACCCATTGAGCCACCGCCCAACCCTGTCTCTCTCTTTTTAAAAAAATAATGATATACACTTAGCAATATTCTCTGTGTGTTTGTGTGTGTGCATGTACATGCTTGCAGATTCTTCATAACTCACTTCTTTTTGTTATTAAATAATAATGCATTGTGCATTGTCATAGTTTGCTTTTCCACTTACTTTTGGGAGGACATAGAGTCACTTCAGGTTTTGTTTGTTTTTTAAAAATCAGCAATTTAGTTGGCATGAAATTTTACATAGAGTTAGTTATTGTGTAGACACATAGGCTTTCACACTTGTTGCTTCAATACTAGGGAATGATTGGTGGATTGTATGCTAGTCTATGTTTAACTTTGTAAGAAGCGTCTTCTCTTCCAAAGTGGTTGAAACTACTTTCATTTTCATTAGCAATGAATAACGGTTCCTGTTGTTGTCAGGGCTCTCCCTGGTGAGCAATGATTCTTGTACAGATCATAATGCCAGAAGGTAAGACTCCCAAGCCATTAATCAAGCACAAATAGCAAGGGAATGAATATTTCCAATTTACGTCACTCTGTTAGATGTTTTGGAGAAATATGACTGACTTTCAGAAAGAAGGAAGGAAAAAGGGCTTGGACAAAGAAGAGATGGCAATACAGACAGGTGAAACACAGTCCTATTTAGGTAAAATTGATGAATAGAGAGAGAGGAATTGCAAGTCCTCTAAGGTCTTGGAAGAGTTGTGATCTTAGAGAAAGGCAAGAGTAGTCAGAAGAGAGTTTGAAAAGTTCTGCATTGCCTCTTTGTTGTGCTCTTTTAATTGTCCTTAGTTCCAGGTGCCTCAGAACCCCAGAACTTTGTTTCTCAACCTTGGCCTTCTACATCAACACACTCAGATGTGTAAGAATATTCAGAGACAACAAGATTAACCGCAGGTAAGACACATGTTTATTGAAGAGCATGGGAGGAGGATGAAAGAACAGAAATAAGTAAAGCATTCCACCTCCCAAATCCATAGGAGAGGAAAACAATTGACGTTTTTCCTCGTCTGTTTGTGGGTCTTAGTACTGAGTGGTCTTGAGAGGAAAAACTCATGCAAACTATTCACTTTCAGCTTCTCACATTTCTTTCTGGGCACTTAATCCCCAGTCTCTGAGAGAGACTTGTTTGGAGATCAGTCTAGCCTTCGTTTTCACTCCCAGAGCACCAGGACACAGACCAAGAAATAAGAAAAGGTAAAATTAAAAAAGAAAAATAGCAAGCAAATATACATAAACTATTACAGGCTGTTTTCTGTTCTCAACAGCTGGAGATTACAATTTCCCCAATGCTTCTCTGACTGCCTTACCTCACTGCTTCCTTCTGAAAATTAACACCCTATGTTAAAAAAAAGAAAGCCATGTTAATGTGTAGTACTAGCTCTTGTTGTTTGAATTTGAAATTCCTTAGTGGCAAATGATGTTGAGCATCTTTTCAAATACATGCTTACTATTTCCGTATCTTGTTTGGCCAGGTACAGTAGTAAACACTAGTAAAGCTATAGGTTTGAATGTGGTAAGATCTACATACATATATAATCATGAATTATTCATTTGCTAATAATAACAAAGTATTCTGAAACACAGAAAAACAAAGTATTCTGTTTTCAGAATAACAAAGTATTCTGAAACAGAAAAGGGGTTGATCATTCTTTCAAATTCACAAGGAATTCTCAATTTGAGCAGCATCTTAAAATACGTTTGATCAGGTTAAAAAAAAGATAATTTTAGTTATAGAATTTTCTCTTAATGTGTTCTACTCAGTTTTTATCCAGTTTTATTTTATCTTATTTTTGATAGATACAGAGATGGAGAAAGGCACAGTGAGAGAGTGAGAGAGACCAAAGTATCAAAATTTTCTTCAGTGCTGTGGTTTTATATATGGTTCACTGGTATGGCGAAAATGTAGGATCAACATAAGAACTACAATCTTTTTCTTCTGCCCTGTATTTAACTGGGATCTCTAAAGGTATAGACATAAGGGAGAATGCGTTCTTTTCACTGTACATTGTAGGGATTGATTGAGGCTATTTTCAGTTATAAAGCAAGTAATTATGATTCTCATTTGAGCTTCAACTTCATCATTTTAGAGGACACTCTGAGACTCTCAAAATGACTGACAGAATTTGTACTATTTCAAAGTAATTTCCACCTCAAGTTTGTTAGGATTCATTAAAATTTATTTTAATGATCATTTCTGGAAAAGAAAGATGAAGTAAAATATGTCTTGATGTATTCTTGAAGCAACATCAAATGTACTTGGAAACTGCTGAATATTTTACTGTCTCTTTATAAACTCCTATGAACTGTGCTTATTGGCATAAAATCCTTAAGATAACTTGGCAGATTTAAGGATGGAGGAAAGAGAAGAAATAGGGGGAAAGATAGGAAGGAATAAAAAGTAATAAGGCAAAAAATGACTAGCTTTCAATATATTTTTAAATATACTTATTTATTTATTATTGGCTAGAGACAGAGAGTAATTGGGAGGGGAAGGAGAGACAAAGAGGGAGAGAGACAGAGAAAGACACCTGCAGCATGGTTCCACTGATCGTGGAGCTTTGTCCCTGAAGGTAGGGACCAGGAGCTTGAACTTCAGTCCTTGTACATTGTAATATGTGTGCTTATTAATATGTGTGCTTACAGGTGGACCACCTGTCTCCACTGACTAGCTTTCTATGCACAACTTTTACCAAGGTACTTTATCAGGGTTGTGGGAGGGAGAGATAACCCAGGAACCAAGTTCGTGGTGGTAGCAATACAAATCTTTATTATGTGGGCGCCCCAGAGTCAGGCTTGTAGGCACCTGGTTAAAACCATGTGACAGAAAAGGAAGTGGCTTTACAGTCTCATATGTATTTAGGAGAGGGGTGGAGAAAAATAAGAGGGTCTGGAAAGATAGAACCTCCCTAGCAACCATTGCTAGGGATTCAACTGGCTGGAATTAGCAATACCCTGCAGGGACTTAGGAAGGAGACCTTTAGTCATTTGTAAGACAAAGCAGAAGGCCAGTATGTAGATAATAAAGGGATGAGCCATACTAGCATGGAAATAGGGTGGTTTGGGGGGCAGGGAGAGGATGGATGTCCCCTCAAGTCAAGCTCTGCCAAGCTCAACCACATGCTCACAATTTCCCAACAGTACTTAATACTGATGTGGGTCCAAAAAACAAACATTGCTATGAAAATAGGTAAAATATAGTCATGAACCATTTACTGTTGGTATTAATTATTACATGAGGAAACTGGCCACCTTTTAAACCTATCATGATGCTACTGAAAGCACTTTCATAGACTGTGCAAGTGTCTGAAATAATGTACATAAAATATTCTCCAATTCATGATTGTTCCCTTTCAAATTACTCTCTACCTTTATTCCACTTGTCCTTTGTATAAATTATTTGCCCCCTACGTTACTGCCTGAAATCAGAAGACTAGCACCCTTTAATACTGATTCCCTTACTATTAAAACATAGAAACATTCAAAAGGTATAAGGTTAAACTATTCAGTGTCTTGCTTACTCTTTCATGAAGCCAAAGGTATACAAGTGAAAGTGAATAAACATTTAAAATCTTTTGGAGGAAACTTTGTCATAACGAACCAGTTGCTCTGGGACTTCATCAAAACCCAAGGAAGTAATAAAGACAGTTGAATCTTTATTTCTCAGAAACAGACTGAAAAAATTATGATATTTTGATTTTAATCCTGCAAGCTTTTGGGGTATGTTTTTTTCTATTCGGTTGCAGTTTAAAAACAATTCTGTATCTGAGAAGGAAAACAAAAGAGGTACACTGGTGAAAAAGACAGTAGAGAGAGGCAGACTGGGAGTATGGATCGACCTATCCATGCCCATGTTCAGCGGGGAAGCAATTCCAGAAGCCAGACCTTCCACCTTCTGCATCCCACAATGACCTTGGGTCCATACTCCCAGAGGGATAAAGAATAGAAAGCTGTCAGGGGAGGGGATGGGATATGGAGATCTGGTGGTGGGAATTGTGTGGAGTTGTACCCCTCCTATTTTACGGTTTTGTTAATGTTTCCTTTTTAAATAAATAAATAAATACATAAAGAGAGTAAAGTAATCAAGAAATTTGTCTCCAAAATATCGGATTCATTTTAATGGCAGCATTATATTTATAAGAGTGTGATACTGACCACATGTATTAATGAAAGTTAAAGACATGAACACTAATGCCAATATTTGATGTCTTTGGTCAGAACCAATCTATAATCTTTTCCAGGTAAGATTACTATACCTCCTGAGGAAAGCCAGTGAATCCATGATTATTTACAAGCACTTACAGTTCTTTTCTAAATCCAGTCGGTTTCCATGGAAACAAGGATTATCTTGTGAAGTCAAACCTTTCCTTTGCATAGGGTAGTTTTGACAGCTCTGTGACCACTGTTTTAGAAAGCACACACAACCCAGGGAGCCTTGAAAAAAAGAGAAACAAAGCAGAAAGTAATTGAAAGAGCTAAGCTCTCAAAAGCAGTTAAGGTTGTGTTGTTTTTTTATTCAAATGTGACTTTTCATTTCTTTAGGAGCATGTGAGTTTTATTTTATTGGAATGTTATATTGTAATGTTCAAAAGTAAGAGCTGGGACAAAGTAAAGAACTATCATTACTATGGTTAAATATTGTTTGTTGGTATGCATGAGACCCCTTCTGTTTCATTTGGTTTAAATCCCCCCTGCTTAACACTATTTTATTTACATAACCACTGTTAACAAGTTCCACCCTCCCTCCAGGGCATTTGTGGTTCAGTGATAGGATTCTTGCCTAATCTGCCCCCTCTTTGTCACACTCTGATTTTCACCAGTCACTTTTCTCTCCACCCTCTCTATGTCACATCCTGTTTCCACCCTACTTGGGAAGTATATATAAAGACAGCATTGTGAGTTTTAGAGTACTTTACCTTGAGTTTAGCTTAGCTCGTCTTAGATTGTGCTGCGTCCTGCATGAATAAAGAGATACTGCCTACAGCTCAACTATGAGTCCCTGGTCGTCTGTTACCTGCCCGTGAAGCCAGCCCGGCGAAAACAACCTAACCCGTCGAAAACAACAATTGTTGTGTTAGTAAACATTAAAGGGAACACATGGACTACACTCCTGATTGGATGAATGATATGTAGTAGCAATATGTAGTAATAATCAGGGTATAGGCAATTAGGAAAATTGTCTATTTTGGACATGTTACTTTAATAAAATCACAGAAAGTCATATATTTTTAAATTTGTAAATTTATAGTTATATTTTTACTTAAAAATTCTGAAAGTCATATATTATTATCAGATTTTTAGTTGAAAAATTATTGAGCATGTGGGTGGTTTTCCAGTGCCAGAGAAGTGATTGAATTCAGAGCTTATGTCTTAAGTATCCTAAAGCACAAATTATTACAATTTTACTTTAAAATTATGGACAAATAAAATCATATTGGACCATGAAAAGTTTTAGTAAAAATAGTATGAGACCTATATCTACTTCCCCCATGCACATCTGTTGCTTATTTTCTTTAGGAAAAGTTATCAAATAATTTTTTATCATGATCTATCTTAGATAATTACCTTAAATATGAAGACAAAGAAATATCGTAAATATAAAGTAAATAAGTCTCTAGTGCTAGTTCCACAAATCACCTTAAAAGAGCAATGCAGAAAACCGTAATGTAATTTTACTTCTTTTTAAAGCTCTTTGTATCTATTTGAGAAAGGGAGGGGATGGGAACCAGAGCATTACCCCATTTTATGTGATGCTGGGGACCAAACCTGGAACCTTACACACACACACACACACACACACACACACACATTCTATGTGTGCTTCCCACAGAGCCATCCCAGCGATAATTTTTCTTTCATTTAGAAACAAGTTTCATGGTCCAGGAGTTGGCGCAGTGCTAAAATTTTGGACTCCCAAGTTTGAGGTCCTGAGTTTGTTCCCTGGCAGCACATGTGCCAGAGTGATGTCTGGTTCTTTCTCTCTCCTCCTATCTTCCTCATTAATAAATAAATAAAATCTTTTTAAAAATAATAAAAGAAACAAGTTTCAAAGTCACAACTGATATAAAACCAAAAACCTATTTCTTAATTTTTCATTCTACTGATGTGAAATCATCAATTTTATATTTTATGATAAAGTTTAGAGATTGTAGTGATAGGATCATCTCCCTTCTTCTAAATGTGTGCCATGGAATTGTAGACTTTCCTATTGTATTCCCTAAGTAAACCTGTTCCAATATCATGTATCCCAAAGCAGAGCGTAGATGGAAAATGTCTACAGCTACAGAACATTCTTTGATTTCTTTTTTCCAATAATGAACAGATTTACATTTTTTTAAGCTTCACCTTCTATTTTCCCACTCTCAAGTGTGATAAGTTAACCCTTGATGGAAGTAGAGTATAATGTTATAGACTAGAAAGCTGACATCACATGAGAGGAACAGGCTAGTAGGTGATTAAGAAGCCTTAAACGAAATGCATTCTGACAATTCTGTCAACTCTTAAGTAAATAGAAAAATAACCTACAGGTAAATCCAGATACATTTATCTGAAATTATTCTGAGTCAGAAAATTAGCAGGAAACTGTAGCAAATTCAGCAAGAACATTTTAATAAGCATAAATTAAAAAAATCCACTGCAGTTCTCTGCTGGGAAATTGTGCAGTCACAGCCACCATGTTGTCCCCTCAGGGTATTGCCAGTTCCCACGAGAGTTGAAACGATATTACAATATTACCGTAGAGCCTTGTTCCACCATGTTGTCCCCTCAGGGTATTGCTAATTCCCGCGAGACTTGAAATGATATTCCCGAAGTGCCTTTCCTGACCAATCCTGTCCCGACTTCCACTTCCGGTTTTTGATCCTATAAAGCCCGCTGCTGCTGCGGTTGGGTCTCTTTTGGCCCGCTCTTCACCCTGGCACAGAAGGGTTGTTGCGCGTAGCCGGAGGTGGCCATTTTTGCTAGCTCCATGTGGCCCAAACTGCTGCGCTCTCACCCAACTCTGAGGTGCCTGCACGAATAAAGATTTGTGTTCCCTCTCCGCTCCGGATCTCCTATCTCTCCTCCACGTCACTGCCCAACAGTTCTCAATATTTAAAGATGACACATAATGCTTTTATAACTGCTGTAGAAAGGAATCAGAACTCCCATGACAAATACCAGTTCCAGGGCTAAGGCAGGGAAAGCATAAGATGAATAAAAAGTGTCTTTTTATTGTGCTGAAAGTAAAGTGATTGAGAATAGTGAAGATATATCAAAGGATACCAGAGTCTTGAGCATGCAGTCAATGACCAAACCATGAAAATTTAGAGGATCCAGAAAGCTGCAAAGGTTTAACTAGCACAGGACAGAGAGGTGGAAACTTGTGGATTTACCACTCTCACACTGAGTTGTTTATGATTGTTTTGTCTTAGATGACTTCTGTTCTCTCTGGTCACTTGGAGGTGAGTTCTTTTGTTACTAAAAGATAGTTTGTATAGATAGTTACATTTGCTTTCAGTTATAAAAATCTGTAAGACAGTTTCCAAAATAGAGAAGTAAAGATTATAACTGAAAAACAAACTAATACATACATATGTATACTAGAAAAAAAGGTAAAAGAAATAATTTTAAAACTGTAAATTCTCCTAAAATAAAATACAGAAAATGTAGAACCAGTTAATGAAGTCTTCTAAATCTTGGTGAAAATTGCAAGAGGTTGTGGCATTTGAACTGTAACTTACCTTCCCCAAATCCTGCCCCCCTGTCTTTTGCATTTTTCAGACGCCCATGCCATCTTTTGAATAGGGGGCAAAAGACAGAAAGATGTTAGAACACTGCTTCATAACATGTGAAGCTTCCCTCTCACATGATTCTCTCTGTGGTAGCCAGGGACTTCATCCAGGCCTCTCACTCATGGTGAAGTGTGAGCTCCACCATGTGAACTATCTCCTGACCTCTTAAAGAAACATACTTTCAATGTTTTATCTACTCACTTTTATGAGAGAAAGACAGAAATTGAGAGGGAAGTGGATGATGATGATGAGGATGAGAGAAAGAAAGAGAGAAGGGAGGCCAGCAACTCTGCTTCACCACTCATGAAGCTTTCCCTTTGATCTTGAATCCAGGTCCTGGTGGTGCACATAGCAAAACACATATTACAGAGGGTGGAAGGTCTGGCTTCTGTAATTGCTTCCCTGCTCAACATGGGCGCTAACAGGTGGATCCATACTCCCAGCCTGCCTCTGTCCTTCCCTAGTAGGGCAGGGCTCTGGGGAAGCGGAGCTCCAGGACATATTGGTGGGTCATCTAACCAGGGAAGTCTTGTCGGCATCATGTTAGCATCTGGAACCTGGCAGCTGAAAAGAGAGTTAACATACAAAACCAAACAAACTGTTGAACAATCATGGACCTAAAGCCTGGAATAGTGCAGATAAGCCTTGAGTCCATACTCCCAGAGGGATAAAGAATAGGAAAGCTATCAGGGGAGGGGATGGAAATGGAGAGCTGGTGGTAGGAACTGTGTGGAGTTGTACCCCTCTTATCCTATGGTTTTGTTAATGTCCCCTTTTTTAAATAAATTAAATAAATAAATAAAATAAAAACATATATTATAGTGCATAGGGTCCCAGGTTCAAGCCACTGGTTCCCGCTTGCAGGAGGAAGCTTCATGAGTGGTGACACAGGGCTGTAGGTGTCTCTCTGTCTCCCTCTCTCTCCCCCTACCCTCTCTATTTCTCTCTGTCTCTACTCAATAATAAAAATAAAATTTAAAAAGGGGCCATGCAGTGACATAACCAGATAAGTGCACGAAAGGGTCTACAGTTAATATTTATGCACTTTCCCCATGTTTGGGAGCTACTCTCTTCCTTGATCCAGCTTTCCAAGTCCTTTCCAAGTATGTCACCATCTCCCCAGACAATAACTTGAGTCTGCTTGCATATAAGAGGCACGTTATGACTGGGCCCTCCTCCATCGCTATCGAACAGGCCATGGCCGGTGCGCCGCTATGTTCCATCGCTGGGGGGCCAGAGATGACCCGAACTGCCCCTGCGGCTCCAGACAGACTGTGACCCACATAGTCAACGACTGCCACCTCTTCAGATTCAAAGGAGGTCTCGAAACTTGACATCAGGCTCAACCTGACGCTGCTGACTGGCTACAGAAGAAGGGCAAACGCTAGAAGAAGAAGAGGTCAGGCTCAAGCAAAAACTAGTAAGGTCATGGGCCCTATGGAAAATACCTAAAACAGGCCTACTAACTAGGGAAAGAGAGAGGCAGGCTGGGAGTACGGATCCACGTGCCAACACCTATGTTCAGCGGGGAAGCAATTACAGAAGCCAGACCTCTCACCTTCTGTACCCTACAATGAAAGCTATCAGGGGTGGGGATGGAATACGGAGCTCTAGGGTACTGATATGTAATATTACTACTCTAGATGCTAATTACACTATTAAGAGGCAGAACTATACATATATGCAAATTGGGAGAGCCTTCTGGGTTATACAGAGTAGAATATTTATCAAGAAGGCTTTAGATCTTGTTGTACTTGTTTCAGAAAGAAAAATTTTAAAGGTATTTTCACACCTCAACAAGAATATAAAGCTTTACCCGTTTTGCATAAAATTCTGTTTTCCCGGGGAAGTCGGGCTGTAGCGCAGCGGGTTAAGCGCAGGTGGCGCAAAGCACAAGGACCGGCATAAGGATCCCGGTTCGAACCCCGGCTCCCCACCTGCAGGGGAGTCGCTTCACAGGCGGTGAAGCAGGTCTGCAGGTGTCTATCTTTCTCTCCCCCTCTCTGTCTTCCCCTTCTCTCTCCGTTTCTCTCTGTCCTATCCAACAACGACGACAACAACAATAATAACTACAACAATAAAACAACAAGGGCAACAAAAGGGAATAAATAAATAAAATAAAATATTTTTAAAAATTCTGTTTTTCCCAGACTCTTTAGAGAAAGAAAGGGAATTCTACTTAATATTCTAAATGAGGTGAAATTACATAAGCTAATAGGACAGAACCCTTCAGGTTGTAACAACAACAACAAAAAATCATGATCACATTTTGGAAAATTCCTCTTAGGACATAATGTTTTTCACTGACTTTGGCCTCTGTCAAAAATAGCATGAATAGCACATACCAGCCCTCCAGGTAATTCTAATAATAAACAGTACCAGAACTTTGGTCAAGTTTTTAATTATTACTTTCAGGAATAATTTAATCCCTTAAAATACCAAATTTCTATGTTAGAAATAATTAATGTGGGAGATTTTTTTAAACAATCAAATTTATTTTTTATATTTTTGGAAATTATAGAAAACAGTAACTTTAAAACCTCACATTTCCACTATAGAGCCTATATTTCCCCCAGTCCTGGAACCTTAGGGTGGGGCTCACTTCCCTGCATGCTTCTCTCAATTCATATCAAATAATACTGCATCCGCCGATCACAACCTAATCAATGCAACGAGTGCCACCTTAGCAAAAAATATACTTGAAAGCAAAAGTACACAAAGGTCTGCAGTGAGTCATTATAAAGTTCCTAATTAAATAGTATCTAGTTAGACTTAGATACCCTCCTCACCTACTTCCTATTACACTTCTCTCACTCACTCTGAAGCTAACCTTAGCAAAGCAAGGACTGCAAAAGCTGAATAAGGGCAAGAGACTGGCATACTTTAATGATGACTCTTTAGTCACTATTAGGCCACCCCATCAGCTGGGGCTCTAGTCAGGGAGTCCTGGGATTCCCACACAGACATGATGGTCTAGACCTCAAATAAATCCCTCTCTCCATTGTTACAGGTCATCTCTATCAGGAACAATAAAAAAGACCCCTTTGTGGGCCCCCATAGGACCTTGCCCTCAACTTGGATCAACAACGGTAAAGAATGTTCCATCCTCTGAAGGGAGGCTGGACAACATACTGTATGCTACACCTGAGGAAGATGGGTCCTGATATTAGGCAGCTTGGAATGTTCCTACTCATGATCACAGAATGTGAGCTCAGATCTACAGGGATGCTGAGGTCACATAGGCTCCTAAGCTGAATATGGGCCCCAGACCAAATCAAATCAGTGGGGTTTATAGTCAATAATACTTATACCTCTTCCCAGTATTAGGGAGCTACTCTCTTCCCTGATCCAGCTTTCTGTCCCTTTTCCAGCCATGATATCACCTCCCCAGACAATAACTTGGATCCACCTGCATATTAGATTTCAGGCTCAGAGGAAAAAAAAAACTAGTATAGCCACAGGGCCTTTGAAATATAACTATAGTATGCCTACTAGCTGTCTACAAAATGGAGGACCCCCAACACTTCATCTGCACTACTCCAGCCTTTAGGTCCATGATTGGTCAACAATTTGTTTGGCTTTGTATGTTAACTCTCTTTTCAGCCACCAGATTCCAGATGCTAGCAGGATGCGACCAGACTTCCCTGGACAGACGACCCCACCAATGTGTCCTGGAGCTCTGCTTCCCCAGAGTCCCACCCCACTAGGGAAAGAGAGATAGGCTGCGAGTCTGGATCGATCAGTCAACGCCCATGTTCAGCAGCAGGGAAGCAATTACAGAAGCCAGACCTTCCACCTTCTGCATCCCACAATGACCTTGGGTCCATACTCCCAGAGGGATAAAGAAAAGGAAAACTATCAGGGGAGGGGATGGGATATGGAGATCTGGTGGTGGCAACTGTGTGGAGTTCTACCCCCTTTATCCTATGGTTTTGTTAATATCTCCTTTTTTAAATAAATTTAAAAAATTTTAAAAAGCTACTCACAAAATATATGCACACTCATGTCTGAAAGTAATGTCATTTAACTCATTCTACTATTTTTTAAAGTCTCTGATAAAATATGTAAAGACTTTATAAGGAAGTAGTAGCAGCTTCTAAAGAGAAAAGAGTTTATTTTACTAGCTGTCATTATGCATGGTCCTATAGGGATACCCTTTGCTTCTGGAAATGATTTACTGTTATTGTTAACTCTCATGAAGGAAGTGATAAAAAATATCTACTTATAATATGATACAGAAAGATATGGGCTTTAATAACAAAAAGCTAAGCTTGAATTGTTTTATATTATTTATAAAGTGATCTTATGGTGATTTAATAACATTTTTTTAAAAAGCACAGTTTTTCTCTGTGTGAAACGTAAATGATTAAATCTAACTATATTATAAAAAGTCAACTATCTTTCAGTGCTTTGTGCTAATCTACATTGAACAGCTATTTTCTTCCTATTCTACATTATAATAAAAAATGGCACCTTAATGGAAAGAACTAGAATTACTGATATGTTTTAAACATATTTTGTGTGGGGATATTGATATGTTAGATATAATCAGAGAAAATTTACTTCTCAGTTTCCTCTCACTGCCTCCCACTCTATTTCAAGTTCTGTAACTACGTATCAAACTATCATTTTTCGGATCTCCATTTGGTTGTAGATATTTCGTAGTACAACTAAACTGAGCTCCCTTCATGTCCTTTCCTGAGAGGGTTTTTTTTTTTTTTTTTTTTGGGGGGGTGCCCCAAGATATCTCCAGACACACTCAATAACACAAGCCAGTTGTGGAAACCTGACAGTGTCTTCCTTTTCTCCCCCTATCTAATCAATCTTATCGAAGTCATTTTGATCCTACCTCACAAAGCAGACCTCATCCATTTCTGCTTCCTTTCTGGTACAGACCACTGTCATTTTCATCCGCAGTGCTTACTGCAGTTCCCTCCTCATGGGTCTCGTCTCTAATTGCCACTTTCCATTCTGTTTTCCGCAGAGCAGCCAGATTGATAAATTGATATTACAAATCACATTGCTATTCTTTTGCCTACAACTATTCAGCGGTTCACTTTATCGCTTTAAAAGGATATCCATGTGTATACTTTCTGCTAGGGAACCTATGACTGTCCAAATTCTCATTCCAAGCCTCTTTCTACAGATGATACTTTATGCACAACAGTTTCTTGGGTTCATAGAGCTGCCAATTGCTTTCCTGACTCAGAGATGTGTATACGTGCTATTACCCCTATCTGAAAACTTTATCACTCTACTCTTCACTACTTGCCATCTTTGAAGTCTAATTTTGAATTTCTGCTGAGAAGTCCTTATTAAAAATAATTCTGTTTTGTAAATAATAATTTACAAGACAGGTATTGTAACACAAGTACAGTTTCTCATCTGCCCATGAAAGGTGTCCATGTACCACTCCAACCACCAACTAATGACTTCCATCACTGGATCTCAAATCTCTCCTCCCACTATACTCCCTTTTGGAATTTTTGGTTCTGATGCAACAGACCACAGCTAGTCTAAGTTGAATCCTGTGTTCCTTTTTCTTTGTTTCTTAAGTTCCATTTGTGAGTGAAGTTATTCTATCATATAATGTGAAGGTCCTCCTCTTTAAAATTTTCTACAGCATGGCCAGGGGGTGGTGGTGTACCTGGCTAAGCGCACACATTTCAGTGCTTAAGGGCCTGGGTTCAAGTCTCTGGTCCTCACTTGCAGAGTGAAACCTTCACAAATAGTGAGTCAGGTGTCTCTCTGTCTTGCTCCCTCCCTATCTCCCACTTCCCTCTAATTTTCTCTGTGTCCTACCAAATAAAATAAAAAGTAAAACAATGGGGGGGGGAGGGAGAATACAGGTCCCAAAAGGATGACAGAGGATCTAGTGGGGTTGTATTGTTATATGGAAAACTGGGAAATGTTATGTATGTACAAACTATTGTATTTACTGTCAAATGTAAAGCATTCATTCCCCAATAAAGAGATTTTAAAAAGTAATATATATATATTCATTTAAAAATTTCTACAGATAGTTAATTACTTCAATTTCATTAATTTTATTAACTTAATCCACAAAAGTTATAATTTCAATTATTTTCCCATGTCTATCCTCATTTTTCATCCATCAGAAGTCAATTGTTTCTTACCATTTTTTATAACAAAATCGTTTTAAATAATATTCAGGACAAAGTTGGAATATATTTGCTTCAAAGACAGGGCATGAAATGAAGTAAAAATGCACCCAATATGTTTTCTATTTCTTAACACTAAGCTCCTACTCTAAACGTAGCTACTAATTTTTGCCAAATTAACTTTTTTTTCTGCAGGTGACACTTGCCGGGTTTGTTGTAAAGCACGTCACATAGTTCAAGAAGAAATCTGGATATTTAAGAAAACTATTATTCCTTACCATGAACCTCTTAGACCCTTCTCTTCAATTCCTTCATTTCTGAATCCCTACTTCCTGCTTCCCTCCGAAGTCTTTCTGTACTCCCTTTCTTCTGTCTTCTGGGGCATAGGAGTCATGGAAACTTAGAAACCATTCCATTAGCTATCAGAAAGCAGGTTAGTAACATACATGGGGATATATATATATATTAGAATCATAAATGATAGAAGAAATGCATATAAAATGATTGTGTTATTTATACCCTTCTTTCATTCCTTCCTTCATTCCTCCTTTCCTTCCTTCCTTCTATAGATATGGGAGACAAAGAGAGAGAGGAGAGAAACAGAGAGGAGAGTTACCAGCAGCACCGCTTCAAAATTTCCCTGCAGGTGGGGACCAAAGGTTAGAGCACTAAGGATGATGCCAGTACAGTCAGGCGGTTTCTAGTCTAGTGAACTGAATTGCAGTAATAAAAACAAGTGTTTTTCCCCTATTTTCTTCATACTGAAAATTTACTAATAGAAATAACCCACTTATATTTCTGTGTCCCTGATTCCCATTGGGAATCATTAAAGTCATTAAATTAGTAATTTAATGACTTTATTATTTATTATTATTAATTATTAAATTAAAAATCATTAAAGTAAGTACTCTCTACTAATTAGAACTTTGCAATCCACATGAATGTTAAGTATTGCTCATAACACTCAAGCTTGACAAATAGAAACCAATAGAGTTCTGTCCTTTAATCAAACAGATATGATTTCTTGTCTTACATGGGATGTTACATTCTCTTTCTTAGTGGCCAGCCTTTATAGCTTAGCCTTCACTCATTTCCAGAAGCTCTACAAATGAGGACTGGAAATTATAGTATATCTCTTAGCTCATGTTAACATCTAGGGAGCTGTCAGTCATGTCTTAAAACCTGTGTTTCTAGTTCCCTCTCTAATTTATTTTTGTTTTGTTATCTTTTCTTGTTACCAGTGTTGTTGCTGGGGCTTGGTGCCTACATGATTCTGTCTTCTCCAACAGCTTTTATTTTATTTATTTATTATTTATTTCTATTTCCTTTCTTCCTTTTTCTTCTCTTCTTCCTTCCTTCCTTTAACAAATATGGGAGACAAAGAGAGAGGAGAGAGAGAAGCCGAGAGGAGAGATAACAGCAATACTGCTTCACCACTTCCCTGCAGGTGGGGACTGGAGGTCTGGACCGACAGGTCGCTCAGCATGACCACATGTACACTCTGCCAGGTGAGGCACCTTCCTAATTTTTTAAAATTAATTAATTAATTTATTTATTTATTTATTGCCTCTGAGGTGATTGCTGGGGCTCTCGGTGCCTACACTACGAATCCACTGCTCCTGGAGGTTATTTTTCCCGTTTTGTTGCCCTTGTTGTAGCTGCATTTCTCTCCCTGCAGGTGGGAACTGAGGTCTTGAACCTGGTTCCTGGTGCATTGTAGTATGCATGTGCTACCAGGTACATGACCACTTCACTCCCACTATATAAAACT
Source organism: Erinaceus europaeus (assembly GCF_950295315.1). Taxonomy (NCBI): domain Eukaryota; kingdom Metazoa; phylum Chordata; class Mammalia; order Eulipotyphla; family Erinaceidae; genus Erinaceus; species Erinaceus europaeus. The sequence goes on from NC_080179.1 coordinate 6,240,888, forward strand.
TTATTGCTGTCACATTATATTAAAAACTCTTTATTGCTTGATCTCACCACTAAAGTTCAACATTTTCAGACAGAGAGACAACAAAGGCAGAGAATCAGAGAGAGAGGGGGAAAGACACCATAGCACTGAGGTTTCCCACAGGGTGGTAGTGGTTAGAGGCAACCTGGGATGAAAGCAAGGCAAAGGAGACTCCCTTCCGGGAGAGATATCTGTCTTGCCAACATGATTTATGAATTTATGACCGTGTGTTTAGCAAGTGGAAATGGTGTGCCTATGTGATTATTGACTTTGAGGAGGGGCACTGGAGAAATTTAAAGATACAAGAGAAATTTTCGGTGAGTCCATCCCATTAAATTCTTGAAAGATCTGGCTCAAAGTTTTGAAAGTGATGGGAAATCTGAGACTTAAGGTAACGCCTCCTAAAACCTGATTTTATAAATACAAAATTCTCCATGGCCAGATAAATTAGAAAGAACCGTTCTTAAATGTTGGTAATGTCTCATTTATTGGGCAAACCTGACAGTGATGAATGCTACCTCTTCAGGCTATTTCAGACAGTTAATGATATGATTAGTATCTCTTAACTGTTTCCATCACTTTCATATCACCCGTCAGCACATCCTTTTCTGTGGTAATTGTTCACTGGACAGTTTCCTGAACTCTTTCTCACTCTTTCAAGATAAAATTGTCACCAAAGAAATACCAACATTTATCTGATTTTTCAGTTTTAAGTGGAATGAGAACTGTAGTGCTTATCTAGATTGAAGTTTTTATATATAGTGTGAGGGTACTGGAATAAGGATTTATTGACTGTGTCACTAATGAGAGTTGATATATGGAATTTTGAAAGTCAGATCGACAGTGACTAAATGTGATCTCTCTAGTATTAATTTTACTCACATTCAGACTGTGCTTAGTGATTGTTCGAGAAAGCAAACAAACTGGGAATTGCACAGTATCTGTCACTGACTTTGTCCAGGTCAAAACCGAGTCTCAGAGTGAATTGCCATTAGCAGAGGAAATGAATAGAAATTTTTAAATTGATTAATTTACCAAACGCATTGTGTAAGGTTTATCAGACTATGAAAAGGTTTTCTTGCTCCCTTCCAAATTATAAAACGTTTGTTCTTATTTTTTAATTTACCAATTACTTGGTTTTAAAATGGGATTCTCCTTTCAAAAATTATTATTTTATGGGTAATATAATGTGTCGCTAACATATATCTTGATGCTAAAAAAATAAAAAGCTTTTTTACATTTTTACTGTGGTGAAAGTTTGGTTTAAAGGAATTCTGTATATGTGTTAGATGCACAATTTCACCTTTCTAAATTGTATATTTCCACACCACACCCACAAACAAAATAGATATTAGTCCCTTTCTACTGAAATCCAGTGAGTTCTTTTTGTCTCTCATACCTTATCTCAAATCCTGTGTTCCTCTAAAAAAAAAAAAAAAAAAAGCTGTCCTAGGGCCAGGCTCAGAAGACTTACTTGGTTAAGTGCACATGTTATAATATGTAAGGACCCGGGTTCAAGCTTCACAAGGGATGAGGCAGTGATGCAGACCTCTCTTCACCCTCCTCTCTCTCTCTCTCTCTCTCCATCTTTCTCCCCTTTCCTTCTCAGTTTCTCTCTGTCATTATGACAGAAAGAGGAAAAGAAAAAGAAAAAAAAGCAAGAAGGAAGGAAGGGAGGGAGGAAGGAAGGAAGGAAGGAAGGAAGGAAGGAAGGAAGGAAGGAAGGAAGGAAGGAAAAAGTCCAACCACATTAACTAACTTTGTGGTTTCTTCCTATACCTGTCTCAATCAATCCTGAAGCCTTGTAATTTTCCTCTTTCAGTATTAGCATTTTCTTCATTTTCCCCTTCTGTCTGTTTATCACATTCAGTAAAATCAATGCAGTACTCGAAAGACAATATTGAGGACAGTTGGAGGAGAAGCATTTTTATTATTTAGTCCTAGCTACTATTCAGAATTTATATATCATATAGATACAATATATCATTAGCATGTCAAAATATGTTAATTATTGGAAGTTTTAAAAATGTGTACTTATTAATATCATTGTGCTAGCAGAGAATCTGCTCCCATACTGTTGAACATTTAGAAGAAGCTGTGTGATGGTGGAAGGAAGCCAAGCAAATGTGAATTATTACAAAATGTAATGATGTAGGATTTTATGGAATTTAACAGATGTCAAGTAAAATTAACTTATAATTAATATGTCTATAGTTCCAAGTTGTCATGTTAGTACTTTCACAAATTTAAATCATATAAATTCAAAAATAACTTTTATAATAATTTTACTGCTGGTGTTAAATGTTGATTGCAAAATTACATTATCTCAGGGTTATAGCTTCATACATATATTTGTGTGGGTGTAAATCACTGTACCAACCATAGAAGTTCCTACGCTTCTCTATTCCCCCCGAAATAGCTTTTCAAAAACTTTCATTGAAAAAAATTAATTTATTTATGAGATAGAGACAGAGAGAAATTGAGTTGGGAGGGAGACATTGGAAAGGAAAGAGACAGAGACACCTGTAGCCCTGTTTCCCACTCTTGAAGCTTTCTCCCTGCAGATGGAGTCCAGGGGCTTGAACCCGGGTCCTTGTCCACTGTGTGTGCCCTTAACCAGATGAACCACCATCTGGCCTTCAAAACCTTTCTTTCTTTTCTTTAGTTTTGTTATTATTATTATTTTGAGTCCACTTTTCCCATTTTCTTACCCTTGCTGTCATTATTGTTGCCATTAATGTTGTTGGATAGGACAGTGAGAAATTGAAAGAGGAAGGGAGACAGAGAGCAGGAGAGAAAGACAGACACCTGCAGACCTGCTTCACGGCTTAGTGAAGCGACTCCTCTGCAGGTGGGAATCTGGGGGCTTGAACTGGGATCCTTACGCCTGTCCTATGCTTTGTGCCATGTGCGCTTAACCCGCTGCACTACCGCCTGGCTCCCAAAACCTTTCTTAAAAGTAAATTCTTTTGGCTTTATAGTCATAGAGAGGAGCAAAATAAAGACTTAAAAATAGCCACACGGTATCAGTGCTAAACTTGTGTAATCAGTCAATGGTTTCAGGACTTTCAACTAAAGTTAATTCCCAGGCCATAAATCAAAGTGAAAGTTTCATTAAGTATTTTCAGGATCCAGAAAAGCAGTAAAGAAGAAATTAAACTACTTATAGGAATAGTCATATGAATAAAGCACAACAAATACTTGTGTGGTTAGAGTTATGACCTAGTATTTCATCCACCAATGATTTGATTAAAGGTGGTAAAATATTTAGTTAGTAGCTTCATTTTCATATATGTATTTGATTATTTTTAACTGCTTATATTGAGCCTCAAATATTTTACTCAAATTTACATCGTTATGCTATAAACTAATGTATTCAGATAAAAACTTACATTTAAATTTTTGTTTATTTATTTAAAAAAGGAGACATTAACAAAACATTTTTGAGGCAATTACATGTCAAAAATGAATTCATATACTTATTTTGGTGTTGAGTAATGAAACAAAGATTTACTGACATTTAGTTATCTTAATCTCACTTTTTAATTATATAGTAGCCTAATGCATCCCAAATACATTTTATACAATTCTCTGTTTACCTCCATATTAATGACAATAGCTTGTTCGTTTTTTTACAAATAAGAAAATGGTGTCAAATAATGTGAAATAAGTCATCACATGTAGCCATGTTTTTATTTCATTTGAACTAAATATTCATTGATAAGAATTCACTTGTTATATAGGGAGCTTATATTTGATCCAATTTGTAATTAGGTCTGCACTTCTGGTGGTGATAAAAATTGGTCTAACCTTTGAAAAACAAGATCAAAAGAGAAAACACAAGTAGAACCTGAACTGGAATTGGTGCATTGCACCAAAGTAAAAGACTCTTGGGTGATTTGGGGGGGGGGGGGGAGAGAATACAGATCCAAGAAGGATGACAGAGGACCTAGTGGGGGTTGTATTGTTATATGGAAAACTGAGACATGTTATGCATGTACAAACTATTGTATTTACTGTGGAATGTAAAACATTAATTCCCCAGTAAAGAAATTAAAAAAACAAATTGGTCTAACCCTTGTTGAGAGCAGTCTGGGGAACTCTCAGGAAGCTAAAAATGGGGAGTCGGGCAGTAGTGCAGAGGTTAAGCACACATGGCACGAAGTGCAAGGACCAGCGTAAGGATCCCGGTTTGAGCCCCCAGCTCCTCACCTGCAGAGGAGTCACTTCACAGGTGTGAAGCAGGTTTGTAGGTGTCTATCTTTCTCTCCCCCTCTCTGTCTTCCCCTCCTCTCTCCATTTCTCTCTGTCCTACCTAACAATGAGGACATCAATAACAACAACAATAATAGCTACAACAGTAAAAAAAAAAAAAAAAAAAACACAAGAGCAACAAAAAGGAAAAATAAATAAATTTAAAAAATTTAAAATAAAATGAAATAAGAAAGCTAGAAATGGACCTTCCCTAAGACCTGGCAATTCCTTTTTAAGGAGTGAAAAACACACATCCAAAGAGATCTGTGTAAATCTATGTTCAAAGCAGCATAATTTGTAGTAGTCCTAACTTGGAAGCAACTTAGATGTCCATCAGCAGATGAGAAGCTGAAAAAATGTGTGGTCTGTATACACAATGGAATACTAGCCAGTTAGAAAGAATGAGGTAGTTACCCTCTTCACCTCATCTTGAATGGAGTTCGAAGGAATAATGCTTAGTGACTTAGTTAGAAAAAGAAGAATGAATATGCGATGCTCTCACTCAGGGGTAGAACTTAAGAAGCAAGAACAGAAAGTAGAAACACAAAATAGAACTTGAACTTGTTTGTTGTGTTGCACCAATGCAAAGGACGTTAGGGAGCGTGTGTGTTGGGTTGGGGAGGAGTTTCAGTTCCTGGTGCATCATGGTGGTGGGGACCTAGGCTAGGGGTAGGAAGGCAGCTATGCTCACCACTATACTACCAACACCTCCATAAGCTACGAGACATCTGCCATGCTGAGAGGACAAATTTTACACATGTGTCAACAACTGTACTTAGGTTAAACAATTAACTCCTCGATGATTTTTTGAATAAATATTTGGTACAGTTAAGTTATACCCAGTGACTTTTGTGTTGAATAAGAAATCCGATGTCCCTCTGTCCTATCAAACAACAATAACAGCAATGGCAACAATAACAACAACAACTAGGACAACAGCAAGGGCAACAAAATGGGAAAAAATGGCCTCCAGGAGCAGTGGATTTGTAGTATAGGCCCTGAACCCCAGTAATAACCCTGTATGCAAAAAAAAAAGAAAAAAAGAAAAAAAGAGAGAGAAAGAGAGAATGAATGAAAGAAAGAAAAGAAAGAAAGAAAGAAAGAAAGAAAGAAAGAAAGAAAGAAAGAAAGAAAAAAAGAAAAAGAAAAAATAAGAAATTGGATGTCTACCGCCATACCATCTTGAACACGTCCAATCTCATCTGATCTTGGAAGCTAAGCAGGGTTGGGCTTGCTTAGTACTTGGATGGGAGAAGTCTGTTGTGCATTTTCTAGTCTAAATTTTAGAAATAAAGGAAGGGAGGAAGAAAGAAGGAAGGGAGGGAGGGAAGAAGGGAAGGAGGAATGAAGGATAGGAGATAGGAAGGGAAAAGAGTAAATAAAAACAGTATAATACTTTTTGTGATCACTATTTTGATAAATCTTCTACCTTCTACTTCACTTTATGTACTTATTTACTAGGTGAGGGAAGTTAGTGCGTACATAAAATGTATACTTAGGATTTCCTATTTCTGTTACTGTTTCTGTTACTCATCTTATTACTTTACACTGAACTGCGCTACAGCATAGGCTCATGGTTTCATTTGTGTGCTGAAGTGAGGAGAAACCATTTTCTTCCAGAAACAGCTCCTAAGAGAAATCTTCCTATTAAGTCTACATGGGCACTCCTAATGAAGTTAACGACCATGAAGTTTAGCTATGCACTGAATCCCAAATTCTTGTCAATGAGAATTACTGTCTTTTTATAAAGGGCCAACAAATACTTCAGAATTAATTTGTCATCAAGGTGCCACACTTCATTAAACAATGGTGATACATAAAGTTATAAACTAAATGTATATGTGAGCTGTTACAGACAGACTTCTGTTCTCAGCAGGGGAGGACATATAGCAACTTGCAAATTGATCCCGTGTTCATTCCCATTCAGAATTTTTTTTTTAATTATCTTTATTTTTTGTTGGATAAAGACAGCCAGAAATTGAGAGAGTAGGGGGAGATAGAGAGGGAGAGAGTAAGAGAGACACCTGCAGCCCTGCTTTACCACTCACAAAGCTTTTCCCCCTTCAGGTGGGGGTGGGGGGTTAGGACCCAGGTCCTTGCCCACTGTAACATCTGCGCTCAACCAGGTGCTACCACCCGGCCTCCACTCCAGTCAGTGTGTACTTGGCACAATATGCCCGCAAGTCTGGTGTCATGTCTACCGTGCCACCTCCCAGGTTACATTCTCTCCTAACCCTCTGCGGAGTTCTCAGAACATCCCTCCTCTCCACCAGCTCTCTCTGCTTCTGTGGCGAGCCTGTCTTCCTTCAGGGCCCTGGCCAATCTCTCCCTTGCTTGTATTACTCTCAGAGTCTGCCTGTGGATATTTTCTTCTGTGATTTCTCTGCAGAGGGCCAATGGGGTTCAGAGAAACTTTTCAGAGGACAGATTTTCATAGTGGGAAGATTGTGTGCTGCTGAGTTCAGGGCTCATGAGTTGACTCCCAGCACCACCACAATCCATGGAGCCACCTGCCCCTCCTAGTACTCTTCTCTTAAAGATATCTTTCAAATCCAGAGTGCCTAGGACCTCTCTCTCCATCACTGCTGCCCACCAGCCTTTTGTACGCAGACGGCTGCTGGGGCTTCTTCAAGGTGAGTTCCTTTTCTTTGTGGTACCTGACCTCATTGCCAAGATGTGATGTTATTTTTGTCACCGGTCTCTTGAAGATGTAGCTGGTAATTCTTAAAGGAGACAATGTCTCTGCATGATGTGTCTTCTTGGTCTTGGCTAGATGGACTTGCTTCCTCTTCTTCTGTAATCTCTGGGGAATCATACTTCTCTGGACCTTCCCCAGAGTAGGCTCATGGGGAAAGTGTACTGATGGAGATTCCTCTCCAGGAGCCAGAGATGTCCTGCTTCCCGGCTCTTCTGAGAGGCAGACAGCAGGCGCTTGTGGGAAAACACCTGATTCAGAATTTTTTATTAGACTTTTAATTTTTATTATCTACATATGGAGATTTGCAAGAATAAGCAAAATTCAGATACACTGCTTAAACGTTACAATTTTTTAAAGTGATTTTTTTTTTAAGTCTGATGTTCTTTTTTTAATGTTTTTTGTTAGCTTTATTTATGCGAGAGACAGAGAGACACCTGAGACATTGTTTTACCACTTGCAAACCTTTCCTCCCTGCAGGTGGGGGCCTGAACCCTGGTCCTTGTGCATTGTAAAATGTGTACTCAACCAGGTGCACCACCACCCAGCACTTAAATATTATATTTATTAAGAAACTATAAATGAGTTACAATGTTTTTGATTTATAAAATTAGCTTGTTTTCAGTTTTAACATATTCATATATTCATAAATCACCACTCACCAAGGCATGTTTCACAGAAAATTAAGCCACTTACTCAGAAAATTATTAGATAGATGATAAATACTTGGTAAAATCAAATCAAGTGTTTTTTGCCTCTAGGATTATGCCATGCCTCCACTTCAAATCCACTGCTCCTGGTGGCCTTTTTTTTTTTTTTTTCCATTTTATTGGATAGAACAGAGAGAAATTGAGAGGGGAGGAAGAGCAGACCGATAGACACATGCAGACCTGCTTCACAGCTTATGAAGTCTCCCTCCTGTAGGTGGGGAGTGGGGGCTTGAATTCAGATTTGTGTATAGGTCCTCGCTCTTAGTACTTGTGTTTAACCCGATGGGCCAGTGCCTGGGCCCCTCAAGTAGGTCTTCATACTATTAAAATTCTTGAAAATTGTCGATGTGATCATGGGATTTGCAAACAACTACTAATGCATCATATTTACCAATGCATTTTCCCAGAGGGGAAAAAAAAATCACCCACATTTCTCCCCACATTCCTAATTATTATCTCATAGTGGGAGTATTCTGGGAAGCCAACTTTAGAAATGCTGTCTTAGAAAAAAAGAAAAAAACGAACTTCCCGTAAATAAGCCAAGTTTATTCTTCTATCTGACTATGTACTTGGAGATCATAAATCATAAGACATCCTCCTTTAGTATACATGAAGGCATTCACGCACTCTGATCATTCTCCCCCCTTGCCGGACTTTATGTCTGAATGATACTGATTTTGTTATCCATGTTATTCACTTTTGACAATAAGCAGAAACTCCTACTCACGTACAGTCTACACCCATGATCAGCAAACACATGACATGTGATTTATTTTACAGCAGCTAGCAGATTTACTTTTAATAAAACCTAGCATGGGATTGGTTACCTCAAGACGCTCCACAGGCCTTTCCAACCATGTCATTTTGCCATGGACATTCTATTTTTTCTTGTAGAATTGTACCAATTCTCTATGTATCTTTGATCTCAGTCCTTGTTGGATGTGTGGTATGAAAATAGTTCCTGCCATATACTGGGTTTCTCTGTTATCCTTGTGCAGTATAATTAATTAATGATATTACAGTTTTAAGTTAAATTAAATCAAATTTATGAAATAGAAAATATCGACAAAATCATAGGATAAGAGGGTTGCAATTCCACACATTTCCCAGGGTCTCAGATCCCATCTCCTCTACTGGAAGCTTCTCTGTTCTTTAACCCTCTGGAAGTATGGGCCCAGGATCATTCTGAAATGCAGAAGGTGGGAGGTCAGGCTTCTGGAATTGCTTCTCCACTGAACATGGGTGTTGGCAGGTCGATCCATACTCCCAGCCTGTTTCTATCTTCCCCTATTATAATTTTTTAACTGCCACCAGGATTATCTCTGGGACTCAGCACTCATACTACAAATCTATAGCTCCCAGCAGCCATTTTTTTTCTTTTTATTTTATCGTACATGACAGGGAGAAATTGAGAGAGGGGAAAGAGAACATCTGCAGACCTGTTTCACTACTGATGAAGCAACCCTCCTGCAGGTGGGGGGCAGAGGCTCAAACACTTTGCACATGGTAATGTTGCACTTAACCAGTGTGACACCACCTGGCTCCATCTTTGTGTAGTTTGCATTAGATGTGTAGAAATTTTTTTTTTTGTTTCATGCAGTCTCATTTATTTACTCTTTTTTTCTTTTCATTTCTCATGCTCATAGGGTTGAGTCTCCAAATACAGCTAAGTTTTCTTAAATAAATGTTAGATTTTCTATTTTGATATACAGACTTTTGATCCATTGTGCTTTGATTTTGGTATATACTATTACATGGTGGTCTAGTTTCACTTTTCCACATCTGGCTGTCCAATTTTCCCAGCACAATTTGTTGAAGAGAAATTGTTTATCCCATTGAATCTATTTGGCTTTTTAACATGACTATATATGTGTGGGTTCATTTCTGGGCTCTTGATTCTGTTCCATTGATCCAAGAGTTTGTTTTTGTCCCAGTACCATGCTGTTCTAATTACTATTCCTTTCCAGTATAAACTGAAATTAGAGAGCTTGAGGCCTCTATTGTTACCTTTTTTCTCAGAAGAACTGTGGCTACTTATGTTTTTTCTTTTTTTTTTTTTTTTGTGGTTCCACACAAATTTTTGAACAAGTTGTTCAATTTTCCTGAAAAAATGTCATTGGGATCTTGATATATTGCATTAAAATTGTAGGTTGCTTTTGGTAGAATGGCCATTTTAAAATGTTTATTCATCCAATACAATAACAAGGGTTGTTCTTCCATTTCTGTGTGTCAATCCCTATTGACTTCAGCACTGTCCTATAATTTCTCCTGTAGAGGGGCCGCATCTTCATGACATCCACCCCAAGGTATTTTAGATTTTTGAGTTTGACTGGAAATAGGATTTAGTCTTTATTTCCCTTTACTCTGAGTCCTCTTTGGTATTCAGAAATGTAGCAGATTTATGTGTATTGGCTTTTGTCATACTACTTTACTGAATTTATTATTTCCAGTAGTTTTTTTATTATTGTTGTTGTTGTTGTTGGTATCTTTGGGGTTCTCTCGGTACATTGTCATGTCATCAACAAATAGTGTAAGTTCGATTTCTTCCTTTCCACTATGTATGTCTTCGATACCTTTTTCTTGTCTGATTGCAGTGGTGAGGACCTTGAAGGCTATGTTGAAAAGTAGTGGAGACAGTGGACATCCTTGTCTGGTTTCCAATTTTAGGAGAAAGCTTTTACTTGTCCCCGTTGAGAGTAATGTTAGCTAGACATGAATTTGTCATAAATGGTCTTTTATTATGTTGGGAAAAACCTTGAATCTGTGTTTCTCCTGTTGAGTTATTTGTGAAACTCCTGCCAGCAAGATATGGCTGGGCTGTGTGAGTCTCATTTGTCATTTCTCCATTTTTGTTAATATCTCTTCCAAAGGCTTTCCTCATTCCTTTGATTATTGTATTCATCCATGTTTGGATTTTTTCATCATTCTCATTTGCTTCTGGCTTGTTGGGACATGGCCATCTTTCTATTTCAGGAGGTCTTTACTCCAAAAGAATTATTAAAAATTTCTCGAAGTCTAATTTAAAAGTCTCCTGTTGATTTATCTTTATTTTGTTATAAATTTTATTTTCTTTTCTAACCCGAAAAGATAATATTAAAAGAACTTATGTCATTAAACTTTCACTTTCCTCTACTTATCAAGACAGCTTAAAATAGTTAAAACATTGTATTAGTTAATTTTCCCTTTTTCTTTCATGCTGCTTTTTACCATTTTTACTAGGCAGATAAGTTCAAAACCAAAGAAATAGTTGAAATTATGTCAAAAATAAATAGTAGCAAAGTTTAGAGCTGTCTTGCAAAATTCTGTCATTCTACCTCTGGTTTAGAAATAAATTCTCAATTATATTCCTTAACTGCTCTAAACTGAGTTAAAAAAAAAAAACAATCTTATACAGTTTTGCCTTTTCATCTAAGGAGTTTGTAATGGGATTATTTTGCTTTTCACTTAAAATCTTGAAGAAATTATAAAGCTATTGGGCACAAAGAAAAGCGTTCCTACAACTCTTGATTTCTCTACTGGCTTGACAAATCTTTACAGGAGCATCAGGCTGAGTGATGAGAGAAAAAGCACTGAGTAAGGCTCTCACATGGGTTCAGAAAACATTTTCAAATAACTGACAGAGCACCCGTAACTAGGAAGAAGAAATGAAGTTTGGTTAGGAAGGCTCTCTAAGAGGACACAGGGAAGTGAACAGATGCAGAACTAAGTCCTCCATCAGAAAGGTGTGATCCCCTACGTCATGTTTTAAGTGCAGTGAAGTGACTGATGAAAGAGAAAGATAATATAAATGGAGCCAATAAAACTAAGCCTATGCACATAAAGAGAGTTCCAGGGTGGGGTTAATATCGACATAGGTGGAATTGTATCCTCTTATCTTATTGACGATCATGATTAAATCAATAATTTTTTTTGACAGATTATAGGACCAGACTCCCACCTTTACCCTCATTCCACAAATATTTATATAGTTTTTTTTTCTGAATATGCACAGATGAGGCTTCTAATAAATGTCCCAGGCATTAGGAAGAAGAAACTCAGAATCTCTACAGACCTAGGGGTGGAGGATAGGTTGTTACCACTACTTAATGAATGCAGATTATTTTAAAGTAAAAATGAGAAGACAATCTGATTGGTTGAAATGTTCATTTTGTTGTTTTGGTTCTGAAAATTATAGTTTGGGCGTGGTGGTGGGAATCCATCAAGTACAGGCTTCTTACAGAGTACTTCTCCAGGGTTAGTGGAGAAGAGGAATCCGCATGAGGATGGAAATACATAGATGGGGTCAGCCACATGGTGCTGAATGCGACTAGGACTCTTCCTGAGGAGTAGAGATAGTGCGGTTCATTTAGCAATTCGTGAAGCTACACTGCAGAGACCTAATGAAATGTATACTAAATATCAGTGAAACCAGTCACATTTTATTGAGATGTTCAGTCAAATCACAAGTTTATGAGACTAAGGAAAATCTCTAACCATATTTTAAAATCAATTTATAGATCAAAAATATACGTAGAAAAATCATAAACCTTAAGTATTTCCTTTTATGTGTTTCAGATTTTGTTCAGACCTAAATAGTTGAACATAATTTCATAGAACATTCATCTGGGATACATTTCTGAACTGTCTTGCCCCTTCAGTGTAAAAGTATTCAGAATGTATCTTCCTTTCAAAGAATTTGAAGTTTGTATTTGCTTTTCTGAAGAAAACTTTCGCAGCTGGCTGCTTTGAATGTTTCCTAGATAACACTTTTTTCCAAATAAGGGTATACCACTTCCTGGTAGAACACTGCCGTGAAGAGTAGCAGCTTTTTTTTTGCAGTTTGTCATTTAAAATTCCCATTTAAATTTTATTATTACATTTCTGACATGCAAATCAGAACAGGGTATGATGCCAAAAATATTAACTGCAGTAAGTTCTCAAATAACTGCTTGTAAGTTACAGATCCAGGAATTCTCAAACAAGGGTTCGGTGGTGGCAACCTGGGCTGAGTGTACAGGTTACCTAGCACAAGGATTGAATCTGCTCCCCACATGCAAAGGGAATGATTCACAAGAAGTGAAGGTCTGCAGGTATCTTTCTTCCTTTCTGTTTCCTACTCCCCACTCAACTTCTCCCTCCTCTCTGTACTACCAATAACGCAGAGAGGGAAAAAATGGCCTCCGGGAGCAGAGGATAGGCAGTGTAGGCACAGAACCTCAGTGATAACTCTGGTGGTGATAAAATGAAAAATGAAAATAAAAAGAATTCTCAAATGAAACGACATGTCTGGCCTATTCTTTGCATGTAAAGTGAGAACTATATTTCCAGTCACATTTGTATTGAGTAGTTTGTGCGAATATAATATGAAATAACATATTAAACCACATTTTTAAGGAAACACATTCAAGTTAGCCTTTTAGTATTACCAACTATATTCATATTTTTGTTGTTAATAGTGAAATGACTGTATTAATTTGTTTAATGCATTATAGGTATTACTCTACCTAAAAGTATTAGTTACTTAGTGAGGTTTAATACAGAGATACACACATATACAGACTACACACACAAAGACACACACACCAAATTTTTCACTACATCATAGAGGGTGGGGGCAGATATGGGATATGTAGTAAGAAACAATTACATTTCTCTCTTTAAAGAAGATACACTCACAGTGTGTAAGGACCCAGGTTCAAGCCCCTGGTCCCCACCTGCAGGGGGTGAGTTTCACAAGTAGTGAAGCAGGGCTGCAGGTGTCTCTCTGTCTCCCTCTCTATCTCCAACTCCCCCCTCAATTTCTTTCTGTCTCTATCCATTAATGAATAAATAAAAATATTTTTAAAAGAAGAAATATTCACCATAGGTATGCTTCCTCAAAATCATAGGGACAGCTGGGTAGAAAGAAAGGTTTTACTGGTCTGAGAGACAGCTCAGAGTGTAGAGAGCATTTTTTTTTTGTATACATAGGGAGTCAGATTTAATCTTCAGTACTGAATGTGACAGAACAATACTCTTGTACACACACACACACACACACACACACACACACACACACACACACACACCAAATACATAAGCCTTTAGGAAAAGAACAATTTTTTTTTTAAAAAAAGGGACATTACAAACTTTATTCAATAAATACAACTAATAATTTAAAAATAGACTTCAATTCCAAAGCCGATCAAGAAGAGGGAGTAGAAAGTGGAGAGGGGGCACAGGAAGAGGAAGTACAGAGGTCTGGCTAGGCTGTTTCGGGACCCCCCCCCCCCCAAAGCCCTTGTCCAGTGTGTCGGAGCCAATAGCCCTTGTGTGTGTGGTAGGGGTCGTCACCCTGGGGGCTACCAGCCACTGGCCGGTTCTTGATGTGGGGTGGGTGTGGGGACAGTCAAATTTGGTGGTGACTGTGGAGAAAGCCAGAATTTATTTTTTTTCTGATAAATAAGAGCAGTGCTTTAGTGATATATAAGAGACAGACAGAGACCACTGCCATCTTATGATGTTGATGGTGCTTTGCTCCCAAAATAATCTTTGAATGTCAGACAAGATCAGGTGATCAAGATCACAGCACTAGTGTTGCTGTATCTAGCATGATATCCAAACACTTGACAAGAGACGAGTGGCTGAGTAAGTAAAGGTGTTTCTACCGCTTTGATTGTCTACGGTAATAAGCTTAAACCTAAACTGTAGACAAGGAGTTCAACCCCAAGAAAACAGAATTTAAGAATGGCCAATCACAAACTAGGCGTTCCCAAACAAGGAAGCTGCTTAGGGTTTGGCCAATTAGATACTTCCCCTGCATTGTTACTGAATCTTCTCTAGTCAAACAACAAGGAAAACAAAGCCTTCAGCTAGCTCATTTGTTAAGTGCCCTTAACATTACCTCTGACTTGATGCTATCAGAATCAATGCAATCAACACCTGAACTCCTGAAATGTTAATGCTCATATTTCAATAAAGCCTTTTCTAAGACTTGATGCCCAAATCTATATGGATGGCAGATTCACTGATACATGAGTATTCACAGCTGCAACTGCAGATGTGAGGACTATATTATCTATAAGTAAGTAGCCGTCATGTAGGTATAAACCCCAGTTCCCACCTGCAGAGAGCGGGAGAGCTTCACAGCAGTGAGACAATGATGTAGGCATCTCTCTCCCTTCCCTATCTCCACCTTCCCTCTCCTCTCAGTTTCTCCCGGGATCTCTATGAAGTAAATTAGTAAAATTATTCAAAGAAAACATATGATATGCATATACTTCCAAAAATACCAGGACAAGTTGTCCCTTAATGACTAGTTCCTCTAGAGTAGTGAAAATAGAAGTCTAAATGTTCTTTTCTTCCTCTATGTGTGTGTGTGTTTAACATTTTTTTCAACAGAAACAAAAAGAAATCAGAAGTCTCTGAGGAATATCCTGAGTGCATTTTAGCAAGATATTTAAATGTGCTTTATCCATGAAACTCAAAGTTGTTTGATAGCAGGAGGTCTGGGTTACGGCTAGTCCAATCATTTCATTGCTTAAAGAAAGTCCCGGGGGCATCTAAAGCTTCTGTTGATTTCTGTGCTACCTGTTTATTGACCACCTAGACTGTTAAAAGCAAGCTTCTAGGAGTCAGTGATAGGCCGCACTGAGGCATTGCACTCTGACATGTTCTCATACACTTTGCCTAGATTTGGTTCTATTCATTTTCACTCAGATAAGCTCTCCCAAGGTGGCTGTTCAATTCCCATAGAAGTTAATGGATCTAATTAAGCTGACTTTAGTCAGTCTAACTTTCTGAGTCTGTGCCATCACCTTTAAGGAAACACTCTAATGCCTTGCTAAAGTTAGTCTACAACTATAGTCTGTAAACACCAGAATTTCATTTGTAGATGTAGGCAATGTGAATATTATCTGGTGGCAATCAATAATAATAATAAAAAGAACACATTAGAGAAAAGGAAAAAAAAGAATTATAGTCTCACTTCTGGTCGTTTCTTTGTTGTTGTTTTTGTATAAGAGGAACTAGAAGACTAAAAGCAGATATTTGTCACTATACAGAAAAAATATTTTATTTATTTTTCCTTTTGTAGCCCTTGCTTTTTATTGTTGTTGTAGTTATTATTGTTATTGATGTTGTCATTGTTGGATAGGACAGATAGAAATGTAGAGAGGAAGGGAAGACAGACGGACACCTGCAGACCTGCTTCACCGCTTGTGAAGCAATTCTCCTGCAGGTGGGGAGCCCGGGGCTCGAACTGGGATCCTTATGCTGGTCCTTGTGCTTTGCGCCACGTAGCTTAACCCAATGCACTACCGCCCGACTCCTACCACTTTTATTTTTTAAAGGTGTATTTAATTATGAGAGGGTGGTGAGAGAGAGAACCAGAGCATAACTCTGGCATATGCAGGGCTGGGGATCAAACTCATGAACTTATCATGCGTGAGAGTCCAGTACTAAATAGCCACTGTACCACATCCATGGCTACATATCACAATTTTAAATTCACATTATTTCTGAAAACCTGTCAGACCAACTAAAGAAAGGAATGAAAGGTCAGAGGGTTAGATTTTTTTAATACTTATTTTAATTTATTTATTCCCTTTTGTTGCCCTTGTTGTTTTATTGTTGTAGTTATTATTGTTGTTGTCGTTGTTGGATAGGACAGAGAGAAACGGAGAGAGGAGGGGACGACAGAGAGGAGGAGAGAGAGACAGACACCTGCAGACCTGCTTCACTGCCTGTGAAGCGACTCCCCTGCAGGAGTCGAACCGGGATCCTTATGCCGGTCCTTGTGCTTTGCGCCACCTGCGCTTAACCCGCTGTGCTACAGCCCGACTCCCTAGATTTGGTTTTAAATCAATCAGTGTATAATCAGTCTATACAGCTATACAGAAATGTAATATATATATTCCATGTCCTCTTCTCTGGGATTTTTCTACTCCACTTCTTCTTTTTTTTTCTTCCAATTTTAAACACTCATCTTTATTGATAAAATAGGTTTCTGTACAGTATAGACATGAATTTGAAGTTATGCTAGAAAAAAAAAGTATATGAGATGGGTAACAATTGCCATATATTAAAAGTTTTTTTAAAACAAGATCTTAAAATGATATCTAAGCAAGAAAGCTAAGAATAGATTAACTCAAGTTGGTTACAAAATAATTATCAAGTCATCTTCTATAATAAAGCTGCCTCGGTGAATTGCCTCATAGACTTAATCTCAATTGTGTAGCATATTTTAATTTTGACTTGGGACAAAATCTGTATGAATATATGTGCCACCAACTTAAAAGGATACTTAACCTAGAAATTAAGAGAAAAGCTTAAAAATAAGAATTGTCATTTGTTTATAAATCTCAAGGCCTCTGAATGAGAAAAGAAATCTACTGAACATTAATGGGCCATCAGCCCTTGTCTGTTCAACCAAACCCACCAGCCTTACCCTAAACTTAGAAAATTCTGAAGTGAAAAGTAGTTTTGAATTTTACCAATGTATGAAACTACACATAAAAATTATATGAAGTATATTTAACAAATAATACAAAAAAGTAATTTTCCTATTATGCTAACTTTTAAATAATATAAATGAATATATGTAGTTGCATTTGACATTATTTTTTAACACGGAAAAATGTAGATTTCAATTGATATTAAAGCACATTCTGTTTCTGGTGATTTGTAAAAATTAACATAGTGGATATATATAATATATATAAATATTGTAAAAAGTAAGAAAACACAAATATTCTAAAGTCATAAATTCTTTCCCATACTGACTGAAAGTTTATAGAAAAAAAATTTTAAAAGGTTATGAGAACTAGAGAGAAAATAGATTCAGGTTAAGAATAAGATCCAGAATAGATTAAGAACAGTCCAGAATTTTTCTTTTTGAAATTTTAATTTATTCTTTCTGTACTGCTGCAGGTTATTTTTAAAAAAAGGTTCTGAGAGCTGAGGAATTCTCAATTTATCCTGAAACCACCACACCTTTGTATATCAAATACTTAAACCTCTCTGTTAGCTAAATGAGCTTTGTAATATCCTTAGATCAACCAGAGTAAAGAAAAGCCATCACTGACTTAGAACCAAAACTTATTCTTTCAAAGGAGTAGTTTAACCTACTACATATATGCCTTTTAAAGATCTTTCGTAGAAAGTAGTATTCCTTCTTTTTCATTCCTGAAATATTTCACATACTTGAGCAAGTTGTGGACAACTATTAACTGAGAATTATGGTAAATTAGCTAAAATTAAATCACCTCTTTTTTGGAACATATAGAACTTTCCTACCATCTTTAAAACTGAATTTTCTTTGATGAACATTTAAATTAACGGGAAGGTAGACAGGCAATTATTAAAGCTGAATCTCCTGGTACACAAAAGATTTGGTAATTCTGACATGAGGGTCTTCCACTCACAAAACCATGCGTGACAAGCTATGTACTGTAAACAATGACAGTTTCATGAGCTCTCAGACATTAATGGGAGTGTACATATTGATCCAAATCTCCCCCAGGAAGCTCACAGTGCTGTGGAAGGTTCCTGATATGTTTAGCTGTCACTGCAGAAACCTTGACTTGGTTCATCAGGGAACAAAGGTTTAGTTCCTACTTTTCAGTACATTTTGGAATAAGTGTAACTGTCAACTATGCATGTTTTGGTTGCTGCTATCTCTTAAGAACTGTCATTGCCAGTTCATCGGGGGTGGGAGGGGGGAAAAACAAATCGTGGCTTGGAATTCTGCGTCCTGTTCATCCCTGCTTTCTGAGGGCTCAGCCTCAGAGCACATTGGGGCCTTCGAAGAAAACTTCAGCTCTTCCTCAGACTCAGGTCACTAGTGGTCACGAGTGCTGACAGGGATGTGCTTTCTGACAGGCTGCAAAGAGCAGGAACGGATATTTCAGCTGGGACAAGAAAACAAAGGTTTGAGAGAGATCCTGCAGATAACTCGAGAATCTTTCTTGAACCTTCGGAAAGACGACTCCACTTCTTCTAGCGTTTGCCTTCTACTCCACTGATCACAGAGAACAGTGCTGTCGGCACTACTTTCACCTATGATTCAAACCTTGACTAGACTGTATTTTCTCTGTCTGTGTCTTGTCAGGTTATAGTTTATTTCTTATCGCACTGAGTCTGCCCCAGTAGCATTGTAATCATGACTTCCGCCTTTGAGCGATTTTCTTAAGGCATTGATTATTTTTAATACAGCAGACCATTTTAGAGAGCCCAGATTTCTGGCGTGCTTCTATGAACTAACAAGAATCGTATGCAAATCTGCTTCTGAGCCCACCTAGTATGCTTTTCAAAATTCCCATGCCTGAATTCCAAGCTTAGCCTCTTACAATGGTTAGTTTTCTTCAAGGCAGCAGAACTAACAATTGTCTTACATAACTCTGATGGTTGAGAAGTCTCACAGTCTGAAGTGAGCAAGATAGAGACACAAAAATTGTTCATGTTATAGCTGCAGCTTGGGTCCAAAGTTCTGAGGATCAATATAGCCAAATGGTGAAAATTCTGATCTGAAAGCAAGCAAACTGATACCCAGAGACAACCAGGTTCTTTAGCAAGTTCAAAGGAAAAACTAACAAAGCAATTTAAACGATCAGGCAAAAGAAGTTTCCTTTCAGTCAGCCTTTAGGGGGCTGGTTAAATAGCTCTCTTGGATAGTGCGCTGCTTTGTCATGTACGTGACACAGCCTCTAGGTCACCTCCACTGCATTGAAGAAAGCTTCAGTGATATTTTCTCTTTCTCTGTCTCTCTCCTCATGTGACACCCCCATCAAAAAAAAAAAGTCAGCCTTTCCTTTTTTTTTTCTTGGATCCCTGAAAGTATAGCCTTTAATTTTTATTTATAAAAAGGAAACACTGACAAGAACCATAGGATAAGAGACAACTCCAAATAATTCCCAGCACCAGAACTCCCTATTCCATCCCCTCCCCTGACAGCTTTCCTATTCTTTATCCCTCTGGGAGCATGGACCCAAGGGTCATTATGAGGTGCAGAAGGTGGAAAGTCTGGCATCTGTGATTGCTTCCCCCCTAAGCATGGGCGTTGAAAGGCTTTCCATACGCCCAGGTTGCCTCTCTCTTTCTCTGGTAGGCCGGAGTTCTGGGGAAGTGGGGTTCCAGGACATATTGGTGGGGTCTTCTGCCCAGGGAATTCCGGTTGGCATTAGGGTAGCATCTGGAACCTGGTGGCGGTGATTTGGTGGGTTCCTGAAGTCGATCCAGTCCTGTCTTGTTGCGGTCCCAGGTGGTCTCCAACAGCCTTTTCTTTTGGTCTTCAAATGATTGAATGAAGCAGCTCACCCATATAGGAAGGGAAATACACTTTACCCAGTTGTCTACTCATTCAAGTGTTAATTTCATTTAGAAATACTCTTGCAGACACACCCACACTTACATTTCCACAAAGATCTGAACACTCAGACTGACATAAAATCAGCCATTAACCTGACTATTATGCTCTCATTCCCTGATAAGACTGACTGAGCTATAAATTTTTATTAAGAATTTTATAGCCAGGTTCAAGCCCCCAGTCCCCATCTATGGAGGAGGGAATTTCATGAGCAATGAAATAGCTTCACATAGCCCTCTCACTCTCTCCTTCCCCTCTCTCTCTCTCTCTCTCTCTTCTCTTTACCTGTCAATTTCTCTTTCCTATCTAATTAAAGAATTTAAAAAAAAAAGTGGTGGTGGTGGTGGTGGAGAAAGCTGCCTGGAGCAGTGGATTTACCTTGCAACCATGAGCCCCAGCAATAACCCTAGTGACAAAAATAATCACACAAATAAATAAATAAATAAAATAGACAAAAGATACACGTTAGCTAAGTATATTCAGCTGTTTTTATAGATGATTTAATTTAGCTTCATTTTGCTTGTCAGAAAAGTTAACAAGAACAGATGCAATTCACCTTTTAAATTGTTAAGATGCATGAAAATCATTACGGTCATTTACTACAATAGCAATTTTCTTTTCTTTTTCAATGCATATTTTTCGCATTATCTTTATTTATATATTGGATAGAGACAGCCAGAAATCAAGAGGGAAAGGGATGATAGAGTGGGAAAGAGACAGAGAGACAGAGAGATACCTGCAGCACTGCTTCACTCCTTACAAAGCTCTGGCCCTGCAGGTGAGGAAATGGAGGCTTGAACCTGGGTCCTTGCACATTGTAATATTGTGCACTCAATCAGGTGTGCCACCACCAGCCCCTCTTTTTCAATCTTTTAAAGTTAATTTTTGAAAGAAAGAGGAGAAGGGAGAGAGAGAGAGAGAGAGAGAGAGAGAGAGAGGTGGAGAGACAGACAGAATTAGAGAGAGAGAGAGAGAGAGAGAGAGAGAGAGAGAGAGAGAGAACAGGACACTGCTCAGCACTGATTTAAGTGGTGCCAGGAATCCTAGGTATGTAAACCTCGAGCTCTTACACATTGGTAGGCACCAGGACAAAGATTCTAAGAAACTTTTTTTTCCCCAAAGAAGAGACACTGATAATCAATAGGTACAGGAAAAAAAAAATCAACCTCCTTTATTAGGCAATACAGTCAAAACCACAATGAGATAGCACCTAATACATAAATGAGTATACCAAAAAGACAGAAAATCACAAATCTTCTTAAGAATATGGGATTCTCAGATATGAGGGCGAGCTGGCTGTGACATCTGTCACCCCATTGATCGCCAGGGTTGACTCGGCTCATCTGGCCCGCTAGGCGGGTGTCCCCTTCCTCCCTCACTCACCTCCATGTGCGTCCCTCCCAAAGATGCTTGCTCCTTCAAGAGGACGGCCTTCCCCAAATAGAGACGGACTGGCCTAAAGTATACGAGTAGCTGCGCTCCCCTGCTAGAACCTCCAAACAAGCTTTCAAGAATATGGGATTCTGGTGAACTTCACAGGATGGAGGATAAACTATTAGTGGGGATGTGGATATTTGATGACTTCAGGCTTTATGTGAACTTAATGTCTAAGTACCCTGGGGACTCTGTATTCAATAAACTATCTGCAAATTCCTCAAACATAGATGAGGTTAAAGAACAACAGCTCCAGACATATACAAGTCCCTGGATTAATTATTATTTAAAAATATTTATTTATTTTCCCTTTTGTTGCCCTTGTTTTTTTACTATTATTGTTATTGATGTCATTGTTAGATAGGACAGAGAAAAATGTAGAGAGGAGGGGAAGACAGAGAGGGAGAGAGAAAGACAGACACCTGCAGACCTGCTTCACCGCCTGTGGGGAGCCGGGGCCTCAAACCAGGATCCTTATGCTGGTCCTTGCGCTTCACGCCACCTGCGCTTAATCCGCTGCGCTACCGCCTGACTCCCCCTGGATTAATTCTTAACCCCCAATGTGGGAAAGGAAATCAGTAACTTGCTGATGTACAGCAATCATTTAGATGTTGAATTTATGTCCAGAATGTTTCCAAAGATCATTTATTGCTCCCTGCTAGCCTAAGCTGCTTTTTAAAAAATTGTCATTATTATTTATTGGCTAGAGACTGAGAAAAACTGAGGGAGAAAGGGTAAACAGAGAGGGTGAGAGACAGAGAGATAGCTCCAGCCCTGCTTCACCACCCATGAAGTTTCCCCTGCAGATGGGGACCAGGACCTTGTGCACTGTAACATGTGTTCTCCACCAGGTGCGCTGCCCCCTAGCCCTATCTCAGCTTTTTATTCACATACACCATTGTCTGATTCCTGCTTGAATCAATCCCTCTGAACTTTGGAGTTCTGCATATTGTAAAACTTGCTAATAAAAAGGCTCTGGCTCGAATGAGGGCACTTCACTGGCTGCTTTGTGTATGTTCAGGGAACACACCTTCAGGGTCTCAATGAGAAAATAAATTGTGTCTGTGTAATAAATATATTGGCATCCTGCACCATCTGTTCTGACAACACAGCAGGAATTGGAGTAGCCACTGTGGAAAACAATATGGAGAATACTCAAAAACTCAGTTTCTCTGTACATTTTTTAATTACTAATTTTCAAGCATTTCTTAGTAATATGAAAAGAAGCTTAACAGAATATTTATAGAACTCTAATGGCTCATGGCTACACTGCAAAAATAAGTCAAGCACAGAATAAATTTCTGTCAGATCGATTGCTGATAAAGGACTGTGGGAAAGTGAAGAGTTTTGTCTTACTAGAAATACAAGTTGGAGGTTGGAAGGAGGTAGTATTAAGTTGGAGGTTGGAAGGAGGTAGTATTAGTATTAGTATTAAGTTGGAGGTTGGAAGGAGGTAGTATTAGTATTAGTATTAAGTTGGAGGTTGGAAGGAGGTAGTATTAGTATTAGAAGTCGGAAGGAGGTAGTATTAGGTTGGAAGGAGGCAGATTCTTACAAGATCTCTAACTACTTTTTAAACTTTTTAAAAATTATCTTTATTTATTGGATAGAGACAGCCAGAAACTGAGGAGAGGGGAGACAAAGAGACACTTGCAAGCCTGCTTCATTGCTTGAGTTGCCCCCATGGGAAAGGAGTGCACTATCCCAAGTGATCTGTTTCACCAACACTGTTGGTATTAGTTGATAAGCATCCTTTTGCAATAAAAACCTGGTAGTTCAGTTTGCTCTTTAAATGGATTCTGAATCATCTAAATGAAATGCTTTAACTTTTAGAAAACTAATACATTTTTTAATTAGAGAAGGAAATCTTATTAAATATCTTAGCTCCATTTTTAATCTTTATTAGGTAAGGTGCATTTGACATCGTGAGATTGTCTTAAGGACTAGAAGTCTTACAGTTCTTGCACATTCTGTTTCTCAGCACAAATAGGAGGCGATCTGTAGAACAGACTGAGATGAGTGCAAGATGAATGTCTTCTCTGAAGACCAGTAACACAGAAGTTCTAATGATGATTTCTACTTCTATCTGACAAATAAGAATGTTAATTAATTGCAGTTTTACACTTACCAAATTAAAGAAGGAGACATTATCTACGCTGCATTATTAAGCTTTGTTCATCTTTCCTTGATGTTCACCTTTCCTTTAAATCTTAGATGATATATATAAAGCACAATATCTATCTATATATATATATTAAAGCTACCCATCTCAAAGTGTCCCATACCTTAAACCTATCTGCTGGTTGGTGACAATGAAACTTACAGAACATCGCTTATAAGATTTCCCTAGGGAGGATATGAAAGTACAAATATGAATTTGTTTTGCTAACAATTTAGATTAAATTCAGTACTTAAAATCCTCTCTCTGGAGGCAGACTGGGAGTATGGACCGACCAGTCAATGCCCATGTTCAGCGGGGAAGCAATTACAGAAGCCAGACCCTCTACCTTCTGCAACCCTCAACGACCCTGGGTCCATGCTCCCAGAGGGCTAGAGAATGGGAAGGCTATCATGGGAGAGGGTGGGTTACGGGGATTGGGTGGTGGGAATTGTGTGGAGTTGTACCCCTCCTACCTTATGCCTTTGTTCACTAATCCTTTCTTAAATAAAAAATTAAAAAAAAAAAAATCCTCTCTCTGTTCCAGTCTTCCCTCTCTATATATATATATATTTTTTTTCTTTCCCCTTTTATTGGAGACTTGGTGGTTTACAGTATAGCTGTTGACACACAGGCCGACCTCTCATGTCCAGGATAGGTCTGCACAACTCTCTTTCTACCAACCTAGATTCCTTTTTACCCTCATGAACCAGACTCCCCCGTGCCCTTTTCTCCCAATCCCATTCCTTCCATCTCCGAGTTCTTTGTTTTAGTGCAATATACCAAACTATATTTTTTAAAGTTTCTAAATCACTGTAGTCTCATAATTTAACTTGAATTCATAATACAAGATATTTGAAGTTAGAAAAGCTTGTTGGGAGTTGGGCGGTGGTACAGTGGGTTAAGTGCACATGGTGCAAATGATGAGGACTGGCATAAGGATCTGGGTTCAAGCCCCCGGCTCTACACCTGCAGGGGAGTCGCTTCACAGGTGGTGAAGCAGGTCTTCAGGTGTCTGTCTTTCTCTCCCCTTCTCTGTCTTTCCCTCCTCTCTCGATTTCTCTCTGTCCTATCCAACAACAATGACAACAATAACAATGACAACAATAACAACAACAGTAAACAACAGGGCAACAAAAGGGAAAAATTTTTCCTAAATAAATTAATTAATTAAAAAAGAAAAGGTCATCAATACTACAGAATGCAATGTCCAAATGGAACATGTATATAATCGATGTCATGAGAGTAATTTATTACACTGTTGAACATGGACTCTTTTATTTATTTTTTTTTTGCAAATTTTCTCTTACATAATCTCTTGATACTTCTAAACATCCTATCAAAATTTCAGAGAAGTATTTACTTCAAGAGAGAGATGTACATCCCAATGCACTTTGCTGAAGGCTATACAGTTGTCCCTTATTATAAACCAAAACTAGATTCTTGATCACTGAAATCCCTATAAATGGAAGCCAGCTGTTTCCTTCAGTGCTAAAGGAGGTTATTTCAGTCATTAGACTTGATGTAATACCATTATTATTATTATTATTATTATTATTATTATTATTATTATTGCCATCAGGTTTACTGCTGAGACTTGGTGCCGCTACCACAAATCCAGTGTTCCTGGTGGCCATCTGTTTTCTTTAATTGGGTAGGACAGAGAGAATTGAGAGGGGAGAGGGAGGGAGATAGAGGTAGAGCTAGAGATAAATAGAGAGATCTGAAATCTGCTGACCTGCTTCACTGCTAGTGAAATGCCCCCTGCCCCGTGCTGGTAGGGTGGGAAGGCTTGAACCCAGGTCCTTACGCATGGTAACATGTGTGCTTAATTGGGTGTGCCCTCACCCACACCCCAACTTGATATAATGTCTTTATAGGAAGTAGTATGTGGAAATTTCAACCATTTTAAGTACAAACTTTCTGTTTCCGTGACAATATTGTATAGGACCTAGACTAATGTGAACTAAATAAAAATGCATTTATTATGGCCTGTTACTGGATAGCCATCTGAGAGTATTCAAATGCCATTAAACACACATTGACTGTATAGGACATGAATTTTATTTATGACCTAACATAAAACCTATTCATTCAATAAAGATTCACTGTGTGTTCAGCATGTGCTGGACTCAGCTTTAAGTATTTGAGATTCACCAATGAACATAACAGACTCGTGTTTCTGCTTTTTTTGGAGTTACTTTTTTAGCTAGGAATGATCAAGTTTAAATTATAAATATAAGAGAATCCCTCACAGATCTTGTTTGTTACCTGCAGTGGGTGGAAATATGGAGACTTCACAAAATTTTCAACTACAAGAGTAACATCACCTGATAGATATTTTACTGAAGTTCTAAGAGGTGTCTTGCTAATGCAAAGTGTATGTGAATGGGGTTATTGAGAAGCTAAGAGACTGGTTGATAATATAATAAATTTATCAAAGATGATGGGTAGTTAAACAGATGGAGAAAATCTGTCTGACTCCTGATAGATATTCTGAAGTATAGATATGGTTTCATTATAGTCTGAATGTGGTAAATCAGAGTGAAGTCAAAGATGATATTAAGGGGCCAGATGGCGGTACAACTAGTTGACCACACATGTGACAGTGCACAAGGACCCAGGTTCGAGTCCCCAGCCCCCACCTGCAGGGGAAATGCTTTGCAAGTAGTGAAGCAGTGCTGCAAGTGTCACTGTCTCTCACTCTCTATCACACCCTTCCCACTCGATTTCTATCCAGAAAATTCTCTATCCAGTAAATAAAATAAAGATAATATTTTTTTAATAAAAAGATGACATTGGGGGTCGGGCAGTAGCACTTTGCACCATGTGCGCTTAACTCATTGCACTACTGCCTGACTCCCATAGCCAATAATTCTAATGTTTATTCTAGGTGCTTTAGAACCCAGTTAAGTTTTAAGAAGCCATTACTAAAAATGGAAGGTTGTAGCAACGTCTGTCCTTTCATCTGTCTATAATATTCATTTTTCAGTATCATTAACTCTTAACTTTTAGCATCTTTAACTATAAGCCTTTTCTTGTTAAAATGTATAATTAGCCAAATATTAAGACTCTCAAAATATATCTGACACAATAAACTCATTTTATCAAACAAGAAAGTCTAGTATGTGAAATCATTAGTATTTGCAATGGAGGAATCTAAAATTTTTCCTTTAGTACTTTCATTCTAATTTTTTTTTAAATAAAAAGGAAACACTGACAAAACCATAGGATAAGAGGGGTACAACTCCACACAATTCCCACCACCAGAACTCTGTATCCCATCCCCTCCCCTGATAGCTTTCCTATTCTTTATCCCTGTAGTAGTTATGGACCCAAAGTCATTGTGGGATGCAATGAAGGTTGTCTTTCCCTCCTCTCTCCATTTCTCTCTGTCCTATCCAACAACAACAACACCAGTAACAACAATAATAATAACTACAGCAATAAAACAACAAGGGTAACAAAAGGGAATAAATAATTGAATATTTTTAAAAAATCAGATGGCATTACAAATGAAATCTATTTTTTTAATATTTACTTATTCCCTTTTGTTGCCCTTGCTGTACTGTTATAGTTATTATTGTTGTTGTTATTGATGTAGTTGTTGTTGGATGGGACAGAGAGAAATGGAGAGAGGAGGGGAAGACAGAGAGGAGGAGAGAAAGACAGACACCTGCAGACCTGCTTCACTGCCTGTGAAGCGACTCCCCTACAGATAGGGAGCCAGAGGCTGGAACCAGGATCCTTATGCTGGTCCTTGCGCTTCCCACCACGTGCACTTAGCCTGCTACCCTACAGCCCGACTCCCTCATTCTAATTTTAATTGCAATTTATAATGTAACATAGGTCCCAAGAAAATATCTTTTTAAAAATTTTATTTATTTATTCCCTTTAGTTACCCTTGCTGTTTTATTGTTGTGGTTATTATTGTTGTTGTCATTGATGTCACTGTTGTTGGATAGGTCAGAGAGAAATGGAGAGAGGAGGGGAAGACAGAGAGGGGGAGAGAAAGACAGACACCTGCAGACCTGCTTCACCGCCTGTGAAGCGACTCCCCTGCAGGTGGGGAGCCGGGGGCTCAAACTGGGATCCTTATACGGGTCCTTGAACTTCGTGCCACGTGTGTTTAACCCACTGTGCTACTGTCCGACTCCGTATAGACAAATTTTTAAAAATGACTTGCTAAAAATTGGAAAAAATCTAGGTCCCTGCTTCATTCACCTTACTAAGTTTACATAATGGTTAATGTCAGAAAGTTGGACTCCGGAGATCAGAACAGCTGCTTGTGTTCTTGTACTCAGAGTTGATGGAGAATCATGATACCCTCTCCTCCTCCTAGTCAGGCAGATCTTCTAGTATTTAGACAAGCCATGTACATGTACATTGTTATTATTTCTGAATATTCACTTCTTAATTAGTGTGGTTGAAATGAAAAGCAAATGTTTAAATGCATGTATATTTTATGCATTTATTCACATTAACCATATCTGGCCATACTGTATCAAAAATTATTCTATATACATCTAGCAAACTTGCCTCTTTTATAGGAAATATGCTGTTGGTATTATCAGTGTAACACTTTAGCAGGTAATTCAAAAGGCAGAGTATATTTACTTGAGATTAAGAACTCCAATTTTGGGAGTCGGGCGATTGTGCAGCGCACATGTGGCGCAAAGTGCAAGGACCACGTAAAGATTCGGGTTGAGCCCTGGCTCCCCACCTGCAGGGGAGTCGCTTCACAGGCGGTGAAGCAGGTCTGCAGATGTCTTTCTCTCCCCCTCTCTGTCTTCCCTTCCTCTCTCCATTTCTCTTTGACCTAATAACGACGACATCAATAACTACAACAATTTAAAAAAAAAAAAAAAAGAACCCCAATTTGGTGGAGAGACTTGAGCAGAAAGTCAAATAACATCCATAAGAAGAACTTAAAGATGAGAGTTTCTTATGGGAAAAATAAAAGAGGAGATGGGAGTAAATGAAAATAGTAAGGCTATCAGTACTAGGTGTTTAAAACAATTTTGTTGTTGTTGTTGGGCTTCACTGGTTACTAATTTTATCTCCCAGCGATAAGTTCCATAATCACTAGCACTTGTGATCCGGATGGCTGCTCAAGTAATTGGTAGCTTTATGCTCTGTTCAAACAATCACTGTGGCTTAGATCAAAGGCTTTTGGTCCAGTTCAGACAACCTGGAGAAAGCTGCGTCTCTGTAATGGCTTCTAAGTTTCTCCGTAATGACTTGCAAGTTGTATTTTCAAAAGGGCTCCATTCAGCCCTTTTTCACAGTATGTTGTGATATAGCTTTAGCTTGGTAAAAAGCATGGCTTACTTTTTATTATATTTCTATTCCTATATTTCTATTCCTATAGAAGTTTTGATCCTGACACATCCATTAGGAAAGTAGTATTCCTAGACGCTATTTCTTTGTCTTTGCAATCGCTTTAGCAGATTGCCTCTGGTGGCTGTTGTAGTCTAGTTCATGGTTACGTAATAAGGAGAACCTTTCACTTTATTTTTTTATTTTTTACATTTGTAAAGAGGATTTCTGGGGTGGCAGAAGATATTATTTTAAAAATTTTTATCATCTTTATTTATTTGATAAGAGACAGCCAGAAATTGAGAGGAAAAGGGGATACAGAGAGGGAGAGAGATAGACACTTGAAACACAGCTTCACCACTCACAAAGCTTTGTCCCTGCAGGTGGGGTCTGGGGGCTTGAACCTGGGTCATTGTGCATTGTAACATGTGCACTCAATCAGGTGTGTCACTGCTCAACCCTAAAGATACTATTTTTTAATTACTTTCTCAATACAAGAAAATAGCAAACTTTGTATCTTGGTCAGGATGTTAAAATTCACTATTAGGAAAGTCCATTATCGAAGTTTTCAAGAGTGATAAATATGAGTCAACAGGTACTTTAGAATTAGATTGTCAAGGCAACACAGATATTTTACCAGGGAAGACTAAAAACAGATACTTTAATAAATCTTATTGTCCAAAATCCAAAAGATTAACGACATGTCTCAACTGGTTGTGGAGACAGAGTTGTGTAAGACAGATGTTAAATCTTTGTAGAGGCAGAATGGTCAGACTATAATACATGCATACTGAGAATTCTGTGAAACTAACAAAAGTCTATAACAAATTATTTGATACTAACTTTTATAACAAATTTAAATGATATCAAAGAACTGTTTTGGTAACTACTATACTGCAGAAATTGTTGTAAGTGTTCATCATGTGTACTAATTACTCGATACAACCCATCAATAAATTCTATCACCATATTACAAATGAAGATAGTGAAACAAACTTAAAAAAAAACTGCAAAGGGTTACAAAAAAACGAACATCAATGGACGTTATTGCTATAAAAATTGGAATGTAACCTACATCTGTTTGCAGTACACACACACACAGAGAGAGAGAGAGAGAGAGAAACAAAGAGAAAGAGAGAGAGAGAGATAATGGACATAAACACATCAATCAAGAAGTACAGGAGAGTATTATAAATTTAGAATATTGACAAGTATTAAGAACAGTTGAATTAAAAATGTCAACAGAACCATTAATAATAATTCTTTCATGAGTGTTTCTTAGAAGACTGACTTCATAATTTTAAGGCTAATTAGATAAAGTATTAGGTGATAAGTTATGGGTATACCCACTAGAGTTTAAATATATCATTGGAGGGGGGCGGACACAGTGGGTTAAACGCACATGGAGCAAAGCTCAAGGACCAGCATAAGGATCCCAGTTCAAGCCCCCTGCTTCCCACCTGCAGGGGAGTCACTTCACAAGTAGTGAAGCAGGTCTGCAGGTGTCTGTCTTTCTCTCCCCCTCTCTGTCTCCCCTCCTCTCTCCAGGAGCAGTAGTGCAGTAGTACAGGCACAGAGCCCCAGTGATAACCCTGGAAGAAAAAATAGTAAAAATAAAAATATATATGTATGTATATAGTTAGTTTTGGAAGACATACAAATTCAAAACATAATACATATACAGAATATCTTGGAAAGAAATTTGTTCTATGCACTTTCTAGAAAAATACTAATACATCACAGCAGTATTTGAATGACTAGATTGTGCTATAGAAACAATATTGTGCTTATAAATGTGACCATGTGTGTAGTACATAAATACATAAACAGACATATGTGTGCAGATAACTCTGTTTTTTTTCTAAGTTAAACTGACTAGGTATACTATGGATGAATATACATTGCTGAAAAAATTCAGAACTCTGTCTTGATTATTGATCTCTTTTTTTTTTTCTGAACATAACACAAACAAATCTGTTGGTGGCTTACTTTTTCTATTAGTCTTACCAGTCAATCTGAGAAGTCACTAATTTGCTTCATTGCACCATTCCACATAAGGAGACTTTGCAAATTTAATTTTGTGTATAATTGCTTGAAGAAATGTTTCATGTAATCAATAGAGCTCAATTCCTATAAGAATAAGGGAAACGGTCTACAAATAGTAGTTATTTCCTTTCTAGAAATTTCTAAAATCATTATAATAGTTATAAGAGGAAACCTCTATAGTCTAAGAGGTCAGCTGAAGAACACATATATGGCATATACATCGTTGAATATCAGAAAAACTAAATACAATCACAATATTAACTTCCTTTGGAGCACAAAGGCCGGATGCATGTGTAATGTCATGGCTAAGAAGAGTTCCTGACTAGCCTTTTCATTCTCTACTAGAGAGAGTGAAACAGGGGAGCAGCGGCACCACAGCACTGCTGTTCTATCCTTGGAGCTCCCCACAAAGAATCAATGTTACCTTGTGTTGCCAAAACTCAAGCCAAGACTGTCCCTTGTCCTCCAGAACAGTAACAGAAATTTCTGTGACGTTGTGCTCTCTCCACAATGCTCTAAGAGACCAGCAACAGACAAATTATGAGTAAATGTAAAATACTGCAGATAGCCTTTGAAACTGACAGAAAAGATTTATTTGCAACATATACAGAGGACATTAAAATATAGAAAAGTGTGGACAAATAGTTCATCTGGATAGATGGCCTATTTTGTCAAATTTGTAAGCCAGATGAGAACCGGACTCCAAGTTCATTGGCGGACTAATATTCTGCTTCTCTGTTTCTTTTTCTTTTTTGTTTTTATTTATTCCCTTTTGTCACCCTTGTTTTATTGTTGTAGTTGTGATTGATGTCGTTGTTGGTGGATAGGACAGAGAGAAATGGAGAGAGGAGGGGAAGACAGAGAAGGGGAGAGAAAGACAGACACCTGCAGACCTGCTTCACCACTTGTGAAGTGACTCCCCTGCAGGTGGGGAGCCGGGGGCTCGAACTGGGATTCTTAGGCCGGTCCTTGTGCTTTGTGCCACCTGCACTTAACCCGCTGTGCTACCGTCCGACCCCAGTCTTCTTTGTTTCTTTAGGTCTCTGTCTATAACTGAAAACTCCAGCCCAGACTGGGGTGGATCCTGGTGATAACACACATATGGTATTTTTTCTCTCTCGCCGTACATATAGACATATATAGATGTAAGTATGGAGGGAAATAACGGATATAATTCAAAAGCTCACATACAGATGACATTTCACCTTGCATCCTGAAATGTCTGTCCTTCTGCCATCTCTCTTTCAGCCTCATTCTTCAACATCACTTCTCTTTTATTTCTTCCTGGTGCCTTGACCACAAAGTCTAAGCAATTATTTTTAATAATTAATAAATCTATCTATCTATGTGGTTTACCTGGCTTCCAATTGCCTCTATTATCCAGCTATAGACCTTTGGCTTTTCCCTTTCAAAAATGTCTCATACTATGTCAGTTAGACATATTATTTGGGAAATGATAAATCATAAGTGTTAACTGAAGTGTAAAATAACCTATATAAGGAACCATGTTATGGATAGAATACAAAAGGGCTCCTTCCTATGGCTTTGACATTTAAAAGGTTCCAAAATCAGAATAATTTCTTAGAAGTCTGTGTGTATTTTGAAGTCCTCATTGCTTCCTTAAACATCCCACTCTCACATTTCCAATCTATGATATCATCAGAAATGAATGAGTTCAGAGAGCAAGATCTTGCTAAACACAAGAAAGTTGACAGGCAGTCAGCAGACTATGATCATTTCCCCATCCATCTTCCAGCCTTGCCTCCTCAAAACAAAGCTTACTGAAGAGTTCTAGACATTTCTTTTTCCAAATAATCCTGAAACTTGAGTAAAACCAAACCATCTGAAGAAAGAGATTATGGCAGCCGTGAAGAACGTGATGAGGAGAGAATGTTAATTATAGTTATTCAGTCCTGCAACCAGCAAACATACTGGTCAGGATGGATTTGCTCTTGAAGGTGATGGTGTTTATAGATTGTACTTGCTCACCAAGACTAAGTGAAAAATGTCAAGTGTGGACTCGAATGCTGAAAAGCAATAGATATGTACTTGCCACTAACTCTCCTATATCTTGTCAAGAAGAGACAAGAAATGAAGACTCTCCTCTGAGCTAGGAGAAGCCCAGCTCTACCTTCAGGAAAGTAGAGAACCAGCAGTTTCCTCCAGACTCACCTACAATTTTTCCTCATTTCCAATGTCTTACTTCTTGAACACTCTATTGAGAACCGGCTTGTTTGAACTAAAAGAATCATTCTTCCACTGCTTGATTCTAGTGAGTTCTTCAGGACATCAATCACTGAACTGCCTATATCTCTCAATGAAAAAGTGAATGTTATCTTAAAAAAAAAAAGTTATTGAGTAGACCGGGAATATAGCACAATGGCTGTGCCAAAGATTTTCGTGCCTGAGACTCTAGAGTCCCGGGTTCCATCCCTTGAACCACCATAAACCATAACTGAACAGTGCTTTGGTAAGAAGAAAAAAAAAAAATTGTTAAGCAGTCTCCTTTGTTGAATGCAGACTTGTTAGCACATGGTATTGGTAAACAAATAAATAAATAAAGTAAAAAATTGAATTTAGCATCAAGTATTATTTTATTTATTTTAATGAGAGATACATAGAGAGTCTTTTAAAATATTTTATTTTTTATTTTTTCACTAGAGTACTGCTCAGCTTTGTCTTATGGTGTCACTGGGGACAGAAACAAGAAACCTGAAGCCTCTGTCATTGACACCTTTAGTGTTATATATTCCTGGTTCATGAGCAATAAGTCTTTTCAATAAGACTACAGTCTTGTTATTTAGCTTATGAAAGACAGTTTTGACTGACCAATCCATTCTCAGCTACAGGAACTATTTCTACCTTATTTATCTTGTCCTCAAGGTTTGAAAACTCTTCTGTTTTTTATATATATACATGTCTTACCCTTAGCATGTGATATATCTTATGGAATTTTTTTTTTCTGACAAAGAGAATATTAGGCAAAGATAAGGCATAAGATGTGATCAAACTCCTGGAAAGTTGAAAGGAAGGAAGAAATTTTCAGAGGGCCCCCAAAATGTGATAATTTTTGTATGAACAGATTCTGTAATGTCAGGGTTCTTATGCATTGAAGCTACTGGTTAACTGTGTAAAAGACTGATTTTTATATTCCATCCTACTCTGGGCTTTGGATTTAATAGTTTTGGTGTTAACTCTGAGGGAGTTTGTATTTTAACAGGCACATTCACTAATAATGCTTGGTGGACCTTTTCGAGGAAGATTGAGCTTAGTCCTTTTATTCAAAAGTATACATTCTGTTGATGCAAGAAAGCAAGAAGCTGAAGTAATATGAATCAAAATATATAGGAGCTATTGGACAGTAAATTCACCTGAAACTGTAGCCCTTGACACAAAATACGTCTCCATCAAACCAATATGTCATTGAGTCACTGAAATAGAAATACTGTGCTCTTAGGTATGGAAGCCTAGTTTGAAAGGCATGCCTTATGGGGGCTGGAGCTAAGGCTTACTGCAGTAATGAAAGCCCCATATTAGCTCAAAGGGTAGAAACAAGGAAGATTTACTTCCTCTTTACATTCTGTGCTCATCATGGACCTTTGCTTATTGCAATCACTCAAGGTATCAGGAATGATGAATTGTTTGCCAAGGCTCCTGAGGCTGGATTCAAAGGAATGGGGAAAGGCTCTAGTAACTAAGACTAGAATTCTGCCTTCAGTAAAGAATGCCTGTGACTCATTTTTTCCCAAAGTGAGGTACTAAATTATTTCCAAGCAAAGACAGTGAAATGCATTCCTACTTTGATCATGAAAGGTGAAGCGGTGGAGATAGGGCAGAATGGACATGCCTGGTTCATTGCAAACATAACCATTACAAGTAAGAAACTGTCTTCTGAAAACTGCCCTGGATCTGTACATAAATTTTCACTTAAAGACACTGTACTAGTCAGGAAAAATCTACTCAGGAAAAAAATGGCCTGCAAGAAGTGATTAGACATCAACAATGCATCTGCTCCAAACAGATGGCAGGAGTGAAAAGTTTGCCGAAATGGGGAAAAAGAAATTTTAATTACTTAAAGATATTCTGCCTGTTATAGACAGAAAATTTTGTCCTATTGACTAATTTTTTTTACTAGACAGTGATTCATTTCTGACTAGTGCAGCTTCACTAGTTTTTCTGTAAATAAAATTCATCATCCTGAACTGCCTTTTGATTAGTTTAATTAGAATTTCTGCTCCACTGTCACTAAATAAAAGAAACTTAAGGACTAGAAAGAGGTCAAAGACTTGCCTTACATTTAGTTTTACAATATAGAACAACATAAAGTTAATTTCTTACATATCATTTCTTTTCTAAACAATACATTTTCTTGAAAAATGTTAATGAACTCTCCGTTTAATTTTGTGGTATACTTTAGTTTTTGAAGTAAAATTTTCTTTTTCAGTTTGTTTTAAATACTATTAATTTTATATTTGTTTTTACCTTGCTAGTATACTGCTTTTCACTGTACAGTGAAGGATTTGTATTTAAAATAAAAAGGTAATTAATAAACATTTCTCATTTCCAGAACTAAACAATTCTGAAGTATATTAATGGCAAATATTCATTGATTTTTCTTCCTTCTCTTTCTCAGTCTTCTTGCTCCTATAATATAGGATATCTTACAATTTCAAGATTAGCTTTTTTTTTTTGGTCTCTATCGCAGGAAAAGATAGTCCAGTCTAATGTTAGGGAATTTGGATTTGAGATTAAAAACACTTCACCAAAAAATTCATTTCATGTGCCTTCATAAGTGAATACAACTAATCTTATACAAATCCTCCTAGAGCAAAGGAGAAGAGGACAAAGTCTCAAACTCATTCTATAAAATGATTATAACCTTGAATACAATAGTTTGTACTTGTATAACATTCCCCAGTTTTCCACATAACAATGCAACCTCCACTAGGTCCTCCTCTGCCATCATGATCCAGGACTTGAATCCTCTCTTCCCCACCTGAGTCTTTTACTTTGGTGCAATACACCAAAGTTTTGTGGGTTTTATGGAGGTACATGTAATAAGCCAACGGTTATGATTCTTAAGGGTAAATTTTAAGGAAGCAATTGTTTTTAAATTTTAAAAAAATATTTATTTATTTATTCCCTTGTTTCTTTTTTATTGTTGTAGTTATTATTATTTTTGTTGTCGTTGTTGGACAGGACAGAGAGACATGGAGAGAGGAGGGGAAGACAGAGAGGGGGGAGAGAAAGACAGACACCTGCAGACCTGCTTCACTGCCTGTGAAGCGACTCCCCTGCAGGTGGGGAGCTTAATCTGCTGCGCTACCACCTGACTGCCTGTTTTTAAACTTTTATTTATTTATTTATTTTAATGAGAGAGAAAGAAAGCTATAGAGACCAGAGCACTGCTCAGCTCTGGCTTATAGTAGTGCTGGTGATTGAACTTGTGACTTTTGGTGCCTCAGGCATGAAAGTCTTTTTGCATAACCATTATGTTGTCTCCCTGACCCTAAAGAAGCAATTTTTTTTTTTTCCTACCAGAGCACCTTTCTAATCTGGTTATTGGTTATGCTGAGTAACAAACCTGGAACCTTTTAAATCAACGCCTGTCCTCTACCCTCGATGCTAAGACTGGGTTTTATTTTATGGTTTTTTTTTTTTTTTGTAAAGATGAAGGGAGAATTGAGTAGACTACAATGTTTATTACTAAGACAATCTGGTTTTTCTAATATGAAAAACTTTTTATATTTATCAAATTTTATACAGTTCATTCTTTGCATTGTTATCTGTTGTGACTGATATTCCCCCCAAATGGCATTCCAGCTGTATATTTATTTTATAGTAAAGAAACAAAATGCTTGATCAATGAAATTTTGCACAAGCTGTGTGACAGGGAAGCTAAATTTGCACCAGTGAAGCAATGGCAGTAAGATCAGTATTGTTGTATTGTCATGGTTAGAATTACTTCTATAAAATATCACTTCCTCTTTTAATATGTACATGGTGTGAATGACATGACTTATGATGATCGTGAAATTGTTTTGGTTATACTAAAGATCATTGCATAGTTTTCTCATTTAAATAGTGACTGAATTGTTTTTATTACATTGTCTGTTTACCACATGTCTACTATTTCCCATGCTACAGGGACCAGAAAGGGTATGATATTTAGTCTGAGAAAAATATATTCAGACAGGAGTGTCTTGTAATACTAAATATAACTGTAATGTTTTTTAAAGGATTTAAAACTAAAAAGAGCTTAGAAATTTTCACTTAAAATAACTGAAAATCTGTAGAGCATCTATTGTATATAGTCCTTCACTATGCTATGAGCTAGATGAAGTATAGTTCTACATTTATATAATAGAATGGGGAAACAACACAACATTGATTATTAGTGCAATTAGCATGTGAACATTTCCATAATAATGAAACAATTTTAAAATGTGAAATATTTGTTATGGCATCAGATAATGGTTGGTTAATAAAGAAGATATAAAGTCTTGAATATATTTCTGGACTAGGAGACTGAGATGACTTGGGTTTTATTTCTATGCCTATGGGATTTTTTTCTTTATTATTATTAAATTATTTTATTATCTTTATTTATTTACTGGATAGAGATAGCCAGAAATCGAGAAGGAAGGGGTGACAGAGAGGGAGAGAAGGAGAGAAAAAGAGAGTCACCTGCAGCCCTGATTCACCACTTGTGAAGCTTTCCCTCTGAAGCGACCCCCCTGCAGGTGGGGATCCAGGGAGGCTCCAACCTGGATCCTTAAGCTGGTCCTTGCACTTCCTGCCACATGTACTTAACCCACTGCACTACGGCCCAACTCCCCATTAATATACTTTTTAACTAATTTAATCGTAGGTGTCTCAGCCAAGAAAGAAGAGTAGATAGAAAATTACATTCCTTTTTCTATATAAAGGCTTCCTTTAAAAAAATTTTGAATATAGATTTGAAAACATGACGGAAGCTTAATGTCCTCTTAAATGTGGATTTGGATACATCACAATGAAAAATACGATGTGCCTTGATCATTTCCTCTCGAGAGTCTTGGAAATATGTCCTTACTGATTGTAACATAAAATCCATAGTCAGCTGCCAGCTACTCATGACCACCTGGATGTGAATTAGTGGTTTGACTGTGAGTCAACTGCTTATGCAGAAGAAGAATCTCTTTTATCATAATTATGTTTCAAGAGCAATACAATTATAGCCTTTTGCAAGAATCAAGGTAGAATATTCCAAGTGTGCCGGTTTATTTCCTATAATTGTCACTCAGCTTCATGTTAGTATGAGTGGAGTTAGTCATCTATCACACAAAGTTTGAATTTTCATAAATTTGAAATTCAAACATTGTAAATTTATTTTTTGTATAAATTATTTTACTAATAATAGTAAATAATCATATCCAGGAATTCACAGATTTTAGTGTCTACTTAGACCACTGTGAGAGATACTATATTAAATTAACTGATATAAGGAAACTTGCATATTTAAAAAATTAAATATCCATATAAAATCATAGATAGAAGGTTTTGGAGACAACATAATGATTGCACAAAAGATCTTTATGACTGAAGCTTTAGGTCAAAGTCTTTATCCCCAGTACCACCATAAAACTAGTCTCTGGGAGTCGGGCTGTAGCGCAGCGGGTTAAGCGCAGGTGGCACAAAGCACAAGGACCAGCATAAGGATCCCGGTTCAAAACCCGGCTCCCCACCTGCAGGGGAGTCGCTTCACAGGTGGTGAAGCAGGTCTGCAGGTGTCTATCTTTCTCTCCTCCTCTCTGTCTTCCTCTCCTCTCTCCATTTCTCTCTGTCCTATTCAACAATGACAACAACAATAATAGCTACAACAATAAAAAACAACAAGGGCAACAAAAGGGAATAAATAAAACAAATATTAAAAAAAAATTTTTTTAAATCTTAAGAAAAACTAGTCTCTGTGCGTGTGTGTGTGTTTCTGTCATTAAAATAAAAAATGAATAAAATATTTTAGAAAAAACAGATAGTATTCTACCAAGAAACAACACAATTTTCATATAATGATAAGTATATGGTTTATTTTATGTATACTAAAGTCACTTATACTCACTATGAATTTATACTAAATTATAAAGAAGTTTTGAGTGAGGAAAATTGAGTTTAGGTAATTAAAACATGAATGACAAGTCAAACACCTATAAGTTTTAATTCTCCCCTTTTAATACTGTGTTGTGAATGCTCAGACTTGATTTTCCACCATTTCTGGCCTTATATGTACCTGCCATGTGTGTATAGTTCTATTTGAAAAATGGAAGGTGTATTTTGTTTTGTTTTCTTATTAAAACAGGATTGGAAGTTTCCAAGATTATTCCAAAAATTATTTAGGATTAAATTTTGTGTTTTTTTTCTACTAGTGATGCATTAGTAATTCATAAGGTTATAAGATCACAGTGGGAAATTTCTTTAAAATTTACCAGTATACCAGACAAATTTAAGTCAATCAACAGTGTCCTTAAATTCTTTCTACTCTTCTTCAGTAACTGTTCCCACATCAAGGTATTCATGTAACATCATGTTATCATGCATCTTAAGGGAGGTCCTGAAGGAAAAATCATAATCTGATTAAAAAGTCAAGGAAATCTTCACTAAAATGGATGGAAGTTTCCACACATTATAACGTAATAGGCTCTAAGTGCCTACTGTTTGCACAGAATTCTCAATTCTTTTTTTAACTGCTGATGATCAAAGCACTGCAGTTGATCCCTTAGCCCCTTTATTTATTTTCTTATTGGGAGGTTAATAATTTACAGCAGTTATTGGCACATTGGTACAATTTCTTATCACCGGCTGTCTGTAAATCACTATCACCTCCAAAGTAGGTCCATCATCAAGTACCAGGACCTGAGAGCCCCCTGTTAAGCTACCCTCTTTCCACCTTCCCGAGTCCTTTCCGTTACTGCAATACATCAAGCCAGTCCAATTTACTATATGTTCCCCCTTTCTGTTCTTGTTTGTTCACTTCTGCCCCTGAGTGAGATCATCGCATATTCAGCCTTCTCTTTCTGGCTCAATCTGAGCCAACATGATTTCTTTAAGCGTTATCCAAGATGAGGTGAAGAAGGTGACTATCATTCTTAATTGTATTTCATTTTTATATAGACCACAATGTAGACACTCATTTGTTGTTGGACACCTAGTTTGCTTCCAAGTTTTGGGCTATTAAAAATTATGCTGCTATGAACATAGGTGTACTCAGATCTCTTTGGATTGGTGTGTTTGTTTCCTTAGATATCCACAGGAGAGGAGTTGGCAGGTTATAGTGTGTCCCTTTCTAGTCTTTTGAGAGTTCTCCAGACTAATTTCCACAGGGGTAGGACCAATTTACATCCCCACCAGTAGTGCAGGAGGGTTCCTTTGTCCCCACAGCCTCTCCAGCAT
Organism: Erinaceus europaeus; assembly: GCF_950295315.1. Taxonomy (NCBI): domain Eukaryota; kingdom Metazoa; phylum Chordata; class Mammalia; order Eulipotyphla; family Erinaceidae; genus Erinaceus; species Erinaceus europaeus. The sequence goes on from NC_080179.1 coordinate 6,281,273, forward strand.
TTGTTCTCACTGATCTTTCTAATGGGTGGCATTCTCACAGGACTGAACTGGTATCACATTGTTGTCTTTCTTTGCATTTCTCTGGTAGTGACTCCAAACATTTTTTTCTTATAATCTGTTGGCCCTTTTGGATCTCTTCTTTAGCGAACTGAACCACTTCATCTCATCATGCACAAAAGTAAACTCCGCATGGGTCATGGATTTGGAGGTGAAACCAGAAACTATCAAGTAGAGGAAAACATTGGCAGAACTCCTTACAATCTGGTGACTCAAATCCATTCTCAAGGAAAGCAAAAACAAGCACAAATCAATAGGACATCAAATTGAAAAGCTTCTGCTCAGCATAAGAAACCATTTCCCAATTAGAAACGAGAGAACTTTTTATGCCATAAATAAATAGGTGACTATTAAAACCATATAAAGTATCTTTTTTTGACCATAAGGTGGTGAGGTTAGAAATTAACCACATAAAGAAATCATATATATACCCAAACTATGAAGACTAAACAATACACTTCTGAGTAGCACTTGCATTACTGAGAAAATCAAAAGAGAAGTTAAAAATTACTTGGGGAACCTTGAAAATGAAGAGACCACCTACCAGACTTTGTGTGATGCTGCAAAAACCTCACTAAGAGGTTAGTTTGTAGCAATGCAGGCCCATACTAACAAGCAACGGAGATCTCAAGTAAGCTACCTAACATCACAACTGAGCCAACTATAAAAGAAGCAACAGAGAGACCCAAAAGTCAATAGGAAGAAGGAAATGATCAAAATCAGAGCAGAAATTACTGAAAGACAATCATGTAAGATGAGCCAAAAGGCTAATGAAATCAAGAACTGGTTCTTTGAAAGGATAAATGATAGATAAATCACTAGTAAGACTCACAAAAAGAAAAAGAGAGAAAGTTATGATTAAAAACAATCGGGGGGGGGGGGGGGTCGGGCGGTAGCAGCAGGTTAAGTACACGTGATGTAAAGCTCAAGGACTGGGGTAAGGATCCAGGTTCGAGCCTCAGGCTCCCCACCTGAGAGGGAATTGCTTCACAGGCGGTGAAGCAGGTCTGCAGGTGTCTGTCTTTCTCTCCCCCTCTCTGTCTTCCCCTCCTCTCTCCATTTCTCTCTGTTCTATCCAACAACGAACGACATCAACAACTACAATAATGACCACAACAAGGGCAACAAAAGGGGAAAAAAAGGTGGCCTCTAGAAGCAGTGGATTCGTGGTGCAGGCACTGAGCCCCAGCAAAAATTAAAAAAAAATAATAATAATTTTTAAAAATCAGAAATGAGAAAGATGACATTACAACTGAAAACAGAAAGATACAAAGAATCACAGGTAAATATTATGAACATCTCTATGGAAATAAATTAGACAACCTAGGATAGGTTCATTTCTAGAACCAAACCACCTGCCAAGCCTAGCCCAAGAGAATAGCTAGCTTAAACAAGCCAATCACTAGTGCAATAATTGAATCAGTAATAAAAAAAATCTTCCCAAACAAGGGCAACAAAAGGGAAAAATAAATAAATATAATAAAAAATTAAAGAAAAATATTCTCAAGAATAAAATCTCAGGCCTAGATGCATTATTTCTGGAGATATCTCTAAATCTAGGTTAATCATGTCTTTAAAGTTACGGTGATGTTTCTCCAAGGTTCACAGACCCTTGTTTCAACTTAGTTCCATAAAGCAGGGAAAAAAGTCTAAACTGTACATCACGGAAAAAATCTGAACATCAGATGAAAAAGTCTATTTTATATCAGGTTCTCCTTCTACATCTAAAAAAAATACCAAGTTGGAGAAATAAGGAGGATATTTAACTAGCAAAGCGCTCCTTGTTTGTCTGTTAAGTAATATGTTCTCTTCTGTAGTTGCATTATAAAGATAATATAAGATCCGCCTAGGTCCTTAAGACTATTCTTCTAGCTTCTAGCTCTGGTTCAGATAGACTCTCCTAATTGGCTCCTCCCCCATTTAACTCTTCTTCCTTTCTTTCTGTCTTTTTTCCTTCTCATTCTCTCTTCTCAAATAGCCCATACTAAACCAAGTCCATCGACCAGTCATTAGTGGGAGTCATTTTCCAAACCATTACTTTGCTGCACAAAATGAGCTTTGTTTTTCTGAAATAAGGAAGTGCAAATGCATTTGTCCTCCATTCCTACAGAGTTCAGCAATAGCTCTCAAATCCTCCAAAGCAGTTTCATTTTCATGGGGGCTGGGCGGTAGCGTAGAGGGATAAGTGCACATGGTGCCAGGTTCAAGGATCTCGGTTGGAGACCCAGGCTCCCCACCTGAGGGGGTGGGGGGGGGGTCACTTCACAGGCGGTGAAGCAGGTCTGCAGGTGTCTGTCTTTCTCTCCCCCTCTCTGCCTTCCCCTCCTCTCTCTATTTCTCTCTGTCCTATCCAACAACAACAACATCAATAACAACAACTATAACTACAACAATAATAAAACAACAAAGGCAACAAAAGGGGAAAAAATCAGCTGGAGCAGTAGAATTGTGGAGGCTTGAAACCCCATTGAAAACCCTGGAAGCAAAAAAAAAAATCATTTTCACTTAGTATATGTATATTTCAGTAGTTGAGAAGTCAGTTATAAATATGGCATTTTAGAGCTCTTACAATATTTGATATATGAGCAAATATGCTTTTTATCATTTCTGATTAAATGAAGATTACAGGATAGGATAACTGGATCTCTTACCTCATCAGAAATTCCTTTTCCTCCCCATAAACACACAATCTGTGTATAATCTGATTTATGTCTTCTACAGTGATGACCAGTGCCACCTGCCATTAGAATGTCTCTTGACTCAATTTGTTTGCTAGTCAGTAATCTCACACAATGGCTTCCACAATCCTTACAGTAATAGAGATATACCATTTTCTCAATTTGTGCTGGGAATGAGGTTCTGACTCCCCTGGTCTCCTGTGAAATCAGTATCACTGAGGGAGCCATAGAAATTCTAGCTAGAGTGGTCCGGGCGGTGGCGCAGTGGATTAAACGTTGGTCTCTCAAGCATGAAGTCCTGAGTTCAATCCCCTCCAGCACATGTACCAGAGTGATGTCTGGTTCTTTCTTTCTCTCTCTCTCTCTCCTATCCTTCTCATTAATAAATAAATAAAATATTAAGAAAAAAAGAAATTCTAGTTAGAATAAATACAACCAAAGCAGTGGAGAATGTCTTCTCTCAGCTACAGCCAAGAGGAGCTAGTCAACACAGCTCAAACTGGGGAAGACAAAACACTGCAAGATCAACTTTGACTCTCTCTGGAGGGAAATGAAGGTGTGGTACAGGGGAGAGGTATATTGCCATCTATTTAGGAGAGATGTAAAATGGTATTCTAACAATCATCTTGTAAAACATGTCTCCAATAAAAAAAATGTTCACTTTAAAGCCAGACCCACTTTATGCAATGAAAAACTAGATATAGAACCCTTTAGTAAGGCGTGGTTTTATACCGTCTGTCTCTCTGGAGATACACTTCAAGACCCAGCCCCCATCAAGGCTTTCTTGGGAGATGGAAGTGTTTGTAATGACTTTTCCTGGATCATTTTATTACCTCCTGGTTCTCTTCATTTGAAAGACCATCACCAGTAAAAGTTAGCGTGGAGCTTTGCTTCAGGCTCTCTTTTCTAGAGATCCTATGCTAATGTTCAGTGAGTAAACAATTTAGATCACTGTGAAGAGAGCAGGAATACGGGTTAGTCAAGTCATTGCAAGTACCGATTGCATCTGATAATAGGTAATTCTATCTTATAAAGCTGCAGCTCTGAGGAACCACTTTGAAATGGTTGTCTATTGCCTATCTAAAGCTTTATGATTCCTCACTTTATAGCTAGATCCATCACATTCAGAAATGCTGTAAATCCACTCATTTAAGCTATGAGACTTCTAGGAGGTCATGATTATGACTTTGAAAAGGAGGATACAAAGCAGAAATAAAATTAACAGCTTTCTGCACAAAGATATATGAGCAGCAATGTTCGTCCACAATGACTCCCGTTTATTTTGACCTCACTCCACCAGAGTACTGAGCCAGTAACCGTTCAATGTCAGAAAGATGAGCTGACCTAACAGAAGCAAAGCACCAGTGCTGACAGCCAGATCGCTATGTACTGAACCATCAGCTCCGTGTACCTGGAACGCTGGCTCTATTTGCCGACACTAAATCTAGAAACTGCCACATGGCATTAGCGGTCCAAGTCTAGAAGAATAAAGGTTCAGTATAGAATGTAATGTAATCAGAGGACAGTTCTCTGAATTCACATTGACACTGAAGTTTCTAGATTCATTCATTAATTATATATCCAACAGTGACTATCTTTATCCAATAATCACATTAGAAGAACTTTACAATAGATGCCAAATTTCTTTCTTTGTATTAAAAACATAAATTTAGTAAATTTCAGATGTTGAATGGAGGGTGGGCAGTAGCACACTCGGGTAAGCACATAGATGTCAGTATGCATGAGGATCCAGGTTCTAGGCCCTGCTCCTTACCTGAAGGGAGGATGCTTCATGCGTGAGCAGTGAAGCAGGGCTGCAGGTCTCTCTCTCTCTCTCTCTCTCTCCCTCCCTCCCTCTCTCTCTCCCTCCCTCCCTCCCTCTCTCTCTCTCTCTCTCCCTCCCTCCCTCTCTCTCTCTCTCTCTCTCTCTCTCTCTCTCTTTCTCTTGCCCTAGTCCCCTCAATTTCTCTCTGTCCTGTCAAAATAAGAATAAAATGGAAAAGGAAAAAAAAGTAGCCACCAGGAGGCTTAGATTTATATAGTGCCATTCTTTCTCAGAACTGTTTTGGTTATCAGAGGTTATCGGATTTTGCATAAAGTTTTATGATCAGCTTATACATTTCTACACACAAGCCAATTTGGGAATTTTTATTAGCATCGCACTCAATCTAAATATCAATTTGTTTTGGGGGGATTGACATTTTAATGACAGCGGACATTTAATCTACAAACTAAAAGTATTTCCCCTTTTAGTTAGATCTTTTTTGTCTTCATATTGTTTTATTGCTTTCGGTATGAAAACTTAAACATATTTTATCTTAGTTATTGTAATTTTTGGGCTTTAGAATATGTATCTACAATACTTAATCTTCATTGTTGCCATAGAAAATAACGGATTCTGCTGCTTCTAGATATTTTATATTGTTCATTATTATTTAGAATACTTGGGGGGGTGGGAATGAATAGTATATGGGCTTTGCAAACACTCTCATACCTGATGCTTCAAAGTCCCAGGTTCAGTCCCCTGCATCATCATAAGTAAAAACTGAGCAGAGCTTTGGCGAAGAAAAAAATATATAAATAAATAAAAATACCTTGAGGGAAATACATAAGATTTTAGTCGTCAAATACTATTGATGAAATATAAATCTTTTTATATTTTAATCAGACTAGAGAACCATAAAATTAAAGTGTACTACATTATTGCTTACAAATTCACTTAGTTTTATCTCTCTTTTTACATTTTTTAAAGATTATTTTAGGGTAGAGGGTAGAAAGCATAATGGTTATGCAAAGAAACTCTCATGGCAGAGGCTCCAAAATCCCAGGTTCAGTCTCCCACACCACCATAAACCAGAGCTGAGCAGTAGTGCATCGGTTTAAGTACACATGGTGTGAAGTGCAAGGACCAGCATAAGGATCCGGGTTCGAGAACCCTGGCTTCCCACCTGCAGGGAAGTTGCTTCACAGGTGGTGAAGCAGGTCTGCAGGTGTCTGTCTTTCTCTTCCCCTCTCTGTCTTCCCCTCTTCTCTCCATTTCTTTCTATCCTTTCCAACAATAACAGCAATGATAACAATAATAATGATGACAGCAACAAGGATAACAGCAAGGGCAACAACAACAACAAAATGGGAGAAGTGGCCTCCAGAAGCAGTGGATTCGTGATGAGCCCCAGCAATAACCCTGGAGGCAGAAAATTAAATAAATAAAATAAACACTTAAAACACCCTGGAGGATATTTTAATACTTGGTAATACACTTTCTCTGAAACTATTGATTCAATATTTAAGTTATTTTCTCCACAAATTTAAAATTTTGCGGTCATGTGAAAATCTGATACTGGTATGAACTCTCTACTCTGGAGATACTTAACTCAGTAATTTTTGGCAAAGTGATAGCATCCATCTTTCCTTATTTTGAATGCTAAAGGGCATAATAAAAGATTAGGGAATAACCAATAGCCATTACACTGATAAATGGTGGTTGAGAACAGTTTACAGAACAATGCTACAAAGTCAAAAGGACTCCCAGTAAGTCTAAAACAAAATCACACTGCTTCAAATAAGAAGACACAGTGGTTAAAATCAATACTTTCCTGTGGTATGTAAAAAGCCTTGCATTTGTTTTCTCAGAACTGTTTTAGTGAGCATAGGTCTGGTTATCATAAAGTATTTGTCATGGAGAAGTGAAGGGTTAACATTTATCACTAGTTTTAATTATTATGCTCATATTCACAGTCTTCTAGGAACCTCATTCAAAATTCATGTCAATAAAGTAGTGTGTCATAACAAAAACTTCCAAGTGCCAAACACTAGCTAAAAGATCATTACACCTCTTATTTTATCTAACCCACACAGAATAGTGAGTATAAATGTCACTTTTCAAAAGAAGAAAGTTGAGATTGAAAAATGTGATAAGTAAGGAAAACCATCTACGTGGGCCCCACCTTCCTCTATCATTCATGTAAAGTCAGATAATGATCTCCATTACTGGCATCCCACAGTTAGAAGAATGAAGTATCACTGGAAGCACTCGCTACCCAAATACCTGAATGAAGAAGGATCATGGGAAATGGGCCACAAACCTATTCCGACATTTTTGTTTTATGCTTGTAATTCCCCTTCTTGCAATTCTGCTCTCCTGGCAGCATGCTGTATAATTCTATAGTTACTAAATCAGAGGGGAGGGTATTTCTTCTTACCTTTTCCTGACTTGGTGGTGAATTTGAAATGATCAATGAAGTGGGGGAGTGCAGATTTGCTTTATTTTATAGAGTCAAGTCACATGCTTTGGATGTTTACTTCAGGACTGCAAAACTATCACAGTTGTACCTTCTGGTTTGAAGAGAGTCTGAAATACATCACTAACAGTGTGCAAAAGGTTCTTATCCTTAGTAAAGAGCTATCCTTAGTCTTTTCTCTGGTTTGAAAGAACGCCACGACTGTCCACCTTAGCTACTCAGCTTAACTTTTTTTTTAACACTTTTTAAAAATATTTATTTATCCCCTTTTGTTGCCCTTGTTGTTTTATTGTTGTAGTTATTATTGTTACTATTGATGTCATTGTTGTTGGATAGGACAGAGAGAAATGAAAAGAGGAGGGGAAGACAGAGAGGGGGAGAGAAAGACAGACACCTGCAGACCTACCTCACTGCCTGTGAAGCGACTCCCCTGCAGGTGGGGAGTTAGAGGCTTGAACCCGGATCCTTAACACCGGTCCTTGCACTTTGCACCACGTGCGCTTAACCTGCTGAGCTACCGCCAGACTCCCCTCAGCTTAATTCCACACGTTTGATTCCACACTTTACTGCTTTTAGTTTTGCTTTGCTCATCACTTGGACTGTTCTGTTATCTTTGTTGTGCTTGGTGGACAACTATTTACCTAAGCAAGACAGTATTTATTTCAAGTATCTGTATTTCCTGACATAGTCAATGTAATCTCCTTAATATTAACATAAAGAGTAAGATGCAGAATCAAAAACAACATGTGCCTCAAATCTTTATCCCTATATAATTGACTATTATGTTCTTGAGCACCTGAGAACAATTCAAGCTTATTCAGACGTTTCTAAAAGCCAAGTACCGTCATTAGTTAACAGAATATATCACTATGTGACCAGATGGTGCTAATTAGTTTAAAAATAATCAATAAGTATCTAAACCAAAACTCAGAAAAAGGAAAACGACTTCTTCAATATTTTTCACTAAATCCACACATTGTGTTTCATCATCACATTAGATGTCTTGAGCAGGCTTTCCCCACATAGTAGTGTGACAACACCAGAATCTTATTTTTCTCTCAGCAATCTTGGTGAAATGTTGCATTCTCAGAGATTATCACCATAGAAATACACTGCTCAGCACTGCAGATTTTCAAAAACAGTAATTTCGCTGTTGAGAGAGAAAAAGACATTCTCACTCAATGTAATTTCTTCTTAGTCTGATATCAACACTCTAATTTGTGAGACCAGATTCTATAGTATTCTGACGATCAGTCCCTACATTTTAAATTAGTGCTTCTAGATCATTTTTAAAGAATTAATTAATTAGTAATATTTTTATTCTATTGGATAAAGATGGAGAGAAGTTGAGAAAGGAGGTGGAGAAAGAGAGGGAAAGAGACACCTGTAGCCCTGTTTTAACATTTGTGAAGTTCTACCCTCTGCAGGTGGTGCTACTAAACCACTGTGAACATCTTCAAGTTAAGAAGATTTTCTTTTAGGGGCCAGGCACTGGTGCACCTGGTTAAGTGCACACCTTACAATGCATAAAAAACAGGGTTCAAGCCTCCAGTCCCCACCTGTAGGGGGCAAGCTTCACAAGTGGTGAAGCAGACCTGCAGGTGTCTCTCCATCTCTCTCTCTCTCTCTCTCTCTCTCTCTCTCTCTATCTCCTCTTCCCTCTCAATTTCTGGATAACTTTACCCAATAAATAAAGATAGTAATTTTAAAGGAGATTTTCTTTTATATTTTGGAGCGTGGCAATGACAAGTCCAAACACTCATTGGGTTTAGTTGAGAATAAACGTGTTGTCCATAAAACAGCGGCATCACTCATTGTGTTGCAGTGTGTGATAGGTACGTAAGGTGCTGAGAGAAAGCACCTGCTTTCATTGGTAGTGTGGTCTTCAAAGATCTCTAAAGGACTCACTCCTATCATCAAATGGTCTCAGAAGCAGAAATGTATAGAGGCACCAAATAGCTTCTTCAGCCACCTACATCGTTTTTGAGTTAATCCATTCCCTACAGTCAAAGTTGACATTTGCTTTTCCCAAAATACATTAAAATTTTGAAAACCAAGGAATTTTTTTTTACTGTAAATTATGGGTGACTGTCACATGCATGTACAAACACCTTAACATATCTTTTTTATGTGTTTAGTAAACAATAATAAATAAGAACCTTAAATTAGGAATGCCTATCAAAGGAGACAAAAAATGGAAGAAATAATCACTTAGTGTTAATGTGAGGGACATTCTTGACTTTTTTCATTCTTACACATACTTTCTGGGCTTATTTTATTACTCCCCTAGCAGTTATAATTCCTACTAGTGGGACACTGCATTTGTGTTTACCGTAATTCTAAATAAGGAGATAATTCACCTTCTCGGATAACTTGTATCAGGAAACTTCAAGGATCATACTGATGAAAGAGTTCTTGCCCTTGCATTACATATTTGGAATGTTTATGTGAATAAATGAGCTACTAAAAGCTTTGGTAATCTTACTGCTGTCCCTCAAGATATTCAAAAACTCCCGTTCCTACATCAGCATAATTCAGTATAACAAATCATAAAACATAACTTCTTATTCTTGATTCTAGTCTTGATATATAGATAGCTTCTGAACTAACAAGACCAGACATTGTGCAAAATTTCAGACATTAGAGAAATGAATTGGTTGTATATCTGATCATATAAATAACCTTTGTTTTTTATTTTTTAATATTTATTTATTCCCTTTTGTTGCCCTTTTTATTGTTGTAGTTATTAATGTTGTTGGATAGGACAGAGAGAAATGGAGAGAGGAGGGGAAGACAGAGAGGAGGAGAGAAAGACAGACACCTGCAGATCTGCTTCACCACTTGTGCAGCGACTCCCCTGCAGGTGGGGAGCTGGGGGCTCCAACTGGGATCCTGAAGCCAATCCTTGCACTTTGTGCCACGTGCACTTAACCCTTTGCACTACCGCCCGACTCCCAATAACCTTTGTTTTATCCACTCTCTTTTGCAACCTAGGAGGTGTCTATGCTATTAAAGAATTAAACTGAATTATATAACTTGCAAGGATCATTTGACCGACCAGAATTTACTTGCTAAATAAAATGAAATCTCTCACACAGTCTTATAGCTTAGTCCTCTCAACACACACCTATGATTTCCAGAAAGCAATGCAATCTCTTTTATAATGAGTACTTCAGGCTGCATTGACTCTCTCAGAGTGGTTCCAAGTTTTTTCTCTTTCAAATATTTGCTTACTGAAAAGGCTTAATTCTGACACAATACCCAGAGAAAGAATTCTTCAAAGATCTGATCATGTCTGGGAGGGGAAATACTCTAAAAAAAAAACTGAGAATTCTGCAAAACAATGTTAAAACACCAGTAAAAATTTTAAAGCTAATTTAAAAATGAGAAAGGGCTTGACTAGACATTTTTCAAAAAAAAAAAAGGCTGAAATAAAACATTACTTGATCATAACAACTGAAAATATGCGTACAGTGGCCTGGGAATCACCCCTCAAAATGCAGGAGCAAATATTTAAAGAAATTAGTATCACATACATTCTGGTTAAAGAATATTTATATGAAAATCTATTGTTAATTAAACTCCCTGCCCCCCAAAGTGGCTGTTTATTCTGTCCTGTCCAGTATATTCATGTGGCTAAATATGGATTTGCTTTTTTGAAACACAGTGTTTATGTATGTAACACTTTTTGTGGATTCACAAAAATATATATATATATATCATATTCCCTTTTATGAAACACTGTCCAAAATCACCTCAGGTCAGTCACAAAGAAAAGTTCAGCAGGAAAATCTTCCCCATTAAATGTATTTGGCTGTTCACATGTCACTTCTAGAAGCAACATGCTTGGTGAAGAATGGCTAACTGAAGACCCATTAAGGTAATTTCTGAATGATTAGACCCTCTGCTGCCAGGATCTGTCTTGCAGATTGCTAAATATGCCAAAAGCAAGTGGCTAGTCTATAGTGCCAATCTCTCCACTGGCAGTATGCACAGAACTCTGGTGCCAAGGCAGTGACCCTCTCACCCTTCAATAAGTGATTGAAACATGCACAATTTTCTTTCAATGGGCCTTCAGTTTCACAAGTTTAAAGGTACCGTTGCCCAGTGAAATAATAATTCCTTGTACCTTGTCTAGTTCCAAAGAATTGGAAGATGATACCATGCCATGCATTTATGTCTTCTGTGTCACACAGCGTGTAGGAAAGAAAGGGACCAATAAATGCTTAATGAGATTAAAAATATATATATTACTCACACAGTGGGTCTAATGAAAACTATGTTCAGTATCAGAGAGATTTCTTTAGGTGCCTTTTAAAGTATTTACATGTCCATCAGAGTTCAACTAAGAGTTACTGCAAGTAAACAGTAGATGTTAGACTAACAAGGCCTCAGACACATACAGCAGAAGTGAAAGTTTGAATCTTCCACGAGGTAATAGCTCTTAGAACATTTTCATTCATCTATGTATAGACAGTGATAGTAGTTTCTCCTGGGCCTGCAGGGTCTTAATTCACCTCCACCTGAAAATAGTCACACAGCAAAATAACCCATCTGAAGGAGACTTGTTTGTAAGTATCTTTGGGAGGGTTGTTTTGAGCCTTGAACTATGAACTATGAACTAGGCCATTCACAAGGTTGCTCATCATCATCATCACTGTGGTTCTTCTCAAGATGATTCCTTCTATGATGACAGTCCTTCTTCTGGATTTTTGTTCCCTTCCTCCTTTTAAAACTTGAGTAGTTGGGGACTGGTGATAGCGCACTGCATTAAGCGCAGATAGGACCAAGGTCCACTCGAGGATCCTGGTTCAAGCCCTCAGCTCCCCACCTGCAGGGGGATCGCTTCACAAGCGATGAAGCAGGTCTGCAGATGCCTTTCTCTCCCCTGCTCTATCTTCCCCTACTCTCTCAATTTCTTTCTGTCCTATCTGGAAAAAAAATAATAAAATGGATAATATGGCCTTCAGGAGCAGTGGACTCATAGTGCAAAAGAGGAAAACAAACAAACAAAAATAGCAGTTAAGGTTACTGAAAATTAGATCATTATTGGTTTTGAATCCCTTCACAATTTAGGTGTTTTAATGACCAACTTTTTGTAATTAGTTCTTTATTTTTTTAAGATAGAAAGGCAGAGAGAAGGTGGGGGAGAGAAAAACAGAGTGAGACCAAGTCAATAGAATTATTATCTGATTTAGATGTTCCTCATCATATTGTTTTTATTCTTAAGATAGCATGCTCTATTATTGATGGGATGTAAGACAAACCAGTCTTGATGGAAAGCAGTATGAAGATTTCTCAAAATGTTTTTTTTTAAAAAAAGATATTCTATATGATCAGGCAATTCTAAGTATCTATCAAAAAAAAAAAAACACCATATATCTGAAGATATATACATGCACAATCACGTTCATTGTAGTGCTATATCCAATAGCCAGCATTTGAGGATACCCAAGCGGGGACCAATGGAAAGGGAAGATATGGTTCACAGACACATGCAGCCTTACTCAGCTGTAGGGAAAAAAAAACGAGACCTTGTCTCTTTCTGTAACTTAGATGAAATTTGAGAGGATTATGCTAAGATAATTCTTCCTAAAAGAGTAAAACAAAACAAAACAAAACAAAAAAAACAGGTCACTTCACTCACAAAGGATTTGAGAAACAAAACAAGGAGAAAGACAGGGTGAAACTAACATTAATCCTTCACTCTCTGTCAGAAGATCCCAGGACACTAAAAGGGAAAGGAGCCAGTCAAAAGGCGGCTGGGAACAGTGTGCTCTCTGGTGGAGAGAAAAGGCACTTTGGTTTTGGGGAGGCGCATGGGGCAAGGGGAGGAGTGAAATACTGTTCTCCAGGCTTCTGTCTTGTAATCCCGCACTGAGTCAACAGATGTAACTCTTCATTTAAGGTCATTATCGCATTGCTGGTTTTCTCTCTGGTGTGACAGTGGGATATTAAAGGCCCGTGGCTATTATTGTGAGGCTGTCTATCCATAGCTGACTTCAAATCTGATAGCAGTCACTTTGTGGATTCCGATTTTCGATTTTCCTCCATTTAGTGTATAAGATGTTCGGGAGATTTGACTTCTTGTGATAGCTTGATACCTGGTTCATTAGATACTGAATTTGTTTTTATTAAATTAAGAGAGTTATCTCCTAACATTGAAAACATCATGTGTTCTCTAAAAAAGTTGATGGCCATATTTACTTCTTATAGTTTTTGTTTGTTTGTTTCTCTGAATAAATGGAAATAGGATAAAATAAGTCGTATAGTGAAGTTCTATTTATCAATGTCATGTTTAACAGCTTTTAAACTAAAGCACATGTATTTTCCCTTTAAACCAGAATATCGCCCTTGAGACGAATTCCTATGAAGTGTTTATCTTAAAGCAAAATGTTTTCTCTCTACCATATTTTTGAAATAGTTACAGACTCACTTCAGTTATATCAAGGATTTTAAAGTCAGTCCTACTACAAAATAAATTAATTTAAAAAATTAAAACCAAATCCCTAAAAATGATTAAATAGTACCTCTATTATACTATGGCCTAGATAAGTCTTACAGCTTATAAGGAAATAGTACAATAATAAGTGTGGCATTTAAAAAAAAAAAAAGCAGATTCAGTGTGAACTGAATATATTGATTAAAATAAGGATAGAAAAATAATGAGAATATGACAAAAATATGAAAGAACAAATGATACCAGTTTTAGTCACTATATAATGAAACAGATCTCATTAAAATAAAAGTATAGTTTTCTATTGTTTTATACTGTAAAAGTATAAAATAAGTAACATTGACTCTAAATGCCTAACTGAAATGAACAAATATCAACCTGATGAGATAAATCTTAGTCAATAATCTTTACAGATAGATCGGCAACTTATTTTACTAAATAAAATTCATGAGTCATATTCCCAAATCAAATTACATTGTAGTTTGATACATGATATTACTAAGAATACTAAAGAGAGAGAAAAAGCAGAGATGACTGACTGAATTAGGGTTCTCTGAAAGCCAGGGGAGACAGGAAGGCAAGGTACTTACTAGTTGATTCTTGACTCCAAAAAGATAGTGATACAGTCAATAACCAAAACTAAATCTGGGCATTTCCTAAAAACGAGATTTTAGATTTCCTAAAAATCTAATTTTTGTAAATATTTAAAATCTAAACCATCAAATATTTTTATACATCAATACTACCTATAACAGCAACTTAAGAACCGGGACTATTTCAGATGTTATATAGTTTTAGAAACTAGAGTTTTATATTATTAACCAGCATCACATTATTTGATCATCCACATACATATGCAAAACAGAATTGCCTGTCAAATGTTACAGATTTCGCTAATGTGTAACTGCTGGCAGTTTGCATTCACATGTTTTTCCAATTGAAAGGAATGTAGACTATGGGAATGCTTATTATACATTATGAGTTTAGTATTCTTTTAAATGTAATAATTCAGTGCATGGTGAAAATTAATTTGACTGAGATCTCCTTTCAGAAAAAAAGAATAGTGTATGTGTGTGTACATTGAGGTAGAAAAGTTATAAACTCAACCTGCATCTGTGACCTTGGGAGAACCACTGCAGTTTCCAATGGAGGGGATGGGGACACGGACCTCTAGTGGTGGGAACTGTGTGGAATTAAATCCCTACATATTTTATAGCTTTGTAAATCAATATTAGGTCATTAATAAAAAATTTTCAATTTCAGTGTTGATTTATTATGGCAATGTTGATTTACAGAATTGTTGTGGTCACTGAGTATGTTTTATTTATGAAAAATAAGAAATTATGTTTAAACTGTGAGGCATTGGGGCACAGAGAGAGCTCACTTGGTAGTTGACCTTTTTGTATGTATGCAGCCCGGCTTCAAGCCCTGACACCATACAGGGGCCATTCTGGGTAAGTACAAAAGTAAATTAATAAATGACAAGGCACTAAATAGATAGTCTTAAAAACAGCAGTAACTATGTCAGACCTCCTATAATACGGTAGGGGTTGTGATACTGGCTTTTTCAAGGAACATCCAACCCCTATTTAATATAGCTAGGCAGACCACTTAAAAGATTATGTTGTCTGGTTTTGTGGGGTTTGTTGTTGTTGTTTTGTTTTGTTGCAACTGTCTGTGGAAGCGATTTATATTTGTTAAAATACACAATTGTAGAACCAAAAGGCATCCCACTCTGTAGACCTGAA
Source organism: Erinaceus europaeus (assembly GCF_950295315.1). Lineage (NCBI taxonomy): Eukaryota > Metazoa > Chordata > Mammalia > Eulipotyphla > Erinaceidae > Erinaceus > Erinaceus europaeus. Next base: position 6,296,454 of record NC_080179.1, read on the forward strand.
ACCACGCCCACAGGCCTTGAATGGAACCACAGCACCAGATGGAAGCAGTAAAGGTTCACGAGCACTCAGAGAAGCTCTGCAGATTGGGAAGCAGGGCTGTAGCAAGTAAGTAAAAACGGGAGAACAGAAGGAAGGAAAAAGGAAGAAAAAGCAAAAGGGAAGGAGGGGGAGAGAAGAGTGAAGAACTGATCCTGCAATAGTGGAATTATGCGTGTGTGAAGTCATTGAAATGTGAAACAGAAAGGAAGGGAGGAAGGGAGGAAGGGAGGAAGGGAGGAAGGGAGGAACAGAGGAAGGAAAACGCACTTTCTTGAAACTTAAAAAGTCAGAAAGTAAATCACTGGAGAAGACAGGATCAACTGAAACTGGTTTCTGTAAATGTATCAAGTTGAAACTCAGGTGGTCAGTAGTTTTCTGGTTCCGACCCACCAGTACGGACAGTATTTTCTAAAAGCCACAAAATTGATTGATTGCTGACCAGATCCCTCAGTTTTTTATTCCCCCAGATGGAAGCCTCAGTGGTGGGTTTTGTGTTTTGTTGGAAGTGACTCTTAGATATGCTAATGATTGATTTTTCTGCTCTTAACCATAGTTCTGGAAGCATCGTTTTTTCTGTACTTTTCACTTTTTAAAATTTATTTTTATTTGTTTCCTTTTTGTTTATGGAGCTATTTATCTATTGATGGAGATGGAGAGAAACTGAGAGGGAATGGGGAACTAGAGAGGGCGAAAGGGGGCCAAGTAGTGGCGCACCTGGTTGAGCATACATATTACAATGCATGAGGACCCCAGTTTGACCCCTGGTCCCCACCTGCAGGGGGAAAGCTTCATGAGTGTTGAAGCAGGGCTGCAGGTGTCTCTCTGTCTCTCTCCCTCTCTCTCTTCCCCTTCCCTCTCGATTTCTGGCTGTCTCTATCCAATAAATAAATTAAAAGATAATTTAAAAATAGAGGGTGAAAGAGAGATCTCTAGAACACTGCTTCACCTCTCAATGAGCTTCCCTCTTTGCAGGTAGAGTCTGGGGGACTTGAATCTAGTTCTTGTGAACTGTAATGTGTGCACTCTACCGGGTGTCCACCCCCACCTGAACCCTAGTATTTCCTATACTAAAACACCCTGCTTCAGTTAGCTAGACGGATCACTATTATCCTCAACTGAACTCTCACTGAACAATAACACAAGTGGCTGTATTAATGCTAAACCATGAGTGAGGAATATAAAGCAAGTAGAAAAATCAAGAGCTTGGTATTCAGTGTATGTTAGAAAAGTATCAGAATGATTTCTTTTCGTGAATATAGTTTATTTGTTCAAGCATATTGGTTTTGTTGCAATAGTTCAATCTACAAACTCTGTATTTTTGCCAGCATTTTTGAGTTACAGAAATTTTCAAATGTCAAGTTACCTTTTTATCTGTATAATTTTGCTTCTATTTACTAGGCTCTTTGTTTTTTACAAAAGTCAGATACAAACAGTCAAGCCAAATCATAGACTGAAAAATCAGTCTTCATGGGTCATTGATGGTAGTGTCAGTAATTGATGTAGATTGTCAGAAGATAAATTGAAAAGTGACTTATTTTTGTAGCTGATCAATATTACTCTGCCGTAATTCATTGATTTCACTGTTTATATCTGTATTCATTCTTTACAATTTAGAATTGAGTTTTAAACAAATATTTGAAGTAATTTTCTTGGGCCATCCCTATTCATCTATCAAAATAATTACACACTAGGGAGATAATACCAATAATTAAAAGGGAGACAAATAAGTAGATGGACTCTATGTTGCCTCATTTTTCAGTAATATGGGTTTAGAAATGTTAAAAATGAAAGGCAGTTGCTAAGCTCCGCAACAAGTTAACTTTTTACAAAGTGTAGTGTAAATAGTTATAGACAAACACACACACACACACACACACACACACCACTCTGTAAATATGCGATCCTGTTACATGTACATGAGTTGTGATCATATTAAGGGGAGGAGGAGGTTGTACTCATCTCGTGATGCACGATTATCAATACAATTTCTTCAACTCTGTTTCATTGTTTGCCTCTGACTGTTGGATTTTGCTTTTCCTCCCTGTTTTTGCCCAATGGAATATGTTTGGTATATGTATTCACTTTAGTGGTGACTTTGGCAAGTGTGTGCTCGATAGTTTTTTTTTTAAATATTTTTTTTTAATTTTATTTATTTTCCCTTTTGTTACCCTTGTTGTTGTTTTATTGTTGTTGTTATTGATGTTGTCGTTGGATAGGACAGAGAGAAATGGAGAGAGGAGGGGAAGACAGAGAGGGGGAGAGAAAGACAGATACCTGCAGACCTGCTTCACCGCCTGTGAAGCAACTTCCTGCAGGTGGGGAGCCGGGGACTCGAACCGGGATCTTTCTGCCGGTCCTTGCGCTTTGCACCACATGTGCTTAACCCGCTGCGCTTCCGCCGGACTCCCACTCTATAGTTTTACCAGTACCTTTTGCCGACAGCATACAATTTTGACCAGGTCACCAAGTTTTGGGTCTTGGTTATTTTAATGAGTTGCTAGACATCAGCCCCAGGGTATAACAAATGGGAGGTATATATTCTACTGCTAAGGCAATTTCCTTCCTCACAGCACAATTTGCTGATTCTAAGTATAGAGAATAAATAAAATGACTGCTCTAAATTGGTCTTAGAAAAAATACCTTGCACAAGTCAAATCCAACATTCAGATCTGATCTCCAATCTGTTTCTGCATGGATCTTTAAGTTAAAAATCACTGTCATCTTTTTGAGAGACAAATAACAGTATTAGCATATAATGTTAACTGGGTAGGGTTAATCATTAGTGGTAAATCATTTTCTGACACTTATTTTTCTTTACTTTTGTTCCCTTTTATAGAGTGAGAGAACAAAGAACACCATTCCACCACTTAGCATGATGCTGGGGATCGAACTCAGCTCTTCATGCGTGCGAATCATTGGCTCTACTTCAGAGTCCTCTGCATTTAGATTGTTTGTAAGTAAAATAAATAACATGTCTATCAAAACTTGAAATTTCCTTGTGGTAGCTTTCCACTACATCTTCATTTAAAGGGAAACCTGTATGCATGAGCATCCGGTTCATTCCCTCTTACATCCACAAATATGCATATATATCATTTACAGTGAAACTACAAAGCTCACATATGGGTATAAAATAGTTTATAAATTATTACATGCTATAAAATAAAATATTTGATGATTGATTTTGAAGACACAGAAGTTATGAGTAACTTTTGTGGCTTCTACAGCTAAGGTAATTTTCAAAGTAATTTAGCCCTAGCCTTACAAATACATAAGAAAATAAATCTTCTAAGAAACCACAAGCTACACCTCAAGACATATTTTGATACTTCACATGTTTTGCCCTGACTTCCTCCTTAAAATGCACACTGTAGAATTAATTAGGATAGTAATTGCTTATGTCAGCTAAATGGACATGCATGCCTAATTATATCAATTTTGCTTGATTTATTCCTGACAGTGTTAGGTAGGTATACAACTTTTTTCTATCAGCAAAATTCTTTTCTTCTATGAATTTTTAAAGTTGCATAAGTAGATGACAGATAAATAGTAAGTAATATAGACTGGTAGACAGACACATGTAGCTTTTCTTTGGCTACCATAACTTTCCATGAATACATTCTTTTAATCATCATTAAATATTTGAATTCTCAGGCATGTTTTTCTGATTGTGTTGTCCCTAATTATTACTGTAATCATCATGCATCTAAAAATGCACATATTTATTTACAATATTCTAAAGTAAATATTGTATCATGAGTTTATTTTTTTAACAAGTTCTGTTATGAATATGTATATTATAGGGCCTCGGTTTCATTGACATCAGCAATGCTGGGTCTGATTTTCAGGTCATGACTTGAGACTTCTTTGACTCTACAATTTTTAGGTTTTGATTTTTTAAAATATTTATTGATTTATTTATTTTCCCTTTTGTTGCCCTTGTTTTTTATTGTTGTAGTTATTATTGTTGCTACTTATGTCGTCGTTGTTAGATCGGAAAGAAAGAAATGGAGAGAGGATGGGAAGACAGAGAGGGGGAGAGAAAGACAGACACCTGCAGAACTTATTTTGGTGTTTACTGGGCTCTTTACGTATTTTGGTGATTAGTTTTTTGCCTGATGTCTATTGTGTAATAGTCCTCTCCCATACTGTAGGGTGTCTTTCTGTTTGGGTGGTGGTACCATTTGCTGTGCAGAAGTTTTGCGGTTTAACATAGTCTCATTGGTTTATTTTCACTTTTATTTTCTTTGCTCTTGGATTAGAATCCTAAAGAGCTTTTCTAAAGTGTCCCGTCAATGTTTTTTCTATGTATCTGGCCTAATGTCCATCTCCTTGATCCACCTGGAGTCGACTTTTGTGCCTGGTAATAAGCAATGGTTCAATATCATCTGTTTGCATATTTCAATCCAACTTTCCCAACACCATTTGTAGAAAAAAAGACACTCCTTTCTCTTGTCAAAAAACATCTAGCTGTAGATGTGGGGCCTTATTCAGTTTTATGCCACTGGTCTGTGTGATGATTAATGTTTACTGATGGTTATTTTACTGACATTTAGGTAATTCAGTCTGAAAAAATCATGCTAACGTAAATGCATTACTCAGTCATCATCCATTCTTGTGAATAAGAAGGTATAAACCTTGACCTTAACATATACAAGAAAAATACATTTTATTCTATAATTTTTTCTGAGCAATTAATAAAAAAAAAGAAAACCAAGTACTGCGGCTCTGCTTGAACTCTTCAGTCTAGCTTTGGTTATAATGAAAGTCAGCTGGATTCTGCATGAGTTTTGCATCAAGAAGGTATTGGGAAAAAGAAAAATTACCTTTGCCAAGGAAATAGAAAAAGAGATTCTTCTCAGTCCACGTGGATTTTTGGCAGAGACCCCCTTTCTAAGTGGTCGAATGAATCACTAATATGTGCATCTGACACATCCTAATAGAGTCAGGAGACAATTATGTCATGGAAATAGACTTTTCTGAATTGGTTTTGTTGTTAATAGGACTGAATATGCAAGTACAATACTTCTAATTAACCTTCCTATGCAAAATGGACAACAGCCATTTAACACTTTTGTTTTTTTCATGTGGATATAGAGGATGTGGTTTTGTGTTTTCCTCTTAGAAATTATGATACCAATTAATCAGACTTACTCTGTTTCCTTCCTAGAATACCTTTCCAACCTGATAGAAAATTCAAATAAAATAAAACATTTTCCCTTATTCCATTCATTTTTTTAGTTGTGCTTATTCAATATTGAGGATGCTGGTGGATCAATCAACATGTTTATACTATTATTATGCTCCCCACCCCCAAGGTTAGAATTTCCCTCCTGGACCTCTGATAGATCTTTCTGCAGGTAAGACTTTATCCTTCCAAATCAAATTACATATGAACTCAACCAAAACTTATCATGCACATGAATAAAACTTAGGAAGTTTTCTTCTGATTCAGTATGTCATTGTATGGCAAAGAAACTCTGACTGAATTTGTCACATAGTCCCCTTAATGAAAACGTGTACTAAAATGTAAATTATTTAAAATAGCAACTCTTATCTGGTTTACTTACTACTCTAGTTGCAGTAGAAACTTAGAGAAAGTGTAGATAGTTGGTTAGTGGGTAATTCAGTATATTCTCTGTTTACAGTGAGATGTAGTTCAGTATTTAGTACTTATCTAGGTGTCAATGAAAAGCATTTTCATTTAATATGCCACATAAATTTATCCATATATGAACATATTTCTAAATTAGTTGAACTAATATACAAAATGGTCTTCCTACTTTATGTGTGACTGTTGCAAATATCTCACTAATTTGTGTGATCCTTCAGAAATAATTGGAATTAAATGAAAATAATCAGAAAACAGACACATAGTCCTGTGGGGAAAATAAAATTCTTGGATCTTTTCTAATCCTGTTGCCTAAAAAAAAGGATTTGACAAAGTAATTATTTTGATTTTGTATCTTAGTTGAACATTTCTGCCACACAAATCCTCTCTGTGCACAGAAGCAGAAAAAAAAATGGATTTGCTTACAGTGGAAAAGCCTGAAGACAAAACTTTGACCACATGTTCAAAGTGAATATCCATTCTCAATAAAGAGACAACAAAAAGAAAGAGAGAGAGACAGAGACAGAGAGAGAATGAAATTCACATTCTCCTCGATCAATGAAATGAGAACAAATGGGTCTTCCTGTTGCAACTAGTTCAAGAAAAGATACACAATTCAAATTGTGAGGTGAATATTAGTCAAGCCTTCATTTAAAACATTCTAGGGTGGGAGTTGATAGCATAATGGTTATGCAAAGAGACTCTCAGGCCTGAGGCTCCAAAGTCCCAGGTTCAGTCCTCAACACCACCATAAGCCAGAGCTGAGCAGTTCTCTGGTAAAAATAATAAAATAAAATAATAGCAGTCTAAACTTGATGGTCATCATCAATAGTGTCATTAAAGTCAGATATAAAAAGGCTATAATTCTAAATGGTAATATGGAATAAAACTCTAAAATAAATATTTTTTAGTTGATGATGGTACTTTAATCTTGAAAATAAATACTTGTGTAAATCATTTTCAGAATGATGAAGAAATAGGGGACCAGATGGTGGTGTACCCACTTCAGTCACATGTTACAATAAGAAAGGACCCAGGCTCATGGCCCCAGGCCCCACCTGCAGGGGGAGGCTTTATAGACAGTGAAGCAATGCAGCAAGTATCTGTTTCTCTCCCTCTCAGTCTTGCCCATCTCTATTCTTCTCTGTTGCTAGCCAATAAATATATAATTTTTTTAAAAAAAAGATCAAGAAATATTTCACATTGGACAGTCTTCAAGAGAAAAAATGCTAATTTTCACCACTTCCTTTTCTGTACATTATGATTATTAGCCTGAATAAACATTTTATTTAATAACAGATAGTTTAAACTGCTTTGACTAGTGCAAAAGTAATTTTTGAATCCCAGATTGTCAGAGAAAAACATTCTTTCTAATTTAGTCACCTCAGACTGACTACAGGTTATGGCACGTGGTGTTTCCTCCTTGCCTTGTTATATACTTACTCTGGCTGTTTGGAAAAGACCTTTCAATTCGTTGGATTTATTCCTGTTATAGACGAGATTCTTGTAAATCTAGTTTAAAATTGTATTAAAACATAGCATATAGGGAGTCGGGCAGTAGCGCAGCGAGTTAAGCGCACGTGGTGCGAAGCCCAAGGACCGACTAAGGATCCTGGTTCAAGCCCTCGGCTCCCCACCTGCAGGGGTGTCATTTCACAGGCGATGAAGCAGGTCTGCAGGTGTCTGTCTCTCTCTCCCCCTCTCTGTCTTCCCCTCCTCTCTCTATTTCTCTCTGTCTTATGCAACAGTGATATCATCAATAACAACAACAACAATAACTACAACAACAATAAAAACAACAGGGGCAACAAAAAGGGAAAATAAGTAAATATAAATTTTTTTTAAAAACCCACATAACATAGAGTCAACAGAGGGCAGCAACTAACCACAAATAGTTCCCATGTCTTCTATGTGCAAGAAATTAGTTATTTCCATAGAATTTGGAAATGCAATTCAGATTACCACTACTTTCTCTATTTCTGAAAAATATATATATCTGAAATGGACTGTTCAGCTTCTTCCCACATCAAGACCCTTAGTTCCATCTGCTCTATTCTGACCTTTAGGTTCCTGACTATTAAACAAATTGTCCTGCTTTATATCTTACTGTTTTTCAGCCACCAAGTTGCAAACACTGCCATGATGCCATCCTGACTTCCTTGAGCAGACAACCTCACCAATATGTCCTGGAACCTCAATTCCCCAGACCCTGTCCCATGAGGGTCTTAGATGGTTAAATGAAGGGACATCGATAGGTATACAGACTAACTGTAGCTGAGTGATATATTTCTCCCCAATTCCACATAGCATTGGGCAATAATGTATCTCTGTTTCCTTCTAGAAAAGGTTAATGAATACTATAAATACAGAAACACTGACTTAGTAAAGCTTTTATTTTTCTCATTGTCCCAGGTTATGGCTGTGACTCCCTACCTGCAGGACAGATACACTGCTCCTGATGGCCATTTCTTTTTCTTTCTTTCTTTCTTTCTTTCTTTCTTTCTTTCTTTCTTTCTTTCTTTCTTTTTCTTTCTCTTTTCTTACTTTTTACCGTTTCTTCCTCTTTATGTTTTTAAAAGAAATAGAGATAAATTGAGAGGGTGGGGAGAGAGAGAAGGAGAGAGAAGAGAGACACCGCAGTTCAGCTTCACCACTCATTAAACGCCCCCCCACCCCACCCCATGCAGGGGGTACTGGGGGCTCGGACCAAGGTCCTTGCACTTTATCCTGGTGCTGCACCTTCTGCCCCTCCCCATTGAAAAAAATACATGTAAGGGGGTATGGAGAGAGCATAGCAAGTACGCATCAGACATTCTTAAGTCCCAGATGTCCTAAATTCAGTCTCCAAAACTGCCACATGGCATAGCTGAGACATATTCTGGTTCTCTTTTCCCTGTCCTATGCAAATATAAATCATCTTTAAATAAATCAATATATGTGATGAATGAAAAAAAAATTATTCAAACTTACTTCGTATAATATGGTAAGAAATATAAATGATAAGGATTTTAAAAGTTAGAAATGTGTTATGTCTTTTCAACCTATTTAAATCTGGCATTTAAATTTTCTTTTTTGATTGATGGCTATAAAAATAACTATAATAGACACTATGAAAGCGAGAGTTTAAAAGGACAATGAGAGTGAGATCGGGGCACTGTAGAGCATAGGACTGGTGTGCCTCAAGCCTCAGGTTCAATTATAGGCACAGTATGTTCTCTGACTTCTATACCTTTGTGTCCCATATGGAACTCTGTATCTCATAGGAGAGGAATGAAATAAATCTTTTAACAATAACACTGAAAATAATAAAACCAGTTTAAAGTAAAATATTATAAATGTGATCGTCTGTACATAGTAAATAAGTCAGAGGAATGGTTAAAAGAATATTGCTTAATAATTAAAATTAAGAAGCTAGGAAACTAAAAGTATATAACCAGTTTTAAATCTAAAATATAATTAGAATCAGAGTAATCAGAAGACAGAAGATGAAAGAATAAATCACAAAAGTTTTCAAAGTATTGACTTCAAGGCTTAACATTCCAACAGAGATGCAAGCCAGAGGTCCTGAAGATGAAAAATCAAAAAAGCCAGGATTACTCCTTTCAACTGTTTTCTGAGACATGACTTTGAAGGGGAAATACAGACAGCTGTCTCTAAGAAAAACTCTACTGAAACAGTCAGTCAGTAACAGGGTTGTTGTTTATTCTTTTCACGGTCTTCACACCTTTTGTGCTTTGTGTATCAGTAATGGTCCCATCTGGACCATAAAGAAAATGAGATGCATCCCACTTTTAGAAAATAGAAGGGGGTAGTCATGATGAATGGCCTGATTGTTAAGTTCAAGGACTGTAGAGTAAAACTTAGTATTTATAAGCTCTTAGACACTCTGCGCTGCAATAGCATTACAAAATTAGAGTTCAGGTTCATTTGTTTAAATTTTTAATTAACAGAACAGTTTTAGGTAAACAAGAGCTTTATTATGCAATAAGTTAAATGTTACTTATAGCAAAAGTTAGACTTTTAACAAATACAGTGTAAGCAGACAAATACTTTCTCCATTATTGGATACACTTCACACTTGTATTTTTCTGGAATAAGAGATTGGAGAACTTTTATGAGATTTTTGTTCACAGTTTATCAGTCTGTATCTCAAGAAGTTCCCAGCAATGATAAAAAAGGAAGAACACACACACACACACAAATTAGTGCTCTGATTTTTTAAATATTTATTTATTTATTTATTCCCTTTTGGTGCCCTTGTTGTAGTTATTATTGTTGTTATTGATGTCGTCATTGTTGGATAGGTCAGAGAGAAATGGAGAGAGGAGGGGAAGACAGAGAGGGAGAGAGAAAGACAGACACCTGCAGATCTGCTTCACCACCTGTGAAGAGACTCCCCTGCAGGTGGGGAGCCTGGGCCTCAAACCGGGATCCTTCTGCCGTCATTGCTTTGCACCACGTGCGCTTAACCTGCTGTGCTACCGCCCGACTCCTAGTGCTCTGATTTTTATCTTCCACATAGATTTGGGGAGGACAGAAAGAAATAAGAGATATTGTTTGCCTGATATGCCATACATCACTTTAACACAGAAGACAAAAACTTCACATACATCAAGCAAAAGCTGAATTTCTCTTGTGTGCTAAATTTATGCTATAGAATATTCATTTCTAGATCTATACTAGGTGATTCAAAACTTACAGGGGTATCGTCAATGTATCAAGGGTGCTATCAAAGTTTTACATTTATTTAGTCAAACAGTTCACAGTAGAATTGATGCCTATGCCTATAAAAAAATCAACTAATGCTATCCTGTATGAATTTAATTTCTTTATTGTCTTCTGTCATGAGAAAAGAAAACAGAGGCAAAATTAGCCCCCTTTGAGAGAGAAATTGGCAAGGCATTTGCTGCAATGCATTTCTAATACAGACAAGCAAACTGTAACCATATGATATAATTAACACGGTTTGCCAAGATTTGTCACACCAGGTTTTTGTTTGTTTTGTTTTGTTTTTTGTCTCCAAGGTCATCATTGGCAATCAGCATACTGGGCACTACAAATCCACTGTTCCTGGTGGCCATTTTTTCCCACTTTATTGGATAGGACAAAGAGAAATTGTGAAAAAGTGGGGAGGTAGAGAAGGAGAGAGAGAGATAACTGCAGACTTGTTTTGCAGTTTGTGCAGTGTCTCATGCAGGTGCGGATCAGAGGGCTTAAACCTAGGCCTTTGTTCCGGTCCTTGCGCTCCGTACTATGTGCACTTAACCGCATACACGTTTGGGCATGTTGGGCAGATTTTTAGAATTTTAAATATTAAACATTTTGGAGATGAGTAATGGAAATATTCGCTCGCTAGAAGTTTATTGTTACATACACTTTTGGAGAACATTTATATCAGATACCCATAATTTCAGATTTACTATCTAACTCAGTACCTGAAAGACTGTTTCCTATAACCTATCTACATATGGCTCAGACATAGATAAGACTATTGAGGAAAATATGGATGTATATATGTATATATAAAAAACATAAATATTATACTTAACTGATAAACATAAATATACATGGAATATGTTTACTCTCTCTTTTTTAATATTTATTTTTAATTTGATAGAGATAGAAATTGAAAGGGCTGGGGGAGATAGAGAGAGGGAGAGAGACAGAGAGACACCTGCAGCCCTGCTTCACCACTTGTGAGGCTTCTCCCCCCCATAGGTAGGAACCAGGGGCTTGAACCTGGGTCCTTGCACACTGCAATGTGTGCGCTCAACCAGGTGCAACATCACCTACATCTCTCCATGTAGCTATTTCCTAAATAGTTTAAGGCAATATAGACTACAAAAATCCCCATCAGCTTGGATTTTACTTGCTAGTAAGATATCGATGTTGCTTAAGCATTTTTGAGACTCATATATATGCCTGCGTATTTGTTATACACATATAACATCTAACTGTGTATGCTGTAAATAGCATGACTTCTTGTTATATGAATATTCTCTTTTTTGACAGTTGCTTTCCTAATTGATGGTTCTCATGAAAGAAATGAGGTATATTAAGTAAGAGTTAGAAAAGAAACATATTAATTCAAGTTTCTTGTTCACATCACAGTACTAACCATAGAGTATTGGTTTCTAGAAATTGAAAAAAAAATCTAGGAATTTCAACTTGTATATTTACTCTGCTGTAGACATTTTATTTAAATATATATTACTTATGTGGCTGGGTGGTGGTATACCTGATTGAATACACACACTACAGTGCACAAGGACCTGGGTTCAAGCTTCTAGTCCCCACCTGCATTGGGAAAGTTTCATGAGTGATGTAACAATGCTGCATTTCTCTCTTTCTCTCTCTCTCTCTCCCTCCCTCCCTCTCTTCCTCTATCTTCCTCTCCTCTCTCTCTTTCTCTCCCCCTCCCCCACCCTCCCTCCCTCTACCTTCTTCTCCTCTCTCAACTTCTCTGTCTCATGCAATAAATACATATATCAATAAAATTTTTAAAAGAACTTCAATCTAAATATATATATTACTTGCTAGCAACAGAATATTGAAAATGCACTATTCAAACACAAGTGATAAAAAAAATTATTTATAAAATGGAAACCCTGACAAGACCATAGCATAAGAGGGGTACAATTCCGCACAATTCCCACCACCAGAACTCTGTATCCCATCCCATCCCCTGATTTTAACTCCCCCTCCCCTCTCAATTTATCTCTGTCTCTATCCAATAATAAATAAATATTTTTTAAAAATATATAAATTAGCTTTCCATATTCAATGTGTTTTTCCTGATGATGAAAGTGTTTACGCTATCCAGCTGGTACTAATCCTGGTTATGACTGAGATTCTTGTGGAGTCTCGTGAAAGACCCGAGTGGACTTCAGTGATGACTCACAGTCCCAAAAGTCACCAGTGCTTCTCAATAACCATTTGCATTTAAAATTAGCAAGGGATATCTCATTGATAAGAAATATAAAGTAAATAAAAATACATAATTTGGTTCACAAGTTCACATGTGTACATGCATTAGGATTTTCCCTTGAAATTTCGCGTAACTTGAAAACAACTTTTATTATAGATGAATAAGAGACATCATGTTTTGGCTACAAAATTGACTGAGAACCCTCTTGTTATTAAAACTATTGCTTAACAAGATTTTAGTCTGCAACATATTTCCTATGTTTAATTTCGTTTGGACTGTTATTTCTCATCTGTAAATATTCAGAGGACATCACCTCCACCCCACCCCACCCCCAATATAATTCATATCCTGAAATGAAGTAAGTAAGAAGAAAAATGAACAGAAAGGACTAGAAAGATATAAAGTATAGCTCCCAGGGGTTCAAGTCTTCATTTGCAGGGTTATATAATGCAACTCACAGATGCATTTGGGCTAGCATATCTTCATGAGAAGAAGGTATGAGGGTAAGAAGTCCATTGGTCATTTCTGTCTAAATTATGCTCAGTGTAGCATCTCAGTACAAGATCTACAGGCTTCTTTTTTAGTTTCAGTCATTTTTTGAGGGCCTTCTGTGTTTGCTATTTTAATTTTTTCTTTACTGTGACCAATATTAAAGATTAACTTATATGGGACATGAATCATCTGGCAGAGACAATGAGATTATACATTGAGTGATAAACTTATAAATGTCCAGTAAAGCTCATAAACATCTACAGAGTGTGCTTGTATTCTTTATATCACCTCATTCTGTTACCCAAACGTAACAATGTAGAAAATAGTGTCACTAAGTAGAGAAATATACTCTTGTTACTATTTTTTTAAGTATGGACCTAGAAGAACATGGAGTATATGTATTTGAACAAATAATACAATATACCACAGAGAAGGATGAGAAAAAGAAGCTAGGTATCCCTTACTCCCTGCTGTGTATCTGATTATGCCTGCTTCACTCTAAGATCATTTTTGGAATCTCTATTTAGAAATTAATATAGTGGTTAAAAAAGAACTCTGAAGATTAATTATGAAGAAATTTTGGCTTCAAAGTCACAATCCTTCACATAGGCATTTTTAAAATGAGTGTGATATTCAATTGGGCCCAACTATAAAGCAGCTGATCTGTATCTAGCGGTGCTTTTATTTGCAACTGCACATTTTTCCACTTTATCCTGAGCCTTTAACCTGGCCAAACAAACTTAAGAGCAGAGAGCAGAGACTCCTGATAGCTCAGTAAATGGGTGAGTCGACCTACACAAGATATTCTTGAAAGATTTGGTTTGAAAGTGTAAGAATGGGAGTCAGGCCTTAGCGCAGCAGGTTAAGCTCAGGAGGCGCAAAACTCAAGGACCTGCTTAAGGATCTCGGTTCGAGCCCTGGACCCCCACCTGCAGGGGAGCCACTTTACAAGTGGTGAAGCAAGTCTGCAAATGTCTATCTTTCTCTCCCCCTCTACCTTCCCCTCCTCTCTCCATTTCTCTCTGTCCTATCCAACAATGACGACAACAATAATAACTACAACAATAAAACAACAAGGGCCACAAAAGGAAATAAATAAATTTTTTTTAAGTGAAAGAACAAGGATCTAAAACTAGGACATATTTTAAATTCTGAAATATTAGAATAGATATCACTGGTCTAAATGAGCTATCTCTCACAGGGTACAATTATGGCAGGCAGCAGCAAATAGGCTAGTGGCCCTTCTCAAACACTAGAGACTGTTCTAAAAAAGCAGGGAAAATGTGAGGGTGAGAATTCTATGGCCTTGCACCCCAGAAGTTCAATTCCAACTGGTCATTTTATGGGTAGCTAATTTTGTAGAACCGATGAAGGTATGTTTGTTACCTGTTGCCCAGAAAACCAAACATTATAAGAGGAATTTTCCACTGAGGAAGTTCATTTCAATAAGTCACTTCCCTGGAGAACAGTAGAGTTACTCTAAACTCATAAATCACCAACACTTCAAGTGCAAGGGGAAAAGACTTCTATTCTTTATTATTATTATTATTATTATTATTATTATTATTATTATTATAAAAAGGAAATGTTGAAGGAAATGTTGACAAAATCACAGGATAAGAGGGGTACAGCCTCGCACAATTCCCACCACCAGAACTCTGTATCCTATCCCCTCCCCTGATAGCTTTCCTATTCTTTATCCCTTTGGGAGTATGGACCCAAGGTCATTGTAGGATGCAGAAAGTGGAAGGTCTGGCTTCTGTAATGGCTTCCCCACTAAACACAGGCATTGGCAGATGGATCCATACTCCCAGCCTATGTCTCTCTTTCCCTAGTGGGGCAGGGCTCTGGGGAATCAGAGCTCCAGGACACATTGGTGGGGTTGTCTGTCCAGGAAAGTCTGGTTGGCATTCTGCTAGCATCTGGAACCTGGTGGCTGAAAAGAGAGTTAACATATAAAGCCTCCTGAGTCTCCCAAACAGACATGATGGGCCTATACCTCAAATAAATCCCTCTCTCTATTGTTTCCAGTCATCTCTATCAGGAACAACAAAATAGACCCCTTGTAGGCCCCCATAGGACCTTGCCCTCAACTTGGATCAACAATGATAGAGAATGTTCCATCCTCCGGAGGTAGGCTGGACAACATACTCTGTGCTACACCTGAGGAAGATGGGTCAATACTGGGGCAGCTTGAATGTTTCTACTCATGACCACAGAATGTGAGCTCAAATCTACAGGGATGCAGAGGTTATACAGGCTCCTAAGTTAATTATGGGCTCCAGATCACATCAAATTGATGGGGTTTACAGTCAACAGTATTTATGCACCTTCCCCATATTTGGGAGCTATGCTCGTCCCTGATGCAGCTTTCTGGTCCTTTTCCAGCCATGACATCATCTCCCCAGACAATAATTAGGATTCACCTGCATATCAAATTTCAGGCTCAGGCAAACAAACAAACAAACAAATGAAACTAGTATAGCTACAGGCCCTTTGAAATATAACTAGAATATGCCTACTAACTATCTACAAAATGGAGGACACCCCCCCCCAACGCTTCACCTGCACTATTCCAGCCTTTAGGTCCATAATTGTCCAACAGTTTATTTGGCTTTGTATATTAACTCTCTTTTCAGCCACCAGGTTCCAGATGCTAGCAGGATGCCAACCAGACTTCTCTGGACAGACAACCCCACCAATGTGTCCTGGAGCTCTGTTTCCCCAGATCCCTTCCCCACTAGGGAAAGAGGGAGGCAGACTGGGAGTATGGATCGACCTGTCAACACCCATGTTCAGTGGGGAAGCAATTACAGAAGCCAGAGCTTCAACCTTCTGCATCCCACAATGATCTTGGATCCATACTCCCAGAGGGTTAAAGAATAGGAAAGCTATCAGGGGAAGGGTTGGTATATGGAGTTCTGGTGGTGGGAACTGTGTGAAGCTGTACCCCTCTTATCCTGTGTTTTTTTTCAATGTAAAAATTAATATAAAAAATTAATATATATATATATATATATATATATATATATATATATATATATATATATATATATATATATATATATATATCCAAGCAAATTGTTGACCAATCATTAACCTAAAGCTGCAATAGTGCAGATGAAGAGTTGAATGGGGTCTCTGTTTTGTGGATAGCTAGTAGGCATATTTTAGTTATATTCCAAAGGGCCTGTGGCTATACTCATTTTTTTTCTTTTTTTGGGGGGTGGGGTGGGGAGAGACTTCTAAAAGAGAAAAGAAGAATGTGTATACGTGAAGTTTCACAAGTTGGCCTTTAGGTGAATCTCCTCGGTGGCTTTTTGGTGTAGTCACTGCTAGATTTATAGACAATTGGGAATCAGGTACTTCTGAAAAGTGTCCAAAAAGGAGCTGGATGGAGTCTTTACTAAAGGAGATATCCAGGAGGTCAACAGACACACAGAAAAATGCTCAAAGCCACAGACTATAAGAGAAGTACAAATAAAGGCAATGATACAATATTCTGTTGAATATTGTATGAAATATTCTATGAAAGCTTTTCTGTTTTACTTTCTAAACCTAAATGTACCTTAATTTTGTCAGTTTACCAAGGTTCATTATTCTAGACGTTATATTTTCTCAGATTTATATAATAAAGATAGTATCTCTATATATTTGTACTTTCCACCCATGTACTTTTGAGGTGAAAAAGTCTTAAAACTAAGAAAGATAGAGTGTTCTCCATTTAAATTTAAGAAATAGAGAGGCTATGGGACATATAGTTGATGAAATACTACTAGGCAGTAAAAAAGATGATATTGTGTCCAAAGAGGCAAAAAGAGACAGACGTGAAGGTAGTTGAGCCTAGTGAAGTGAGTAAAGAGGGGAAAGGCAGTGGCCTGATACTTTCACTCATACATGGAATACAGATAAATGACACACATGAACTTCCAAAAAAAAAAAAAAAACGTAGTCAAATTATAAGTTCACTCCAAGACTTTGTAAAAAATTCTAGGATGAGGAGGTATGGGACACAGCACTCTGATAGTAGGTGTGGTGTGGAAATACACAGCTATAGATTTGTAATCTTCTAATCAGTATTTAAAAGAAAAATATGGAGGTCGGGCTATAGTGCAGCGGGTTAAGCGCATGTGGCGCACAGGTGGTGAAGCAGGTCTGCAGGTGTCTGTCTTTCCCTTTCTCTCCCCCTCTCTGTCTTTCCCTCCTCTCTCCATTTCTCTCTGTCCTACCCAATAACGAATGACATCAACAATAACAATAATAACCACAACAAGGCTACAACAACAAGGGCAACAAAAGGGGGGAAAAATGGCCTCCAGGATCAGTGGATTCATGGTGCAGGCACTGAGCCCCAGCAATATCCCTGGAGGCAAAAAAAAAATAATGATGATACTCTGGTTTCTCTTCAGATCACATAAATCTCTCGCCTTTTACCAAAAAGAGTAAAATAGGTCCCACGTCACACCAGTGAGAATGTCAGACATCTGAAAGCACAGGAATGAGTGCACAGAGAACTTGTACTCTGCTGGTGGGAATGCAAACTGGTCCAGCCACTGTGGTGGTCTAGAGAGTCCTCAGAAATAATAAAGATGGGCCTAACCTATGATCCAGCAGTTCCACTCCTAGAGATCTATTCGAAGACTACAAACACATCTGTTAAAGAGATCTTTGCACATCTGTGTTCATAGCAGCGCAGTTTGCCTATGCCAGGAAACGACGCGGCGGTCTCACTGTTGCTCTACAAGATTTCTCTGTCTTACTGCCTTTCCTAACAGGTAGCTCTTAAAGCTAGGACACTATTATTCACTGTACATCATTCTTTATAGTTCTTACTCAATGTTCCAAAGAGAAAATTTGACTGGCTAATTTTGCATTCCACTACTACGTAGGGCCCATCAATTGGTTAATAATAATAATAATTATTATCATTATTATTATTATTATTAATTTTTACTCCACTTTCAACTAGGCAACTTTCCTTAATGATCTGAGAATGAAGATATTATTGAATGTATTTCTGCTGCAAAATGTAAAGCAATAAATCTAAATATTGGTAACCAAAAAAAGGGAGGAAGAGGAGGAGGAGAATAGAGAAGCAATCTACTCGCTGAAATTAGGATAAATGATTTGAATCTCAGTTTGTGGAGAGCCCTAAGCCTATGAAATTGCCGTGCAGGGAGGGCCTCCCAGAGGCTGAATTTTTTTTTTCCACCAGGGTTATGCCTGCACAATGAATCTACCTCTCCTCATGGCCCTTATAATTATTATTTTCTTTATTTAATAAGACGGAGAGAAAATAAAGGGGCTGGGGGAAGACAGACGCCTGCAGGCCTGCTTTCACTACTAGTGAACCTTAAAAAAAAAAACGTACAAAAATTGAAGGGTGGCTCTACACAGTACTCAAATGAAAGGGAAAAATAAAATTGAAGGAGAAAATCTAAGACAAACAAACACAGAGCGATGTGTTTTGTGATGAGATGATTTCAGTCTTCATGACAAAGGAGACTCAACCATCTGATGAAACTTCTAGCAATAGTAATCTGACGTGACTCTCATGCCGTTATGGAATAGGGCTTAACTGCCTCTGTGGTAAATGCCTATAGCAGAGAAAGGTTAAGTGACAGCAGTATAAGGCTAGGTGACATCTTTACATCTTTACATACTCTATGAAATAATTATTAATGACAACATAGACAGGGACAAGAAACATGATAATCAGCGTCTATGTAAGATTTGTTATGGAGGCTGCACTGTGTGTATACGTTACATATATGTAGTGTGTGTGTATTAATCTGTTTAGTACTTATAGCAAACCTAGGAATGTTTATAATTGGCATTTCAGACATAAGAAACCCAGCTATATAGAACTTAAATAATTTATAGAAATTTATACTTTTTAAACATTTTTATTATCTTTATTTATTGAATAGAGACAGAAATTGAGAAGGTAGGGGAGATAGAGAAAGTGACAGAGTGACACCTGCAGCAATGCTTCACCACTTGCAAAACATTCCCACTGCAGGTGGGAACCGGGGCTTGAACCTGGGTCCTTGTGTACTGTAACATATGCACTTAACATGGTACGCCACCTCACCAGCCCCAGATATTTATATTTCTTTCTTTTTTTTTTTTGCTTGTTAACTTTTTTATTACAACCTGACATTTGTCGTCTTTTTTATGAAAAATAAAAGATATTTATATTTATATCTGGCAATTAGTTGAGTTGGTATTCATAGCAATAAAGAATAAACTATATTGCCTATCTACAGAGAAGGCCTCCGGCTTTTTTTTTTTTAATTTTTAATAAATATGCTGACAAGTTGGATGAAATCATATGAATAAACAGAAAAAAATGCTCATTTTTATAAAGTACCAACGTATTGATAAATATATAACGCAGAAAAAAAAAGATGTTTTGCTAATTGGTTATAAAAAGAATCCTGGAAAGTAAGATAAAGAGCTCATCAAAAATAGTCATGTAGAAAATCCTGGTGTAAGCTGTTTTCATCCAACTGTTTCCTCCCTGGTAGAAAAGAGTTAGCGGGTTAATTGGGCTCACTACTGTCTGGGTGACCTAAACAGGAAGCCTGGCTATTTCCCACTGCCCCTGATCTCTGAAACCAGCTCTGAGACTCCTCTTGGCTCCAACAGTCTGGAGCGACTTTGTGCTGGATAAACGTCGAATTCTTACCTCGCCCTTACACTGCTAGCAGGATCAGATTGCATTTCTTTCATTATTCTCCACTCTCCAGTTTCTTGATCTGTTTCAAAGAACGCAGAGAAAAGATAATTCTCTTCAGTGTGTGGAAGTGGAAACAATAACCTCAACTCCGCTTTGAAAAAAATCTTTCTAAGAACTTTCTTCAGAGATTTCACTCGTGAGTACTTGGCAATATTCTTTTTAACTCATGAAAAATTAGCTTTTCTTTTTCTTTTTCTTTTTCTTGGGAGAAAAGCATGGTGATGAGAGAGGAAAACTGTAAGGTTTGGGAAAGACCATTGTCTGTAACCTTAAAATGAAAATAAGCCTTATTGGTAAACAAAGTAAACTCATTATGATGCAAAATAAGTTCTCAGC
The DNA here is from genome assembly GCF_950295315.1 of Erinaceus europaeus. Taxonomy (NCBI): domain Eukaryota; kingdom Metazoa; phylum Chordata; class Mammalia; order Eulipotyphla; family Erinaceidae; genus Erinaceus; species Erinaceus europaeus. The sequence goes on from NC_080179.1 coordinate 6,316,602, forward strand.
ACTTAGCATTTAGTTCTTAAGTAAATATTTAAATCCTTCTTCTTTTAAAATCTTGAACATTTTAAAGGAAGTTGAAAAGAGGTAACTTTTAAAAATTTTACAAGAGTATCTAGGACTTTTTTTTTTTGCGACTAATGACAGTTCTTAGTAATAATTGTGTTTCTTGGTATTTTTCTGAAGATTTGTTTTCAGTAACAAATAGAGATATAAAATAAAGAAATTGACTTAAAGAAAGTTTTTCACTGTTAATTGACGATACTTCAACATGAGGAATAAATATGTAAATTCATTGTATATATACAATGAATATTTCATCTCAGCATTAACCAGTCTCCCAAAGGGACTGCTCTAGGTGAATACAGAAACCAAAGCTTATATTTGGGGATGCTTATACCAGAATTATACACATATATGTATGTATATGATTTAGTCTACATGGTGTGCAATTATATAAACCAAATCAATAGCTTAGAGAAGTACAAGGTGCACCTCTGTGTTCACTCCTGGAAATAAAAGAAAACGTAACTAGTGAAGTATATAAGCACAGAACTAAAATGAGATTTTTTTTAAAGCAACAAAACTATAATGCTTCTGGAAAAAGTCCAGTGGTATAAGAGAATTACCAAAAAAAAAAAAAAAAAAGAAAGAAAGAAAAACAAACGTGTCAAGAAGAAAAGATAAGCAACAGCCCCACTGTGACTCAGTGCTCTGGAAATTAGCCACGAAATGACTTTGTATGATATTTGATAGCGTAAACACAAGAGGCAGAACCCAACAGGAACCATGTCACCCAGAGTCATAACTTACGTGCAGAAGCATAATATTCCTGACGGGGAATGCGAATCAATTTTGAGATATTGCAGCTTTATAACCTACCAATGTCCTTTCAGAAAATATATCTAGAATTTTCTGTGATACATTATTGTGGTGCAAGTCATTTTCCTAACATACTATTATTTATACTGTTCAAATCCTTAAAGGAATAATATTCCATAAAAATTTATTGGAGTGCACATTTCTAACTAGGCGTCGTTGGATTAATAAAATATCAAATATTCAAAAGAAACAATGGGTTATTGATATACACACAGATGAATCACATTATGAATTTAAGAATAAGCCTTTAAAATGTTTATTTTCAATAATTGGAACATTTATTTTAGGAAAATAAATTTGTTTTCTTTGAGTGACCATAGAATTTCATTGGAGAACTTTATGGGAACATGCACTCCTCCTCTATGGCTCCTCTCTCTCCCCAGGTATGCTGAATTGAGATTTCTGAAGGATAATCTCTTAAAGCATTTGATTCACCTGGAGTAATAAGATCACCCCCCCCACCGGGAAATATGGGCCCTGTTCAAGTCGATTATTCATTGTTACGATGCTTACTGCTCTTATAATTGTCCATAATGTTAGACTTTATTTGCTTGATGCTTATAAGAGTATTGTGATTAGATTATTATATACTCATGAATGGGAGTGTTAGATTGTGCAGGTGGTGAATCTCAGTGATAATCATGATTTTTAAAAACATAAGCAAAAACAAATATAAATCAATAGAAATTGTTTTAAAACGTTTTATATTTATCTATTTAAAATTTTCTTTGTATGGATCCACATTCTCATCTGGTGGACATTTAAAAAATATTTTATTTATTTTTAATGAGGACGGGGGGGGGGGGAAGAAAGAGAGAGAGAACAGAATACTAATGAGTTCTGGCTTATTCTGGTGCTGGGGATTGAACCTAGGACCTCAGAGCCTAAGCCATGAAAGTCTTCTGCAGAACCATTATGCTGTACCTTCAGTCCTTATCCAATGGACTTGTTCTTCTTCAGGGGTTGCCTTCTCTGGGAATCCAATTATAGCATATCAGTTAGGATGCTTTAAGTTGTGTTCAGTTTACTAATGCTCTGTTCCTAGTAGTTAGATGAGTGTGTGTGTGTGTGTGTGTGTGTGTGTGTATGCACCTGTGTGTTACAATTTCATATTTTCTAACCTGTATCTACAAAATTTCCTAATCTTTTCTCCTAGTGTTTAATCTAATCTATTATATTGTTGCTTTCATCTCTAACAGTGTTTGAATCTCTATATTTTCTCTCTACTTAATGGGGCTAATACTTTCTTTAATTTTTTAAACATATGGAATGTAAGTAAAATATTAGCTTTTATATATTTGTGTAGTAGCATGACGTTCTCTGGCATATCTGTACCATCTTTTATTATATTCTGCTGTTCTGTGCATACTTTGTAGTTTTAATTTGTTTGACCTGTTAGGTTCTGGATATGTTATATTGCTATAAATCTTATTGACTTCTGTTCTGGGATACTATTTAATAACATAATTTGCTATTATTTTATCTTATTGTCAATATCTGTTAGACAAGATCAGAAAAAATGTTTATGTTATTTATTAATTATTCTCATACTGAGAAGCACAACTTTCTGACTACTCAACTAAGTACCCCATCAACTGATAATGTTGGAACCTAGAGACGGAATAATATTTCCAGATTTATATATGTTTGCAATCGTGCTCTTTCTAGTCACTGCCGATGGCTTTTTACTTGAATTCAGAAGTTCTTTTTACATTCAGACACATATTAGCACTTTTAAAAGAGTTTTATTTGCTTATATGAGAGGAAAAGAAAGAGCAGAACTGAACTTAGTATGTATTTAGATGGTGTATTTAGATTTTATAGTTCACCTCTCAACTTTATATGATAATGCCTGAAATTGAATCTGTGGCCTCTGTCACCTTAGGCATGCAAGTCCAGTGCTCAGTCATTGAGTTATATTTTTGGTCCATACTGACCTACATTCAGCTGAAGAAGGGAGGAATATATGAAAGATCTCTGCCTCTCTCCATATAGCCCTGTTCTCTGTGATATAATGACCTATAACTTCCAGCTGCTTGATCTCCTCAACTCTCTGCTATGACCAATGTTTTCCTAAACTTTGAGAGACGTTTGCATAGACCCCTTCTGAGTGCACCCCCCCCACACACACACCCTTACTCACACCGTTAGTGTGGAAACTCTCTCAGCCAGTATGCTTCAGCTAAAACGATAATGTAGGGCTTAACTTGTTTACTGTCTTCACAGGATCCCTCCTTTTCACTGATCAAAATTTAGTTGGAAACATTTCCTAACTCAACAAGACAGCCCACCTGATTCATCATGTGCACAACCAAGGTTGTAACCCCTCTCCAATAATACAGTTTCATTGCTGTGACATCTTTCTCTTGTTTTCTGTCTGTCTCTTTGTCTTTGTCTCTTGATCTATCTGAAAAAGAAAAAAAAAAAAAACTCACTGAATGGGGAAGCCTGAGCCACTAACACCAATAATGATGATGAAGAAAGAAGGAGGAGGAGGAGGAGGAGGAGGAGGAGGAGGAGGAGGAGGGGGTGGGGGAGGGGAAGGGAAAAGGGAGGGAGAAGAAGAGGAGGAGGGGGAGGAGGAGGACAAGGAAGAAGAAGAAGAAGAAGAAGAAGAAGAAGAAGAAGAAGAAGAAGAAGAAGAAGAAGAAGAAGAAGAAGAAGAAGAAGAGGAAGAAAAAGAAGAAGAAGAAGAGGAGGAGGAAGAAGAAGAGGAGGAAGAAGAAGAGGAGGAGGAGGAAGAAGAAGAGGAGGAAGAAGAGGAGGAGGAGGAGGAAGAAGAAGAAGGAGAAGGAGAAGGAGAGGAGGAGGAGGAGGAGGGGGAGGAAGAAGAAGAGGAGGAGGAGGAAGAAGAGGAGGAGGGGAGGAAGAAGAAGAAGAGGAGGAGAAAGAAGAAGAGGAGGAGGAAGAAGGAGGAGGAGGAGGAGAAGCAGGAGAAGAAGAAGGAGGAGGAGGAGAAGGAGGAGATGGAGAAGAAGAAGAAGGAGGAGGAGGAGGAGGAGAAGTAGTAGAAGAAGCAGGAGGAGGAGGAGGAGGAGGAGAAGAAGAAGTAGTAGAAGCAGGAGGAGGAGGAGAAGAAGAAGTAGTAGAAGAAGGAGGAGGAGGAGGAGGAGGAGAAGGAGAAGAAGGAGGAGGAGAAGAAGAAGAAGTAGTAGAAGAAGGAGGAGGAGGAGAAGGAGAAACATGTATGTGGTGGCCAGGAACTTGAATTCAAGTTCTAGACATGACAAAGCATATGCACTTTCTAGGTGAGTTACGAGCTACCTTCTGATCAACACTTAGGTGGACCATGCACAACAGGAAACCTCCTGAGTGGTTAAGCATTGCTATGGTGTCTCTTCTCTTTTTCTTTCTCTTAACTCTATCTCACATTCTCTCTATACAAATATAAAAAGGAGGAAGAAAGAATAGTCTGTTGAAGTAGCAGTGCAGGTGTGAAGTTCTAGAAAAAAATGCAGGTGGTAAAAAAAAAAAAAAAAGAGGGAGAAAGAACAAGAAAAGAGAATATCATTCCATGTGTATTTTTTTTTTAGTTTGCTTAGATAAGATAAATATGTGTAGCCACTATATTCCAGTAATTACATTTAATATGTTAATACATATACGTGTTTATAGAAAGGGAAAATGGACATTCTGTTCCTACAAAGTGCTTATTTCACCTATGGAAGAAATTCATCTACTGCATTCTGTTTCTCAGATTAGAGTAGCTGTTTGGGCAGTTAATATCCCACTGCCTCTTATTTTAGAGAGCAAATGAACTCTACAAGTTTAAAACCAATTAAGTTGCCACCTTGTTAACATGCATTGAAACTATGAATACTTGCCCAGAGCTTCCCAAGGTGTTTTGTTTTTGTTTTTGTTTTTGTTTTTTTACAGAAAATAGCATTACGGGTAGTTTCTAAACACAGTTTTCCACAATTATTTTTTCTTCTCTGCTTCTTGACTATCTCCTCATAAAAAAAAAAAAAAAAAGTTGAAGAAAGTTAATTGCCAACACAAATCACAATTTTATTTTTCTGTACAAGGAAACATGGCTTTAGGTATTTCCTGCTCAAAGATTTGTATCAATCGAGGAAAAGTTATTAGCCAAATGACAAATATTGCAGACAAGATTTAAATTTACCACTAGAATTTGATTTTGTAGTTATTTAAGAGTGTGATTATTAAATTTTCTAAATATTTCTTTTTAATTCTTTATAATTAAATCTAGCATATTTATCAAATATATAAGTGAGATATAATTATAGATATAAAGATATAATTACATAGTATCTTTGTCATAGTATTAATAACTTTTACAACAAAATAGTGAGACAATTTATTTTAGAAAAACCTAGGTCCTCCTTTGCAGTGTCAATAATTATATTCCAGTCCCAAACTTCCCAGAATTAATACCATATACTTTTTTTGCTAGAAATATGTTTAATATATAGAAATATATATTGCTAAAAGATGTACCCACTTAGGAAAGATGTTTAATATCAGAGAATTTAGCCTCAATTCATATAAGAAACTTTCTGTTCATATATGTGATTAGTTCTGGATAAAATTCACATCAATTCATTTTAAGTTCCTATGAATTAATTATAAGAATCCCATAGGCATCAAGATTTGCCTTATCACTACTTTGTCTTTATTAATTTAACTATCACCTACATTCCATCTTATCATCTCCTTACTCAGAAGCCACAGAGACAGAAGTTACCATCTCTCGTTCCTAATAGCTACTAAAAGTGACACTTGAGGAGACAGAAGATGATACATTTCAACATTTTTCAAAGTTGATTCAGATGTGGGAATAAACCCTGTGTCTTCATGGCTATTTTCACTAAGTTGTATTAAAAAAAAACAACATTTTCTCATCTATGTGCACATACTTTAGAAGGCAACCTACAGTTTTCTTCCCATCTCTTGGTTTGAAACAGAAAAAATTGCGTATAACATTAGGATCCAGTTGGGATCAAGTCATAGTAGGTCCTGAGGAGCAAGCAAGGGAAATGGTTCAGAGGCAGTTAAACTGGGCATTGGCAGGGAAATGGGAAGATAAAGTAACCGAACAGAAGGGTCCCACTTTGGGGAACTAAAAAATGAAAGCCAAACATGATTTTTGCATAAAGGGAAATTCTGCTTCTCTTGCACAATGTGAGGCTGCAGTTCATTAACTTAGACCAAGCACCTCTTCTCCAAAGAGTGTCAGATGGAGGCTGAGAAAGCCAGGAGTCGATTCATCCTTCCTCCCACAACTCTTCCTGCCATTGGAATCATGGATCTCCCTCACTAAGAAAGTTTCAAAAAAAAAAAAAAAATGAGTCTCAGCTACTCTCTATTATATGAAGGATTATGACCAAAAAGAAAGGGGGTGTGGATAGAATCCCTAGCCATTCTTTTTTCCCATTCCACACCTAGTCCTTTTGGGGTTCTATTTCACTGGGAATAGGAAGCATTCAAAAAAAAAAAAAGGCTAAGGCACAGCTATTTCTGGAGAATGTGTGACTTGCCATGCATGAGAGTCTATGTTTCATTCTGGGCATCACACTGGAGCACTGTGCACAGACAAAGTTGGAAGACATGGATGGTGGAGTTTGTCCTTCTCCCTCCCTCTCTCCCACTCTTCCTCTCTCCCCCTCTCTCTCTCCTTCTCCCTCTCCCTCTCTCCTTCTCTCTCTCTCTCTCTCCCCCTCCCTCTTTCCCTCTATCCCTCTCTCCCTTTCTCCCTCTCCCCCTCTCCCTCTCTCTCTCCTTCTCCCTCTCTTACTCTCCCTCTCCCTCTCTCCCTCTCCATCCCCCTCTCCATTTCCTTCTCCCTTTCCTTCTCCCTCTCCCTTTCCCCTCTCCCTCTCTCTTCTTTCTAGTTTTCTCTCCTCTTTAAGTAAAACTTAAAAATATTCGACCCTGGAGGGCACTCAGCAGTATCTAGCATTTGTGAGATGCTGAGCTCATTATTCCCAAAGTGCATTAAACAAATTAAAATATGAGACTCTTTGAGAGGTCCAAGACACTAAATCTCTTAAAGGTCTCTAAGTTCTCTCATTAAATTTAAGCAGATTTAATATTAATATCTTCAAAGCTAAGTGTTGGAGATATATTTTTATATCATATATACTTGTAGAATAGCAAAACTATGCAATAATTTAAAAAATTAAAGTTATGGGATTTCAAGGCACTTATAAAAATCATACCTCTGTCCTCTGTTGCCAGAAAATAACAGCAAGTGAAACTAAAGGGGTATCAACTTAAAAGATGCTATTTTTTATAAGTTACAAAGAGAGCTGACATTTTTCTAGCAATATCTTTTCTGGTGTCACTACATGATCTTGTGTATTTAGTGACTATAATAAAAAAAACTGAACATAATTTCTCATGTAAAAATGTACTAGGTAGCTATAATTAATTTAGTTCTTTAGCATAGTTCATTAATAATGGCAATATTGTTATCTTTAAAAAATAAATAAAAGATGCTACTTTATCCTGATTATTGGATTATATATTAGGTAGAATTTTGGACAGGAGAAAGAACTATCAATTTAGACAGAGTAATTTTTTAAATTTTATACTTTTTTATTTTATTTTACCAGAGCACTGCTCAGCTCTGGCTTATGGTGGTGCAGAAGATTGAACCTGGGACTTTGGAGCCTCAGGCATGACACTCTCTTCCCATAAGCATTATGCTATCTGCCTCTGCTACTTTTATCATTTTATTGCAATGTTAACAGCTTACAGTACAGTTGTTGCCACATGGGTATACTTTCTCATCCCGACATGACAGGTATCTGGAGAATTCTCTTACCCCCAAACTAGGTCCTCCTCTACCATCATGTACCATGTCCCAAAACCCTCCTTCCTCCAAACCCTTTTCTGTTCTCCTTCCCCAGAATCCTTTGCTTTGTCGCAACACACCAAAACGCAGTTCAAGTTTTATTCTGTGTTTTCCCTTTCTGCCCTTTTCTCAAGGTCTGCTGTGAGTCAGATCATCTGGTTTTCATCCTTCACCATTCTCTTTTTGGCTTATCACACTGAAGTTTTATTTATGGTTTTTGAATTGCAAATAATGAACATTAAAAGTGCAAACAGAAGAAAGAAATTTACTGGATGCCACGGATAGAAAAGGAAGTGACATCAATTTATTTCATTTTCCAAACCCTTAAATTTCATTCTTCCATGGGTCTGGCATGTTATAGTTTAAATAGGACTATCTGGAGATCAACATGTTAATAGTTCCTGGAGAACATGACTCAGCTGCCTGGGGCTCCTTGTTCCTTCAAAGTGGTGATTCAGAAGTGTTGGATTCTGATTGTCATTGAAACTTCTGGATGAAGTCACTAACAGCTGCTGTTCTAATCCTGAACAAAGCTCAGGTCCTGTCCACATACTTTTTGATTAAAACTCAAAGTTTTCAGAATTTTTCCACATTAGAACTTCATCTGTCAGCAGAATCCCACTCACTGAAAAGTCAGAAACTTGACAACCATCACTGATTCATTGTGTTGATTGTATTTAAGAAGAGCACAGCTAATAAATAGAGCCATGATGCTAAAAAAAATAAGGATGGAAGTCTCCTGCTTCAACATATACATGAAATAAAAATGTAGTATGTCTCTTGCCTTGGGCATATTTAATTCAAATCTTACATGCTCTTTTTTTTTTTCCTGAAGAAATAATAGTTATATATTCTGTGAAATTCCCACACGTGGACCAACATTTAAACTAAGACAATCCAAAATAAAAAGTAGACAAGTCTCTAAAATGTGTCCAAGTAGAGAGAAAAATCTGATAACAATAGTTTTTGAAGAAAATGATGAGACTGACCTGACCCTCCCCCTTGATTTCTAGGCACTATCTCTATCCAATAAATACAAACAGTAAAAATAAATAAATAAATGCTTTGTTGTTGAATTGTATGAGCTCTTCATGTATTTTGGATATGAAATCCTTGTCTGATATATGATTTGCAAATATTTTCTCTGATTCTCCTTCTCTTATGAGGACAGAAGTAATTGAAAAGAGTATATCCATAATATTTTGAACCTTTTCTCTCCATATACACCAGAATTATCATATTAATTCATATGTTTTCACTTCCTAACTTTGAACTTATTAAATATTAGTAGTTGAGAATTATATTCTCAGAAACCTTCATTTTAGTTTATGTATATAACCCCAGTTTTTATTTTACTCCTAGAGTTAAAAAAAAAAAAATTCAAACAGCATTACGCTGGGAGCCATGAGTCACCGTCAGCGTGTTCAATCAAGTGACAAATGTCTTACAAATTTTAGTGTATGATCCCTATAAATCAATCCAGCAATTTTTATTAGTGAGTTCACAGTATTTTACAAAATTACCAGATCTTAAGATCGTTTTCATTCATAACTACTATATGTACACCCTATCCCACCAAGGTTCTTAGATAAAAGAGTTTTACCGGGAGTCAGGCTGTAGGTAGCGCAGTGGGTTAAGTGCACGTGGCGCAAAACACAAGGACTTGAGTAAAGATTTTGGTTCATCCCCCAACTCCCCACCTGCAGGGGAGTCGCTTCACAGGCAGTAAAGCAGGTCTGCAGGTGTCTGTCTTTCTCTCCCCCTCTCTGTCTTCCCCTCCTCTCTCCATTTCTCTATCCTATCCAACAATGACGACATTAGTAACAACAACAATAAAACAACAAGGGCAACAAAAGGGAATAAGTAAATAAATTAAAAAGTGATTAAAGAGTTTTACTAGTTATGAGCAATTGTACATATAAAGAAGAAAGTTCGGCCTGATTTTCTTTGTTATTTCTCTGCTCATTGCATTTTTATTAGTAAAAGATCTACATTATATGATTTTTCCCTTCCAGTGTCACTTAAGAGTATTTAACTCTATTTTCATATTACTTTTCTCCTTATTTTTTCCCTATGTGCTAACTATTCGGCCCCTCCCTTGTAGCACCTCATTTTCCCCTCTCCACACTCCAATCTGTCATTCTTTTAACTAGAAACGACTTGATATTAATATTATTATTTAGGCGGAAACTTTTTTTTTCTCTTCAAATTATAGTTACAACACTTAAGGATTAAATTTTAATTGATGAGCTTCTTTTAGTTTACTTATAGGATATTGACCCCAAACAGAATAAAAATCTTCAGTTATGATTGCATGAGAAGCTAATTTTTAGAAATTTAAATTGGTATAGAGAGGAAGCTATTTATTTAGTACAGTGGGTCTTTTAGTTTCTGTTGAAATGGTCAGAATGCAGATGTAAGACTGTGAAGGGGTGGAAGTAAGTTTGAGGGTTTTGTTTCCTTTATTTAAAAAGACCTATATTGGGCACCAACAGAACAAGAGCTCAGCGTAGTTCTCTGTAGTAGCAATAGTAGCAGTGGTAGCAGTAAATTACTAATAAACTTGTATTGGGCATGAGACGAAAATCACTTGAGTCGCGGGCAGGCTTTGCCAAAAGCACAGCTCAGAGTCAAATCCTGAGTGGTGACATAAGAGGTGTTTTGTCACTAGTGGTAGCTCTGGTGTTTGTGCTTTCTCTCTCTCTCTCTCTCTCTCTCTCTCTCTCTCTCTCTTTCTCCAACTGAATGACAAAATGACCCATGGTGGTGAAAGCATTCATGTGCAATAAACAAATAAATATCACCAATATTCACCCCCATGGTTTCTTTTTATCTCTGTGAGAATATCTTTGCTTGACCTCTCCATTTCAGGTTTCAATTTTTTTTTTCAAGTAAGATTTCTTTACACATGTGTGCTATTTGATTAATTTTAATATGGGAATCTCTGGTCTTTCCATTTTTTTTTCCTTTTCTTTCTCCTTTCTGGGGTGAACAAATTAGGGCATTTCTATTTCTCATAATGGTGATATATTAGGCCTACACAGCTCTGTATGTATGATCCTTGTAGGAAATCTCTTTGTTTTATAAAGCAGATCTGACAATTCTGTGTATAAGAGGAAAAGACCTTTTTTAATCAGTGAAATTGTAACACTGTAAATACATATAATTGTTTTACTCTGTTCTATGAGCTAACTAGGGAATTTCACATTGCTCAGTTCTCCAAAAGTATGACTTCCTGTAACAAAAGCAAAATCTAATAGATAAGTCCCTAGTGGATTAGCCAATTTTTCTGGAAATATAAGTGAGTCAGTAATCTTCAGTAATTTTGAAAGCACTATTTGGGTGTTTCAGTTTTCTGTTTAACATCAACTTATTTATCAGGTACATACTATTCTAATATATTTGTTTCACCTACTTAGCAACCCCCAACCACGACATACTTTCTCTCTCATCCTATTTGCCTGGGGTTTATCACACAGAAAAGCATCTAAGCTAGTTTCTGTAAGGTAGTTGGAATTACCATAACTAATGGGAATTAATGAGGATTCTATTACTTATCAATAGATTCTTTGTTTGTGTGTATGTTAGGTTTCCCTAACAGCTGGTTGTATTACAAATTTTGACGTCTGCTCTCAGTGAAATGTTACAGACAATGGTTGTATCGTAAGCAAAGAAACAACATAACTAAAACACCATCTTAGAAAGTTGAAAAAAAAAAGCATTGACACTACTACCAGCTTAATGAATTTACCATTATTAAAATAATATTTTCTCTCAGAACATATCTGCTTAAATGATCTTAAAATAAGCAAATACAATGTATCTTATAAAATTCACATTATCATAAGCATTCCCCACTTATCTCCTAGTCATTATCAAAATTACTAATTTAACTTTGTGCAATAGTTTATCTAGTAAATAGATATGCCATGAAGTATAACAACTGTCATATGGTGGATGCTTACATTATTAAAAAGCAACATGGGGCCCAAGCAGTAGTGCAGAGGGTTAAGCACACAAGGCACAAAGCACAAGGGCCCATGTAAGAATCCAGGTTCCAGCCCCCAGCTCCCCACCTGTAGGGGGGGTTGCTTCATAAGCGGTGAAGCAGGTCTACAGGTGTCTGTCTTTCTCTCCCCCTCTCTGTCTTCGCCTCCTCTCTCCATTTCTCTCTGTCCTATCCAACAACGACAACAACAGCAGTAGCAACAACTACAACAGCGACAAAATGGAAAAATTGGCCTCCAGGAGCAATGGATTTGTAGTGCAGGCACCGAGCCCTAGTGACAACCCTGGAGGCAAAATAAAGTAACATATTTTCTATGCTAAAATAAACATGGGGGTGCAGTTAGCTACTTTTACATTTTTAAATTCCCAATAGTGACATTAATAAATGCTTATATTTTAAGTAAAGATGTACACTTTTAGGAAAAATTATTGGTCAATGATTAAATAATAAACCCCTTACATGTCTCCTTTTTGCTATGACCCCTTAAATTCTCCCTTTATTGTCCTCTGCTTAATGGATAAAGTCCAACTAACTCTGAATCCTTCAAAATAAAGTTCCTGTACCTGACAGGAGGAGGCAGTACTACAGTGTGAAGGCACAAAGTACTGTGAATTTGCAGTGCAGAGTTCCAGCAGCCCTCCCTAATACTTTACAAAAGTTGATCAACTTCCCATTGTATTTTACCTACAGTTAAGCATCCAACTCTCTTTTATTCTTAAGAGGCTACTACATCTTGACATTTTGAACATCCTCAGTTCTTTTTCAAATAGAAAATTAAATCATAGCAAGAACAACATCTCTCTCCTACATCTCTTTTAGCAAATTAATTTTTATTACCACCAGGGTTATCAGTGGAGCTTGGTGCTGGTTCTATGAATCCACCATTTCCTGCAGCCATTTTTCCTTCCTTCCTTCCTTCCTTCCTTCCTTCCTTCCTTCCTTCCTTCCTTCCTTCCCTTCTTCCTTCTTTTCTTCCTTCTTTTCTCTCTCTCTCTCTCTTTCTTTCTTTTTTTTTTGTTCTATTTTATTTTATAGGATAAAGAGAAATTGAGAGAGGTAAGGGAGGTAGAGAAGGAAAGAGAGAGAGAGAGAGAGAGAGACCTGGAGACCTTCTTCACCGCTCCTGAAGCATCCTCCCTGGACATGGGAGCAGGGGCTCCAGTCACATCACACTGACTTCATTTGAGCGTTTGATGCTCCCCTCCGAATACCAGAAATGCATCGAAGTGTGTTTTGCACAAATGTCTCCCTTCAAATGTGTTCTCTTACTCTTAAGCATAGATTTATGAAAGGCTATTGTGAATTACTGTTTACATAGCCTATGTTCCAGTGCCTTTCTGAACACATCCACTGCTACCCTACCATGTACTAAGACTTTATTTTGCAACCTTGCAAAGCCGCTGTTGGTGTTATTGCCGCTAAACTATGTGCATGTTTTTCAGCCCTTGTCTTACTTAAACCCTCTGTGATTTAGACATTGTTGACTTATGACAAATTCGTGAAGTGCAGTTGACCTTTGAGTAATATGGGTTTGAGCTGTACAGATCTACTTATATGTGAGCATATAAGTATTATAAATTAACTGTGAGGAATAATAATCTTGTTAAAGATAACAAAGTGCTGTACATGTTTTCTCTCTTCCTTAAGTTTCCTTGGTAGTATTTTCTTTTCTTTAGCTAGCTTTCTTGTTAGAATATAGTATAAAAAAAAAAATCAATCGGGAGTCGGGCTGTAGCGCAGCGGGTTAAGCGCAGGTGGCGCAAAGCACAAGGACCGGCATAAGGATCCTGGTTTGAACCCCGGCTCCCCACCTGCAGGGGAGTCGCTTCACAGGCGGTGAAGCAGGTCTGCAGGTGTCTATCTTTCTCTCCCCCTCTCTGTCTTCCCCTCCTCTCTCCGTTTCTCTCTGTCCTATCCAACAACGACGACAACAACAATAACAACTACAACAATAAAAGAAGGGCAACAAAAGGGAATAAATAAATAAAATAAATATTTTTAAAAAATCAATCAAACTGTGTTCATCAACTAAGTTATTGCTATGGTTCTGGTCCACAGAGAGTTATTAATAGTTGAATTTTTCAGGAGTCAGAAGTTGTCTTTGATCTTTGAATGTGCAGCCCACCTACTGTCCTTCCCCCTAAGACTCACTCCCTTCACCAGCTGCATCAGTGTACAATTCCCAGGTTTCCTTCCTTCTTCACCATTTTGTACTCTACAGAAGTAACTATCTTTATCTATTGAGTCTTGCATTTCTCTTTTCAGTAGCTTATCATGACTATATACTAGCTTCTTCTATGCTCCCAATGATTTTCTCTTCCATATTTCAAACTCAAATTCCCTCACTCTCACTTGATCACCTTTCCAAAGGAAAGAATCAGAATCTTCTCTAGTTGTCCTTGGTTCTCTCATCTCTGTTCTGCAGCACTGCTTCCAATATTATGTCACTTATCATGAGTAGTCTTTTGCTTCAGAGGTTTCTGGTCTTCTTATATTCCAAAATATACCTAAAATCATTTCTTAAAATCTTTCACATATTTATGTTTGAAGAAATTCCTACTTATGTATTTTATTTAATTGTGTCATAAATATCAGTGATTATATGATATGGAAAATTATAGGATATGTTTGATAATATTTCTATGCTACCGTAATTTAATTTTTTAGACAAGTTTCGAAATTTGAAGCATCTTGTGCACACTGTAGGATGGAACACCATCCTTTAAATTTCTTTCTTTTATTTTCATTAAAGGTCTAGTCTCTTCTTGTAAGAAAATCTATTATGTGAAAGTATTTTTCACATATGAAACAATTAATTCTACATATTCTTTGTTCTCGTTTTTCAAGTTCCAAAGGTTTTTGATACTTTGTCTTACCTTGAATGTGTCTTTAACATGAACTCCCTCTAGTTTATAATTCTCAGATATCAAGAACAGCAGCAATCATATACTAAGTTCAGAGCTCAGCCTTTGATTCTACTACAGTGTTATATGATTTATCGACACAGTCTATCCATCTTGTTTTGCACTTTATTTATGAAGAACCTTTATTAAAGTTTCTTTTGTTTAAAGTTACGCTGAATTCAAAGAGTGAAGCATATCAAGTAGTCATGGTAGTGGGGAGTTTGGGGGATACTGAATAAGTAAGAAGTTCCCAGAAAAGTATTCAATGACTCAAAACATGTTTATATAATTTGGTTCACATTTCCTGCTTCTGTTTTTGTTTGTTTGTTTTGTTTTGTTTTGTTTTTATTCTCTGTTGCCTAAATTGAGATAAGTCATATTATTATTCTGGGGGAAAAAAAGGGGGGTGGGGGAGGGATTTTTTTTTTTGGTATAAACTTTATTTATTTATTTATAAAAAGGAAACACTGACAAAACCATAGGTTAAGAGGGGTACAACTCCACAAAATTCCCACTACCAGAACTCAGCATCCCATCCCCTCCCTTGATAGCTTTCCTATTCTTTAACCCTCTGGGATTTATGTTAAGTGAGCTAAGTCAGAAAGATAAAGATGAACATGGGATGATCCCACTCATAAACAGAATTTGCGAAGGAAGAACAGAAAGAGAAACTCAAAACAGGATTTGATTGAATTTGGAGTAGGGCACCAAAGTAAAAACCCTGGGTTGAGGGTGAGGGTGGATGTTCAGCTTCACAGGGTGGGGGAGGGGGGGGGATGGGCTGGGACACAGTCTTTTGGTGGTGGGAATGGTGTTTATGTACACTCCTATTAATCTGTAGTCATATAAATCACTATTTAATTAATATGGGGGGAATTGAATGAATGTCTCAAACTTTTTAATGCACAGAACATAGGGGAGGGATATTTTTAAAGTATTTTAACTATTCTCATTAAACTTTAGTCTTTACTCAGACATTTGCTGCTTTTACAAATACTGGAGTTTGTAAGAATAGATTTTGTGATAAGGTTACCCACTATCTGCTAGATGTTTTAAACATAACAAATAAGGTATACTATTCTCATTGAAAGACTATTATTTCATCTTAAATATAAAAATATGACTTTCATAGATGCTTAAAAGATTTTTTCTACATGAAAACTAGAAAAAAAAACTCAACTTGGGTGGGGTAGAAAGCATGACAGTTATGCAAAAAGATTCTCATGCCTGAGGCTTCAAGGTCTCAGGTTCAATTCCCCACACCACCAGAAGTCAGAGCTGAACAGTGCTCTAGAAAAAAAAAATCTAAAACAAAACACCAGACTTTAGACTATACCTTCCTTCATTCAGTCTCTGTTAACTACCATAGATTGCTTACTTTATATTTATAAGATGAATATCTTAAGTGATAATTGAATTAAACAATATCAAATACAAATTAAATAGACAGCTTCTAGTTTGTGTTATTGGTAAGAATTCTGTATTTTCTATTGCAGAAATGGGAAAAATCAAATTTCTAACTGAAAGTTTATAGGCATAGAAGCTATCTTGTCAGAAGACCTTACTACAGATATTTTTAAATGGGTAAGATATAATAAGAAATAATAGTCTTTCAATGAGAATAGTATAGCTTATTTGTTATATTTAAAACACTAGCAGATAGTGGGTAACCTTATCACTTTAAAAATTATTATTATACTTTAAAATTATTATTATTATCGTTATTGTTATTTTATTTTTCATTTATTCTTTTACTAGAGCACCACTCAGCTCTGGTTTATGGTGATTTGGGGGAATGAACCAGAGACTTCGGAGCCTCAGGCACGACGTTCTTTTTGCATAACTGTTACGCTATCTACCCTCCACCAGACAGGATGATTTTTTCTAAGAAATTTTCTGCAAGATATACTTAGAAGAAATGTGTGAATACCTTTACTTTTATTGTTGTTGACATGTCTCGGAGTAAGAACTATAAAAAGAGACTGACCAGGGAAATTACTAGTTTTGCCACTTATGTCACCCAGGTTCAAGCCTGATGTCTGTCCTTTTCTCATTCTCTCTTTATCTAAAAATATCAGCCTGAGGCAGTGAAACCCTAGCCAAGGCAAAACAGAAAACAAACTGACCACTGTTTCATGTAAGGTTATAATTGAGTATATCTCATTTAAAAATGTATCATAGGGATTTTTTTTTTAATTTTACTTTTTGTGGAGCCAAGATCATACTCACATGTGATTTCACCACTCCAGACACTTTTGTTTCTGTCCCCACGACCAAAGTTTCCTCTAATGACACAATACTGTGCAGGATGTGTTGAGTCTCATGTGGTAAGGAGGACATCCTACCTAGTGAACTATTTACCTCATTCCCAAAAGATTCACTTAGCAGAAGTAAAACAAAACAAAACAAATCCATGTAACAGGACTTCAAGAGTATAATTTGGAAATCCTTAAAAGAAGATGTTGGGTAATGTCTATGTTATGGATGGGTCATGGAATGTAAGCTAAGTTGGTCTTTATACCCTGTTTAGTAAATTCGTTATTTGACTCTGAAAGCTTGCCCCTTGTTCCTACAGAGCAGAAGTCAGCTAACTGTACAGATGTCTGCTTGCCTCCAACTCAGCTGTGGGCAGATACTACCTGTGCCTCCATTACCATCCATTCAGTAGAAGTCTGAGAAATAGATTCTATGAATAAAAAGTATGGACAGTTTTTCTGTGAAGTAAGCTACAGCAAAGATAAAATAAGTAACAAGCATTGCTTTCTCTAACAGAAAAATAAGTTATACTATATGTAAATATATATATTCTTTCATATAATTTTAAATAATTTGAGCTTATCCATTTGTTTTTAAATTTCTCCACTTTTAAAATGTATACATTTTTTGACTCTGTAAAATATTAGTGTTTAAAGGTCCCATATTTCACTATTTGCTTCATAAACATGGTTTGAATGCCTAGCAGGTGGCAATCATTAGAATAGGCATTTCTCTGAAGTTAAGAAGTGAAAAAAATATAGAGAAGAAACAAATAAATACTTAATTTTATATATTACCTTTAGTTATTGGATAGAGACAGCCAGAAATTGAGAGGAAGGGGGAAATAGAGAAGAGAGAGAATAGAGAGAGACACCTGCAACATTGCTTCACCACCCATGAAGCTTTCCTCCCGCAGGTGGAGACA
The DNA here is from genome assembly GCF_950295315.1 of Erinaceus europaeus. Lineage (NCBI taxonomy): Eukaryota > Metazoa > Chordata > Mammalia > Eulipotyphla > Erinaceidae > Erinaceus > Erinaceus europaeus. The sequence goes on from NC_080179.1 coordinate 6,334,388, forward strand.
GGGGGCTTGAACCCAGGTGCTTGTGCACTGTAGCATGTGTGTTCAGCCAGATGTGCCAGCACATAAAGACTTCATAAGGGACAGAGGGATAGGATCAGGGATGTAAAGATACTGGAAGAATGTATTTTTTTTATGATATCCACAATAATGGCTACTTTCTGAATCTTGTGGGAAATTTTATGCATTTAACTTTTTTGACCTCTGAAATACTTTTAGCATCAGTAGGTGAAATTATGGAAAATATCTCCAATTTTTATATAAAACATCTGAGCAATTTCATAGTTGTCGCACACAACCTAAAAGAAAACTCTACCCTACTTTCTAAATAAAAGGATTGACATAAAGTACACTGCCTTCTCTCTAACAGATGATCTGTGTTTGTAGTCAGGGGATGAATACAGAGAAGAAAGTAGTTGTTGAGGGTTTGTTTCACATGACCTTTTTGCTATGAACTTTAAAAGGCACTTTTTGAAAGCCACTTATTCAGGGCACTAATTTTCTCAGAATACATATTTACTTTTAGCAATAAAACAAAGACACCACTAATCCTTTCTTAAATAAAAAATTTAAAAATAAAAAAAATAATAATAAAAAAAATACAAAAAAAAAAAAACAAAGACACATATAAGAAATCTGGGTCTGAGTTGTCCTTATACAGCTGGTTTTACCTTTGCAAAAAAGAATGTGGTAGGACATGACCTGTTCTGCTTCAGATGTAATAATAGAGCAAGAAATTGAACATGGAAATCTGTAGTCATATGCAAAGGAAAGATTTAATTTACACATAAGTAGTAGACACTAGGGGGCAGGTGGTGGCACACCTGGATTCATATACCTGTTAAAAAGTACAAGGACCTGAGTTCAATCCCCCAGTCTCCCCCTGCATAGGGAAAGCTTCACGAGCGATGAAGCAGTGCTGCAGGTGTGTGTGTGTGTGTGTGTGTGTGTGTGTGTGTGTGTTTCCTTCTTTATTTCGATTTCTCTCTGTTTCTATCCAATAAGTAAAAATAAATGAAATATTTATTATGTGGGTAGTAGAGTTAATGTGTGACATTCTAGTACCTGATGATGAAAATTAAATGACCCTTACTTTAATTAGACAATTTATTAATCACATATGGAATGTAAAAAAAATGATGGTTTCTGTTATGACCTTATTCATATCTCAGAATCTTAACCCACCATGAGGTTTTATTTAGCATATGACTTTTAGGAGGTAGATAAGATTAAATGTGTCACAGTAGTAAAAACAATAGATTGAGGATACATTAGAAGCAGAAGAAAGAAAGATAGTTTTTTCGCCAGCTGTATATAAAATGGAAAGGCCATATGGGGTATGAGAAAGCCATATGCACATTCTCTCTTTGTTTCTTTCTTTCTTTTTTTGCCAGGAGATCTCTGCTGGGGTTTGGAGCTTGCATAGGAGACATGAATTTTTGTTGTGTAAGTCAGTTGGCTGGATGGTCGTAGGAGACTAAGACAGCTTCTGTGAGATGTTTATGTTTTTGAGGGCCGGGAGATAGACTTATTTTACCTTAATGGGTTACAGGCCAATTCCTGCACCACTCAGCTTTGATCAGTTTCTTTTTTTATTTTTTATTTAAGAAAGGATTAATTAACAAAACCATAGGGTAGGAGGGGTACAACTCAAACAATTCCCACCACCCAATCTCCATATCCTATCCCCTCCCCTGATAGCTTTCCCATTCTCTATCCCTCTGGGAGCATGGACCCAGGGTCATTGTGGGATGCAGAAGGTAGAAGGTCTGGCTTCTGTAATTGCTTCCCCGCTGAACATGGGCGTTGACTGGTCGGTCCATACTCCCAGTCTGCCTCTCTCTTTCCCTAGTAGGGTGGGTCTCTGGGGAAGCTGAGCTCCAGGACACCTTGGTGGGGTCTTCAGTCCAGGGAAGCCTGGCCAGCATCCTGATGACATCTGGAACCTGGTGACTGAAAAGAGAGTTAACATACGAAGCCAAACAAATTGTTGAGCAATCATGGACCCAAAGCTTGAAATAGTGGAGAGGAAATGTTGGGGGGTACTCACTGCAAACTCTAGTGCACTTCTGCTTTCAGGTATATATTTTGCAGTAGTTTACGGATACGTGTGAACATATGCTCTCTCTCACAGAAACTGGTGTATATCTAGGTTTGGGGACTTTGTTAGAAAGTGAACCACCTGAGATGAAATTAGAGTATACTATGAAAGGAAAGGTCTCACCCGAGTAATGAAGTTGAAGGGTTGTCATTCCACACGTGAAGTCTCTGGACACAGTCTGAGGTGAAGCATGTTGAGGTGGCCATCGTTGTGTTGGTTAGGTTGTGATCGGCAGATGCAATATTATTTGATATGGATTGGGAGAGGCATATGGGAAAGTGGGCCCTATCCAAGGGTTCCAGGACTGGGGCAAGTAGAGGCTCTATAGTGGAGATGTGAGGTTCCTGCTGTCTCAGGGTTCAAAAAGACAATCGATAGTTAATGTTATCATCACATTATTTGGTAATTGGGTCAACTTGGAAAAGTCCTTTTGTTAGGGTTTGCTGTACAGTACCCAGTATCTTGTATATAGCTGTGCTATTGGTTGCTTCTGATCTACTTGGTCTAGGCTTTTGAGAGACTCTGCATATCAAATACACAGCCTATATATTGAAAAGATTCAATTTGTGTTTTGAAAAACTTTGAGACATACTATTAATTTTCCCCCTCTCGTATTAATTAACTAGTGATTTATATGACTACATTTTACTAGGAGTGTACATAAACACCATTCCCACCACCAACAGACTGTGACCCATCCCTCCCACCCACTCCCACCCCCCACTATCCCAGGAAGCTGCATGTCTACTCCTCACCACAGGGTTTTTACTTTGGTGCCCTACTTACAATTTGGTCAGGTCCTGCTTTTAGTTTCCCTTTCAGATCTTCTTACTCAACTTCTGTTGATGAGTGGGATCATCCCATACTCATCTTTATCTTTCTGACTTAGCTCACTTAACATAATTCCTTCTAGCTCTGTCCAAGATGGGTCAGCAAAGGTGGGTTCATTGTTCTTGATAGCTGCATAGTATTCCATTGTGTATATGTACCACAGCTTTCCCAGCCACTCATCTGGTGTTGGGCACCTGGGTTGCTTCCAGGTTTTAGCTATTATGAATTGTGCTGCTATGAACATAGGAGTACACACCTCTTTTTAGTTGGGTGTTATGGAGTCCGTGGGGTATAACCCCAGGAGAAGAATGACTGGATCATATGGAAGGTCCATGTCTAGCCTTCTGAGAATTTTCCAGACTGCTCTCCACAGAGGCTGTACCAATTTGCATTCCCACCAGCAATGTAAAAAGGTTCCTCTGTCCCCACATCCTCTCCAGCATTTGTTGCTGCTGTCCTTTTTGATGTATGCCATTCTTACAGGAGCGAGGTGGTATCTTAGTGTTGTCTTAATTTGCATTTCTCTGACTATCAGTGACCTAGAGCAGTTTTTCATATGTTTGTTAGCCTTTTGGATCTCCTCTGAGGTGAATGTTTTGTTCATATCCTCTGCCCATTTTTCGATGGGTTTATTTGCTTTTTTGGTGTTAAGTTTGCTGAGCTCTTTATATATTTTGGTGATTAGTTTCTTGTCTGATGTATGTCATGTGAAGATCTTCTCCCATTCTGTAAGGGGTCTCTTTATTTGTTTAATAGTTTCTTTGGATGTGCAGAAGCTTTTCAATTTGATGTAGTCCCATTGGTTTGTTTCTGCTTTAGTCTTCCTTGCAATTGGGTTTGATTCATCAAAGATGTCCTTGAGGTGTAGGCGGGAAACTGTTTTACCAATGTTTTCCTGTAAGTATTTGATTGTTTCTGGTCTGACATCTAGGTCTTTGATCCATTTGGAGTTGATTTTTGTTTCTGGTGAGATAAAGTGGTTCAATTTCATTCTTCTGCATGTTACAACCCAGTTTTCCCAGCACCATTAATTAAAGAGAGCCTCCTTTTTCTATTTAATACTTTGGGGCCCCTTATCAAAGATTAGATGTCCATAGGTGTGGGGATTTATTTCTGGGCTTTCAATTCTGTTCCACTGGTATGTGTGCCTATTTTTGTTCCAGTACCATGCTGTTTTGATGATGATGGCTTTATAATATAGTTTAAGGTCTGGGAGTGTGATGCCTCCATTTCTGTTTCTTTTCCTTAAGATGGCCTTGGCAATTCTAGGTGTTTTCATGTTCCAGATAAATGATTGTAGTGTTTGTTCTATTCTCTTAAAGAAGCTTGGTGGAACTTTGATGGGTATTGCATTAAATTTGTATATAGCTCTGGGGAGAATATTCATTTTGATGATATTTATTCTTCCAATCCACGAGCATGGGATATCTTTCCATTTCTTGGTATCAGTTTCTATTTCCTTGAGTAGCGACTCATAGTTTTCAGTATATAAATCTTTCACTTCTTTGGTCAACTTTATTCCTAGGTATTTGATTGATTTTGCTGAAACAGTAAATGGGAGTGATTTCTGGATGTCTTCTTCTTCAGATTTAGTGTCTGCATAAAGAAATGCCACTGATTTTTGTACATTGATTTTGTAGCCTGATAACCTTGCTATATTGCCTAATAACTTCCAGTAGTTTTCTGCTGGATTCTTTAGGTTTTTCTATGTATACTATCATATCATCTGCAAATAGTGAGAGCTTGACTTCTTCCCTTCCAATCTGTATTCCTTTGATTTCTTTCTCTTGCCTGATTGCTATGGCAAGAACTTCCAATACTATGTTGAAGAGTAATGGTGATAGTGGACAGCCCTGTCTAGTCCCTGATCTGAGGGGGAATGCTTTCAGCTTCTGTCCATTGAGTATGATGTTGGCTGTAGGTATGCTATATATAGACTCCACTATCTTGAGGAATTTCTCATCTATTCCCATTTTTTGTAGAGTTTTGAGCATGAATGGGTGTTGGATTTTGTCAAAGGCTTTCTCTGCATCTATTGAGATAATCATGTGGTTTTTGGCTTTGCTTTTATTGATGTGGTGAATGACATTGATTGACTTACGGATGTTGAACCAGCCTTGCATTCCTGGGATGAATCCCACTTGGTCATGATGAACAATCTTTTTGATATGTTGCTGTATCCCGTTGTCCAAGATCTTGTTTAATATTTTGGCATCTATGTTCATCAGAGATATTGGTCTGTAGTTTTCCTTTTTTGTTCTGTCCCTATCAGCTTTTGGTATCAGGATGATGTTGGCTTCATAGAAGATGGAAGGGAGTATTCCTGTTTCTTCAATCTTATGGAAAAGCTTAAGAAGTATGGGTACTAACTGTTTCCTGAAAGTTTTGTAGAATTTGTTTGTGAAGCCATCTGGTCCAGGACTTTTGTTGTTGGGGAGGTTCTTAATAACGGTTTCAATTTCTTTGTCTATGATTGGTGCATTTAGATTTTGTAGTTCTTCTTGGTTCAGTTTTGAAAAGGCATATGCTTCTAGGAATTGTTCCATTTCTTCCAGATTCTCTAGCTTGGTGGCATATAGTTCTTTATAGAAGTTTCGCAGCATTCTCTGGATTTCTGTGGTGTCAGTTGTGATATCTCCTCCATCGTTTACAATTCTATTAATTTGAGTCTTCTCTCTTTTTTTGTTTGGTGAGTCTGGCTAGGGGTTTGTCAATTTTGTTTAATCTTTCAAAGAAGCAACATTTGGCTTCATTGATCTTTTGTATGGTTCTTTTATTTTCGATGTTGTTTATTTCTGCTCTCTTTTATCAGTTTCTAACTGGATGCAGCACAAGCTGATTGGTTAGAAACAATGTCCATCAAGGTGCTGACAGTAAAGGTGAGAGCAGGTTGGCTGCCATCAGAGAGGCCACTCAGATGCTGGAACTTAGAAGTGGGCTTAGTGCCTGCACTACGAATCTACTGCTCCTGGAGACCATTTTTTCCATTCTGTTTTTGTTGTATTGTTGTTGGATAGGACAGAGAGGGGGAGAGAAAGATAGATACTTGCAGACCTGCTTCACCACTTATAAAGTGACCCCCTTGTAGGTGGGTAGCCGGGGCTGCAACTGGGATCCTTACTCTGGTCCTTGTGCTTCGTACCATGTGTGCTTAACCCAGTGCGCCACTGTTTGGCAGCCTTATTATTATTTTTTTATCAGCTAGCTTATCAACATAAACTTCATAGATAACATTGTACATCCCGAATTTCCACAAATTTACCCTGAAACTGTGACTTGGAAAAGGTATTCACTCTAAGATATAATGAATGCATGAATCAAATATCTCCAGTAGCTTTTTTTCAAATCTTTAGTTACCATTTTTATTTTAGCAAACTACAGTAATCAATCCATAGTTAATATGTAAACATAATTCTTATAAATGTTTCAATTCACAATCACTAACACTATTTTTATAAATGTATTACAGTATAAAGCAATTATTAGAGGTATTTGCTTTACCTAATATAATTCAATTACAAAGTGTTTCTCAAAAGAGGTAATTTTGTCATGTGAAGCACTTTTTATTCTCTGTCAAAAGAAGGTAACTAATATTCTCCACCTGAGTGTGAAATTTAAATGAGAAAATAGTAAAGGTTGTCAGTGGCCATGGAGATGTTCCTGTTCATCTCTCCAGTGACCCGTGTTGAATGGTGCTCTGGCCAAAAACATAACAAAACAAAAAACAAACAACAACAGCAAAACGAGGTTATTAGTGGAAATTGCTATCTGCATTATAGTACATTGTTATTAAAATGAGATATAATTTAAACAATTTATAGTAAGAAAATAGCTTAAAAACTAGCAACTAGGGATAAAAGAACATACAATCTACACTATGCAAAGACCAAATAGTTCAAGAACAGACCATAACTGCAGGTTTGAGATGTGTTTCCAATAAAAGAGGAATTTGCTTTTTTTCAAATCTGGTCTTTAGCCTTCTTTTTTTTTTTTTCTTTTTATGTTAGTACTTGTGGCTTCTATTTCCTCTAAAGTTTGGAGGGGGTGAGGAGAGAAAATATGATACTTGAGAGTTTTACAACTGCCCTTCTCAGACCCTCCCTTGTGTAGTCTTGTTATAATCTATTCATTCAGACTTTGATTGCTGAGTGAACTTCTATGTCCTAATCTCAGATAAAAAGGTTAAAAGTCCAGTTTTTCCAAGTGTTATATCCTATATGTCCTTCTCTAGTATGGCTAGCTAAGACATATTCCAAAAACTAACTAAACACACAGACACAGTAAAAGAAACAGCACACACATTATTATAAATAAAATTTTTTGTTTAGACAAAAAATTGATAGACAAGTTGGTGAAAATGGAATAAATCGCTTGATACATGTTTATGTGTGTGGAGAGAGAAATATTTACATAGCAATCTATTTAATAACCAATAAATTATAGAGTTGAAATTAGGAATAGAAAATATTTAGGACTATCACTGAAACTAAAATTGTAATAATGAATTTCTCAAAAATGTTATAGAGGGTGGGAAGATAATATAGTGGTTATGTAAAAATCCTTCATGGAGACTCCAAGTTCAGTCACCAAACCTCACTAACCCAGAAATGAGCATTGCTCTGTTTAAAAAAAAAAAAAAAAAAAAAAGCAAACACAAATTTGTATGGTGGTTAGTGAATTATTTTATTTTAACAAGCCAGAGAAGTCAATTTTTAGCTTGTAATTCATATGGAGACATTTGCCTAACTACCTTCTTCAAGTCACAATAAGAGTATTTCAAAAAGAGATAAAATTTGAGAATTATAAAATATACATGGATATATTATTTCATTTTACTTTCCGAATTGAATTTGTTCTCTATATCATAAACATTTTTTAAAGTAATATCCTGGAATAGTCCAATATCTAGTCTTACCTCCGTCAATTACTGTCAGAAAGCATATGCTGAAAAATAAACTATGCAAAAAAAAAAAAAGTCTGAGCCAATTGGTTGTATAGCATTAACATTAAGATACAGGAACTAAGGGAGTCAGGCGGTAGTCCAGCGGGTTAAGCACAGGTGGAATGAAGCACAAGGACCGGCATAAGGGTCCTGGTTCAAGCCACCGGCTCCCCACCTGCAGGGGAGGTCGCTTCACAGGTGGTGAAGCAGGTCTACAGGTGTCTGTCTTTCTCTCCCCCTCTCTTTCTTCCCCTCCTCTCTCCATTTCTCTCTGTCCTATCCAACAACGATGACATCAATAACAACAACAATAATAACTACAACAACAATAAAAAACAAGGGCAACAAAAGGGAAAATAAACAAATATAAACAAAATATTTTAAAGATACAGCAACTAGTTAAGAAATCACTTAAAAGTAATAACTCCAAACATTTTATGATATCGCTTGCACGTCTAATGACATTTCTTAACATAAATGTTGCGTCTAGACTCTAGAGCCAGAAATCAACAAGACTTTATCTTCATTTTACCTTAGTGTCAGAGATGAGTACTTTACAAACAAAACAGTGTTTAGAGTGATGACTAGCGTCCTAGGAATGTGGAATCCAGGGAGGAAGTCTAAGTGATAAGAGATATAGAGGCTCTGCACGACTTGCTAGAATTCAGTATTTGGCAAGAATGTAGTTACAAGGCTTTAGATCTGCCTTGGGAAGCTGCTTAAACATTTGTGTTCCCACAATGTGTTTATTCAGAAAATACTCTTTTCCTGAGAATACTCTGGCTTTCAAGCCCCCCCCCCCACCACCACCCCCAACCCCTTACCCCAGCTGAGATCATGATGCAAGTCAGTAATTCCTAGTTTGGGAATAAGAAATGGAAATCTAGTAAGAAATAATAATAATAAATAGTGGAATCTATCTCCAGACTTAATCATTATGAATATTTGAGAACTTTACATTGAACGTATTCCTTATGAAAAGGAGACTTCACAATGTAAAAAATAAAATAACACTCTATTAGAATCCCTATAAAGATTTTTACTCTCTCTCCCCCGTTTTTTTAAAGTACTGTTTTTCCTTTCTTTCTCCATTCATTATCTTCTGTATTAATGTACTAAGAATTCGCTCAGAATGAGAAACAACTAAAAAGCACATAGGTTAAGGATAAAAGACCAGTGGCAGGGCTTAGTGGACAGAAGATGGCTCCCTGGGGATCAATGAAATTGAGTTGATGAAAATAATGAACACCACAGGATAGCATTAGCTGCTGCTGCTGAGCAGAAAATTGGAATTAGCCTTCAAGGCGCTTTTTTTTCTTCTTCTTTTCTCTGATTGTCAGGTTTTGTCTCTCTTCCCTCTCCTATGTATGATACACATAAAGTGAAGAGAAGTATCTTTCTTTTTTAAAAAAAAAATTATTTATTTATTTCCTTTTGTTGCCCTTGATGTTTTATTGTTGTAGTTATTACTGATGTTGTTGTTGTTGTTGGATAGGACAGAGAGAAATGGAGAGAGGAGGGGAAGACAGAAAGGGGGAGAGAAAGACAGACACCTGCAGACCTGCTTCACGGCCTGTGAAGTGACTCCCCTTCAGGTGGGGAGCTCGGGGCTCAAACCCAGATCCTACCCCGGGGCTCAAACCCGGATCCTACCGCTGGTCCTTGCCCTTTGCGCCACGTGCACTTAACCCGCTGCGCTACTGCCCGACTCCTGTGAAACATCTTTCTTTTAGATTGCATCGTCCTCACTGAGCTTAGATATTAGTCTCAATTTTTTTAAGCCCAAGAATAAGCGATGAAAGAAATCTGAACTAAGAAGTTCAAGTTATACAAACACAATTTTGTTATTAGATATAAGACAATAAGTGTGGGAGTCGGGCGGTAGCGCAGCAGGTTAAGCACAAGTGGTGCAAACCACAGGGACCAGCATAAGGATCCCGGTTCGAGCCCCGGGCTCCCCACTTGCAGGGGAGTCACTTCACAGCTGGTGAAGCAGGTCTGCAGGTGTCTGTCTTTCTCTCCTCCTCTCTGTCTTCCCTTCCTCTCTCCATTACTCTCTGTCCTAACCAACAACAATGACAAGGGCAACAAAAAAGAATAAATAAATAAATATTTTAAAAAATAAATAAATAAAAGACAATAAGCGTTTCTTTCCCAGACTAATTTCAAGATGATCCTGTATGTACGGAAGTAAATCTATCTTGATAACTGTCTACCTGCTGTTTTCCAGCTAGTAACCTGGTCAATAATTTTAGGTTACTCTTGATCTCTTCCATTCTCTCTGAGTTGTTCGCTTTCTTTTTAATCCTGCCATTAAGTTCTCTTAACCACATTAATACCTATCGCTATCCCCAGTGAGTTGTTTCTTTTTGGTCATCAAAGTTACGATGTCAAACTATTTCTCTTGGTCCAATGGTCTTGGCTCCTTAGAACATTCATGTTCTACTGGGGTCTGCACAGACTCACCTTACAAACTGTAATTTTGTAATGGGAGCAATTCAGCTCCCATTTACAAACCAGATAAGAAAACAAAATTCAGGGGACCAGATGGCACAGCTGGTTGAGTGCACATGCTACAGTGTGCAGAGACCCAGCTTCCAGCCTCCAGTTTCCACTTGCAGAGTGAAAACTTTCAAGTGGAGAAGCAGTAGTGCGTGTGGCTCTCTTTCTCTCTCTCTCTCTCTCTCTATCTCTCCTTCCCTCTTGATATATGGCTGTCCCTATCAAATAAATAAATAAAGACAAATTTTTTTAATTCTCTATTTGCTCTAATTTTTAAAGGTTTTATTTATTTATTAATGGGGAAGATAGGAGAGAGAGAGAGAGAGAGAGAGAGAGAGAGAGAGAACAAACCAGACATCACTCTGGAATGTGTGCTGCTAGGGATTGAACTCAGGACCTCATGCCCAAGAGTCCAGTGCTTTATCCACTGCGCCACTTCCCGGACCACAAATTGTTTAAACTAATAGATCTTCTATTTTTAGACCTTCAAAAGAACCTGAGATGTAATTCTCAGCAAAGAGTAAGTCGTATAAATAGAGAGCATCCTTATTACCGTGCACACAAAATGGTGCTGTTATTTATTAAAACTGTTGACCAGTATTTAGTGAATTAGCCACCAATCTAATTCCTTTCCATTTAATTCTTACACCATCTGAGAGGAGTTCGAGTAAAATGTCGCTTTACTTGATATCCAGTGTTTTGCAGTCTGGAGTCACTTCCTACTGCTACTATAATAAAATGCCACTGACTGGTTGGATCAAATGGCAGACGTTTATTTCCTCACAGTTCTGGAGGCTAAAAGTTCAAAGATCAAGTTGTCAAAAAGGTGACTTTTTTTTTTTCCTGAGAACTCTCTCATGGGTTTGTAGGTGTCAGTTTGTCTTTCTTTTGAGGGGAATCTGTGTCTTCCCCATCTTTATTCACAGGAAGATCCAACTTTTTTTTTTAGTCACTTTATTCAAGTAACTGTTATTCACAAGACTGTTGCTGTCATATGTGTGAAATTTCTTTACACGCCATGGTAGGGTAGACACTAGTCTTCACATATGGGATCCACATTATTAGCCAATGAAAATCCATCAGATTAACACTCACTAAACTTCTTAAACAAAATTGATCAGAATTTTCAGAAATTCTTTTTCCTTTGTTTCCTTCTTTCCTTCCTTCCTTCCTCCCTCCCTTCCTCCCTCCCTCTTTCCCTCCCTTCCTTCCTTCCTTCCTTCCTTCCTTTTTTCCTTTCTCTCTTTTTAAAGGTAGAAAGACAGGCAGTGAGTGAAAAGTGACTACAGTACTGAAGCTTCCTTCAATACAGTGAGGCTCTGGACTCAAATCTGGGTTGTACAGATGACAAAACAGCATATCATGTAGCCAAGTTATTTTGCCTGTCAGATTTCTTTATCATTAATTACTCTCTAAATACAGACACATATTGAGATAATGGTTGGGAGAGTGAAATAATGCTAGAGTGTGAAGATTCCTTTTAAAATAGTTTAAATATTCTAAACTGAGTTATAATGTTATTCCTCTCCTCTGCCTTTCTTTTTTTTTCTTTCTACCAGAGCATGGCTAACTCTGACTTCTAGTGGCTCTGGGGACTGAACCCGGCACCTTTGCTGACTCAGGCATAAAACCACTGCATAACCCTAGTCTATAGATGGATAGTCTGGAATTGATTGATTATCTAAAATTCAAGTGAATTAAAATTTGTGTTGATCAAAATAACACTTACATAAAAATTTAAAGATAAACCAGTGGGCTGGGGAGATAACATAATGGTTATGCCAAAAGGTTTTCATATCTGAGCCTATGACAGTCTGGATTTAATCCCCAACACCACTATAACCACTATAACCAGAGCTGATAAGTGCTCTAAAAAAAAAAAAAAGAAAGAAGCTAGAGACCCAGATAAAATAGATACGTATACACATATCTTCATAAGTATATATCATTATTTTTATTGGTATGTATTTAGTTGACCAATCAATAATCTAGGAAGTCCTATCATTCAAAAGACAAAGAAGATTAAAAAATAGTAATAATAAGCCAGGTTAGTAGGACATAAAGTGACAGGAAGTGGAACTGCAAACACCAGTTTTTAAGTGTGGTATCCAAGTAAGAATTGTTTGGAGGAGAAACCACTTGTTACTATTTCGAAATAAAAAGATACAACCATTCTAGTATCTTGTAACAGTGTTTCCAGCACAGGAATGTATTTAATTTAGTAACTTTGGTTTCTCTAAGAATCAGCAGATACAGTGAAGTTAAGATGTTAGTAGACAGTAACAAAGCAGAGTAATGGTGAGAAAAACCAACAGGACATAAAGTTGAAGGGTAGCTGGGAGTGACTTGCTGAGTAAACCCTCTGTGCAACTCAGCCTTACAGTGAGGACACAGCAAGACAGCTCCTAGCTCCTGTCTCATGTCTTTAACTCCCTTCTATAGGACCACTTAGAAAATACACAACCCAGAACTGAATTTACCTTAACATGCACACTAATCATTACGTCTATTAATTCACCTACTTTATGACTAATATAATCGAATTCCACATTCTTCATACCCTCTACCAATCATTCAATGTTGTCAATAATTCACTCAAAAAAGTTTCTTTTCTTATTCGTGTGTGTGTGTGTGTGTGTGTGTGTGTGTGTGTGTGTGTAGTTCCACTGACAGCCCTACTCCTGCCTGTAATTTTGGTCTAAGGCTCTATAACATGCTGTTAAATCTACTTCTAATTTACTCTCTCAACAATCTGGATCTTACAGTTCAGAAAAAAGCTTGCATATTGTTTATTTGACATGCTATACTTTACTTTCTCAACAATTTACTCTCTCAACAATCTGGATCTTACAGTTCAGAAAATAGCTTGCATATTGCTTATTTGTCATGTTTTACTATATATATATATATATATATATATATATATATATATATATTTGCCTCCAGGGTTACAGCTGGGGCTTAGAGCTAGAACTATAAATTCACCACTCTAGTGGTTATCTTTTCTCTTATTTTATTTATTTATTTATTTTTGATAGGACAGAGAGAAGGTAGAGTTGGAGAGAGAAAGATATATACCTGCAGGCCTGCTTCACCACTAGTGAAGCTCCCCTCCCCCCCGCTGATGGGGAGTGAGGGGTCAAACCCTGGTCTTTACACATTGGTAGTATGTGCGCTTAACCAGGTGTGCTATCGCTCAGCCCCTGTCATGTTATATTTCTAGGTATTTTTCAAAAACACTTTATGGGGAAAACAATATTCTCATGTAAGTTTGCTGGATCTCCCCATAGTCAAGTGCACATTATCATAATAGTGACCCTGCAAAAAGAAATGTCTTTGAGAAATCTATATAAATTTTATGCTCAGCTATAAAGTGACATTAACCTATAAACATCTTTTTTTTGTTATGGTAACAGCTAATAACACCTTGCCAAACTAGAATTCTGAGAACACACTTTGACCTAACAGGAAACAAAATAAATGGTGTGAATTAGCATTACAGTGGGTGGAAAATATAGGTTATACAAAATAACTATAGATAATTCTGCAGTATATAAAATGTGTTAGTCCAAACGTGCATTGGGAGTAGAGTTAAAAGGTGACATATATTGGAGGTTTTATGCAAAAGATTTGGAAACATTTATTTCCAAAGATTACTTAAATGTGATGGTAGGGCTACACTTAGATTTTTTTTTTTTTTGAAGATAGAGACAAAGAAGCAGAGACACAGAGAGAAGGAAAGAGGCCACAATATATGATGAGGTAGAGGCTGGACTCAAACCTGAGTTACACACATGGCAAAGCAGTGCACTGTCCACTTAGCTAGTCCACAGTCTCTAAATTAGCCTTTCTAATACTTAACACCTATACGTGATGACTATGTGTGTGTGTGTGTGTGTGGGGGGTTCTCCTCTGTGCAGTCTGCCAGCAACCTCAGAGGAGGGGGAGACGGCCAGCCCGGGGGTCCTGGGGAGACAGCCAATGAGGGCGACCTTGCAGAGAGAAAGCATTACCTCCAGGAAAGCTTCGGAGAGACTTCTCGTTTATGGGGGGTACAAGCAAGCAGATACACTCAAGCGGTTAGGGAAGAGAAGAGGTCATTTACTAATCATTAAGCCACACACAATACAGGGTTAAGTCTTTGATTTGACCATCACTGGGAAGTTACTGTATAAGGTCTGGTCTAAAGGTAAATCACAAGCATCTCAGGGCAGGGGGTCAGAGGGCAGTTAAGCAAAACCAGGACGGAACGAGGAAGTACGTGCAACAAAGTTCCCGTTCTAGAAAATTCCATCCATCTTATGGCCATGGGGTCAAGTGGAGACCTGTCTACCACCCTTCTTGTGAGGAGGGGGCTCTCATATTCTCATGGAGATAGTGGCCTGGATTTCCCAGACAGTGGGACTTTCCCCACAACTCTGCTAAGCAGAGACTTTTTAGTTTACTGCCACAATATATAGAGACCATTTTTATTGAAGTTACGTCGCTTGACATACATTCATTGTTTACCACTATGTTCTCATTCATTGCATGTAAAGATAACTCTACCATTCACCTTGGTCATTAGAACTGCATTGTTATTTAACATCATCAAATGACTGTAAATTCCTTAAGGGTCAATACTCTGTGTAAAATGTTGAGTCTCCCTTACTTAGACACTAAGTACTGAACTATTTATTTATTATCATTTGACTGGGGAGGTGGTAGTTGGCAAGATTGTGTTGACATACAGGCACCCTATGGCCCTTCCCATTCCTTTTCCCAGAGGCCCAGTCCAAGGTCCACTTTGTGTTTTGTCCTAGGTTCCACTTACAGATGATATCATCTGGTATTTGTCTTTCTCTTTTTGACTTACCTCACTTAACACCTTCAAGTTCCATCCAGGATGAATCAGAAGAGATGCCTTCATCACTTTTGATAGCTAGTTAATTAAATTATTTAGTTACCTGAACACTGTTCAGCTCTAGTTCATGATAGAGACAGGGCTAGGAGTCTGGGCTCTCTAGTGCCTCAGGCATTAAGATTTGATACTTTACTGTTGATATTATCTTCCAGGCTGACACTGACTTATTAAGTACGTGTAGCACAACCCATGCATATAATATTATCTAGCTTAAATTACTTTTTATGTCAAATTAGGAAGTTATCAAAAAAAAAATCAGTTACCTTAACTAAAGATTCTTAAGCCAATACATAAAAAAAAGTGTTGCAAACTACAACATGGTCCTTCTCCTCCTCCTCCTCCTCCTCCTCCTCCTCCTTCTTCTTCCTCTTATTTCTTCTTCTTCTTCTTCTTCTTCTTCTTCCTCCTCCTCCTCCTCCTCTTATTTCTTCTTCTCCTTCTTCTTCTTCTTCTTCTCCTCCTCCTCCTCCTCCTCCTCCTCCTTCTTCTTCCTCTTATTTCTTCTTCTTCTTCTTCTTCTTCTTCTCCTCCTCCTCCTCCTCCTCCTTCTTCTTCTTCTTCCTCTTATTTCTTCTTCTTCTTCTTCTTCTTCTTCTTCTTCTTCTTCTTCTTCTTCTTCTTCTTCTTCTTCTTCTTCTTCTCCTCCTCCTCCTCCTCCTCCTCCTCCTCCTCCTCCTCCTCCTTCTTCTTCCTCTTATTTCTTCTTCTTCCTCTTATTTCTTCTTCTTCTTCTTCCTCTTATTTCTCCTCCTTCTTCTTCTTCTTCTTCTTCTTCTTCTTCTTCTTCTTCTTCTTCTTCTTCTTCTTCTTCTTCTTCTTCTTCTCCTCCTCCTCCTCCTCCTCCTCCTCCTCCTCCTCCTCCTCCTCCTCCTCCTCCTCCTCCTTCTTTTCCTTCTCCTTCTCCTTCTCCTCCTTCTCCTCCTCCTCTTCCTCCTCCTCCTCCTCCTTCTCTTCCTTCTCCTTCTCCTTTTCCTTCTCCTTCTCCTCCTCCTTTTCTTCTTCATTTTTTTATTGATTTAATAATGATCAGCAAGACCACAGGATAAGAAGGTACAACTACACACAGTTCCCACCATGTGAATTCCTTATCCCAGCCCTCCATTGAAAGCTCTCCTATTCTTTATCCCTCTGTGAGCATGGACCCTGGATCATTATGGGGTGCAGAAGGTGGAAGGTCTGGCTTCTGCAATTGCTTCTCCAATGGACAATGGCAGATGAATTCATATTCCCAGCTTTGCAACAGGATTAATAATGCCACAACAGGAATATTGAGTGATAGCCTGGGCTAAAGTGTGATAAGCTATGCAAGATAATACCAGACAATTGAAATCAAATATATTATGGAATACACAGTAGCTGTTACTATCCTGTTACACATGAAAAAAGGATAAAGGTGGTTTCTTTGAGATTCAGATTCATTACCAAAAGGTCGTCCATGGATTAAAGGTAAAGAAAACTCAATATTTGACGTTGCTTAGCTCCTGGCCTTTGAGAAAGCTTGCCCATATTATACGTGTAGAAATACTTCTAGTTTCTCAAGGCATCGCAATGTTATTATACACTAAAGCAGCAGAAAAATAGATGAATATTAAAGGATTGAAAATTTCTGAGAAAAAAAATCACACATGGGCATATTTTACTTAAATTTAGGTTTCTTCAGAGTTTTGAACACATTCTAGGATATTACTGATTATTCAAATTTACTTGGTTTAGGAAGGAAAAAAAAAAGGATATTGACATAATAGAAAAATGTCCCTAAGTACTATTTTGAACTCCACATATTTTTAAGTAGTATTTAAAAAATACTATTTTGAACTCCACATATTTTTCTCTAGCATGTCCTGTTTAGGGCCAGGAAACCTGGAACAGATGTTATATAAAATGACTTCCTGCCTAACAGCATGCTAGTGAAATCTACCGAACTTTTACCTAAATATAATAATGTCTATTAAAAATACCTTTAAAGCACTATTCCTTGGTTAATCTTCAGACTGCTAGGCTTGTACTAAGAAAGGTAGTATTGTCTTAAAAGACTTTTTGGTATATTTACGTGTACCAACTATCATCCCAAAATGTAGTTTTTATTTTTTTATATGTATATTTCAATATATGCTCTGTTCAGTAAAAATCATTTCTGTGACTGGAGAAACAGTTTAACTATTAGAGTATGGACATTCCTGCCTGAGATTCCTGGTTTGATTCCTTACGTCATATATGTTAAAAGCAGTGATCTGGCTTGACTCTCCTTCTCTGACTCATTTGAAACTCTTTCACATGTAAAAGACAAATCTTTAAAAAAAAAAAAAAAGTCATTTTATCATTGCTGTTTTGCCTTCAGTGTTTTCATTTTGATTTACTTGTAGTTTCAAAAAGAGGGAAATATCAGCTATATTGCCTGTATTCTGCATCTTGTCTATTGCTGTTTTATTTAAAAAAATTAATAAGCCTCATTTAAGATTCCTGGGTCAGATATTCTTCTTTGACAAGTTTTTGGTCATCACTGAAACTTCATCTTTCTGGGCTTTTACTGAGAGAGTGAGACAGAGAGGTAGAAAGAAAGGGGAAAGAAACCACAGCACCAAAACTTCCTTCAGTGCAGTGGGGCTTAGGCTCAAAGCTAGGACTGAGTATATTGCAAAGTAACACACTGTGCAAATAACCTCTTCTTTGACAGCTTCAAATTTATTAACCTACTGAGATTCTATTTCCATTGGATGTCTCTGGAGAATATTCTTGTTAAATTCTTTTAATTCTAATCATTTATATATAACTATGTGTAGGGAGAGGAGAAAGGATTCCGATACAAAAGTAATGACCTGAGGGGTCTGGTGGTAGTGCACTGGGTTAAGAGCACATAGTACTAAAAGCAAGGAACACAAGAATCCCAGTTCAAGACCCTGCTCCCTACCTGCAGGCGGGTTGCTTCACAGGCAGTGAAGCCAGTCTGCAGATGTCTATCTTTCTCTCTCCCTATCTGCTTTCCCCCCTCCTCTTTCAACTTCTCTCTTTCCTACCCAATAAAAATGGGAAAAATGGCCTCCAGGAGCAGTGGATGATAGTGCAGGTACTGAGTTCCTGTGATAACCCTGGAGACAAAACAAAGTATTGATTTATGAGTCACTACACTGATTTCATACAGATATGAATTTCAGGGGAGGAACACACTAGTTCCTTTGGGTGATTTATTCAAACCATTCTTTAATTATTGCTACTTTACTTAAACACATTTTTAATCTTTTATTCCTCTTGAGTTACTAATGAATATTTAATTTGGTTTTCTTTTTTTTTGGATTTTTTTATTGATTTATTTATTTAGTATTGGATAGAGACAGAGAGAAACTGATAGGGTTGGGGAGATTGAGAAGGAAAGAGACAGAGAGACAACTGCTGCCCTGCTTCAGCACTCATGAAGCTTCCCCCCTGCAGGTGGGAAACAGGGACTTGAACCTGGGTCCCTGCACATTGTAATGTGTGCACTTAACCAGGTGTGCCACCGCCTGGCCCATAATTTGGTTTTCTTTCTTCCAAGGAGATCACATAAACTCCATTTATATACCGTTTCAATAGTCCTCTGCCTGGCCTGTTGCTGGTGCCTTCCAGTTGTTTACACGTGGTGGAAGGGGTGAGGGAATGTTTTGAGGTCTCTTTTATAAGAATAGAAGAATAGTAGTCCCATTTATGGAGCTCTGACCTAATCACCTCTGAAGGACCCCCACCACCTAGCATCACAGTCTTTAATGGAAAGGGTTGAGGATATGAATTGGGGGAACACATTGAGACCATCACCAGACACAGAGCCCCAATCCACACCACACACCAGCTGGCATGTTGCTCTAGAGGCTGTCAGCAAGGCCGATTTTAGCTGATGCTTCTAGAGATTGTTAACAAGTAGTTGATAGTATTTTCCTAATGATGACGGCAATGAGGAGATTACTAATGAAGGAGCAGGGGCTTGAATCTTTGTGCTTACACGGAGTGCTGTCTGTGTGCCCTTAGCCGGGGAAGCCATCACTCAGGCTCGGGATTGAATTTCCTAATTCAAGTTGATTGTGGTTTCATGAGCAAGGAAGGCAGAGCAGCCATGCCCATGTCTTTTTTTTTTTTTTTTCATGTTCTAGAAAATATTGTATAGGTGAAAGGAGGAGCTGAAAAGGGCATATTGTCTATTTCTATTTTTTATTTTTATTTCTAAAATTGAAATATTGACAAGACTATAGGATAACAGGGGTACATTTCGGCACAGTGCCGACCCCCAGAGCTTTGTATCCCATCCTCTCCCTTGAAAGCTTCCCTATTCTTTATCCTTCTGGGAATATGGACCCAGGGTCATTGTGGGGTGCAGAAGGTGGAAGGTCTGGCTTCTGTAATTGCTTCTCTGCTGAACATGGGCATTGGCAGTTTGACTCATACTCCCAGCCTGTCTCTCTCCTTCTTTAGTGGAGTAGGGATCTGGGGAGGTGGGGCTCCAAGACACATGGTGTGGTTGTCCGCCCACGGAAGTTGGATTGGCATCATGGTATCATCTGGAACCTAGTGGCTAAAAAAAGAGTTAAGATATAAAGCAGAGCAAAATGTTGACTAATCATGAACCTAAAGGCTGGAATAGTGCAGGTGAAGATTTGGGGTCTTCGTTTTGGAAAATGTTACTAGGTCTATTTTAGATATATTCCAAGGGGCTTTACTAGTTTTTGCCTTTGCCTGACATCTAATATGCAGGTGGACCTAGGTTATTGTCTGGGGAGATGGTGTCATAGCTGGAAAAAGGACTAGAAAGTTGTATGAGAGAAGAAACAAGCTCCGAAATATGGGGAGAGTATATAAATATTGTGAACTGTAAAGCCCCTCGCGATTTGATCAGGAGCCCATGTAACCTCTGGAGCCCTGTAGGTCTGAGCTCACATTCTGTGATCACAGCTAGGAATAATCCAGGCTGCACTAATTTCAGGACCCATCTTCCTTGGGTGGTGGGTAGAGCATGTTGTCCAATCTCCCTTTGGAGAATACATTCCATACCATTATTGATCCACATTGAGGGCAAGGTCTTATAGGGGCCCATAAAGGGGTCCATTATGTTGTTCCTGATGGAGATGTTGTCTATTTCTTAAAGAGCAGGATGAAGCAGACAAGCAAAATAACTCACCTGGACTTTGCTTGCTTTGCCATGTGCATGACCTAGGTTCAGATACGGGGGAAAACGTCATTGCTGTGTTATGTGTTATCTATCATTCCCTCTCTTCCTCTGTCTCTGTTTCTCGAAGAAAAAGACAGCCTGAAGTTATGAAGCCCCAGGGAGCACAAGAAGCAAGTCCACACCATGAGGCAATCAAGAGGCCTCCTACATGATTCTTATGTTTTGTTTCAGGTAGGAGGTCTTAACCTCTATTATTTAGCTTGAAGGCAGAAAGCCAGTAAGGAACAAATGTGGATGTGACCCTTTAAGTCAGGTCTCTACATCACGCAGCTGTATTTCTCTTAACTGCTTTCTGCAAAACAGTTTCTGTAAAAAAGAGTGCAAGGAAGTTATCTTTGGCCAACTGAAATTTCCTGATGTCAGGTCATCACATTAGGCAGCCCTGCCACTCTGGAGCCAGGGCTTACATATATAACATATCTATCTCTGAAAAGAATTCAGATTCTCTTCAGATTTAAAAACTGTCCATTTTCTAAAGTCACTCTAACTTGATGTGTGTGTGTGTTTAATATTTTTATCATTGATGAGTCTAACGTAAATGAAATAATTCAATTTTTTAAATTTTTTTATATTTATTTATTTATTTCCTTTTGTTGCCCTTGTTGTTTTATTGTTGTAGTTATTGCTGTTGTTGTTATAGGTTAGGACAGAGAGAAATGGAGAGAGGAGAGGAAGACAGAGAGGGGGAGAGAAAGACAGACACCTGCAGACCTGCTTCACCACCTGTGAAGCGACTCCCCTGCAGGTGGGGAGCCGGGGGCTGGAACCAGGATCCTTACACTGATCCTTGTGCTTCGAGCCACGTGTGCTTAACCTGCTGTGCTACCTACTGCCTGACTCCCAATAATTCAATTTTTAATATTGCTTAGAAACTATTAAAAGTATTATATAAGGGTGTGAAATTATGTAATTCCAGAGCTATTATTTGTATCACTGTATAAAGATAACATCAAAATAAAATTTCCTATTATTATATGTTCTTTCAAAGTTTACATGTTAGATTTCCTTGTTCAATAATTTTCTTGTTATATGGTTAGAGCCTTTTTTTCTGATAATTTATAGAAGTCTAAAATCATTAGGTATTTGTAATTCAAAACTTTTAAAGTTTGTTTTTAAGAAACTCATTAAAATAACATTCTATTTAATTAAAGTAATATCACAGACTCTGAATCAATGATTGACTTAACCAGTATAATAATGCAAGCAAAAGCTTAACTTCTTTATTGCTAAGAAGACTAAGATTACTTAAAGTTATAAAAAATAACATTTTGTTTTGATCACATATAAACCTTTTCTTCCTAGTAGGATATTTAAGTTATTTAGTGCTATTTAAAAGTTGATTGCATTCTTGTGTGTATTTTTTCTTTAGTAAATGAAGCAAAATATGGTTTTGTATATACTGTGTATATTAAAACTTAATTTTTAACAATCCTTTTGATTCTATTTATCTTATCTTAATTGTATATAAGAATTTCTTTAAAATTTGTATTTATTTAGTTAGTTAGTTATTGTTTCCAGGGTTATTGCTGGGTTTCGATGTCTGCACTATGAATCCACTGCTCCTGGAGGCTATTTTTCCCCTTTTGTTGTTTATCGTTGTTGTTATTATTATTATTACTGCTGTCATTGTTGTTGGATAAGACAGAGAAATGGAGAGAGGAGGGAAAGACAGAGAGGGGGAGAGAAAGATATACACCTGCAGACCTGCTTCACTGCCTGTGAAGTGACCCTCCTGCAAGTGGGGAGTCGGGGGGCTCAAACCTGGATCCTTACACTGATCCTTGTGCTTCGCGCCATGTGCACTTAACCCACTGCGCTACCACCTGACCCAGAATTTATCATTCTTAATAGCTGAGTCGTATTTTAGTGTTTGGCTAATACGAGATGCACTACTATAAACATGGATGTTCACAGATCTTTTTCAGTGGGTGTGCTTGGTTCCTTAGGCTATAGGGCAGGTCCATTTCTAGCCCTCTGAAAGTTCCCCAGACTGCTCTCCACAGGGGTTGAACCAATTGACATTCCCACCTGCGGTGCAGAAGGGTTCCTTTGTCCCCATAACCCCTCCAACATTTGTTGTTACTCATTTCTGATGTATGATGTTCTCACAGGAGTGAAATGACATCTCATTATTATCTTGACTTACATTTCTCTGACAATCTTATGTGACCTAAGACCTTCCTAGAATTCTGTTGTCTTTTCCACTGGATGGTGGTAATCAAAGGGGAGAAAGTGGAGGATTTCCTCATTGCTCTGCCTCACAAAGGTTGAGAAAACTTTTAGCCCCTCCCTTTGTTGGGAAACAGGAGAGACCTATTTTCCTGGTATACCTATATAAATTCCTATAAATTCAGAAGCAAACTTAAAAGAGGAGACATCAGTGGAAGATTATTTTCCCCTAACCAGGGCAGGGGGAAAAAAGAAAAGGGGAAAAAAGGGCTAGACTAACCAAATTTAGAATACCCTAGGCCTCTTCTTTTTAGAACCATTG
Source organism: Erinaceus europaeus (assembly GCF_950295315.1). Lineage (NCBI taxonomy): Eukaryota > Metazoa > Chordata > Mammalia > Eulipotyphla > Erinaceidae > Erinaceus > Erinaceus europaeus. The sequence continues at coordinate 6,357,346 of NC_080179.1, forward strand.
AAGAATCAGAATGACTTTTTCAGTGGGAGCTTTGTCACTTGGGTTTTGATATCCTTGTAGTTCTGGCCAGTGGAGACATCATGCTCTGGGACTCCTAGCTGAGTCACCTCCACTGCTCTCTGGGACAAATATACTGGGCTATAGGAAAAAAGAAAAAGAAGGAGGAGGAGGAGAAGAAAAAGAAGACTTTGTTTCTTTTGTTTTTATTTCAGAATTGGTACTGAGAATCTCCCTGGAGAAAAGGTAAGTCAATACATGGATATGTTTCAGAATAACAAGCTTTGTTCCACCCTCAGAAGGGAAGGTCACATTTCTGCTTACTAACAGTTGAAAACTGTATGCAGTAGAGGGGGGGAAAAGACATTCTATTAACATCTCACCATTACAAATTACTTGTTGGAAGGTATATGGTAATTTCTAGTACCCTTGTAAGACTGTGAAGGTATATTTGGATCTCAAGATGTGTAATTTTCGAGACAGAAATCATCCTAGGTGTGAGGAAATGCAAATTAAGCCAGAACTTGTTTAGGGATTTGTTTTTTGAGTGGGTCATTTTTATGAGTTTTATTTCTACATCCCAACTACAGGAGGCTGGAACGTAAGGGGAAAAGGGAAACAGAAGAGTCTTGCAGGATGTCTTGATGAAAATGAAAATTCATATCTACCTTCCTAGACTTGACTCAAAGCTTGACAAATTTCTCCTCCTTATGCCCAGTTTACTTCAACACACACACACAGACACACACGCACACACACACACACACACACACACACATACTCATGCACTCACACACATTAGATTTTTTTAAAATTTTTAAAAAATATTTTATTTATTTATTCCCTTTTGTTGCCCTTGTTGTTTTATTGTTGTAGTTATTATTGTTGTTGTCGTCGTTGTTGGATAGGACAGAGAGAAATGGAAAAAGGAGGGGAAGACAGAGAGGAGGAGAGAAAGATAGACACCTGCAGACCTGCTTCACCGCCTGTGAAGCGACTTCCCTGCAGGTGGGGAGCCGGGGTTCGAACCGGGATCCTTATGCCGGTCCTTGTGCTTTGCGCCACCTGTGCTTAACCCGCTGCGCTACAGCCCGACTCCCAGAAAGATTTTATATGATTTAGCAGGTAGATAGCACTGCTATTTACTGCAAATCAGATGCTGAAATTTCAAAATGCTGTGAGAAAATAGGTTTTACAGTTCATTAGAGATTTCAATGAAGCTTCAAGGAAAATGTCATTTATTACTTTATTACCTATTGTAAGGCAACCCACGGGATAATGATGACTATTGTGGCTGTGATTTAGTGCAGACAGAGATGGAGACTTTCCTAAATTGTTTCTGATGGAATATCTGTTCTCGTGTTGGCAAATGTTTGTTGTCAAGACCTCTCTCTCCTTCCTGACTGATAGGAGTGGGAGCTGAACATCTGCATCCGTTTCCTCCCCCGTTCTCTTCCCATGATTTATGAACTTGTACTTTTTCCTTCCACCTTTGCCTGCAAAGGAGAAGGGACCTTCAAAAAGCTTCAGAAATGCTTTTCTGTTATTCCTAGTAGTCTGTACATCACTATGCTACAGGAATTCTCACAATTCTGCAGTGTAACCTGTTTTCTTTTAAAGTCTAAGAGTGTCTGATTTATTATTTAAACTTGCTATGTGTGTACGTGTGTGAGAGAGAGAGAGAGAAAGAGGGAGATGGAGAGAAAGTCTTCAGAATCAATTAAAGGAAAGGTCTAGGGTAAAGTTCCTACTAGTCTATAGAGGGCCTCACATTAAAACTTTACCTAGTAGCTATGTGTGGGTTCTGTATTTCAGAGATGATGTATACAATGAAGAAACCAGTATTTGGGGTTTATGTATGCTTGCTGCTTTGCTGTGCCTCTGCGCTTCTTAACACTGGTCCTGAAGAAGATGAAGAAAATTCTAACATCAGAGGTAAATGTCAGAAATATTCATCTTTTTTATTTCCAGAAAGTCAAAGCTCTCAATTTGCCTCGAAAAATTTAATGTACTTCTTTGTGCTATGCAGGATAGTTTTTTTTTTTTGTTTTTATCTAAGTGACATTTTTCTTAGGTGATGTCTTATATGAAATATGTCAAAAACAAAAACAAGTCTTTCATCTGAAAAATGTCATTTGTCATTTGAGCAAGAACCACAGTACTGTAGAAATAACTCCGTATGAACCTGATGTCACACTTTAGCTGGGGGGAATGTGAAAAATTAAGTAAATGCAGATATTTGAGCTTTCCCCTTTCACCCCTTCTTGTCCTTACTTTCCAAACAAGAACTAAGACTTGGTGAGGACTGTGGTGGTCATTGTTGGAAAGCTGATAGGTACAGAGCTTTGGTGGTGTTTGCAGTGTGAAACTATCCTCTGAAATTTTATAACCTTGTAAAGCACTATTAATTACTAAGAAGAAATTAAAAAAATAAAGAAAGAACTGCCCATGTGAGGGGCCAGGGATATAGAATAATAGTGAGAGAAAAAGACTTTGTCTGCAACTCCTAGGTCAGAACCATAAGTCAGAGATGAGCAGTGTTCTGCTTCTATAAATAAATAAATATTCATGTGAGTTCATCATAAGAATCATTTTGTCTCAAGAGGGACATCATGAAAACGATCTGGGTGAAAAAAAATTCTTTTCTTGTCCCCTGTAACTCTGCATCTAGAAATAAAATGACAACCATAGAGGATGAGTAGATAGTGGTTGTTGTAGGTTTTTTTTTTTAATCCTTAAAAGTTATGTTTTTAAAGTTTCTAACAGAGCAAGAGAGAGATGAGTGGAGTGGAGAATTTCCACTTACCCTGTGACATTTTTCATGTGCTGCCGGAACTTGATATTACCATTGCTGGAACCCATGGGGGACTTTTTTCTTTTTCTTTTTTTTTTTTTTTTTTTTTTTTTCGGTGATTACAGGGTCTTCATTCTCTGGCTGGATTTTGTTTTCTCTCAGATATAAAGAGACAGGAAGAGAGAGAAAGACAAGGAACAAAAGCACAGCATTGAAGCTTCCTTCAGGACAGTGAGGGGCAGGCTTGTTATTGGGACACAGACGGAAAAGTAGGCACAAGTCAACATATTGCCCATCTAAAGAATTAAAGTTTTATGCTACTAAATATATATTGTTTTATTAAATTTAACTATTGAATAGAGACAGAGAGAAATTGAGAGGGGGAAGGGAAGGTATCGAGAGAGGGAGAGAGAGAGGGAGAGAGAGAGAGATCTGCAGCCCTGCTTCACCACTTGTGAAGCTTTCTCCCTGCACATGGGGAGCAGGAGCTAGAACCTGAGTCCTTGCACACTATAATGTGTGCACTCAACCAGGTGCGCCACCATCACCCCCCAAAAAATATATTAATTTATTACAGATGAAATTCTGTAAAAAATGGAGCTAAATCCATTTAAATGGGTCTTGGAAAAAATAAAACACTATGACATGATGTGTAAACCTCCAGTTGATTTATTTCTCAAGTGGAATAGTTAAAGTTCTAACATTTTTGGAGACTGAATGAAGAAAGAATGTAGAGGATAAAGTATGTCCCCAAAGAAAGGGGAAAAAGCAACTCTGCCTTGGGAAGAGGGAGAAGAAAAGAGTGTTTCTAGCCATCACTTAGTGCAGTCTCCTTCAATTAAGCTAAACAAACCCGTGATGATCAGCCAGGAAGCTCCAGAAATCGTTGCTGCTGCAGCAGTGAACCAGGACACCATGATTAACTTACTCATAATTAAGCCGGAGTTTTAAATCTCCGGAGAAACCTCAATCTAACTCAGCTGGTGAGGAAAAAAAAAAAATCTGTATCTTAAAGCTGCAGTTGAAGACTAATGAGATGACAGGCTACACAGGCTTATCTAATTTTTGTTTTGAATTAACCTGGCAATACCTTTACTCCACCTGAGAACCCATTTAGTTTTGGAAATGCCATTCATCATATATTCCAACATCATGCCATCAGGTTATAGACACACCGTATTTAATTGAATAGTGCAATATTGTTTCATAGAAAATTACACAAGGGGTGCCTGGTGTACCTGGTTGAGTGCACACATTACAGTGTGCAAGGACGCAGGTTCAAGCCCTTGGTCCCCACCCGCAGGGGGCGGGAAGCTTCATGAGTGGTGAAGCAGAGCTGCAGGTGTCTCTCTGTCTCTCTCCTCAATTTTTCTGTCTCTACCTATTAATAAATAAATAAAATATTAAAATATTTTATTTTCAAATAGAAAAAACATACAAGAAGGCAGGGTAGAGCGAGAATGTATCTCTCAGCCCAAGAAATCAATTATAAAAACCAGTAAACACAGACCATGATTCTATTGATTTGGCTGCATCAGATTAAATTTCCGATACTTCGGCCTGTTCTAGTTTCATGGCTTAAGGCAGAACCTCAATTTCAAAACTCAGAAAAATTTTCACTGATGCACTCAGAGAAGCTTAACTGTCATAGTACAACGTTCTCACAGCATTCTTGAAGTCTGGCGTGTTCATTCTAGTCACTAATGGGGGTATGCTTCATAAATAAGAAATTACTGCCATTGAATTTACGACCAAATCTGCCAAGGCAACATGATCATTCACTTTCAGAAAGGTCCATCTAGGGGTAGGAAACGCAAACAAAAGCACACAGACAGGCTTCCCTGCCGCTTGTCTGCACTGTGGGCCCAGTACTGTGTCCATGCCACAAGAACTCATCTGGCCTCTCGTTCACTTCAGGGCTTCAGGTGTGGCTTGCCAGCACACTGAACGAAAGAATATTCTAATCTGGGCTTCATATAAGAAATGATTTAAAATATGAGCGTTCAAGAAGAATAATTAACTGTTCCTTAATAGAAATTATAAAAAGTTCATTCCTTAGAAAATTGATATAAGACCATCCTCTTTCTTCATTGAGATTTTTAAATTTTTAATAAATTTTAGGAAAAAAGATGGAGTGTAAATGATGTAATTAAGTCAATAGGCTATAACTAAATGCCAATTTTGAGAACTTCGTTTATGTAGAACTGTGACAATATTACTCAGTGGTAACGAATGTGAGACTTGGTGTGAAGCTGTATGGAGCAATGAACTTTTGTGATGCTATTTTTTTAACTTGTCAAATGGATGTAAGAATGACTCGCTCCTAAGGTTGTTATTGTGACAGTAATTTAATTACAAATTATCTGGAGCACAGCAATTACTCAGTAGCAATATTGCCTTTGTGAAATTTTATTACCATTGTGAAGACAAATGCAGGTCAGGTGTGCTGTGTTCAGTTTTGTGGTGCACTGGCGCCACCTCGTGGTGAATTTCCTGAACAGCCGTTGAATTCAGAATGCATATTTCTCCAAGATGAGGCATCAGTACATTTTAACTCAACCAAAAGGTCATCTTCTTCCACCACAGGGGCTTAGCGCCCCCACCTCCTCCTCCTTTCAGAGCCCCCAAATCTGTTGCTCTAGACTATAGTCTAAATAGTCCATTATTAAAATTTAGTATTTGATATGACCTATTTCATTCACTAAGTTTATAAGCTTTTATCTTTTCGATCATTTTGAAAAACTTCTCAGGGTCTCGTTATATTAGCCTATTTTAATTTATACTTGCATCAAAATTATGGCATATGATCCATAAAAAGCAAATAAAGGACATCATCACAGTATTGATAAAGACGTGTCTCTCTTATTTTTATCTTACAGATGCTGAGTTACCACCACTGATACTTGTACATCCCTTTTGTGCCTTCAAGGCAGAAACAGGCCCATGCAAAGCACTGCTGAGTAGATTTTTTTTCAATATTCGGACTCAAAAATGTGAAGAATTTATATATGGAGGCTGCGAAGGAAACCAGAATCGATTTATTAGTCTGGAAGAGTGCAAAAAGCAATGTACACTAGGTAGGTTTGGGCCAGGATCCTTTAAAGTTGTTGTAGAGAATTATTTTATGGGAGCCAGGTGGTGGCATAGCTGGTTCATAGCCCATGTTACAGTGCACAAGGACCTGGGTTCAAGCCCCTGGTACCTACCTGCAGAAGAAAGCTTCACAAGTGGTGAAGCAGCTCTGTGGGTGTGTCTCTCTCTTTCCCTTCCTCTCAGTTTCTGGCTATCTATCCAATAAATAAATAAAGAAAATACAATTGTAAACTTATTTTATGTATTCGTTAAGAGAGAAGGCCTTGAGCACTGTCAGACACGCCAAAGATTGAACCAGAGTTCTAAGCCCTACAAGTCCCACACTCTACTCTGCTTCAAAGGGATATTAGATCCAATCATAGGTTTTTAAAAAAATTGAAATATAATTTGAAACTATTTTTAGAATTCCAAGGAATCACTTTTCACATTTGCAGCATTCATGGAAAATTGTTATTATTCATTTTTATATCAGTTACTGTGCAATATATTAAGGTTCATTTAATATCTCATACTCCTTTCCATGAAAAAAAAAAAGAAGGCAGTGTTTTGTAGTTCACAGAACAAACTTACATCTGCAACAGAATGTGTATAATTAAGTTAGTTTGGTCAGCTATGAGTTGGTAGGGAAGAAATTGCTAGCCAGACTGACTTAGTTTTCCTTTGCCAATACAACAGGTCAGTAACTGACCCTATACTGACAGTGAAACTGAGCAACTAACTATTCAGTGATTGTAAAGTCCAAGTAGAATCAGAATAGAAACATATAAGTCATTTGCTTTGTGAAACTAGAACACTGTAGAAAAGGAAATAGCATTTCTACCTATCTGTACAGACTTTATTGAGCCCATTTTTTCATATTTTATTCAATTTAAAGCACACTTTCATTAGAATGTTATTAGACATCATTGGATGTTATTCTTACAAGGCACTGTTCAGGCATATGTTATTCTTATAAGGCAATGTTCAGGAATCCAGAGACTTTGGCATGTGGAGTAATACCAGTGTTTCTCTTTAGACTTAATATTTTGATTTTTGTTTTCTAGTGAGACAAAGAGAGAGAGAGAGAAGAAGACAGAAAGACAGACTTTAGCAGCATGATATTGTCTTGGAGTTTCCCTGGTTCAGTCACGGCTACACATTAAAACTTGAACCCAGGCCCTCACACACGGTGAAGTGAGCTTTCTCCTCACCCTCAAATATTTAAGTCTTTGGAGAAAATAAAAAGAAATTGAATTCATGGACGTTATTCTTTAGATATAGTCACAGTGGCAATTAACATATATCACAAGTTTTCTGTTTCAGTTCCTAACAGTAGGGCTGGGCTCCAGGGCTACCGTCCATCTTGGCAGCAGCAGACTGGGATGCCATCCTCTGCCCAAGTTGTATTCCTACCTCTCTTTCTGTCATGAAAATACCTTTATACATTAAAACTGACATACATCTATTGTTTCTCTTACAGAGGATTCAGAGAAAACCACAGAGAAAAACCCATCACAGAAAGGTAAGCGTCCTTGTGAGCTAATCAGTAAAAGGTTTGCAAGATAGCCGAGTTTAGCTTCTGCTATTCTGCTTTAGTGCACAGCTATCGGATTCCGTGTAATCAATGTTGTGTGACATTTGCAAAGTTCATGAAGTTATTATCTGAGTAGATGAGCTTTGAGCTTTCAAGAGTCTACATGAAAATTAAATATAAATTATGAACACATTTTATTAATATCTACTGTGCACACACATTTCAATTTTGTGACTTAAATATTATTTAATTTTTTAAATAAAAATAATTGATTTTTTTTCTAAGTGTTATAGAGAAGCAGAGAGAGATAGAGAAAGGGACCATCAAACCAAGACTTCCTTCACTGCTATGGGGATAGGCTGAGAGCTGGGTCCCACACATAGCAAATTATCCACGTAAACGATTTCAGTGGCCCTAAAAATACGTGGGTTTTGGTGAACAGATTATATCAACAAAACAAGAAACATTATCAGCAGAATATCCCTGTATTTTCTGTGATTCAAGAAAGCCATAATCCTATTAATAAAAAAAGTGAATTGACAAAAAAATGATGTTGTGTCCTTAAGTATCTTAAACTGCAGACCCAGACAGTTATTTGAGCATGTGGTTTTCAATTTGTCCTAAAATAAATTCTATACTAACAGGAGAGCTCGTGTATATTACAGCAACTAACTTTCACTTATACAGTTCCTTTTTTTTTTTTTCTTTTTGTCTCAGTCACTGGGGCTCGGTACCGGCACTATGAATCCACCACTCTGGTGTTTTTTTTTAATTATTATTATTCAGCAGGACAGGGAAATTGAGAGAGGTGGGGGAGACAGAGAGAGGAAGAGAAAGACAGACACCTGCAGACCTGCTTCAGGCTCATGAAGCATCCCACCTTCAGGTGGGGATCAGGGGCTCGAACCTCGATCTTTGTGTGTCTCCTTACACTTAATAGAATACACTTAACCAGACGTGTCACTGCCTGGCCACCTACAATTTCTGTTTTATAATTTTCAGGTGGATTTGTTGCTGTTTTCTGTATTATATAAACAAATTTTCACTAATTTCCCTCTATAAAAATATAAAATTCTTATATTCTCTGCCTAGATGGTACAAATTTTATAAGAATATTTAGAAATAACAAAACAAACTAGGATACTAGTAATTGTGTCATTTTTCTTTTTTAGTGGAAAGCAGCATCGTACAAATTTAAATAATTGGTTGTATCTTTGTCTCATGTATTAAACCCACTACAGCTTGTTACTAAGGTGGTAATAGTAACATTTATCTTGAGAAGCAAAGTATACAATAAGCAGTGGACAAAATAATCTTAGAAATGCTATTTTGAAAAACTCTAGAGAATTTATATTTTACAGATTCTCCTGCAGAAATGCCCTCCAAAGGACAGGCTTAGACTGTCTGATGTGACCCTGGGTTGGGCTGGAGAACAGAATACCTAAACTGTATTAATTGGGCTGACTTTAACCATAGCAGTTAATCTGGGACAAAAAGGACAGCCTCCAGGACTAAACTCCCTAAGGCTTTGTCCTCCTGACAAGAATAACTGAGACCCATTATGGGCTTTGTGCTAGGATGAAGTTTAAGCAACCCATGTCCTAGAAGGAGAAAGATCTGGGGACCATCTAACCCTTCCTGATTGCCCTCCCCACCTCCCATCCCAGCTCCCCATCCAAATCCCATTTCTATTGGGATAAAAGACTGACTTTCCTTGGTGATAAGGGAGTTGCTTTGAGTAATGTACTTTGGCCTTTGTTTGCAATGTCAAACAGCAGTAAAGCAGATTCCTTTCTGGGTAAAAAAAAAAAAAAGTGAAAGGAGGCTACAGCTCACTGGTGTTATTCTGATAATACAGTTGCAGAAAATCAAAGATAATACTGGAGCTTTCATTTACTCTAAGGAAAAATCAAATCATTTTTTTTTCCAATTGTTACTTTGAAAATAAATTCAAGCATGTTCTTTATGGGGTATAGTTGTAGATGGCGCTTGAAATGCAGATACAATAGCACCGGTGTTCTGACAACTGTTGAGAAACTGTGCTTTGGAGAAAACTGTCAAAGACTGGGCAGTGGATCTTCACAAAACGTCTTCAATCCCTGAACATGTTTTTCCTTTCTTCTTCTCAACAGCTGGAATCATTTCAGAGACTAAGAGAGTAAAAAGAGAGAGAGGGAGAGAGGGGAAAGAGGGGAGAGAGAGAGAGAGAGAGAGGTGGAGATTCTCATACCTAATACCAATATTAATTTCAACATTAGAATTTAGGGATTTCTATACATAGGCATGAAAACTTGCATATTCCTCCAATTTTATTCTCCAGTATTTGAAAATTAAAACCATATTAATGAAGCAACATGGTATGTCTTTTTCTGGTTTTTTTTTTATTGGCACGGCCAATGCTTTAGTGCAGTCACTGATGAATGAATATAATTTAGTTAGGCACCAGGACCCCACAGTTCTCTCCCATCCTTTCCCTCCCTCATCCTTCCCCAACCCCAGTCTCTGGCTTTGATACAGTACAGCATGCTCAGTTCTTATTTCACTCGCTGTGCTTCCTCCCTTGTCCCTATTTATCAAGCTCCACAGCTGAGATCATTTGGTCTTTGTCCTTTTCTTTTTGGATTATCTCACTTGACATAATGTCTTCTAGTTCCATCCAAGATGACTCAAAGACAAAGATTTTTTTAACAGCTCAGTAATATTCCATCCTGTCTATATACACCACAGTTTTATTTAAGTACTCATCTGTTGTGACATCTGGTTTGCTTCCAGGTTTTGGCTATTACGAATTGTGCTGCTATGAACATGGATGTACATAGATGTCTTCTTTTTTTTATTTTTTATGATCTTTATTTATTTATTTATTGGACCATTCGCAAAGCTTTCCCCCTGCAGATAGGGACTGGGGAAGTGAACCTGTGTTCTTACATGTTGTATCATGTGCACTCAATCAGGTGCACCACCACCCCTTAGATCTCTTCTGATAGGCGTTTTTGTTTCTCTTGGGTAAATCCCCAGGAGAGGAATTGCTGGATCATGGGATAGGTCTATTTCTTGTGCTCTGAGAAAATTCCAGACTGTTTTTTGGTCCAAAGACTGGACCAAAGTACTCCTGGCATCAGTGCAGAAGTGTCCATTTCCCCGAATATTCTCTCCAACATGTATCATTACTGTCTTTTCTGATATATGGCATTCTCACAGATGTAAAGTTATATATCATTGTTGTCTTGACTTGCATTTCTCTGATAGTCAGTGACTTTGAACACCTTTCCGTGTGCTTGCCGGCCCTCTGGGTCTCTTTCCTGGTGAAATTTCTGTCCATGTCCTCACTCAGCTTCTAATAAGATGTGTGTGTGTGTGTGTGTGTGTGTGTGTGTGTGTGTGTGTGTGTGTGAGTGTGTGTGTGTGTGTGTGTGAGTGTGTGTGTGTGAGTGTGTGTGTGTGTGTGTGAGTGTGTGTGTGTGTGTGTGTGAGTGTGTGTGTGTGAGTGTGTGTGTGTGTGTGTGTGTGTGTGAGTGTGTGTGTGTGTGTGAGTGTGTGTGTGTGTGTGAGTGTGTGTGTGTGTGTGTGTGAGTGTGTGTGTGTGTGTGTGTGTTACGGTTACTGAGCTCTTTATGTATTTTGGTTATTTGTTCTCTGTATTATATAAATATTCTCTTTTTATTTTATTTTATTTTTTATTTAAGAAAGGATTAATTAACAAAACCATAGGGTAGGAGGGGTACAATTCCACACAATTCCCACCACCCAATCTCCATAACCCACCCCCTCCCATGATAGCTTTCCCATTCTCTATCCCTCTGGGAGTATGGACCCAGGGTCATTGTGGGTTGCAGAAGGTGGAAGGTCTGGCTTCTGTAATTGCTTCCCCGCTGAACATGGGTGTTGACTGGTCGGTCCATACTCCCAGTCTGCCTCTCTCTTTCCCTAGTAGGGTGGGTCTCTGGGGAAGCAGAGCTCCAGGACACATTGGTGGGGTCTTCAGTCCAGGGAAGCCTGGCCGGCATCCTGATGACATCTGGAACCTGGTGATTGAAAAGAGAGTTAACATACGAAGCCAAACAAGTTGTTGAGCAATCATGGACCCCAAGCTTGGAATAGTGGAGAGGAAGTGTTAGGGGGATACTCACTGCAAACTCTAGTGTACTTCTGCTTTCAGGTATATATTTTGCAATAGTTTATGGATACGTGTGAACATATGCTCTCTCTCACAGAAACTGGTGTATATCTAGGTTTGGGGACTTAGTTAGAAAGTGAACCACCTGAGATGACATTAGAGTATACTATGAAAGGAAAGGTCTCACCCGAGTAATGAAGTTGAAGGGTTGTCATTCCACACCTGAAGTCTCTGGACACAGTCTGAAGTGAAGCATGTTGAGGTGGCAATCGTTGTGTTGGTTAGGTTGTGATCGGCAGATGCAATATTATTTGATATGGATTGGGAGAGGCATACAGGAAAGTGGGCCCTATCCAAGGGTTCCAGGACTGGGGGAAGTAGAGGCTCTATAGTGGAGATGTGAGGTTCCTGCTGTCTTAGGGTTCAAAAAGACAATCGATAGTTAATGTTATCATCACATTAACTGGTAATTGGGTTAACTTTGAAAAGTCCTTTTGTTAGGGTTTGCTGTACAGTACCCAGTATCTTGTATATAGCTGTGCTATTGGTTGCTTCTGATCTACTTGGTCTAGGCTTTTGAGAGAGTCTGCATATCAATTACACAACCTATATATTGAAAAGATTCAGTTTGTGTTTTGAAAAACTTTGAGACATACAATTAATTTTCCCCCTCTCGTATTAGTTAACTAGTGATTTATATGACTACATTTTACTAGGAGTGTACATAAACACCATTCCCACCACCAAAAGACTGTGACCCATCCCTCCCACCCACTCCCACCCCCCTACTATCCCAGGAAGCTGCATGTCTACCCCTCACCACAGGGTTTTTACTTTGGTGCCCATAAATATCCTCTTATGGAGAAGATTTTCAGTTGAATGTAAGCCCATTGATTTATTTTGGTTTTAGTTTTCTTTGCTGCTGGATTTAAGTAAATCTTTAAAGACCTTTTTCAAGCATATAGCTCATCAAGTGTTCTGCCAACGTTTTTTCTCTATGTATTTGATAGTTTCTGATCTGATGTCCATATTTTGATCCACTTGGAGTGGATCAAAGTGGCAATATGTGGTGCTTTAATTTCATTCCTCTGCATGTTTCAGTCCAATTACCTAAACACCACTTATTGAAGAGACTCTTCTTCCTCCATTTAATGGTTTGAACCCCCCACCCCATCAAAAATTGGTTGTCCAAAGATGTGGGGGCTTATTTCTGGGCTTCTGTTCCACTGATCTATGTGTCTCTTTTGGTTCCAGTATCAGGCAGTTTTAATTAATATAACTTTGTAGTATAGTTTGAGGTCAGGAAGTGTGGTTCCAGTCTTGTTCTTTTTCCTCAAGATTGCTTTGGCAAGACACTTTGGTTCCAGGTAAATTTTTGTAACTTTTGTTCTATTCCTTTAAAGAAATGTGGTTGTGTCTTGATGGGAATGGCATTAAATATGTATATGGCTTTGGGTAGGATAATTATCTTGACAATGTTTATTCTCCCTACCAAAGAGCATGGAATATCTTGATTTCTTTGTGTCTTTTCTGTTTCATTGAAGTGAGACATATAGTTTTCTGATGGACAAGTCCTTCATTTCCTTTAACTTTATTCCTATGTAATTTATTGTTTTGCTGCTGTGGTTAAGGGGGTTGATTTCTTGATATCTTCTTCTTCTAGTTTAGTGTTTGCATAAAGAAATGCTACTGATTTTTGTATGTTGATTTTGAAGCCTGACATTTTACTATATTAATCAATGATTACCAGAAGTTTTCTAGTGGATTCTCTGGAATTTTTTATATATAAAATCATATCAACTTCTTTTTCTAATCTTATCACACAACTAAAAAATAAACTATTCAGGGGGCTGGGCGGTATAGCAACAGGTTAAGTGCACAGGGCGTGAAGCGCAAGAATCGGCTTAAGGATCCCGGTTGGAGCCCCCAGTTGGAGCCCCCGGCTTCCCACCTGCAAGGTTTCGCTTCACTAGTAGTGAAGCAGGTCTGCTGGTGTCTGTCTTTCTCTCCCACTCTCTGCCTTCCCCTCTTCTCTCGTTTTCCCTCTGTCCTATCCAATAACAACGACATCAATAGCAACAACAACAATAATAACAGGCAACAAAAGGGAAAAAATAGCCTCCAGGAGCAGTGGATTCGTAGCGCAGGCACCGATTCCCAGCAATAACCCTGGAAGCAAATATATATATATTTTTCATAGATCTTTCCTGAGTATTAATGTATGTAAATTTAATAAAGATGTCATTTTTTGTGCTTCCTTTTTTAAAAACTGATTTATTTATTTTCCCTTTTGTTGCCCTTTTTTATTGTAGTTATTGTTGTTGTTATTGATGTCGTCGTTGTCAGATAGAACAGAGAGAAATGGAGAGAAGAGGAGAAGACAGAGAGGGAGAGAGAAAGACAGACACCTGTAGACCTGCTTCACCGCCTGTGGAGCCACTCCCCTGCAGGTGGGGAGCCAGGGGCTCAAACCGGGAGCTTTAAGCTGGTCCTTGCGCTTTGAGCTACATGCGCTTAATCCACTGCGCTACTGCCCGACTCCCTGTGTTTCCTTGTTTTTAACCAGAATACTGCTCATCTCTGGCTTATCTGGCTTATGGTGCAGTGGGGGGATTGAAGCAGGAATCTTAGAGCCTCAGGCATGAGAGTCTTTGCATAACCATTATGCTATCTACCTCTGCCCTATTTTGCACTTCCTAACCAAAGATAGAATAATCCAGTATCCTTTAGTCAATCAATTAATGAAGTAAACTCATGAAATTCATGAAAGAAGTTAATGTCCCACTAACATATTTACACTGACACATTTAGAACTTGAAATTTCAGTAACAATAAATAATGTTTGCAATTTCCTTATTCTGAATGTCACAGTCAATATAGTAGTATTAGTATTGCATCACTGTAATACAGCTGAAGTCTATATTTTTACCTCTAAACTAACTTTCAGTGTTTGCTTCTTAAATAATTCCAGCTCACTTATTTATGTATTGAATCATTCACAAAAATATTGACTTCTGACATTTTTATAATTTCTAGGAAAGCCAGCTTTTTGTTTCTTGGAAGAAGATCCTGGAATCTGCCGAGGTTATTTAACTAGATATTTCTATAATAGTCAGTCAAAGAAATGTGAGCGTTTCAAGTATGGTGGATGCCTTGGCAATCGAAATAACTTTGAATCACTAAAAGACTGCAGGAACACCTGTGAGGACACATGTGAGTGAGTTTACTTCTCATCTTATTTTACATTACTCATGGGGCATAGTTTAAAAATAAATGGCAGGGGAGCCGCTTCACAGGCAGTGAAGCAGGTGTGCAGGTGTCTATCTTTCTCTCCCCCTCTCTGTCTTCCCCTCCTCCCTCCATTTCTCTCTGTCCTATCCAACAACAATGACATCAACAACAATAACTACAACAACAGTAAAAACAAGGGTAACAAAAAGGAAATAAATAAAGAAAAGAAAAAATTTTTTAATAAATGAAGGCTCTCAGGGGATGTTCAGACTTATTTTTAACCATCCAAATGAAAATACATTTTTATTCATTATATTGCTTATGAATTACTCACTATGCCCCCCCAGAAAAGTCCAATTATAGTTGAAATTGTTACTGTATATCTGACATTGACTTTTTTCAGTTGTGTGTGTGTACTTTTAAAGACTATTAAAAGACACAAGATTAAAATTATTGAAATCTCTCAGGTTTCTCACAGTTGAGGAAAGTAACTCTTTATAACTTACCACTTAAATTTTATATGTCTATCAAATTTATCAAAGAAGTGATCTAAACATGAACCCTTTGATTTTCTCTGGACTGTATAAATGCTATATAGATTTACTATCCACTAGCTGAACACAGAACTGAAGTCCAGTTTCCGTTTTTTGTTTGTTTTGGTTTGGTTTGGTTTTTTGGTCCGCATTATTCTACAGCTTCTGGTGGATTCGTTTTAGTTTGTTTGTGTATGTGTTTTCCTTTCAATAACATAGATAGAGTCAGAGAGGAAGAGGGAGGAGAGACAGAAAGGAAACTTTCCACACTACTGCTCCACCAAACATGAATCTTCCTCTGGGGTTAGGGATTCCATGTGGTGACTGGTGGCTCACACAGTGTCTGCTCTGCCTGAACCCTACCTAAACAGCTAACTTCCATTCCAAGCAGTCTTCTCTTCTTTAAAAATACACTGTATTTGGCTTTAAGTGCACAACTGTGACAGTGTCTAATATTTTAATTGGTTATATATTTTCCAGTGCCTGTTTTCCAGGTGAATGACTCAAGAGCAAAGACAGATGCTGTAAATAACAGTTCTTTGCTTGCCTCACTTGCCAGAGCTCCCGGTTTATTGGGTAAGGACCTATTTTTATTGTTGCTGTTTGGGAAAATATCATAGTCATGGCAGAAGAAGAATGGGAGTTCAAATTATGCCTTAAAAATACCTGGTTTTGTTTTTTAACGATGGGTGTGTTGAAATACTAAAATTCCAAAATGTTAAGACATTTGATTCCATAAATGGTAGCTTTTTGGATTTATTTAAAATTGCTTTGAAATAGGCTTTGAGTATATAACTCATGAAAATTTTCATAAAATGTTTAATTCTCTGGGAAGTGGGTCTTATGAAGTAAATCTCTACATTATCAGCCTTAGTATCTGATGCTAAATCACTGGAATGGTATCGATATGTCAAGGGAAGTTTAAATTTCCCTTAAGTTGAGACTGGCATTGGGCAAGTTGTCTGGTGTCAATCTGAGGGCAGAGTA
Organism: Erinaceus europaeus; assembly: GCF_950295315.1. Taxonomy (NCBI): domain Eukaryota; kingdom Metazoa; phylum Chordata; class Mammalia; order Eulipotyphla; family Erinaceidae; genus Erinaceus; species Erinaceus europaeus. The sequence continues at coordinate 6,373,611 of NC_080179.1, forward strand.
AGAAATTGTTGAGTAGCTGTTTCCAAAGGTTAGGTCACTGTAAGGAATTTTACTCTGGACTTCTGCAGAACTCTGTTCTGGACTTTACCCTGTCAACATATTGATCTAATTTCAACAAGCATACAGGAAGTATGCCCATAACGATTGAAAAGCTGGGAAAACAGTAAAATACTGGGAACAGTAACCAGAAATCAGAAATATCTGTGGAGTTAGAAAAAAAAGCCTAAAAAATTGAAAGCTAAGGAGATAAATGTAAGCTCTTGACTAAATTTCAAATCTCATGTCTGCTCATTCAGGAACTGGGCGTTTTGTCTAGAAGCAGACCCTGTCACAATGCTTTATGTAAACCTGGAATGAGTTGAGAGAATTCTGTGGACATTAAAATTCCAACCTCAGGATAAAAAGCCATATTGATAGTTTATGGTCCAGGTGTTGTCACTTTGGCATCTGTCTGAACCAGAAGAGGTGCAGAATCGGCATATCCTCTCTTTATAGTAAACAAGCAAGAAACAAGCAGATTACCTTATCATTAATTATAAAAACAGCACATCTGTCGACTATGCTTTCTCTGAAATGAGAGATGTCAAGACTCAGCTTAGCTTAATTGTGCCTGTGGGACATACTTCAGCCCTTAATGCTTTAGAAGTTTCAGCCAGAGCGGGAAATACGTTTTTACAAGGACTGAAAACATCTAAGAAGATACGAGATACGAGATCCGAGAGAGATGGCACATGTTCTCAGTACCAGAAACACTACATGTGGGAGGGAAATCAAATATCACATATCTTATTCTTGGGCCTCTCTATTCCAGTTCCCCCAACCCGTCCACCCTTCCTAATCTACCTCCACCAAGGCGAAACAATTAAAAAATCAGGACTAAGGTGTGAAATTAAGTATACATTTATTTCTTAAATGTTTACTTTGTTCTGAAATTTAAAAAAAAAAATGGGTGAATGCCTGCCTCAAAGATTAGATTTTTTTTTTTAAGCTGTAGACATTCAAGATATGATTCAATGCTCCTTGATGCTATATTGCAGAACTATGGTTAGAGTTGGACAATACAGTACTTTCAAAGTGCCTGAGAGGCTGGCAAAATAGCTCGTGGGGTAGTGCACTCCTTTGCCCTGTTCATGACCTGGGTTCAAGCCCAGGCTACACCACATTGAAGGAAACTTCAGCGCTTTGGTCTCTTTTACTATCTCTCTCTGCCTCTCTAGCTATAACAATGATGAAGGTAATAATAATAATAGTAATAATAAATAATAATAAACCTTAGCCTCTTAGATTCTCTAATCAGAACAGTGAATTAAGGGATTTTCAGCCAAATTTTAAATCCTAACGTATATAATACAATTGTCTTTGTAGTTTGAATTATTACCTGGGAAATTAAGTAATTTTATTGCATATGTTTCTTTGTGTCCTTCCAGCCCTGTGTCTTTCAATTACGCTTTGCTTTATTTAGTTAAATGACACATGTTGTAGTTCATGCAAAACATTACTGCTATGAAGGATGTGAAAGTTTAGAATGACAAGTTTCATAATGAGCTTAAAAATACATGTAATGCAATATATCCACAAATAAACATGTATTAAATTGAATTTCAATATGTTTCAGTATTCTTGTTTCGACTACTCAGCCAGCACAGACGGAGATGTGACATAACTTCTCACTCAAGTGGAGAGATGTATATTAAGGCGTGATTGTGCTCGGAACTTTATTATAAGATACAAAAGTCATATTTTTGGCAAGAACACTACCAAAGTAGAAAGAAGGAATTAAAAATATATATATAGTGAGATTGTCAATGATTTTTAACTACTACCTATGCCCCAAGTTTTTTTGTAAATTTACGTCATATTACACAAATATTTATAGAAAGTAAACAGCAGCAGGTTTTAAAACATGATTTAAAAATAGAACAAGATAAAGAAAAATTTTATTTTATTATTTAGTTAGTTAGTTTGTTCTCAGGCTGGGGCTTGATCCCTTAACAATGTATCCAACACTCCTTAAGGCCATTTCTCTCTTTCTTTCTTCCTTTCTTTCTTTCTTTCATTCTTTCTTAATGGATAATTTTATATGGTGACTGTATTTAAAATTGGGATAAATGGTCTTCTTTGTTTTTGAGAGGACCATAAAATCTATATTCCTCCCAGAAATAATGTGATTCTTTTCCTAGGATAATCAAGTATCAGTGTGTGTGTGTGTGTGTGTGTGTGTGTGTGTGTGTGTGTGTGTGTGTGTGTGTGTGTGTATTTTAAGTTCATAAGCTCTATTTACTTATTTTATTTGAGGGAACAGACAGAAATTGAAAGGGCAGGGGAAATAGAAAGGGAGAGACAGAAAGACATCTGTAGCATTGATTCACTATTTGTGAAGGTCTTCCCCTGCAGGTGAGGGCTGGGGGCTTGAACCCAGGTCCTTGTGCATGCTAATGCATACACTTAGCCATTGGTGCCACCACCCTGCCCCAATAATGTCATTTTCTTTTGCTTTGGAACCTTTCCATTTCCAGCATGATGTAATACTGCAATGACTTTGTAAGAAGTTTAATATATAACGGTGGGCTGTGGTGGTCTAGTTGAGCACACGAGATCATGTCCAAGGAGCTGACTTCAAGCCCCTGGCCCCCACCTGCGGGGGAGCTTCATGAGATGTGAAGCAATGTTGCAAGGGCCTCTCTGTATCTCTCCCCCCCTAACTCTCATTCCTTCTTTATTTCTCTGTCTTACCAAATAAAAAAAAAAGAAAGAAACAAAAAAGAAAAGAATTTTTTTTTATTTTTTATTTAACAAAGGAGACATTAACAAAAGCATAGAATAAGAGGGGTACAATTCCGCACAATTCCCATAACCCAATCTCCACATCCCATCCCCTCCCCTGATAGCTTTCCCATTCTCTAGCTCTCTGGGAGTATGGATCCAGGGTCGTTGTGGGTTGCAGAGGGTGGAAGGTCTGGCTTTTGTAATTGCTTTCCCGCTGAACATGGGCATTAAAAACTTGGTATGGAAGATGTTTTAATATGAGAAAGGTAGAAAAAACTCCTCTTGCAACATCTCCGGAGACTTCCATGGTTTTTTTTTTTTTTTTTTTTTTTTGCCTGCATCATCCAACTGGCCCCCTGCTAAGTCCTTTCTTACTCCAACCAAGGCGTTGACTGAGACCTTCAGGTAACTCCTCCTGGCTAGGCAGATAGTGCCTGAGGGCTCCAGCGGAGATAGACTGCACAAGTGTTTATGCCAAAGGCACTGGAGGTCCCAAGTTCAACCCAGTTGTCATCAAAAGTTAGAACTGAGAAGTGCTCTGGTAAAAAAAATAAAATAAGAGAAATAAAAGGGGAAGGAAGAAGAAAGGTGGGTAGGTAAAGAGAAAGGGGGGAGGGAAAAAGATATCTTTTGATATTCCACAGTAAAAGTAATGGTAATCTAAGTGTAATTATAGTAATACGCTCTGCTATAATTTGAAAATAAAGATGAAAACAAGAATGTCTAGGGAGTGACTCAACAGGTGAATCATCGTACTGAAGTGTGTAGGAGCCAGTGTCTTATCCCAGAGTGCAGATACCAGAGAAGTACGTAACTTCTCTCTCACTTCTTTCTCTCATAGAAGCAAGCAAATATAGGAACATACAGCTCTATGCTTCTGTAAAATCTTGTGTTGAAAATTTAGCAAAGGTGTAAAGTTATTGCTCTGTATTAGACTTTTATTTTATTTTATTATATTTCCCAGAGTACTGCTGAGCTCTGGCTTATGGTAGTGCTGGGTCTAAACCTGTGACTTTAGAGCCTTAGGTGTGAAAGTTATTTTCCATAACTGTATGCTATATCCCCAGTCCTAGGCAGTCTGTGTCCCTCTTCTCTCTCTCTCTCTTTCTCTTTCTCTCTCTCTCTCCCTCTGCATCCAGGGTTATCCCTGGGGCTCAGTAACAGCACTATGAAGCCACAGCTCCTGGCAGTCATTTTACCATTTATTAAGATTTCTTTTTTTCTTTTTTCTTTTTTTAGATAAGACAGACAGAAATTGAGAGGGGAGGAGAGGGGAAGAGACAACTGCAGATCTGCTTCATCACTTGTGAAGCGTCCTCCCTGTAAGTGAGGAGTGAGGGCTCAGACCCGGCGCACTGCTCAGGCCCTCACACATAGTGCTGTCTGTTTAACCTGCTGCACGACCCACATGTCCCCAGTCCTAGACTCTCAAACAGTGTTTGCACTGCAGTCTAGGAGGTGGTACAATGGAAAAAGTCTTGGACTCTTAAGCATGAGGTCCTGAGTTCAATACTCAACAGTGCATGTAGCCAAGTGATGCTTTGTTTTCTCTCTACTCCCTCCGCACATCACACTCTCTTTCATTAATAAGTATATATTTTTAAAAAATACACAGATTTGTGAGGTTGAGACAGAAACAACAGAACATCACTGTGCAATCTGGGATCCAGAGTTGAATCTAATGTCTTCTGCACACAAAGCATATGTTCTACCACTGAACCGCCTCCCTGATGTGAAAAGTTGTAAACCCTTTAAGAGTTTGATTCAGTATACATGTGTATGCACATGCCCACAACACAAGTAGAATAGTAGCCATTTAAGATGAGTCCCATTTCTGTTAAGGGATAGATAATGAATGAGGCTCTGAATTTAATCCCCAGGAATGAACACACACACACACACACACCAGTACTGTATTCTCGTTCTCTCTCTCTCTCTCTCTCTCTCTCTCTCTCTGTGTTGGTTTTTCTCTTTCTATTTAAATGGAAAAGCAACCTGGGAGTGCTGAAATTGTACAGATGCAAGGTCACATTGACACACACACACACCATATTAATCACATTTCTAAAGAAGTAAAATGATAAATAAGTCAAATGGCTTCCATTAATTAACAGTGGTTAAGTATTCAAAAATAGCTAGCTTGTGTTATTTTCGGAGTATTTTTCAATATAATTTATTGTTGCTTTTCATTAGGTTTGTTCAATTTTAGTGACAGTGAGTTGATACTTTTTTAATTTATTTTTGTTTTTAGCTAAAATAATGTAAATTAGCATGAATATATTTTCACCGAACCATCTTGACTCAAGACATATAAAAGCTTACTAAGCAGAATGAGATTAATTTTCACCTTTTCTTTCCATATTTTCACATTAGTAGGCTACTTAAGTGAATTCAAAGACAGTCTTTCTCTTTAAAGAAAATTAAACTGCACTGTCTGTGCAGTCCCTTATAGGGTGAGATAAAGTTACTTGAGTGTGGTTGACTAAGTTATGAGAATACTTAGGAAGTTTCAGTAAGTGTTTGCCACTCAAAAGGCGTGCTGCCTTGTGTGTACCATCTTCAGAATTCAGGATGCTAGTGACTGAGTCCTTTAGACTTCCTGCTCTGTGACACTCTGATGGTGTAGATGAGGATTCTGAACCCCACTTGGGCTCTAATTTCAGCTCGTCTGTTTACTAGCTGTGCAAATTTTCTACTTCTTCTTTTTTTTTTTCTATTTTATTAGGGGGTTAATGATTTACAGTACTTTTGTTGACATGTGCCTACAATTTCTCAGTTCAGTGTGATAGGTATCTGCAAAACATTCTAACACACACACACACACCACACATACTACACACACACACACCACACAGGCCACACACACACACACCACCCTCCTTTCTCTCCTCCCTGCCCAGAGTCCTTTGCTTTGGTACACTTTACTTCATGTTTTTCCTTTCTGTCCCTGTCTCCCAAGTTCCACCTATGAATGAGGTCATCCAATATTTATCCCCCTCTTCCTGATTCATCCCACCCAACACTATTCATTCAAGTTGTTCCCAAGGTGAGACAAAGACTGGCGTTTTAGAGTTTGGTCTTCAATCCATTTTGGTCTGGTTTGGGGACACGCTGTTAAGTGGTGGCCTAGTTTCACTTTTCTCCCTCTGGTTGCTGAGTTTTCCCAGCACGATTTGTTAAGGAAATCTTTTTCCCCCATTGAGTGGTCTAGGCATCTTTGCCATACACTAGTTGTCTATATGTCTGAGTTTCTTCAGAAATCCTAGTGGTAATATAGTGAGCTTTCCAGTGATTTTTCTTCTTTTCTTGCTTTATTTGGCTTGGTCCCAGAGTCATCTGTCTGCTCCAGTGACTCCTTGGCCACGCCCCCAGGATCTCCCAGATTCTCTCCTTCTTAGTCTCTGTTTATTTTTCTATGATAAAATGAGGACAGTACTAGTATAATCCTTACTTGGAGGTGTATTGTGGGTGAGATATATATTTGCATACGACAATCGACAATCCCTGGACTGGTTCAATTCCAGACACCCAATTATCAAACATTTTGATGACTCATGACCACCTTTGTGTCTACGCTCACCTTTTAATGTCTCCTTTACATCAATTTTATGATTTTGGGGTGGAGAGTAGATAGCATAATGGTTATGTAATTGATTCTTATGCCTGAGGCTCCAAGGTCCCAGGTTCAATCCCATACTACCATAAGCTAGAGCTGAACAGTGCTCTGGTAGAAAGAAAGAAAGAAAGAAAGAAAGAAAGAAAGAAAGAAAGAAAGAAAGATGATTTTCTAGGAAGCCATATCTTTAGTTAGGATTCCAAATTCTATTGCCAAATCTTTCTGATTTTTAATTGACCAAGAAAAGGAACATGTGAAGCTGAACCAGTTCTTTATTACTTCCTAGAAGCCTCCAGATCAAGAGAAAATAGTTGAGTGCTATTCTGAAGGCACCTCAGCACTTTAAACCTTTCATCCATGATTATTGTTAAAATGTGATCTCATGACTATATTTAACACACACACACACACACACACACACACAGAGAGAGAGAGAGAGAGAGAGAGAGAGAGATAGAAAGAGAGAGAGAGAGAGAGAGAGAGCTAGAGGAAATAGCACATAATTACTTAAAAAATTGTTTTTATTTTTGGCCTTTTGGATGAGCTATTATTCTCTCAAGTAGCCTCACAATGAAACCTTATCAGGTGTACAATCAATTCCTAAATTTCCAGGAGCATCATATGACCTTTTTACTCTCTATTTATGATATTATTCACATGTAGGGAATATCACCAACTATGGAAATTTGGGGGGAGACAATACATCCCCCATCAATTCAATAGCTACACATTTAACTGTGTACCAGTAAATCACAAGCATTCTAGATAATTCAGAAATGCAGCTTAAATATGTGTTCATAATCCCAAAGAGGAATCCTATTTCTCATAACATGTTCTAGGGTAAAGAAGAGCAGAAACTTCTTCCATGATCTAAATACGCCACAGAGTGAAACTGGTGCATTTTGCACTGACTTATTTGACGAGCAGGTTTTCCAGAAATAGATAACAAGTCCTGGAAAATGTCCATCCGCCCTTGTACTTCCTGGTAAGAGTATCACTTGTAAGGAGCAGAAATGTATCACTTCTCTCTGCCAAGGCTGCCGCTTCTCAAGTACAGTCGTCACTTTTGCCGCCACTGGCTACATTGCTAATCCTTTTCTTCCTGAATCAGATCTGGTTTTTAACAAAGATAACTTTATTGCTCCAGTCATGAGTCCTTCTGAGAAGTGTTTCTCAAATTTGAATAATATAGAAATGCCTTTTTTTTTTAAAAAGGCTGCCTTCTCATTTGTTACCCAGATATTTCTCAATGACATTCCTTTTTTAAGAGTTAAGTAAAATAGTAGGGATAAATGTATATGATTTTACCATCATTCAACAATAACCCAAATTTATTCTGAAGTGAATAAGACAGTGATTTCATGGCATAGTTTTGCTAGAAGTGATAAATTCCAATTTTAATATGAATCTGATATTGGCTGCTATAAGAAAAGTATTAATAAGGCACCACTGGGTTAGAGACTCCGGTGCTGCTCTATACGGTGTGTAATTCTCTATGTGCCTTTGCATTACTTGAGTGATAGACTATCTTCTTAAGAGTAAATCTGACGGGAGTCGGGTGGTAGCACAGTGGTTAAGCGCACGTGGCACAAAGCACAAGGACCTGCGTAAGGATCCCGGTTCAAGCCTCTGGCTCCCCACCTGCAGAGGAGTCACTTCACAAGTGGTGAAGCAGGTCTGCAGGTGTCTGTCTGTGTCCCCCTCCTCTCTCCACTTCTCTCTGTCCTATCCAACAACAAAGACATCAATAACAAAAAAATAACCACAATAATAAAACAATGAATGCAACAAAAAGGGAAAATGAATAAATAAGAATTTTAAGTTTTTTAAAAAAAGAGTAAATCTGACAATCTTTCTAAGAATAAATTTGAGAGACAATGATATGTATACTGGTTAGGAAAATCTTAATTTATCTTTTCTGGAGACATACTAAAAATAGGTTTCAAGGTGACCATCACATCTTTTTTTGCAATATTCTGATACATTTATTATTGGATAGAAACAGAGAGAAATTGAAAGGGAGAGGGAGATGGATAGGGAGAGAGACAGAGACAGTTGCAGCCCTGCTTCCCCACTTGTGAAGCTTTCCCCCTGAAGGTGGGATCCAGGGGCTTGAACCTAGGTCCTTGAGCATTGTAATATGAGGGGTTAGCCAGGTGCACCACCACCTGGCCCTGACCATCTAATGTTATTAGGCGATTAGTACAAATATCAAAAGTGCAGAAAACTCTGGAACTTTGGGCCTGTTATCTCTACAATCAATAAAGCCAGACACTGTAATAAGTGTTACTTTCAAAGACTTGAGTTCTCTAAATTCTTTTTTATTTATTTATTTTTTATTTAAGAAAGTATTAATTAACAAAACCATAGGGTAGGAGGGGTACAACTCCACACAATTCCCACCACCCATTCTCCATATCCCATCCCCTCCCCAGTAGCTTTCCCATTCTCTATCCTTCTGGGACCATGGACCCAGGGTCATTGTGGGTTGCAGAAGGTAGAAGGTCTGGCTTCTGTAATTGCTTCCCCGCTGAACATGGGCGTTGACTGGTCCATACTCCCAGTCTGCCTCTCTCTTTTCCTAGTAGGGTGGGTCTCTGGGGAAATGGAGCTCCAGGACATATTGGTGGGGTCTTCAGTCCAGGGAAGCCTGGCCGGCATCCTGATGACATCTGGAACCTGGTGACTGAAAAGAGAGTTAACATACAAAGCCAAACAAGTTGTTGAGCAATCATGGACCCAAAGCTTCGAATAGTGGAGAGGAAGTGTTAGGGGGATACTCACTGCAAACTCTAGTGTACTTCTAAATTCTATTTCTACTGTTTTGCCCAAGACTTTGTTTCCAGCCTCTTTGTTGATACTCTGCTTTTGATGGATTACTTTTATCCTGCTCAGACTTCTAATTTGATTAAGTAGAGTCTACTGTAGCCTCATATTGAACATCAAAGGAGATAGATTTGAGGAGTAGGAATAAGCAAAAAATGCAGCAGCCTTATCTGATAATTATCCTTCTCAGTACTTTTTAAAATTTTCTTGTTAGTTTTAGATGACATATCATAGTGGGTAAGAATATTGGCTTTAATGTCAGAAAGATGTGAGTTTAAATTCCCATTTGGCTATTATTCAGTTGTCCTCTGGTTCCTCATTTGTTATGTTTAGAATAATAGGTCATAAAATGTTTATAAAGAAGGGGCCAGGCGGTGGTGCACCTGGGTTAGCACACGCATTACAGTGCACAAGGACCCAGGTTCAAGCCCCTGGTCCCCAGCTGCAGGGGGAAAGCTTCATGAGTGATGAAGCAGGGCTGCAGGTGTCTCTCTGTCTCCCTATAATCCCCCTCCACTCTCAATTTCTCTTTCTATCCAATAACAAATAAATTAAAATATTAAAAAATTATAGTAACATATGGAATGTTCAGCAGTGTTCAGTATATCATGCTTACAGATATTAATATCTGAAGTTTTTGATGATGATGACCACTACTTAGTTTCAACTGATGTATGTTGAAGGGAAAAATTATTGGATAGTATTTGTGTGCATTTTATGAATGATAATTTAATCACAACTAAAGTCTATAACCACTGAAATGTATTTATATAATATAGTTGGTACTGTGATTTTTTGAAACAATATAAAGCACTCATAAAACTCAAATATAATTATAAAATAGCAATACCTGTTTTGTGTATTTCCATCTTATTTATTTCTGATCAAAGTTTTTGCAAGTCTATTTCCAACTTTATCTTATGACCTGAGATACATATTTGCTATTAGAATCCATAATGTCAGTCCACTTTCACAAATATTGAGTGTCTCCCTTATGATGGTAATTATCATGGGGACTGGGAGTCTGAAGATAAGAAAAAGAAGGTAATTTTGCTATTTGTAGGCATGCTTGTGAACTTGGGAGAGGGGGCAGATGCCTACATTGCTTCAGTGCCTCCATGCTTATGTTATTTATGAAAAGTAAGCTGTTTTCAAGTATTAAAGGACAGTTATGATACTAAATTTCTGGTGAAAAATAAAATTAAAGTTGTCCGCCTTCTTAAAAATTGGACTCTAACTTCTGTCTTCCAACTTGGACTGTTTTTCTTGATGATGGCTAGTCTATGGATATGGTTAATTCATTGTTATTCAGGAATTTTTCTCTCTAAAGTCTCCATGAAAGAAAGCCAGGATAATATTGCAAAACGTATAACTATTGTGACTTTATTTCATACTGTAAAATATATTTCACTATACAACAGAAAACATTCTTTCTTCTGGGAAACCAGTATTTAAATACTAAATCATCTTTCCTCTGGGCCTCTCCCATACCCACAAAGACTCAGTTTTAATACTTTTCTATAAATTGTAGAATTAAGGTCAGTCTTAAATTATGTTTTGTGGCAAGTCTCATGGTGGGGAATTCAGTCTGCACAAACCTGGCTAACTTTCATTTATGCATTAAGAAACATCATAGCTTGTCTTTCTCATCCTGAGTATTTTCAGTGATTTATTAATACCTAAATTATACACTCCAAATATAAAACTCAAATATAATAAGGATCTACTTAATTTGGGTTATATCTATATTTCCTGCTTTGTATCCACTGCACTCTCCAACCACTTTTTTATTCAGATTGTTTGGGGGTTGCATGTACGACCAATAAGTTAGGAGAATTCTAATTTTTGTCACTTTTACTTCTACTGTCCTGTGTCTACTAAAAACTGATTATATTTTATTCAACAGAATTTTCCAAATGCTTCTGGTAGTGCTAAAGATTGAACCCGGGACTATGCAACCTCACTCATGAAAGTATTTTCACATAACCATCGTGTTGTCTCCTGTACCCACACAGTTCTAAATTTAGCAGTATCTCTTCTATCGGGCCAGGTGGTGGTGTACCTGGGTAAACGCACTCATTACCGTATACATGGACCTGGGTCTGAACCCTCACATCCCACCTACAGGAAGGAAGCTTCATGAGGGGTGAAGCAAGTACTACATACAGCTCTCCTCTCTCTCTCTCTCCCTCTCTATCTTCCTCTCCCCTCTCAGTTTCTCTCTGTTATATCAAATAAAGGGGAGTGGCAGTGGCAGTGGCACCAAGCTCCTGCAATAACCTCTGTCATAATTAAAGAAAGAGAGAGAAAGAAAAAAGGGGGGGGGGAAGAAAGATCTCTGCTAGAAATATTTAAAGAAGTACACAATGATTTTATGATCCATTGTCTAGAAATAAGTTTTAAAATACCCAGAAGCTATTCACTTAATGTAACTTAACATTAAAGCACCTAGCATATATGAAAAGAATGCGGGAAATAGGAATAACATGGAAATGTATCTATAAAATATTACCAAGTAACTAATAGCACACAGAAAAATATACTAATGTATATCTGCAAATGCAAATGGTGGGGGAGAGAGAGATATACCAAACAGTAATGATTAAAGGACAAGGACTAAATTATGAAGCACTTTTACTTTATATTTGCAGTATTCCTTGAATGATTTCAATATTGACAATGATTACTTGTAATTAGAAATGAAAGTGTCTATATTTTTCTTCTCTACAAAATTATGAGAAAAAATAAATTGTTATTCAATGGAAGGATATGCTTTCTGTGGAGGAGATAGCATAGTGGTCACCTCAAATGACTTTTGTGTTTAAGGCTCCAAACTCCCTGTTTCAGTATTGAGGCTCAGTAGGTCTCAGTGGGTATATTTTAAATATATTTTAAATTTTAAAAGATATGCATAAGAAAGTTCATAAAACCTAAATCAGATGGTAATATGAAAGTAAGTAGGCATATAAAATGAGAACATTAAGAAAGTAACCAGTAAATTTCAAGTTTACTGTTTAAGTTTCAAGGAAAGTTTACACAAACCATGTTACACATACATATAGCTGACTTCAAAGCTCCGCGTTATACCTTAGCAGTCAGTCTAAGTTAAGCCATGGCAGCTTCTGGCAGAAAATAAACGGATCCTGAATTCTGAAATCCATCTCAGACCCTATAAATGGAAGCTATCCAACTTGTTATTTATGGCAAGATCAAGACAGAACACAGTTGGCTACTAAAGTTCCTTTGGAAAGTGAAGTAAAGTCAGGTTAGTGTCTTTTTGTTTTATCTTAAATTTCTCTAGATAATTAAAAATCTAGCCCCAAATCACATTGTGTAACAACCTCAGAGCCTTTGTATTTTCTTTTATTGTAGATATCAAAATCTGGATTATGAATAGGTGAGTTCCTTTTTTTTGTTTTTTCTAATCTAGACTAGATATGCTAACTAAAGTCAAGCTTACCTCCTCATGGGATACAAAATTTTTCAATTTCTTTGTCATTGGAGATTAAACTAGATGATAAACTAGGATTGAAATGAACTTGGAGATAAATTGTCCTTCCTAAGCCACCCACCTCATCATTTTAATTCTATCGTTTATACTAAGAGCAACTCAGTGACAGTCTTCCTTGTTTGAGTCTGAGTGAGGAATGGGCTAGTTTGTATATCAGGTATAATTCATTTTTTTTAGGTGTGATTCATGTTTTGGAGTTTTGACATAAAATCTCCCCAACTGATCTATTAGTTAATTAAAAACTTTCAAAATGTTAACTATATAAAGCAATGTCTTCAGTGATTAACTTTAAAATTTAAGAGACTATAAAAATATGTACCCTTCTTAGTGTAGGCTCAATTATAGTATATCTTTCTTAGAATGGAAGAAATTTCTTTTACAGATCCCATTGTTGGTGTCAGATTTCAAGTTTTCCTATACATTAAACATACAGTCTAACCAAATTTTTAATTTTACTTTGTGAAGGCAACAAGCATGCAAGCACTGCTGCACTACAACTACCAAAAAAAAATTAAGGAAAAGATGACATCATTTTTGTTGTCAACTTTTTTTTGTTTTAAAGAGCATAATAGTTAATTTTAAAATCAATGTACATACACCTAATAAAAATATAAATAAAACATCACTTGGAATTATAGTTTATTGAATTTTGATATAAAGTATCAAGTTATAAATCTTATTTTTATTACATTCTTCCCATAGCAGAATCCATGTTTGCTCTAGATTTTTTTTTAATATTTATTTATTGATTACTTTTGTTTTCCTTGTTGTTTTATTGTTGTAGTTATTATTATTGTTGTCGTCATTGTTAGGACAGAGAGAAATGGAGAGAGGAGGGGAAGACAGAGAGGGGAAGAGAAAGATAGACACCTGTGAAGATGTCGCCTGTGAAGCGACTCCCCTGCAGGTGGAGAGCCGGGCCCAAACCGGATCTTTATGCTGGTCCTTGCGCTTTGCGCCACCTGCGTTTAACCCACTGCGCTACAGCCCGACTCCCTGCTCTCAAATTTTTCTATCTTACAAGCCATGATCGTTAGGCAAGGCACTATAACATTTGCATGAAAATCCAGAAAGCAAGAGGTAATAAAGATATGTATAGCAACTTCATCTCTTTATTATTTTTTTTCCTCTAACAACTTCATTTTATTTCTCTTCTTTTACAGTCTGTTCAGCTGGTGCATGGCGTGCCATCAGACTGCATCTTGCTTTCTGCACCATCTTCACAAGCTCTTGGATTTCTCAAAGATCTATTTTCTGCCAGTGCTGACCATTTAGCAAGTCCTCTGTTTGCATTTGTTTGACCACGTCTCATCATTTGACAGTCACTAAAGTTTTCTCATACTGATTATTCATTGTCCAACAATACGCCTGAAGTATCTAATATCAAGAAGTGTAGCTTTGGTACTAAAGCATACCATCTTTCTCTTACTAACAAAATTTTGCAGAGGGACCTAGAAAGCTACCCTTGGGCTGAATCTTTTTCTCTGCTTTGCCTTATGAAAATGAGTGTCCCCGGTATTATCTCAGGTTTAATTTTTTCTTCTGATTTTAAAAAATTAAAACGCGCCTATCTGCTTGATTAAACCTGTAAATGTTTTAGCTTCCTGAACTTGGTAATATGAATAGTTCTTTTACAAAATCATTCAGCTCATTTAGAACTGTTTCAATTCACAAGAAAATTTTATTCCTGAGTCAGACTAGCTCTTTTAAATGTTTTGAATTGTGATTCTGTCACATCATTTGAAACTTGTGTAGTCAAGAGGAGAAAAAATTTAACTTCAGTTTTTGTGTCATGTGCAATGAATAAGGATTTTGCTTGGTATATCTCAGCTGTGAAAGTGAAGGTTTTGCCATACACAAGACCTAGGTTTAAGCCTAGACCTACCACACTGGAGGCAGCTTCACTGTACTGATGTCTGCCCTGATGATGTCTCTCAGTCTCTGTATTTTACTTTCCATCCAAAAGTTTTGGGCCTGGATTTATAAAACCTCAGCAGAAGAGAGAGACAGAGAGAGAAAAAACAAGGATAGAAGAAGCATTGCTCATCAGAATTACTTTATTCTCCAAATTAAAGAACAAATGATTGGTAAACACTGATACATTTTAACATATACTAGAAGGGTTGATGTGGTGGTTTATGTGGTAGATTGCACACATTGCTAAGCATCAAGCCCCATCTGCACCTGCAGGTGGCAAGCTTCACAAGTGGTGGAACAATGCTGTAGGTATCTCTCCTCTCTCTCCCTCCCTTTCTATCATATATATATACATATACATATACATATACATATACATATACATATACATATACATATACATATACATATACATATACATATACATATACATATACATATACATATACATATACATATACATATACATATACATATACATATACGTTGTTTTCGACGGGCTGGCTTCATGGGCGGGTAACAGATGACCAGGGACTCATGATTGAGCTGTACGCAGTATCTCTTTATTCATGCAGGACGCAGCACAATCTATACCAAGCTAGACTAAAACTAACACAACTACCAACTAACTAAAACGAACAATGTTGTCCTTACATACTTTCCAAGTAGGGTGTAAACAAGATGTGACATACAGAGGGTGGAGAGAAAAGTGACTGGTGAAAATCAGGGTGTGACAAGGAGAGGGGGCGGAGCAGGCGAGAATTCTACCGCTGAACCATTAATGCCCTGGAGGGAGTGTGGTGCTTTATGTAAATGTAAAAGTGATTTATGTAAATAGACCGCTTTGAATGGGATCAAACCATGTAGATAGACCACTTTGAATGGGATCAAACCAATCCCTATACAGGCATACCGGTGCTTGGTTAAGCAGAAGCCAGGGGGAGCTGGCATACTACCCAACATATATATATATATGACATCCAGGAATGGTAAAGTCATTCAGGCACTAATTCCCAGCAATAACCATAGTGACAATACATTAATTAATTAAATGTGTATGGGTCGAACATTTTCAGAAGATAGTTGTTGGATTATGTTTTTATACGAATATAGTAGTTGAACATGATAATAAATAATAGCACTTCCCTTTAGCGACACTGGAACTTACATTGGCATAGTAAACACTTGAGGACTGGTTAAGCATTTTTCTGGAATTAAAATATATTCATTATAGCAATTACTCTTTTGATTCCTTTGGGTTACTGTTTCATATAAACGTGTCACATAACTAATTTATGAGCGGTGAGTAAGATGAATGTCTTCGATTCTCATCAGTGACATACCATGTTCTCTTAATATTCTTAGGATATCGCGGTCCCTCCTGGTGTCTGACCCCAGCAGACAGAGGACTGTGCCAAGCCAATATTCTAAGATATTACTACAATGGAACAGCCAGAAAATGCAGCTCGTTTCAGTACAGTGGATGTGGGGGGAATGAAAACAACTTTACTTCTAAAAAAGCATGTCTTCAGGCTTGTGATAAAGGTAGAAAACAATACGCCCCACACTTCGAATCATGATGACAAGTGAATTTTAATCCATACAAATGTGAAGTCAGTTTTATTTTTATAAGAAACGTGACATGATGTTTATATATGCCCCCTTTTCAACTCCAGTTAGACAGTATTGCTTATATTGTTAACTGGGATTCTTCTTAATGACTCCATAGAAAAGGATTTAATTTTAGACAAATAAGACATTTTATTTTTATCATTTACATATAATACTTTCAATTAAAAAGAGTATGCTAAAAGGTTGCCAAGTTTTATGTAGTGCACATACTTCTAATGTATTTATCTCCTTATGAATATAAAGATAATTTAATAACATAAACTAATATATAGGGAAAATAAGTACTTTCACTAACCATGGGCAGTAACATGTTAACTTATAATAAAAATCATTATGAATTTTAGCGGAGAATGAATAATAAAAACTAAGAGCATGTTTGTGTATTTTTACTAGTTCACATATGCAAGATAACTTAGAAAAAGGTTGTTTTATGGAAAAATAAAGACAAAAGCTTCTAAACTAATTACAAGTTTAAACATTAGATGACTTCAGAAAACTTAATATAAAATGCCTTATTGTGCTTTTTATCATGCATGATTTTTTCTTTTCCTTTTATAGGTTTCTTTGAAAGAATATCAAAAGAGGGACTAATTAAAACCAAAAGAAAAAGAAAGAAGCAGACAGTGACAATACTATATGAAAAAAATTAGTTACAATACATAACTTTGTTACAATACATAGTTCCAGAAGGATAAAGAACAGGAAAGCTTCCAATGGAGGTGATGGGATGCAGAATGCTGGTGGTGGGAATTGTGTGGAATTGTACCCCTCTTATCTATGGTCTTGTTGATCATTATTAAATCAATAAAAAATACATAAATGTTATATTTTATAATAATTGGACTCAGTAATTTGGATGAGCTTTTTACTATTATCTTTGTTTCCTTAAAATTTTAAAAACTACTTTGATGAATTCTCTGTACTTATATCACCTTTATTAATACGCTTGTGTTAAAGTTCCTTTTTCTCTGGCCTAGTCAAATCACCCACCCAAGGGTCGTCACTTATTAACTAACTAATCAAGTCTAAACTTACCATCTCCATTTGTTTCTGCTCTCTTTTTACTTGGTCACTAGGACTTCATTGCTCTGAACTAACATTTTCAGAAAGAGAAACATTTAGAAGCAGATAAAGGAAGAGAGGAGAAGATACCACAGCACAGAAACTTCCTCCAGTGTGATGATTGCTGGAACTTGCATCCGGCGCGTGACTAAGCAAATATACTATCCAGTCAGCTATCTTTCTGGTGCTCTGTTTGCTTTTAATATATGTATTTATGCTATTGGATACATAATATCAGCCAGCCTTTTCCATCTTGATGTCATCATGCAGTTACATATTTGTTGGGATGATGCACATATATGCACAGTTTAAGAAATACAGTTACAGAAGATCAAGCACTTTGAGGCTTTTACGTGGAGCATGGTGACATACACTTGCTGATAAAGATTACTCAACGAATTGTGCATTTGTAAAGAGTGAGCACTCATGGAAGTTCATCACATTTTTCCTCCCTAGACTTTTTCTCCTCTTACACTAGTAACTTAATTTTGAATCAAATTATATTTGAACAGAAGTCCTCTCTGTCTCTCTCTCTCTCTCATGCTGACCTAATTTTGACAGATTTAGCTTTTTCCTAGCTAATGGCCCAATTTGTGAGTGACTATGTGTTCAATACAGATAATGATAGAAAGAAACTGTTGGGGAAAGAAAGTTTTTAGTAGAAATGAAAAAGAAATTATGTTTATGGAATTTCCTATTTTTTATTATTTGAGAAATTTTACCTCACCCAACATTGTAAGAATATTTAAAATTTCTGAAGCTATACATTTATCCTTTGCTTTGGATGCAATACACCTGGTTATTGATGTACTAAAAGAAAGAGCATGTTATTTCTGTTGAGGAAGAAGAGAGTTTTCTGCAAGGAAGATCCTACTAGAAAATCCATCTACTATTCACTGTGAGAGGTTTAATTAACATTTTTCTATTCATATTATGCACCTCTAAACCTTTCCTTCTCTGACAAATCATGTGCAGGGCGGTATCTCATTTTCTATCTCAATACTTCAGTCTACAGTGTTTACCTTGAATTTCATAGTTCAGTTTGAATTGGTCACAAGAAACTACTTTGTTGACCTCATCTAATGATTTCTCTACTGATAGCAATATTATTATAAAGTTGCCTGGTCCTCAGACTTGAAATTTGAGCCCAAGTTTTAGTTAATTTTTCCTTATATATAACATCTAATCAGTCTTATTAAATACTGTTGTTTTCTATATAATGTTTATCCAACTCCTAGTTCTTTTATTTTTACTTCCACTTCATTCTTTATATTTACAATGCTTTAATTTTTAAGGATTAATTATTATATTTTTACATTCAAACTCCTTCAAGGACTCACTAGTTGCTATAATCCCCACCTCATTCAGGTAATTTAGATTACATTTAGATCATTTAATTATTACAGAGCTGTATTACACCACTCTCCTTCCTGATAATAGTAGTTAAAAAGGGTATTCACTGTTCACTGGATATATCTTTAATTATTCAAATTATTTATCTGATTTCCTATTTTAAAAAACTCATCCTTCCCAGTTTATTTGAAATTAGGGTTCAACTGATAGGAACTAAAATCAAATTTTGAGGCAGAATATGAGACATCTAACACACAGGGACATTCTCATTGTGCGACATAAAAATTACATCGCTACAAATGGTGTCTATTTGTTCCTTTACTTTTTCCTGTATCTCAATTTAAAATATTCAGAACATAACTACTTTAATCTGAGGCACTGTTACAGAATTTAAGACTTTCAGAAAGTAAGTCCCTTGTGAAATACGATCTATTGTAATCGATACATGGATAGCAATAGCTTTCTTAGTCAAGTGTTAAGTTACCACCAAGGACTTATAAAGAGCTCAAAGATCAAAGTTTTCTCCAATGACCACTTATGGACTCATTAATCCAGAGAAAACACTAGGTGGTTTTCAGTGTTTTGTGCATGTGACTATTGTTTTTACTGTGTTTTAAACAGGAAGGCCTCTGTTGATATTACATTAATTTGTTTTACAACCTCAAATGTATCTGTGGATGTTATATATAATGACATGGCATATACATAAGCTTATAGATGTGTATTCTCATATAATAGGTCATGTTAAAAATGAATAACGATGATTTTTATTTTTTGCAATACAAAAAAAATTAAGTATCCTGAATAACAAAATATGGCTGCCGTATTCACTCCGTTTTATAATACTTCTAAAATAGGTTTATGTTTTTCAGTTAACACAAATTTTTTTTTAATTTTATTTAAGAAAGGATTAATGAACAAAACCATAGGGTAGGAGGGGTACAACTCCACACAATTCCCACCACCCAATCTCCATATCCCACCCCCTTTCCTGATAGCTTTCCCATTCTCTATCCCTCTGGGAGCATGGACCCAGGGTCATTGTGGGATGCAGAAGGTGGAAGGCCTGGCTTCTGTAATTGCTTCCCCGCTGAATATGGGCGTTGACTGGTCGGTCCATACTCCCAGTCTGCCTCTCTCTTTCCCTAGTAGGGTGGGTCTCTGGGGAAGCTGAACTCCAGGACATATTGGTGGGGTCTTCAGTCCAGGGAAGCCTGGCCAGCATCCTGGTGGCATCTGGAACCTGGTGATTGAAAAGAGAGTTAACATACGAAGCCAAACAAGTTGTTGAGCAATCATGGACCCCAAGCTTGGAATAGTGGAGAGGAAGTGTTAGGGAGGTACTCACTGCAAACTCTAGTGTACTTCTGCTTTCAGGTATATATTTTGCAGTAGTTTATGGATACGTGTGCACATAAGCTCTCTCTCACAGAAACTGGTGTATATCTAGGTTATGGGACTTTGTTAGAAAGTGAACCACCTGAGATGAAATTAGAGTGTACTATAAAAGGAAAGGTCTCACCCGAGTAATGAAGCTGAAGGGTTGTCATTCCACACGTGAAGTCTCTGGACACAGTCTGAGGTGAAGCATGTTGAGGTGGCAATCGTTATGTTGGTTAGGTTGTGATCGGTGGATGAAATATTATTTGGTATGGATTGGGAGACGCATATGGGAAAGTGGGCCCTATCCAAGGGTTCCAGGACTGGGGGAAGTAGGGGCTCTATAGTGGAGATGTGAGGTTCCTGCTGTCTTAGGGTTCAAAAAGACAATCGATAGTTAATGTTATCATCACATTATTTGGTAATTGGGTTAACTTTGAAAAGTCCTTTTGTTATGATGATTTTGAATTTTGAATATTAAATCGGCCTAGCCAAACTCCCTTCAAATAGAAGAAAATGTATTCATTTAACTTCTGGGAGGTAAGTCCACAGGGTAACTGTGACTTGATCAGACTCTTCCCCAAAACGACTAGCTACAACTATCGAACTTCACTAAAGTCATCAACTACCGCTGAGACATCTTCAGAAAGGCCATAGCCTCAGGTGGGTGCTCTTGCAGGTGGTTGGGATGAGAAGGGATGTAGGAATGAAGCCAAACACAAAGGACTTCGAGCTCCAGCAGAGCTGGGCTCCATTTTATCTCTATGCCCAGCAGTATTCAAGGCAACACACAGTGCTGGTTGTGAGAGAAGGGAGTTTATGACATTTTAACCCATAACCACACGGAATTAGCCTACTGAATTACAGGCAAGGACACACCACAAAAGCAGGAAGCATTAGTGACCAAAAGAAGTCCTGTCTGTCGCCAAAGCATAAAGGTTATTTGCAGCAGCTGCTGAGTAACTGGCCAAGTGAACCCTGCTTTACTGAACACAGCTGCAGTCCAGCAGGAAACCCTTGAGGCTTCATTTCAGACTGAAGTTATACAGAGAATCCGTACATAAACAACCAAATTAAAATGTGCCAAAGAGCTGAACAGGAAATTCACCAAAGCAAGTAAGGTAAATTAGCATATTAGCATATTAAAATATGTTTCATATTATGTCATAGAGAAATGCAAGTTATGACAACAATGAACTCTTCCTTTTTTAATATTTATTTATTCCCTTTTTTGTTGCCCTTGTTGTTTTATTGTTGTAGTTATTATTGATGTCATTGTTGTTGGATAGGACAGAGAGAAATGGAGAGAGGAGGGGAAGACAAAGAGGAGGAGAGAAAGAGAGACACCAGCAGACCTGCTTCACCGCTTGTGAAGCGACTCCCCTGCAGGTGGGGAGCCGGGGGCTTGAACCGGGATTCTTAAACCGGTCCTTGTGCTTTGCACCACCTGCGCTTAACCCGCTGCGCTACCACCCGACTCCCAAAAATGAACTCTTCTACACAACTATTTGAAATTAAAATCACGCATTGCCAAATGTTGAGATAGGAAGCCAAAGAAAATTTCATTTATTGCTGGAAAGGGCTAGGGAAGTAATGCAGAGGTTTTGCTTCAGATTTGCATATCTGAGATTCAACTGGTTCTAGGTACAATTCTGGGCACTACCATGTGTCAGATCTGAGAAGTCATCTGATACCTTTTATCGCTATCTTTCATGAGAAATAAATAAATCCTTAAAACATCCCCCTCATTGATATTTACCCTAAAGAATCTAAAAAAAAAAAATGTACCTGGTAACAAAATCTGCACACAGATGTTTATAGCTTGATTCGTAGTCACCAAAACTTGAAAGCAACCAAGATGAGATTCAGTAAATGAGTAGCGAAGCTGTCGGATAACCAGGGAGTGGAGGATTATTCGATGCCAAAAGAAATGAGCAATGAAGCCTGAAAAGATATGTAGAAGAAGCCTTAAGACACATCACTGCAGATACAAGCTTAGTGCTTCTGAACAAGACAGTTGTTTTGGCATTTTGTTGCTGGCTGTAACAATGCACACCTGCAAGAAACCCCCCAGTGAGCTGAAGGAATTTGGCATCTCTCTAGCAATGACATTGTGAGTCAGAGAAATTCTGCTAATTTTAACATTGTAAAAAAAATCTCCCTTTCTCTCTCTCTCTCTCTCTCCAAAATCAAAATGGCACATTCATAGGGAGCTGAGTTGTTTTGTTTCCTGTTAGTGATCTGAAATGATTTCACATGTACTTTGTTTTGTTTCAAGAAACCATTTTTGTCTTAGTAGAAGCATTTTGCTTAGGAGAAGCTGCCTTGGTCTGCAGGTCAATTTAAAGGGGCAGAGCTATACTCCACCACCAAATACTCATTTGTAGGAGAAGACAGTGAATGGGATTTTTTTTTTCAGCATACTAAAGTTTATTTGGAAAAAAGTCTAGGGGGTTGAGTGGTTGCTCACTCGGTGGATAGCACGTGTGACCATGCGTGAGTACTTGGGTTCAAACCCCTAGTCACCCCCACCTGCCGGGGGTTGATTTCACAAATGTTGGAACAATATTGCAGGTGTCTCTCATTCTCTCTCTCCACCCCCCCCCCCCTTTCTCTTTGTCTTTCTCTTTCTCTTGTCTCTTATCCCTATCAAAAGAAAAAAGGAAAAAACAAAACAAAACAAAAAAGCTTCCAGGAGGAGCAGCGAGCACAGAGCCCCGTCAACAACCCTGGCTGTAGTGGGGGTGGGTGGGTCCAGGGGAAAATGCTATACTTGAAACAGGAGAGTGGGCAGGCAGAGGCTACCGACACATTAAAAATACTTTTTTTCTCATCTAGTCTTTTAGACATTTCTGTTGTTAGTATAGCCTTGATTTCGCTAATCTGCAGATTTCTTTAGCATAGATTGAGAACAACTAACTTAAATCCTCAGATGCTAGGGGTCTTCTGTAGTGTCAGTGTTTTCAGCCAAAACTAGCTCCATTATGAATGGAATTCAATCCTACACATGGTTTGCTCAAGCAGAATAAGTAGCATCTTTTTAAAGAGGTTTTTTTTTTTTTAAGTGTGAATATTTGGGTAGAGTTTTTGTTTTGTTTTGATTCATTCAGTCAGTTTCTATACCAGTTTCAGAATTTTCCTTTCAGATAACTTGGTTTCAGAATCTATAAAATGAACTAAGACTCTTGTGTATTAAGTCTGTCATCACACACACACACACACACACACACACAAACACACTACTTGTGATGAATAGAAATGTTTTAAAGGACAGAGGCAATGTGAGTAAATCTTATGCAAAAAAAAAAAAGCAGAAATATGAGATGAACTTGTACATCTCAATAGCAAGAGTAAATGGTAGCCAGAGTGGAACTGTCGAAATCTGAGGACTAGGTTTTCAGCAAATCTTAATTTCTGACCCAATTAACCCATCCATGTCAACATTACTGATCACTTACTGTTTTTCAGTCATTGTTTCTGTTTATATTTATCTGATATTTTCACTGAGGATATCATTCTCATTTTAGATTTTCTTTCCATGTGTATCTATGAGTTCACAACACTACATGCTTTCGGAGTTCAAGTTCACACCTCTTCAAGTGGGTCACACACACACACACACACACATACTACTACTACTACTACTACTACTACTACTACTACTACTACTAAAGTACCATTCTTACTCTGCCATAGCCCAATTGAATTTTATACTCTTTCATTTTGTCCCTCCGGTAACCTCAAAACCCAAAGGTTCAGGGGCTAGTTTTCTCTGTTCTCTTGTTCTATTCCTGTTTATTCTATAGATAAGCAAAGTCATTTGGCATTGGTCTTTCTCCTTCTGACTTAACTTTATTTAGCATAGCCTCTATAGTTCCTAAAAATGTCACAAATTTCAGGTTTCATCTGTATTTATAGAGCTGAATTTTTTTCCAATTTTTTTTTATTTAATGTTCTTCTTTTTACCAGAGAACTGCTCAACTCTAGTCTACTATGGTGCCTGTGATTGAATCTCGGCCCTCCTGTGCCTCCACACAAGATCTGCCCTGTGGAAGACACTCTCTCCTCTACCAAAAACCCTATTCTCAAACTACATTTGATCATCCCTTTACAAAATACATGTTTTTTTTTTTTTAATTTCTTAAATACGTTCCCCACTCTCAACAGAAAACTTCACAAAATTTGTGAATCGCTCATGGGAAATTCCCAGAGTTTCCAAATATGAACAGCTGTGAGCTACCTAAATGATTCACTGTGCCAAAAAATTGCTATACTAGAGAGGAACAAATAAACAATTATCATTTTTAATTCAGGATATCTGCCACTCTTCAATGAGAAAATCTTCAGTTGTGAAACTAAACATATACAAGAAAAAAAAATTAACTTTTTGGGTGAACTTTCTTTTGTTTTTTCTTCTTTCCAAGTTACAGAAACACACACACACACACAGTCATTTAGTAGTGAAGGAGAAAAATAAATTCAATTCAATACATTTCATTGCTTCTCTTAACTCTACTGTCAATGTATTTTCAGACAAACTTGCAGCACATTTTAAACATTATGGAAAACAGTGGAATATAACACTTAATCACAAGGAGTTTGGGATAAAACTCAGTAAGTCTTGCTATCGCTCACCAACTCTTCTTTTGAAAGTGACTGTAAAAGTAAAGGAAATCACACTTACAAAGTGCTTCACATTGCGTTTACATCGGCGCAACTACTGAACCAATGATAGGATCTTATATTAAGATGTGTCTAATATTAGGTCAGAAAAGAAACCACTCAGCAGAACCTGGACTGGAGTTGGTGT
Source organism: Erinaceus europaeus (assembly GCF_950295315.1). Taxonomy (NCBI): domain Eukaryota; kingdom Metazoa; phylum Chordata; class Mammalia; order Eulipotyphla; family Erinaceidae; genus Erinaceus; species Erinaceus europaeus. Next base: position 6,398,484 of record NC_080179.1, read on the forward strand.
ATTGCACCAAAAGAAAAGATTCTGGGGTAGGTGGGAGAGAAAGTACAGGTTCTAGAAATGGATGGCAGAGAACCTAGTGGGGGCTGTATTGTTATATGGAAAACTGAGAACTGTTATGCATGTACAAACTACTGTACTTACTGTCAACTGTAAAACATTAATCCCCCAATAAAGGAAAAATAAAATTTAAAAAAGATGTGTCTAATATTTAATATTAGAAAAGTTTGCAATAAATCTTCTTGAGCTACAACAGTTACTCAAATAAGACAGGCAGTTAGAAAGTAAAGTGAAAAATTTAGATAACTTACTAAAGTAAAAATTTTATAAAATTAGAAATTAGCAGTATAGATATGAAATGACCTCACCGTTAAAAAAAATAAAGGTGAGAAACAAAAGTATATTTTGAGGAAAATTTTAAAGTAACTTTTGTGATAATTTCCTGTGGTGCTAGAATATTTTTATTACTGAAACTCCTTTAACATGGATTATTAAATTGTGAACTCAGTACACACAAATATTTAAATTTCTATTTTTTCATTTTCTTAAGTTTTTTAAAAATTTTTATCCTTATTTATTTGTTGAATAGAGATAGTCAGAAATTGAGAGGGAAAGGTGTGATAGAGAGGGAGAGAGACAGAGACACCTGCAGCCCTGCTTCACCACTTGTGAAGATTTCTCCCTCCCTACAGGTGGGGACCGGGGGCTCAAACCTGGGCACACTGTAACATGCGCGCTCAATGAGGCACGCCACCACCTGGCCCCCAGTATTTAATTTTTAAAAAGCAGCCAATCCAGTGATTATTTTTAATGTTAACTTACTGAACATTTTGCTATATATTTTTATATTGTTAGTGACATTTTTTTCTCAATGGGGAATTATTTACTTAAAGCTTCATAACCAATATCATCATTTAACTTACACTACATACAATTTCTGGAATTACCTGGAATAGTTCTTCAAATTTATGTTCCAAATAATAATGCGTAAATGAAAAGGAAAAAAACAGAGCACCCAGGGAAATTGCTCAGTCAGTTAGAATATCTACTTGCTTGCCTGAGTCTCTAGAGGGTCCAGTTCAGTCTTTGGCTCTGTCTTATGTCAGAGCTGAGTAGTTCACTCTTTCATAACAGATAAATTACAGATACAGAAACAGATAGATAGATAGATAGATAGATAGATAGATAGATAGATAGGTAGATAGATAGATAGAGGGAGAGAGGGGGGAAGAGAGAAAGAGGGAGATAGAGTCAGAGAGGGAGAGAGGAACTTATTTAACTTGAGTTACAACTATTTCTACCAGTTTCTAAACTTACAAACATTCTGTTGCCTCATCAGATAAATGGAAACAATTCCCACAGATTTAAGGAAAACAGCTAAATCATATAGCATACTTTTACACAAATGTCAGTCACCAACACAAGTTGTCTTTCTCAGATTCTCCTAGAACTGAATAGGGAAACCAGCAACGCCGCTAAATACTGTTACGTGCTTCAAGAGACACAAATTAACAGAACGCATTTGAATTTGTTTGCTGTATTCCTCAAACTTAATCCAAAAGAGATATTTCTAATTGTACTACAGCGTCTTTATTTTTGGAATTTCCACAAAAACCATGAGAAATGCCACTTAAGGCTGTCATCTATAAAGAACTATGGCTAACACTATGGATATTAACTAATCACTTTATAGAAATAAATACAAACATTTCTTAGGGAAAATCTGGTATTTGCCTCTTCATCCAAATCCTACCTAAATGCACCAGAACAAAGCTTAAATCTTGACTTCAAATGCACAACTCATTGTGAATAGAACAAATACAAACTCCTTACCATAATCTGCATCGCCTTGTCTCTCATGTCCTGATACACTCCTGTAGGGCTCATTGCTCACTCATCTCCAGGCTCTAAGAACAATCTGTAGGAACATTTGAACAGATTTTCTTTGCTTTTTCACTCGCAGTAATCCTAGTAAACTACTCTGGTGCCTTGCTCACATCCATTTATTAAACGCTGTGAGGTGGCCTTCAGTTCCCAGCTGCTGTGAGAATCAGCTGCCCATCGTCCTCAGCTACTTCATCCTCCAAATTTTACTCAGATGATGAGAAAGAAAATTTCCCTAGAAATTGTGTTCTTGGGGGTCAGGCGGTAGGGCAGCGAGTTAAGCGCACGTGGCTCAAATCAAAAGGATCAGCATAAGGATCCAGGTTCAAGCCCCCAGCTCCCCACCTGCAGGGGAGTCATTTCACAGGCGGTGAAGCAGGTCTGCAGTTGTCTTTCTCTCCCCCTCTCTGTCTTCCCCTCCTCTCTCCATTTCTCTCTGTCCTATCCAACAACGAACAACATCAACAATAACAATAATAACCACACAAGGCTACAACAACAAGGGCAACAAAGGCGGGGGGTGGCCTCCAGGAGCAGTGGATTCATGGTGCAGGCACTGAGCCCCAGCAATATCCCTGGAGGCAAGAAAAAGAAGAAAAGGAAAGAAAGAAAGAAAGAAAGAAAGAAAGAAAGAAAGAAAGAAAGGGAAAAAAAAAAGGAAATTGTGTTCTCCACTCTCACAACGGCTCATTGATTAGTAAGAAGCTAATAATGATAGCCACTCCTGTACCAGAGGGACAACTGTGACATGAAAATTATACTGTGGGGCTCTAGCCCTACAGATTAGGACAAGTCTATATTTCTCTTATGATTATTCACCTGCTCTCCTCAGTCCTCTTAAGCCAATGCCATTCCTTCTCTTACAGTTTTTCCCCATTAAATTCTAAAAAGTTCTCCCTCAGCAAACCCTTCTCTCAATTTTGCCTCTAGGAAACCATAGCTAAAACAAACAGCTTTCTAATTTTCGGGACATCTCATATTTCTTGCCTTTAAGTTCCAGAGAAATTATGCTCAGAGAAATTATTTTGCCAGAAGAAATTATTTATCACTTGATCCATTTTTATTATGCACGTAGGTGTAATGAGTTTCAGTCATTGAACAGTTTCTTGGAAATCTGAGTATTGGAACAATGTGCATAAAATGATATGTTTTTCTGAACATCTACCCAAGAATGGAACATAAAGCACTTGAGAGCAGCAATCAATCCCCTACAACAAATATTTTGTATTCTTTATAAATTCTATCGACTTAATTGTTTAATAGTTACTTAATATTGATTTACAACCTCAGAAGATAACAGGGGTACAACTCGGCACCATTCCCACCACCAGAGTTCTAGAATCCCAATCCCTCTGTTGGAAGCTCCAGTAGTTCTCCCAAGGTTGCAGACATGCATCAACTATTATTTCAAATATTTTAAAAATTCCTGGATAGAGTGAAGATCTTGTTTATCAAACATCAGAAATATATTTCTCTCTGTTGCAAGCTTTTGAAGATCTTATTTGTACTTCTGATCAGATGGATAGAAATGAACTCATTTTAGTCTAGTAATAGCTATTTGAGTTGCCTGGCTTTATATAATTTCAAATTCTTAAACATATTAAGGATTTGCACATTGGTAGATAGAAGATGGCATTTTACCATCATTCACAATGTTTTAAATATTTATTTAATACATTCTCATTTTTTATCTAAATATTTTATGAAAAACTTGTCTTCCTGTTATATATAAATACTTTAGTAATTTGGTCTACAATAAGAGCCTGCCTGTGATAAATCTAACTAAAAAATATGCCTCTGAATGTGCTAGTTAAAAGACAGAAAAAGTTAGGATTTATTTCACTAGGAAGTGTGACAGGATTTTTATTAACATTGGGTGAGAGAGCAATCTTTTGTAGCTTGAGAGTGGTGAACACTAGATGGCAGGATGAGACTGGATATCGAACTCCTTGCCACTAAATCTAAAAAAGGAGATGACATTCTCAAAGATGTCAAGACTTCTTAGACAAATACAGAAGGGCAAACGCTAGAAGAAGAAGAAGACAAATACATTGTGCTACACTTTATTAGTATTACATAGTGCCATATCCCCTTACACTCAATATTTTTACCGATATAATAGTGATGGTAAATCTTGAACTTTTCAGGAGAAAAATAACCTGGTTGATAATTTTGCTTGTTATATAAATGACAGTAGTTGAATATAATACTTACTGCTATGTACACCTTTAAGATTTAATAATTTACATTTTAGCAAAGTGAATACCTGTGTTTATTCAACCAACTGCTACTTAAAGTCAATGTGTATAAATACAAAGTTAAATAAACCATTTATTTTCATCATCACTGTGAATATCCAGAAACTAAGAAGCCTTTCTTAATAAATCTATATTCAGAGATACAAGGACATATTTTCCAATACTCGCTAAAACTGTTTTAGAAATAGGAAGAACTATCTTACAATATTTGGGGAAAGAAGATGTGAGTTTCCCAAAGAAATTACTCACCTATACTTTATATGTTATACAGAGCTAGACTAGTATATGTAAGGTTTTTTTTTTTAATTTAGGAAACTTTTGAGTGTAAAAGTATACATTGAAACAATCCCAGTAAACTACATCACCCAAATCCAAAATGAATGGTTAATTTAGTTACAGAAAACTAAATTTAGCTTATTTATTGAAATAATATAAGTAGTCATGCAGGTACTTAGAGGTAGCGTCCTCCTGAGTATAATCCCAAGGCCATCTCCCATAGCTCTGTGCTGGGGAGTTACGGTATGCAGGGGCCTCACAGGACCTCAATACATAGGCATAATCTTATATGTGTGATTTTCGAATAGACAAGTAAGACGACTGAATATTTTCATCGTATTAATTACTCTGCAACTGCACACCCCTTAGTTCTCTAGAAAGCCCATTGCCAGCACACTATGTGGTTACATCGAGATGGTGTGTTGCCCACCACACTAATTACTGATTGCAGAGAACTTAACATTTGATTCCTGGTGTGCTAGTCAATTGAAGAGAAGGAATTTTCCTTAACTGCCCAACAAAAGTCCATTACCTAAGTCAAACTGAGCACTGGCAAGTAGGAAACAGCACACTGCCTTTATTGCAACAAACTCTGGCCTCAGGCATCAGAGGTTCCAGGTTCCGTTTCAGGCACCATCATCAGTCAGAACTGATTAGAAGTCTGTTTAAAAAAAAAAAAAAAATGGTTGGGGCCGGGCACTAGTGCCGCGGGTTAAGCGCACATGGCACAAAAGCGCAGGGACCAGCGCAAGGATCTGAGTGCGAGTCCCCGGCTCCCCACAAGAGGTGAAGCAGGTTTGCAGGTGTCTTTCTGTCCCCCTCTGTATCTTCCCCTCCCCTCCTGGTTTCTCTCTGTCCTATCGAAAGACAACAACAACAGGTATAATAACAAGGGCAACAAAATGGGGAAAAATGGCTTCCAAGAGCAGTGAATTCGTAGTGCAGACACTGAGCCCCAGCGATAACCCTGGAGGCAAAAAAAAAAGGTAAATGTCTTCAGTGTCCTGGATAAAGAGTATATAGTATATACATATGTATATTTTCTGGACACAACCACTTATTGAAATTAATATTTAAGGGGCCAGGCGATGGCACACCTGGTTAGGCGTTCACATTACAGTACGCAACACCCCAGATTCAAGCCCATGGTCCCCACCTGCAGGACGGGAAGCTTCAGGAGTGATGAAGCAGGGTTGCAGGTGCCCCTTTCTCTCTCTCTCTCTCTCTCTCTCTCTTCTCAATTTCTCTCTGTCTCTAGTAAATAATAAATAATCAAAAATATTTTAAAAGAAATTAATATTGAATTCATTGAAATTAAAAATCCTATTAAAACTGTGTTTTGAATGACACATTGATTTAAAATCAATTCATTGATTATTGAAATGTTTTCATTTTATTCTGCTTTTCTAAAGATTTGTCGTTTTGATTCAGTGTATGCTTGAGAAGTTTGTATTATCCACTTGTCCCTTTATGTCCTAGATGGTTGCCTATTGCTTATGCTATGCTATATTTATTTGTTTAACTTTTTATTATCTTTATTTATTGGATAGAGACTTCACTCATGAAGTTTTCCTCTTGAGATGGGGACTGGGGGGGAGGGTTTGAATCCGGGCCCTTGCACACTGTAATGTGTTTGTCCAACGAGGTGCACCACCGCCAGGACCCCGTGCTATGTATTTTATTTGGATTATAAGGGTTTGATAAGTGGGATGCAGTTTGCCTGCAGGGCGGGGCTAGGCGGGGCGTCGCTTCACAAGCCATGAAGCAGGTCTACAGAAGAGAAGAGATGAACAGAGATAGTTCAGATGCTAACATTTAGTTTTTTATCTTGCTCTTAATTTTAAACTGAGAACAGTAAGATCTAAATAAATGAAGAAAAGAACACTAAAAAGTAACCAAAAGAGATCTCAAATTCCATGCCTATTGGTTGAATCCCAGTGATTTCTGCTTCGTTTTTTTGTAGTTCCATGATAAGTTGAGTAAAGAGTTCCTGTGTGAGTATTCTCCTTTGTTTTGGAATAAAACTGCCCTTATTGCTGAGCCAATAGACTTTGCTTTCCATGGGTTAAGGAGATAGCTCAAAATAAAGCACAACTCTGCAGCCTCTCAGGTTAAAAAACAAACAAATCACTAAGTTCTTAAATAAAAGCAGAATATTCCATAATAGGGTCAAGTACTTTCTCCTGTTAGTTTCCCTCAAGACCACATAGTCATAACTCATTTTCTTGAAAGTCCTTTAGCTTTAGTTGATAGATTTTGTGTGCATCCTTGACTTATATGTGTGCATTTTTATTGCCCTTATATGCTATCAATCTTAAGATAAAAACTCACATACTAATTGTCATCTTTGGGCTCAGGCCATAAAGATGGCAGCAGAGCTAAGTGCTTCAGAAATTTACCTTGTCCTGGTTTGTTAGTCTGCAAGGAATCTGAGTATTTCATTTTGCTCTTGAATTACAGCTACCTGTCTAACTCTCGATGCTTCTGAGATCAAATTTACAGACAACTGAGTAATCACTATAATTCAGTGTCTAATTGTACATGTTACTTATATTCATTGATTCAAAACTTGGGTGATACGGAATTTATAGATAGCAATGTGCTCCATTTTTTTGTAGCTTGCAGATAAGAAAATTGATGATTTAATAATTAAATGAATCACACTGTTGTTTAGGTTTTGAGTTATAATTACTCCAATATCCATGTCCAGCAGAGAAGCAATTACAGAAGCCAGAACTCCCACCTTCTGCACCCCATAAAGAACTTGAGTCCATATTCCCAGAGGGGTAAAGAATAGGTAAGCTTCCAATGGAGGGGATGGGACACAGAACTTTGGTGGTGGGAATTGTGTGGAATTGTACCCCTCTTATCTTATGATCTTGTTAATCATTATTAAATCACTAATAAAAAGACATATAATTATTTTTAATCATTTTTGTTATCTTTATTTATTAGATAGCAACAGCCAGAAATCGAGAGGGTAGGGGGAGATAGAGAGAAAGAGAGACACCTGCAGCCCTGCCTCACCACTTGCAAAACTTTCCCCCAGCAGGTGGGGACTGGGAATTCGAACCTGGGTCTTTGGGCCATTGTAACATGTTCGTTCGCTGAACCAGGTATGCCACCACCCCACCCCTACAATTGTTTTCTATCACATATATTTATTACATTGTCAAAAGACAAGCTCATTTTACATTTAAGTCTTTCTTTCCTGGAGAAATGCACCAGTTTAAATCCTTAAATGTCCCAGATTCGCTCATTGGCATTATCATGCCCCTGAGTTTAACAGTACTCTGGACTCTACTCTGTCACAAAAATATACAAATAAATATTTGAAACATCTTTGTTCCAATGACTTGTTAGAGAACCTTACAATAAAATTGTTTAGAGGCATTTTTTTTTCATAAATGTTAAACTAAGGGGGGGTCGGGCAGTAGCACAGTGGCTTAAGTGCATATGACTCGAAGCTCAAAGAAGGGTGTTAAGGATCCTGGTTCGAGCCCCCGGCTCCCCACCTGCAGGGGTGTCGCTTCACAGGTGGTGAAGCAGGTCTGTGGGTGTCTTTCTTTCTCTATCTTCTCCTCCTTACTCCATTTCTCTCTGTCCTATCCAACAACAATGACAACAATAATAGTAATAACAACAAGGGCAACAAAAGTGGGGGGGGGAATGACCTCCAGGAGCAGTGGATTCACGCAGTGCTGGCACTGAGCACTGGAGGCAAAATTTTTTTTTTAAAAAAGTTAAACTAAGTTATTTGTTTCATAATATTATGTGTATGTTATCTGCATTGTAAGATTATTTTGATACATAAATGCTGCAATAGCAGCAATAACTTAAGACAAATCTTTATTTTATTTTTATTTTTTACTAGAACACTTCAGTTCTGGCTTATGGTGGTGCAGGGATTGAACCTGGAACTAAGCCAAATCTTAAAGAACCTTAAATTTGTGTTATGTTCCCAGGTTATTTCCTCCAATATGTAACTAGTGCATTTTGAAAAATAATTCTATATGTGTGTATGTACCACTATGTATGTATGCACAATGCTTCTGATTGTGATGTATCCACATATACCATAGGGTAAACCAAGTAAAAACAAGTTTAAAGATTACAGGATAAAGTTTTGTAAAAAATGGATCAGATAATAGCGTTGACATCCAAGTTCCAAGTTAATGAGTTGGCTTACAGATTTGGTTAAAGGATGCAACTCTGGTTTCCTATTCATTGATGAAAACAGATGCTTTCAGTATAAAGTTTCCTGGCTGTTTTTAAAAAGTGTAATATAACACACAGATGTACATATATGTGCATCTTCACATGTACACAAACACATGCACATACACTCTCCTAACTAATCCCTGGAGGAGACTATCATACTTAGTTTTCTACAAATCACAGACAACCATTAGGCAAGTTCTAACATAATTCAGTCAAGGTGAAATCCAGCCAGTTTTTGCTCTGTGAACAATATATTCATACAACATATGAGCTCTGTCTGTTCAGGCTGCTTCTTGTTCTTGTCTCTGAATAAGAAAGGAGTGCTGCTTTCCTGGGGTATGCTATTTGAGAAAGAAAGTAACCTAACACTAAATGCAGGCGGGGACAGAGTGATGTAACAGGAAGCTCTGATGTTTCCCTTCTGCTGCTGAGCACATACAATGTGACAACACTTCCAATCTATTCAGAACAACCCTCTTCCTCCAGCAGAGTGTCACCTCCTCCTTTAGGATCACCAAGCTCTGCTAACTGGATTTCACCCTGCCTGCAGGATCACATTGCCAGGTTTTCACTCTTCCCCACTTTGCCTGGGAGTAAAATCTCTTCTGCGGATTCTCAGAAAAACCAAATCCCATCCTAAGAGTATTTCATTAAGAATCTCCATAAGCATTGTGCTGGTAAGTGCATTATTCAAACTAAGTGTGCTTATTCTGAATAGTACTTTCATGTAGTTTTGGCAGTTTTAGTTGTAGAATTTAGTGGCACCGAGATAATGTGGAAACATAACTTTTGTTTATTTTACATGTTGGAGAAACTGCAGTATACTACCCCAGATATACACAAACTTGTTACTACTAGGTAGTACAATGTATTGCAATAACCTAGAAAATATATTTAGCAAATAATGTCTAAGTGGGTGAAAAGACCCACTTATGTACAAATATCTTAATCAGGGGAGAATGCCTTTGAAAAACGAAAAACAGCTCTACTATTAGTTGAGCCTGAATTTTGACAGCTGGAAAGCATTGTTCCCTCAGGAAGCGTCTTTAAACTTTCCATTTAATTGGTATTCTAAGGAAGGGGGTAACCAGGTAGTGTTTACAGGGTCTCTTTACTCTTGCTCATACTGTAGTTCATTAGTGGAGAATTAAAAGAAAAGTAATCAGTTTGAGTTTATTACATTTGTTTTCTATTTGTTTTTCACCTCTATCTATACAGATATTTCTCACTATTGAACAAATGGTATTTTCATTGTTGTTTCCAGATGTGTTTCAGTATTTCTCTGGCTAATCATGAACAAGTTCCTCTGTATTTGGTCATGAAATGGGCTATAAAGAAAAACAAAGCAGCTACATTTAAAGTGAATTAAAATGTCTATATTGATTTTGATTTCAAAACTCCTTTTTTAATAGAACATCTTACTTCAATTTGATATTCCTCTGAAAGCTGTCTGGAGAGGGTGTGATCTGAGAAATTTTGGGTAAAGGAAAATAACGAAAGACTCCTAAGTGAGTGTAACAGATTAGTAAAAGAGAATCTGAAATGTGTATTAGAAAGTAAGTTCCAGGATAAAGCTTTGTCTAATGTTGAGATGTAACATCTGTTAATGCTTCTTTCAAAGAGACAGACTGTCCCTGACAATCTAAGAAACTGTACCTACTTAGCAAGTTATTGAGAGAGAGATATCACAAATGTGCTCCTAAAAAAATCAGATGTCAATCTGAGTTTGAATTATGTTGACTAATTAAATTTATATACTATATATTTTCATCTTACCCCATACTCTGAATGGTGCTCTTCATTGGGGAAATCTTGTACGTAGTCACTCATAGTCTGGTACACTAGCTGCCGGCAACAAACTCATTCTCAGTGTCTTCTTGGTAACTGTCTATGATTTTTTTTTCAAGTAGTGAAAACTTCATCGAAGTCTTATTATTGTTAATCTTTAAAAACAATAGGACTGATTTCCTTTTATTTCAATCTTTAGTTTTATTGATTTCCCTGATATGTGTATATGTAGAAAATGTGTTTTTAGAGTGTGACCTAGTTATTAGTTACAGGAGGAAATGGAAAGAGCACATTCGATGTCTAACTCAATGACATAAGTTGATAATAAAAATCAAAATAGCCTTATTTTTCTTTTCTCGTTACATTACTTTGTTTGTTGTAAGAAACTTTCCCAAATCTTTAATTTTTATTTAATTACTGTCCCAAGTCCTATAATGCTTTTGAATAATTGAGTTTTTTCTTATAACTGTACCACCAATATTCCTTATAGTATTTATTTTTTAAGAAGACTGTTGAATATGCTAGACTGTACTGAGAGTCCTTACTAAAAGATTTACTTAGAATGTAAGTTAGAATTTGTAATGACAACTTATATTATATTCTGAAATTTACTCTTCCTAATTATAAGTGAATGTCACAGCATTAAGGTAAGTTTACAGTCATCAAGAATGATTTTTTAATGATATTTCCCAAAAATCAATGTGAAATGAAGCCCAAGACATATGTAAATATGTAAAACAAAATATGGAAGTGAATATTTACTAATAATAATGATAGCTAAAATGTATTTTGATCTGCAAGATCAAATTAGCTTTGAGATAAGCAAAATAGTTTTGGTTCATGCTCTAAGGAATGTTTCTTAATGTATGCCAAAATGTTGTTTTACTAGTTAAGTATGTAAAATTCTAGAATATATAAATACATTACTCACTTTGAAAAAATATCCATGAAAAAAATGAATAATTCTAGAACTGGTCCTGTAATTAAAAAAAATTAGGTTAAGTGAATGACCAAGATGGATACACTTTACTTAGTTAATATCAAGAACATGGTGAGTTTTTTATAAAATCAACACTTTAGCATATTCATGAGTATATGTACACTTACCTTTATGTATTTGACCACTGTATTATGCATAACAGATTTGTATTTTAATAAAAAATTAAAAATAATATTGAAACAAGCATAATTAATTATTTTATGTTGGTATGCAAAGAGTCTATGATAACATAAAAAATGTTCACACTCACTTAAATTAATGGTGTTGCCATGTATTTCTAAACTAGATCACCTTTGGATCCTTTATGGCAAAATTTTATTTCAATTTTTATCTCTGCTGTTAAAATATTCTAGTAGCTTACTTTTAAAGAGAAACTTCAAGAGAATTATATAGAAGATGTGAATGACATCATTTTTAAGCATTAAAATATGTGTTCACTCAACAAAATCTTTCAGACTCTACATAAAAAAAATAGCCTTATTTTCAAAGAGATGATCATTGACATCAACTTTATATATATAAAAAAAAGACATATTCAGAGGTTCTTCTTTGAAGTTATTGACTATCATGTCTTAGTTTTGATTCCAGGATGTTTTTAGCTCGTGAGCAGGTTGTATCACTGCAGTGGTGTTAAAGCATGACACTCAGGTCAATTGTGTAACCCCTCTTATTTCTTTACTCAGAGCATCTGAGGATGTATTGAAGGCCAAAGTCACTACACAGTTTTAAAATTAGTATCTGATTTTGAAGTCCATAAATGAGTGATAAATGTTTATAATTTCACAGGAAAGCTCTTACAAGGTACTTCTACCACATTGCACAATTATTTCTAGAAACCCTTTCATCTAGTATGTGAGACTGTTCTGATGCAGTGAGGTGAAAAATAAACATCTACCAGAAATACAAGATTAAATCTGCATACTAACCAGGTAGCTCGACTTTTTTCCATGTTTTCACCTTTACCGAAATTTCACTCCTACCGAAACTCTTAAATCAATTCTAGTTAGGCAACTCAAAGTAGCTGAATAGTTCTCACACTTTAGTTTTAGTTCTTGCCTACTTAAAAGTTGGTTAATTAGGGTGGAAGGTAGATAGCATAATGGTTATACAAACAGACTCTCATGCCTGAGGCTCCAAAGTCCCAGGTTCAATCCCCTGAACCACCATAAACCAGAACTGAACAGTTCTCTGGTTAAAAAAATTAAAAAAGAAGTTGGTTAATTATTTGAAAATACATAGTCTTAATTCATGTGAAATGGAAGAGATAATAGCACACATTGAAAAAAAAAAAGATTTATAGTATATATAGTGAGTTAAAATAATATTGTTAAGAGGATATCTATTGAATTGTATTTGTAGGAAGTAAAATCAATAAAATGCACTTTAATAAAAAGAAATATAGTGTATGTATTTGATTGGAGTTTTAATTTAAACATACAATGTCCTCAATTAGTCCAGATTATTACTTTCTTGTCTAGTTAGGATTATTTGCTCTTTTAATCTGAACAGACTAAATCATTTATGAATTTAGTTTTTATTTGGGTAATCTTAAAATCAAATAATTCATTTCCATTTCATATTTTTATGAATAAAAGTCTGTAACTTTAAAAGTCTTAGTTATTGTTACTGAACTAGAGTCTGTTTGTTAAGAAGTTAGTAGTGTAATCAGATGATAAACTGTAGGGCCAGGATATGGTGGCACACTTGAATGGCCATACTCATTACAGTGCTCAAGAACATAGGTTCAAAGCCTCGCCCCCCCCCATCTGTAGGGGGAAGCTTCATGAGGATGAAGCAGTCCTGCAGATGTCTCCCTGTTCCCCTCCTTCTCATTCTCCCCACCCCCTCTCAATTTATCTGTTTCCATCCAAACTAAATTTAAAAACGTAATTAATTATAAACTGATAATATTTTCTGAGAGAACGTCTTCGTTTTTTCCTTAAAATTAGTTTTACTCAAAAGAGACAGTATATGCAAACAAAAACACATCACTGTACTATTGTTTGCAGAAGTGGTTATAATGGCGTGTTTTTCAAAGCTAAAATCAAGTTGCCGTTGTAATTCTTCATGTTATTTGTTAAACATATGCTATATTTTCTACTTTATTACCAATTAAAAGGACCGCTTAACTCAACCTAAATTTAGAAAAAAAAAATCTAAATGAATAAGCAAACCCAGTGGGACTAAAGCTAGAATTCTATACATCATGGACATCATTAAATGGAATCTAATTTTCAGAGAAACATATTTCCTTTAACACAGGGTATGTTTAATTAAAAAATGTTAATGTGGTATAAATATTTGTATAAGCACGGAACAATTACTTCTCCATTCAGATTTCTGTGGTTTTCTCAGTGACTCCTGAGCATGTCTTCTGGCCAAAACAGCAGTGGCCTGTAGTGCAAACAAACAGATGACTTGGTAGAATTTGACTCTTCTGAACGTTCCCCTTCAATTCAGTCCAGTGGATATTAGCATACTTATGAGAACACCGTTAAAACCTTGGTATTTAATCAGTCAAAACATAAGGAAATTTTCTTTTATACTCAAGCACTAACTTCATAAAATAAATATAATCAACCTCTATCCGTTAACTGATTGAGGCCTTGGTTTTGCACATAAGCTTCAAATTTTTACCTCCCTTTTAAAGAACATTTGATGGGAGATGTGAAGCTTAATTAAGTGCTAGCAACAAATAAATAATGGTGTAATTTAATTGTTATGTGAGAATCAGTAGTGGTTGGTACAATAAAAAATATAAAAAGGATTAAGACTTTAAGAAAAATATTCACACAAAACAGTTTTCCTTTTGATTAACACTGAATGTTTTATTTAATGAGACATAGGCAAAGCTTGTTTTTGTTTTTGTCTAGTTAGTAGGGATTTAATATTTGAATGACTAATCTAAAATTTTTATTTGTGAATATATATGTGTTTCTTTTTTCTTTTAATTCACAGGGTAATGTCTCCCTAGGACAAGTCAACGTACATGACTAGCTAGGACAAAAACATGACGTGTGTCTGTGTTTTAGAAATTTAGGTGCTATTGTTTGACACAGTTGCTTTGCACAGTGCACACTTTATCAGCTTTCATATCCTCTGTAGTAAGGATATTGCTACCCTCTAAATACGCTGGTCACAATTTCATTCAACTCCTGTTGATCTAAAATATCTTGCATCTTGTCAGCTTTACTTGAACCTATATGCCTGCTTACCTCAGCTTTCTCACTTTTCCTTGACATTAGTAGATGAAGGATAAACTTCTGGAAATGTCTGTCTTCATATCTCTGAGTGACAGATAATTTTTTTTAACCTAAAACAGGAAAGTCTGCCTTTCCTACAGCGGTGCTGTGTCTCAGTCACCTGTGGAAGAATCTCTCTATGCTGCAGGCATGCAAAAGAACTATTGTTGTTGTTATTATTAATATTTTGCCTCCAGGGTTATTCCTGGGGTTCAGTGCCTGCACCATGAATCCACTCCTCTTGGAGACCATTTTTTCCCCCTTTTGTTGCCCTTGTTGTTGTAGCCTTGTTGTGGTTATTATTGTTGTTGTTGATGTCGTTTGCTGTTGGACCAGACAGAGAGAAATGGAGAGAGGAGGGGAAGACAGAGGGGGAGAGAAAGACAGACACCTGTAGACTTGCCTCACCGCCTGTGAAACGACTCCCCTGCAGGTGGGGAGCCAGGGGCTGGAACCCGGATCCTTACTCTAGTCCTTGTGCTTTACACCACGTGTGCTTAACTCACTGTGCCACCCCTGACCCCACAGAGAACCCTTTTGCTGCTGCTGCTACTGCTGCTGCCTGAGATCATTTCGCTAGCCTCTTGTCTTGTAGAGTGTTCAATACTCATGTGTAAATTCATCGATTCTTCCCCCAAAGTTAAGTTCTATCACTTAAGAGATACTGTTATTGCCTTTGTAGATATGAAACTTCAAAACTGAGGCACAGAGCTACTAAGTAGTTTGCCCAAGGCCACATAGTTAGTTACCAAGTGAGAGAGCCAAAACAGTGAATCCTGCCATCTGGCCCCAGAGCTCATACTCTGAACCATTCTGTTCCCCTTTCCAGCTGGTGACTGATGTCTGGTGAATCCTGGTGCACACAGATGCTATTCCCAGAGCCTTGGGTTAAAATATAGAATGAATTGTTCCATTAAAACAATGATGGATAAAATAACCGTGGCTTCTTGGCTTAGTCCATAAGATTATGAGATGGTCAGTATATTCCCCCTTTGAGGATCTGGGGCCTTGCTCATGTGTTATCACTGCTCCCAGGCTGATGTTTTAATTCAGATTAGAGAGACAAAGAGAGAGGGAGAGACAGCTCAGTGCTGAAACTTCTCTGTGCCACATTTCCATGTGGTGTGAGGGCTCAAAGCTGGGTTGAACAAGGCAAGCTTGCACTCTATCCAGAGAACTATTTCTATGAATCTCTGGAATTCTTTTTTTTAAAATTGTTTTTGTTTCTTACTAAATGAAAAAAAAAAACAAATCAACAACAATAAAAGAAAAATCAAAGTTCTGTGGAGGCACCGGTGAAATGTAAGATTAAGTGCAAAGACTTGAAAGAATTTTGAATTCAGTCATGTGAACTCAAATTCATCATTTTCTCATAATTTCAACAGTTCTCTTTTCTCATTATAAAATATACACTGCTGCATAAGGCAGGTGAAGGAGCTATAATACAATACAAATAAAATGTTTACTACTGTCTTTGACACTAAACAGGCAAGGATTCCACAAATTGAGAATTTGTCATATATCTTTTTTTGCCTAGGATATTTCCATGGAAACCCTCATTTCAAGCAATTCCACAGAGTACATCTTCATAAGATGTGAAAGTGAATAAATGTCTTTGTAACTATGTATAAACTGATTACACTTCCCCAACATATTACATATGTCAATCTAATACAACTGAAACTGCAGTTTTATTATTTATTTTTTGATAAATCTCTTCTTTTTAAATATATTATTTATTTATTATTATTATTTTTTAATAAGAAAGATACACAGAGAGAGACCAAAGCACTACTGGCTTATGGTGGTGCTAGGGAATGAACCTGGGACCTCAGGGCGTCAGGCATGAAAGTCTCTTGCATAACCATTATGCTATCATCCTAGCCCAAAACCACAGTTTTTAAAAGATATTTTATTGATTTTAATGAGAGAAAGATAGATAGATAGATAGACAGATGAGGGAAACCAGAACACTTACTATCTCTGGTTTATACTGACAATGAAGGTTGAACTCAGGCATGAACATCTTTTTGCGTAAACATTGTTTTCTCCTCAGTGCTAAAATCACAGCTTTTATTGGACTGACTACTTAAAAATTCTGTTTAATGGTGCAGAAGACTTCATTTGGTGATAAGAGTAATGCACAGATACTTGACACAGGGAGATAAGAGACTCTACATAGGAATGGCTCTTGCAAGCCATTATTTCCCCAAGTATGGTTATTTGGTTAATAAAAAAGAAAAGGGTTTTCATATTAAAATAAGTAAACTAAACAGAACTTTTTTTTTCTTTAACCCATGAAGCTCAATGAAGTGTGTAGTGTGCCCAAAGTCAACCAACCAAGTTGAATTTAATTTATGCTACAACTTTAAATTCTACTTTCTTGTGCAAATGCATTGTTTTTATCACTAGATTTCTAATTAATAATACTGCACAAGGATTAGAAAGGTGATGATCTGTGAGATTATACTCACACTCTTCAAACAAGGTAATTTGGCATTTTTATTTTACTTCTAATAAAATGACTTTTTATATTTCTTGGATCTTATAGAATATAATACATTAGAAATAAATTTAGATATCTGTCAAGAAACATTCAGTTAGTACTATCACAGCTGCAAGCACTAAGAATGATCATATTAAGACCTGGTAGGCAATATTCTATTGCACATTGGTCTTACATCATATTTTTGAATATACAATATATGGGAAAATGTGAATATCTGTAGCTAGACACTGGAAACTTCCTTGAAATAAGCTTACATTACAAAAGCACAATAGCTATCAAATACTTAGAACCTACAAATAGAGTTTACGATCTTTTATAGTTTATAGGTCATGATCTTTTTTTTTTTTGCCACTAGTGTCTACTGATAGACACTTGTGTTTTCTTACATGTTATATTTCAAAAATATGATGCAAGTTTACCTGTGCAATGACAACTAAGTGCCTATTTATTTAGGTTTTGCAATTTATCCTAGAGATGTGTTTTTGCATATTTCCATAAGCCAATTAAAAAAGTTGATAACTCTAGGGGGAAAAAATGAAATAGTAAATAATTACTATTGGAATTACCTGTTCTGTCTCCACATCTTATATGTGCCATAACCATCACCTTTCACCAAATCATATGTCCTGTATACTTTCTGGACTCAGGTGTTTAAAAAGATATACTTGGTTTTTAAACTATCTTTATACATTTCTTTAACGTTTAATTTATTAGTGAAATGGATAGAAAAAAAGAGAGGGGGGGAGGGAAACAGAGTGAGAGAAACGTCACTCTGCTACAAGTACTGCTGCTGGGGAATGAACTCAGGAACTCACATGGGAGAGTCCAACGCTTTATCTATGGCGCCACCACCAGGACCACATAAGAGATATTTTTTCTTCTAGTTAATTTATATAGCGCATTCCTGATTACTCTTCCTCTTAGTTAAAATCTGTTCTCATTGCTGCATATTTTACTTGAAGATATTTCTGTTCATGCCATCATTTATTCCTCTTAAAGAATAGTTATATTTTAATTCCTTTTATCTTTGTTGCTGTTGGAAGACCATAGGGTTAAACAGTATGACCCTCAGATTAGCAAGCAATTAGGATGGGCCAATCCCTAGACTAGATTTTATTGATTTATTAGATAAATTTTTAATTAATTTATTCATTTTCCCTTTTGTTGCCCTTGTTTTTTATTGTTGTAGTTATTATTGTTGTTATTGATGTCATCATTGTTAGATAGGACAGAGAGAAATGGAGAGAGAAGGGGAAGGCAGAGAGGGGGAGAGAAAGACAGACACCTGCAGACCTGCTTCACTGCCTGTGAACCGACTCCCCTGCAGGTGGGGAGTCAGGGGCTTGAACCAGGAACCTTGCAAAAAAAAAAAATTGGTTAGGTTGTTTTTCTTCTTCCTCATCCTCTCCTTCTCCTTCTCCTTCTCCTTCTCCTTCTCCTTTTCCTTCTCCTTCTCCTTCTCCTTCTCCTTCTCCTTCTCCTTCTTTTTTCTAGCCAGAGCAGAGTAATGATCAGCACTGGCTTATAGTGGTGCCTGGAATTGAACCAAGGGCCTCTGAGTCGCAACTGAAAAATCTGTTACATAATCACTCTGCTATTTCCCCAGTGTTCACAGAGTGGTACCCTTGGGATTAAAGCTTTGTAGCAAGTTTAGTACTTATGTGAACTTCAAATGAGATGTGAACAAGTATTAAAACTATCGGTAGAATAGTTGGGAGTAGATCAGTAAAATGATTTTTATAACTACTATTCAATATTTTAATTTACTGACTTCCTTATAGCTCTTAAACTTACTAATTATATGCTTTCCAAAAATGTGCTATATGACATGTTATCAGTTCAAAAATGGTTATAAATGACTGGATTTTTTTTTATCTTTTTAAAACTAATATATGCCCATAATTTATGAACTGACTTTGAGATTACTTCTTTCAGAACTGACATAGCTAAGTAAACAGAGTTTAGGTTTGGTTTTATATAACTCAAAATGTCTTAAAAGGACATTAATTGGGAAAATTTTTCAGTTACCCTGAAAACCACATTTGTTCACCATTTTCCAACTAGGACAAATCCATAAATGATGGAACATTCAACACTATATGTTCTCAACTACCTAATTCTCCTACCGTAAAAGATTATGTGTTCAGAGAGTCGGGTGGTAGCGCAGCGGGTTAAGCGCACGTGGCACAAAGTGCAAGGACCTGCTTAAGGGTCCTGGTTTGAGCCCCGGCTCCCCATCTGCAGGGACGTAGCTTCACAGGCGGTGAAGCAGGTCTGCAGGTGTCTGTCTTTCTCTCCCCTTTTCTCTTCCCTTCCTCTCTCCATTTCTCTCTGTTCTATCCAACAATGACAACATCACCAATAACGATAATAACTACAATAAAGCAAGGGCAACAAAAAAGAACAAATAAATATTTTTTAAAAAGATTATGTGTTCAAAACTCTTAATCCTACATGTAGTTTCTGAAACAAGAAACTTGAATAAACTAAATATAACTAGCTAGTAGGTTCCTAACTTAGAGATGGAAGACAACTTAATATGCACACTGAAGGCTTAAGTCTAAGATACAGAGCTTGAAATAGAATAAGCTTTGCTAAAAACAAAATCAGACAAGACACTATTCTCAATTACCTAACATAGTTTATAAGTTAAGGATCATTCTACATGTAGAATTACTGTTCTATAATATGTCTGTAGGATAGAGCTCTGTGCTTTTTTTTTAGGTACAATTGCATGACTTTAAATTGTGGAAGGGGAATTGTCTGTAAGTCCAGTGTCCAATGTATAAACACTGAGCTAGAGAACTTCCACAGTATGTATTTGAATTACCCTTTGGAATAAAAGTTATTTTGTAACAAACAGCAAAGACTATTAAGTGCCATATATATTGATTTTAAAGTATGAGAGATATTAAATAAGAAATACTTATTTGAATTAGTATCTCAGTTTCTTCCCAAACTTATCAAGTCTTGTTTTCTTTATTTTATACTAAAGTACCTGGATATTAAAAAAGAACTAATATTCTTGATTTGTGGGCCTAGTTTGTAGATTCATGGTTTTTCGTGTCTCTCCCATTTTGTCAACCCCTTTACTTTTAGACAAGTTTGCTTCTTGCCAATACTTCTGATATCAATTGGCACAAATTTAAAAGAAGATAAACACAATATTTAAAAGATGATTCAGAGTTATTACTGAGTTTCTCTTACTGAAAATGGTAAGGTCTCCTCTCAGATACCCCTGTGCCTAATTTTTTCTCTTCCCAACAGTTTTTGCTCAGATAGAACCTTTATTTAATAAATGCTTTGTCCTACAGTATGAATCATCTTGTAACAAACTACTATAATTTTCTATGCCATTTTTTATTGTCTACCCATACTATTGACATTTGAATTCTGAAGAATGAAGCATTTCTGTTTTTTACAATCATATATTTTTGAACACCCATGCAAATACCCACAAGTAGTAGGCATTTGAAGTTCACTGAATAAGCGGTTAAAGATAATTAACATGTTTTTGCATACCAGTCTTTATTTTACAGAAAATTGTATAGTACTTTGTTATTCACTATGTAGTGTACAATAGAGGCTGGAGTTAGAATTCTGCAGGTGATAAAGTCACTGCACATAGCCCAGAAATAAAAAAAATCAGAAGCTAATTAGCAAAGTATAATCCTTAAGTCAACATCACATTTTCCCCTTCACTGTTTTTGTAAGGAAAATAGTAAAAATGTTTTCTGTAATGTATTCGGGCTTCACTGACTTCCAAGAAGTGTCTTTGCAGACTGGGATACATGAGAAGGTTGATCAATATTTTAACACAAAATTTTAAAGCATTTCCCCAAAGAGTCAAACAATGCTGAAACTGGTAAATGTTCTTGTTTAAGCTGGCAGAGCTAGTCACTCCTGCCTTCCCATTAAAGTCTTAGTCCCATTACTTAGTGCATTCCTAGAAGCAGCACTACAAAGTCTAGAGAAGTAGAAAGTAAAAGCTTAGCAGTGGGACTGAAAGAGGTTAAGAATTTTTTTTTTGTTTGTTTCCAGGGTTATTGCTGGGGCTCAGTGCCTGCATCATGAATCCACTGCTCCTGGAGGCCATTTTTCCCCTTTCGTTGTCCTTCTTGTTGTAGCCTTGTTGTGGTTATTATTGCTATTGTTGATGTTGTTCGTTGTTGGATAGGACAGAGAGAAATGGAGAGAGGAGGGGAAGACAGAGAAAGGGAGAGAAAGACAGACACCTGCAGACCTGCTTCACCGCCTGCCTGTGAAGCGACACCCCTGGCAGGCGGGGAACCTGGGGCTCAAACCGGGATCCTTATTCCGGTCCTTGCGCTTTGGGCTATGTACGCTTAACCCGCTGCACTACCGCTCGACCCCCAAGAAATCTTTTTTTAAAAAGCATAAAGAACATTCATATTCTAAGTTCCTATGTTTGAAAAAGCTGATAGTGTGTCGAGGGTGAAATTTACTGACATCTATCTTGGGGAAATGGATCCTAGTGACACCAACAATCCTATAAATCAATATTCCCTCAACAAAGTGACACTTGTGTTGAAAGAAAAGAAGAGAAATAAAACAGAAAAGAGAAAGAAAGAGTGGGATTAAGGAGCACAGAGATCTGACCATTAGCCAAGGAACGATAAGTCTCTAGAATATTAAAGGACACAGAAATATATTCTACCGTAAAGACTGCTGAAAATGTGCACACTATCAACATTTTTATTTCAGCTCAGTACACATGTTAGCTATTTTTGATATCTAGAACTATACAAAAATAAGTTTTTTTAAGGAAAACAAACAAAATCACTTGCAGATTACAACGAATTTACGGAACATGAATTGTTAAATACAAGAGGTATATATTTGATAATTGATGAGTGACATGTTTATTAGTCTGTAATATGTGAGACTTTAAGTATTGATTTCCAAATACTGAAAGTTAATTCTCAAAGGATGTCAACTCAGTGGCTTAAAGAAATTGTTTCTATTGTTGTTATAGATTCTGAAAGTTTTCTCAACTTAATCCATAGGTTTATGTGCTCCAATACATGGCATTAAATGAGTCACGGAGTTTTGAAGTCATGGGACAGATTTTCACAAAGATATCTTTTAAATCAGTATAACTTGCAAATTATAACAATATTTTTCTTAAACGGACCCACGTGTAGAGACTCGTAAAGGTGATTATATTTTATTTTAAAACAGGATGATAATCATTATTTCACCTAGAGAATCATAATTCAGTTATATCTGATATGGTCATTATCACAAACACACATACACACACACACACACACACACACACACACACACACACACACACACACACGATTAGGCAAAGCACTGCTCTTCTGACTCCCTATGGACAGCAAGTATTAAGCCTGACATTTTAGACACTCAAGATACTTAAGTTGCTTTGTTTCAGTCTCCATAAAAAGTATATTTATAATCAATTATAAAAATATAATCCCTGGTACTACATGAATTCAACAAGGACAAATCAAGTAGAATGTCATGGAGGATGGGGAAAGTTCTCTACTTCCCTGCCTAGATGTCTTCCTCTCCGACTCTCTTAGAGAGAAAAACTAATAATTGGGCCAAGGAGAGCAAGGACAGCTTAACTGTAGAATGCCAGGTTTAGACCCTGAGTTCATTCTCCAGCATCACATTTTAAAAAATGACTTTGACATGCTGTTTTAAGTCATAATGTTGCCCACAAACAAATTGAATAATTCTGCAGATAGTTCTGTTTTACTTAATTCCTCTGTGAAATTATGTCTTCATCTGAGGTACTTAGAAAGATCTATCATGTTCTGCACATGTATGTGTATCACAATTTTGTTGAAAGCTTTATAATATTATTTCAAAATTTTATATATTGTAAAATTTTTTCCCTTGGGCAAAATTCAGGACTACATTCAGCAGCCATGTTTTGATACATGACAATGTGAAGGGGTGTGAGAGGCATCCAGAAATTGATTTAACTAGAAACAAACTTTTGGATAAGAGAGTTAAAATCCCAGAAGGACAGAAAAACAAGACTCAAAAAGCTGTCATTTATGTAACAAATATTTATGACTCTATGAATGTGATTAACTTACTAAGCTTTGATTATTGAGTTAAGCAAATTATGTAAAGCCAGGAATGGGACTTGAAAGTAAAGAGATAAGAAAAGGGGGGGGGGAAGGAGGGTGTAAAGAAGAAGAGAGAGAAGCTAAGAGATTATGAAGAAAATAGTTGGTTCAGTAAGATGTATTTTATCTGCAGGAAGGTTAGAAAATAAAAATCAGGTGCTAACACAGATCAAGTAAAATGCAGAGGTACTTTGAATACATGTAAGACATGGTCATATATATTAAAATTTAATAGAAAAATGCTTTCCAGATTGCCATCTAAATTTAGGAATGAAAGCCTTATCTGTTCTTTGCTTAAAAAGTGGGGTTGAGGGGGCCAGATGGTATCACAGTGGGTTAAGCATACATGGTGTGAAGTACAAGGAACAGTTTAAAGATCCTGGTTCGAGCCCTACCATCAGGGGGAGTCCCTTCACAGGTGGTGAAGCAGGTCTGCAGGTGTCTATTTTTCTCTCCCCCTTCTCTGTCTTCCCCTCCTCTCTCCATTTCTCTCTGCCCTATCAAACAACAACAGCAACAACAATAATATCAAGGGCAACAAAATGGGGAAAATGGCCTCCAGGAGCAGTGGACTTAAAGCGCAGACACCGATGATAACCCTGGAGGCAAAAGGAAAAAAAAAAAAAAAAGGGTTGAGTGTTAAGCCTAGGATTATTTCTTCTGACAAAAGGTAGGTTTTACCTACCTTTCTATGAGAAATAAACACTGCCTCCTGTATGCTAATCAAGTTCTAACCGGAAAGAAATAATAATAAAGACTCTAATTTAGCTGAAGGGCACAGAAAGTCTCAAATATTAGAAAATATTTGTCCAGGAAAATTTTTCAAAAGCATAGCTGAGAAAATTTTGAGCTTCAGTAATCATATTATATTTAAATCAGTAAAAAACACCTGATAAAAACAAAATGTCTGCAGAATCAGTCTGGGATGGTTCCGAACACAGAGGGAGGTGAATCTACTATGTTCCCTGTATGCCTTAAATTCTGAATATTGTGAGAATTAGACATCATAACACAATTAAGTTTGTATTGACAATGAGAAAATAAAGAAGTGAACAAGAGACATGTTGAAACAATTGGATTCTCTTTCTAAATGGTAAAAACATATGCTTAACTCACATAAAATGACCAGAGAATTGTTTCCTCTTCTAATTCTGGTTCTGAGAATTATTAGTTTTGTGATTGGGAGCATATGTTCTCTATTTGAATCATCCTAATTTAAAAGTCTTAGTAACTGGTAAAATCCCAGATACCATTTCACCGACTTTTCCTCTTTAATTCGACTCCGGGGTACACCCCCACAGGCGTGTGAACACACATACACCCAGAGGCCTATGACATTGTTCATCGCCACTATCTTCCATTTTTCTAAGTCATATTTTTAAAACTTCTAGTGTTTGAGTTGTACATTTGAGTGTGACTGAATGATGAAATCTTAACAGGGGTTGGGGGTGGTTAATTTAACAATACTCAACTTCCGGCGGTACTGTCTGAAGCATCTCTACTCCTACCCAGACCTGCTGTCCTTTCTCAAATGCACTGCATTTTGATATTTGTTCATTTTAAAGTATGTATTTATTTATGAATTCTGCCGTGGGTTGTGCCAGGAATCGAACTCAGGACTTCCCATTTGCAAGTGTTGTGCCTTTTGTCACTCCTTCCTGACTGGACATTTTAATGAATAGGTTCAGAAAAACCTCCAATGACTACACAAATCTAGAGTAAGAAGTCACATTCTTCATTCTGTTCTATCAACATAAAAACATCTTTATCATTCTCAGTCACACAAGATAGGTTACACTATACCTAGCATAAAGTCACCGTTTAAAAGAATCCCTATATGCCTATGACCTAGGCTGCCCGCCATACTTCTCCTGACGAAGTCACAGATATGTTTCCAGAAATCAGGCATTATCCTCAACTCTCACTAATCATCCCGTCATCTTACTTTATACCTTATCACATCTATGTATATACCTAAATAATAGGTTACTTAGTTTTGCTATGGGCAATCTATCATTTAGCTTTTCTATATAGGAACTTTGATGAGGTTTTCTAGTGTATAAAATGATCTTAAGTAATTGTTTATATTTATGCTGTAAAAAAAATCAGACACAAATGTTTTCTGAACTTTCTAACTCATTATATGAAAAAAATAATGTGATGTATACAAACATGTTTGATCGTTTCAGCAAGTTCAGTAGAATGGCTAAAGCTATATATTTTTTTTCTAAAGCATACTCCTTGTTTTAATTTAAAAAATTTTTTTTATTATCTTTATTTACTTATTGGATAGAGATAGCCAGAAATTGAGAGGAAGGAAGAGATAGAGAGGGAGAGAAATAGAGAGACATCTACAGCCCTGCTTCACTACTTGTGAAGCTTTCCCCCCTTCAGGTAAGGAAAAGGGCTTTGAACCTAGGTCCTTGCACATTGTAACACATGCACTCAACCCGACCCCGCTATCTTTATTCTTAAGTGAAATCATTCTGAAGATAGTTTTTGGAGACTTTTTTGTTTCATCCACATTATGTTTTGAAGATGTGTAAGTGTTGATTTGTACAGCTATGGTTCCGCTTTCCCATCTCTTTTCTCCTCTGCTCTCCCTCCCCCTCTTCTCTTCCCTTTCCACTGTGATGCTCTGTACTGTGAATATACCGCAATGTATCCTTTTTGTTTTTTTCTGAGAAGACATCTGAATTGTTTCCTACCCTGTTGCTATCACAGACAGTCATGTAATGGTAATGATTATTATTATTTAAGAGTCATCTGGTAAACGTGGTCCTGAAGAGTTTCTTTTAGGAGTACAGTTAGTTACTAGTAGGATTTTAGGGGTTTTGTTATTCTAAGTGCTTGTCCCAGTTTATGCTCTCACCAATTGTCCATACACTTCTCACTGTACCGTATTCCTTCAGATTCCTTCCAGTACTTTGTATTATTGTCAAATTCTAAAATATTTGCTAGTCTGGTGGGTGTAACATAGTACCTCATTGTGGTTTCAGTTTGCATTGTCCTGGTCATGAATCACAGCAAGTTTATATGTAAAATGAATTAAAATGTTCCTTTCTCTGAAACATTTGTTTCTAATTGGGTAACAGTGACTTAATGCTCTAGAGTTATGGGTAACCCACTTTATACTTGGACTTTCTGAAGGGGAGGATTTCCTCATGCTGCTTAGGTGGTCCAGGGAAGGAAAGGGTTTGTTTTACTGCTTCCAAAGCTGGCAGTATATGGGCAGTGTGTTTCATCAACCAGGAGATGGACTGATCCCTCTGTCTTTCCATTGCCCATTTAAAAATGCCATCAAATAAACATTAAAACCTCCCTTAAAACTAGAAGAAAACAAATAATTAACTTCAGATGCATGTGTATTTAAGGAAAAAGAACACACTTTGTCATTTAACACAGTTTTGGGTAGAAGTTACAAAAGATTTTCAATATCCCGTTGCCCTGACTTGCCCCCACTCAAGTGGTACATTTATTAGAACTGGTGAAATTTCATTGGTCACTGATACATCATAATCACCCTAAACCCATGGCTTATATTACATTTGTATTCTATGAGATTGGACAATGTGTAATAAAATTTATTGTGTGTTTTTTTATAATCTTTTGATTCTTTTAAATAAGTTACTGGTATTACAAATCTCTCGTACAAGAGAGTGTCTTCTACTCTTGTGATGCATAATTATTTTGTACACATAAATCACAGAATTCATTTAGAATTAAAGTTTGTGTCTTTGACATAATTCCTCATTTTGGAAACTACATCGTTGCCTCTATGTAACAACTGAATTTAACCATTATATTTCTTCAGAACGCTCATCTCCTAATAATAGTCATACTTAGGTTCACATTTTTCTTTTTTAAATATTAACTTATTTGTTTACTCACTTATCTGATAGACACAGACAATCTATGATGGAAGGGGGGGGGCAGAGAGGAAGAGAGAGAGAGGCCTGAAGCACTTTTTCACTGCTAGTGCATCTTCTCCATAGCTGGGGAGCAGGGTCGTGAACCCAGGTCCTAGCACATAAAAACATGTGTGTTCAACTAAGTGTGCAACCACCCCGCCCCAAAATTTTGTTTTTATCCTAATTTTTAATTTCACCTTGACAATATTACAACAAGATTTTTCTATAACTCTTACTTGTCATACTTTATTGAGCTCTAATTCCTCTGTTTCACACTAATCAGTCACATTAGCCAATAGTGCCAATTGTGATTAGACTTCTTTTTTGCTTTGTGCAGATACTTTTATAATTTTTATTAGAGTTTCACAGTGCTTTTTTAAGTATTTTTTAAATTTTTTAATATTTATTTATTCCTTTTTGCTGCCCTTGTTTTATTGTTGTAGTTATTATTGTTGTTATTGATGTTGTTGTTGGATAGGACAGAGAGAAATGGAGAGAGGAGGGGAAGACAGAGAGAGGGAGAGGAAGACAGACACCTGAAGACCTGCTTCACCACCCGTGAAGCGACTCCCCATGTGCACTTAACCCACTGTGCTATCGCCTTACTCCCTCACAGTGCTTTCTATGCATTCTCATTTCTTCAATGAAAATCTATTTTTACTACTACTAACACTGATATTTTTTAGAACAAAGCGGTATAAAATAGGTACATACTTTTATTACTATTGCTGCATGTTCGCTAACTGAAATGAACGCATCAATCTCTTTTGATTCTTTATAATATAGTGCCAGGGAATGCATTCAGGACTTCAAAAGTGCACAAAAGTGCTGAGTGATCTCCTGGAACTCGATTTTATATTTTATTTTAGTTATTTTGATAAAGAAGAGAAATTGAGAGAGAGGAAGAGAGAAATAGAGACACCTGTAGCACTGCTTCATCTCTTGTGAAGCTTCCCCTTGTAGGTGTGTACGGGGTTTGAGCCAGGACCCTGGTGCATTGTAACATGTGCTTAACCAGAGGCACCATCACCTGGTCCCCACTCACCACCACCACCCCTCCCCCCCTCTTTAAGTCTGTTTATTTAATAACATGAGAGAAAAAAGCACAAGAGCATTTCTCTGACACTGTAGTGATGAGGAATGAACCTGGTACAGTATGCTCTCATGTAAAAAGCTCTAGCCACTGTGCATACTCCAGGGTTGTTGGGTCCAATTTTTATTTATTCTATTTTATTATTCCCAACTCCAAAATCACTTTATTGAGGAAATGTGACAGGACTGTCATTATCACAAGGGTACTTTTCCACATTTTCCCAAGATAGTATCAGGACATTTCAGCCTCCATTAACTCATCGTCCTGTCTTACCACAGAACTTCCTCTCAGTGTTCATGTCTGTGCTGAGGTAGAGACTATCGTTCACTGAGGATTAACCCTGAATGGGCCTTTGTTTTCTTCCTAGAGCTAATCTGTGAGTGAGATCACCCAGTATTTGTCCTTTTCTTTTTGGACTATCTTAGTCAACACAATAGACTCAATTTTTAAAATTTGTATCTGGAGGTAGGAAGGTACACAAATGCACTGCTCTCCGCTGATGGAGTTCCCTCCTCCTGCTATCCAAACAAACAAATAAATGATTCATAACATTCTCGGCAGGGAAGAGAATTAGATTTCTAGAATCATACATAAAAAATAACATTCCATGGTCCATATTCAGTTCTATTCCTAGTAGCAACTTCTAACGAGTTGGGAAATACTCAAAATAAACTTCAACTTTGAACTCTCTGAATTCCATACCTATGCCAGGAAAGCCTGAGATTGACAATTCTACTTATTTTCCAAAATAGCCTTTAAAAATATCCAGACTGTAAGTATATTCAGTATCTCTTGATGTAAAAATAAATCTCATTAGTCTTATAAAATCTTGTTTACCCTATCCCAAAATCCTGATCCTAATTATAATGCATCCTAGACAATGTATAAATAATACTATAGGTGACAAGCATATGTAAGGAATATATATTTACAGAGTAATTTAAAAACTGGCATAAGGATCCCTAGGCTCTCCACCTGCAGGGGAGTCGCTTCACAGGTAGTGAAACAGGTCTACAGGTGTCTTTCTTTCCCCCTCTCTGCCCTCCCCTCCTCTCTCCATTTCTCTCCATCCTATCTGATAATGACAACAACAATAATAACTACAACGACAATAAAAATAACAAGGGCAACAAAAGAGAAAATAAATAATTTTTTAAAGTTTTTTTTAATAAAAAAGAAAACATTGGCGGAAACTCAAGAGATAATCATTAAACATAGGCAATAAAAAAAGCTTGATTCATAGGAGTATGGTCAAAAGATCTTTTAAGTTACAATATGTTAGCAGAAATCAATAATTGTATAAAGGGAATTTTAAAATTTTCACATTCT
Source organism: Erinaceus europaeus (assembly GCF_950295315.1). Taxonomy (NCBI): domain Eukaryota; kingdom Metazoa; phylum Chordata; class Mammalia; order Eulipotyphla; family Erinaceidae; genus Erinaceus; species Erinaceus europaeus. The sequence continues at coordinate 6,428,123 of NC_080179.1, forward strand.
AAAAGTTGACTAGTATAGAAATATAAATCACAACACTAGTTTGTAACTATATCTGTGTCCAACCTCAGTTTTAGTCTGAGAAGACAGGAGTAAATTATGCTTATATCCAGTTAACTCTAGGAGGATCTAACTTGTTAGTAATGGTCTATATTTAAGTAGAGCTAAATCTCATTACTGACATGATGAAGAGACTAGCCCCTTCTTCTGACAAAGTCTGTGTCACTCTTTCCTCCTCCTTCACTTTGATCACATTGACAATTTCTGTGCTTTGAACCAGCTGCATCATTCCTACATCAGAACCAAAGACCAAGTTATTCTTCTGGGAACAATATTTCTTTTGAACATTTCAGAGCATCTAACTCTTTCTCATGTTGGGAATTAAAACAATAGGAAACATCTGCCACCTCAACCTAAATCTGTTTATCTTAAAGCCTTCATTCTTAAGAAGTAAGTTACCCGAAACAAAGTTCTTCCTTGCAACAAGTGTGATGGCCACCTAAACAGGTCTAATGCATTTGCTCCCAAGTTCTCATTAAAATAAAATATTTAAACTATACACTTGTAATTTTAACAACAACAACAAACACGGGTGTAATGATTTGATGTTCCGTAAAATAACACTATACACTAAACGTATTACCAGATTCACAGGAATGTTCTTTTGTCATTCAAAGTCCTACGATGATACATCTACCACTTGTGCTGTCACCTGTCACAATTTTCGATGACTCCACCTTCAGGTATCACACACATTACAAAAGAATTCCCACGACTTGATGAAGGCAACTTGTTGACTTTCCAATAAAATGTAGGGTAATGTGAACCTGTTCACAATAAAAATAGGTCACACACTGATTTGTAAATCAACTCCAGATAATTTCTGATAAAGAAAAATTTGAGAGTGAGTGCAGCCAGATAATGATGAGAATTCATTATGGGCATTTTCCAAAATTACAGACAGTTCCTGGGACCTTAGAGTAAAGGTAAAAACACTGCAGTTTTGTTCTCTTGGTAAGAGAACAAAATGAGTTCTATCCGACTTGTAGTATGATTGATTTAATACATTTAGCTCAGTTATCACACAGTGTGGCTAATCTTTTCATACACAGACATAGACATTCATGCATATACAGACTCCCACAGGACAAGCTAGGTTGTTCATTTGAACTAAACTGTTTGCTCAGTCTAGTTCTTTGTTTTCTGATCCTTTACATTGTATTATGTCCCTATATATTGTTGTAAAGCTTTATTAGAATAGAATATAGGGGGCTGGGCGGTAGCAGTAGGTGAAGCGCACATGGCGCAAGGACCGGCGTAAGGATGCGGGTTCGAGCCCCCGCCTCCCCACCTGCAGGGGAGTCGCTTCACAGGCGGTGAAGCAGGTCTACAGGTGTCTGTCTTCCTCTCCTCCTCTCTGTCTCCCCCTCCTCTCTCTATTTCTCTCTGTCCTATCCAACAGCAACAACAGCTATGACAACAATAACAATTATATCAAGGGCAGCAAACGGGGAGAAAAAGGCTGCCGGGAGCAGTGGATAGCTCCAGCGATAACCCTGGAGGCAAATTTTTTTTAAAAAAGAAAGAAGAGAATGTAATCGTTTAACATTTAAAATTAGAAAAAATGAAAATGGGGCATGAATTGTTTTATATTTGCAATTGCTCTGCGTACTCATTTCAGAACTCTCTATCCAAACAGTTTTGGTTTCAATCCTGGTCATTATTTAAAAGCTTCAGGGGTCATTGGTGCATCCACAATATAGCTTGCTGTTGTAGAAATTAGCGTCTCATTTATAGCTGTTATTATAGGTCATATGAAGTGATTTGCCAATGTACAATTATATTATTACACTGTAAAACTCCTACATCACAAAATCACAGCTTTCCAACTCTAACTTATTTCTAGACTGTGAAGTATTTAACAATTCAATCTTTCGCCATCTAAAAAAGCTATAATTGTATTAATAAAAAATAAAAGTTACTAATTATTTCACCATAAATTCAAAGCTTACAGACATAAGATTCATACTCTGTACTTAAGCTGAAATTTTTAAATTCTCAAATTATACTCTGTGTCCCAAAATAGACACTCTGTAATTATTCTTTGTCCTACAACACTTTGGTAGCTCATCGTTCCTGTTCTATCCTTTCATGTGTCAGTTTCCTTTGTAAGTTTCATTTCACATGACTCACTGTTGCTAGAGCAAAGTTTGAATACACAAAATGCCCACTTAGGTCTAACTGCTGAATTTTTCTTCCTGTGCTATTTTTTTTATGTGAAGCAGTGCCAGCTCAAATTGTGTAAGGTTTCAGTTTTGCTTAGTGAAAACATAGGATAGAACATAAGATTAAAGAAAATTCCTTCACTAGGAAACAACTTATTTTAACTTCTACTATGGATGTGTTAGAGATCTCCGTGTGAAAATTCTCATGAGAAATAGAATGTTTAAGTGGGTAGTTTGATAGAGATAATTTGTAAATGACCTGATAAGAGAGAAAATAAATTTGCAAAATACTGTTAAGATGCTTCTTGAAGTGAATTGCCCTATTGTAATTTTTTAAATTTTTTTCCCTAACAAATATACAAATTGAGGTGTATATATATATATATATACATATGTACATACATACATACATACATGCATACATATCTAGGTTCCATCAATAAAATGGTTGAATACACATATAGAGAGATTGAAGAATATGTCTAAGCTGCAAGGCTGCATTTTGCAGTCATTCATTTGAAACACATGTTTTAATATAAACCTAATAATACAATATAAGTCTAATATACATATGAATCTAACAGTATAAAAAATTAAGAGGCACAGAACTAAAACTTGGGAAAGGAGTTTTTTGTTTTATCTACCAGTTGAATAACGATGTTATAGCTTGAAGGGCTATCATATTCCAAAAGCTTGTCCAATGGCATAAAACCATACATATCACTGAGAATCAGATCTGTCGGAATAAACCATAGCCAGAACTGTTGGATTCCAGATGGATTCCAAGTATTGCACTCTGTCTATGTTGGAAAACCCCATGTCAATTTCAAAAAGCAGCAACATATAGAAAGATGCAAAAACTTATGTCTTCTTTTTTGTTTGTTTTAATTTTTAGTGATTTAATAATGATTTACAAGATTTTTTGCCTGCAGGGTTGTTTCTGGGGCTCGGTGCCTGCACTACGAATCTACTGCTCCTGGAGGCCATTTTTTTCCATTTTGTTGCCCTGTTGTTGCCCTTGTCATTGTTATTGTTGCCATTGATGTTGTTGTTGGAAAGGACAGAGAGAAACCAAGAGAGGAGGGGAAGACAGAGAGGGGGAGAGAAAGATAGCCACCTGCAGACCTGTCACCACCTGTGAGGCGACCACCCTGCAGCTGGAGAGCTGGGGCCTCGAACTGTGATTCTTAAATGGATCCATGCGCTCTGCGCCACGTGCGCTTAACCCGCTGAGCTACCAATTGGCCCCGATATACAAGATTTTAAGATAACAGGGGTACAATTTCACACAGTTCTGTGTCCTATCCTTTCCAGTGGAAATAACCCTATTCTTTATCCCTCTCTGGGAGTAGGGACAAACATTCTTTTTGGAGGGCAGAAGATAGGAGTACTGCTTTACAAAATATATCTATTTTGACAATTTTCTGATTTCTAAAATTGTGCGACTCCTAGCATGAATGTGACAAAGTGAAATCATGAATCAGAAGGTGTCACAATTACACCTTTATCTCTCAGGTATAAATAATGTTAATTTTTAACTTCTAGCCAACTATTCTAAAAATTCCCAAATTTATCTTTTTCTGGTTTTTAGTCTAAATTTTTGTCCATGCTATTTTTATCAGATACTCTATAATTATGAACGGTTGTATGGGCAAACCATTCTATTTCATGGTTCATTCCATGAATGTATAGATTATTGCTAAAATATTTAATAATGTATTCCTCATACGTCTACTAGCTGTTATAACAAATGAAAATGCACTAACATTTATTGATGACTATTATCAGGAGTAAGTTTCTATTCACCTACTGTAAGGGAAAAATCTTACAGCCTAGAAAGAAAGGGTGTGACTTCTAAGGAAAGCATTTTCACAGGAAGTTCCTGCTTTGACTGAAAATACAGTGCTCTCAGACTGCTCTAGACAAAAGGAAAGCCATCAGGCATAGCTGTAGCATTTAAAGTATGCTGAATCTGAAACATTCCTGTCAATGAGAAACAGATACCGGCCTTCAAGGAAATTGAAGCTATGATTCAATTGATTTGGCAAATAGACCTGGTGAAAATTAGCTAACTCAAGCACACCTTTCAAGTCACTTATAGGAAACCCATATATAAACATTTATTTGATAAAAAACCTTTTTCAAATGAAAGGGCAGTAAAAGAAAATAGAATCACTTGTTGATACAATTGCATGGTTGACTTCTCCCCTGAAAAAAAAAAAAAAGTTAAGTCATTAATTTCTTGTGAGAGACAGAGAAATTGAAAGAAAAAGTAAAAGTGAAAGGGAGTAACAGGAGTGACAACTGCAGCACTGCTGCTGATTATTATTATTTTATTGCACCAGTGTTTTTGTTGGCGCTCAGTTGCCTGCAGGACAGATCCACCACTCCTGGCAGCCATTTTGTTTTCAATTTATTTGCTAGGATAGATATAAATTGAGAGGGAAAGGGAAGATAGGGAGAGAGAAAGAGACACACTTGCAGACCTACTTCACTTATCCTGAAGCTGCTTTCCTGCCTTTCTGGAGCAGGGACTTGAACCCAGGTCCTTGCACATGGTAATGTGAGAATTCAGCTGGGTATACCACCATCCAGGCCCCCTGTTAATTCATTTCACAACATTTTTTTTAATCTTTCAGATAAATTTCCATTGATAACTTAGAGTACCAAAGGGATTTGACCTAGGGGACACATTTTTAGTCAGTCCTCTACCATTAGCCAATTGCACGAATTGGTCAAGACATTTCACTTCTCTGTTTCTGAGTGCCCTGATTTCTAGTCTGTACTTTATGTCAAGTTGATATCATTTTGTATCATGACCAATTGATATTTAAACAAAAAAAACTTACAAAAGGCATATGACTCATTCATAAAACCAAAATTATTGTTAACTTGCATTAATTAGATCTTTGATTTTTCTGTTCAGATTTTTTTCAGTGACCTATTTCTTCTAGCATTTCACACAACAGTATAGGTGTTTACTATACGTACTATAACTTTAAAATGAAATACTGTGTAGAAAGAATTCACCATGATCAGTTCTCTCAAACTGTCATCAGTTCATACACGTATGACATACCCAATGGAAAAGTACACAACATCTTCCAAAACCCACATTGTGAGGCAACAGAAGATAGTGCCTTAGTGCTATTTTCAAAATAGAGGACTAAGTACTAACAGGATTAAGATCACTTTTAATGACTGTGAGTGCTGAGGACAAAACAAAAGAGGGTTGCCAGAGGAAGAATGGTGTGCAATGTTCCTACAAAAGAGATGTGGGAAAAACATCCTTTTTAATACTTCATGAGACTCTTAGGGTTTTACAAGATGCTAGAGGCATTGTGCTCTGAGGTGTAGCTAAAATCATGAATTTATAAGTCATTTGTGATATGACTTGATATGCAAAGGCTTCTAAGTAGGACCTAGTAAGATTTCAGTAACTACAGTACTTAAAAGCTTACTCAAATACATTAGGATACATATTAAATTGCATAGAAACAAGGGCAGTTTTCAAAGTGTTTGAGTTTATAAAAATCCCATGTGAAGTCTGGGATTGCCTATCTGGTTTAAAATTCCTTGCATTCTTTCATGATTCACCTAGAAATAAAAAGTTATTACATATTTCCTAATAAGCTTATTTTTGGATAGGAAAGACTGGATGTTGCTGCTTTGACATGGGAGATCATGCTGATCCATGCAATCTTAAAAAGTAATTAATTCGGGGGTTGGGCGGTAGCACAGCGGGTCAAGCGCATGTGGCACAAAGTGCAAGGACCAGCATAAGGATCCTGGTTCAAGCCCCCAGCTCCCTCACTACAGGGGAGTCACTTCACAGGCAGTGAAGCAGGTCTGCAGGTGTCTTTCTCTCCCCCTCTCTATCTTCCCCTCCTCTCTCCATTTCTTTCTGCCCTATCCAACAACAAAAGACATCAACAACAACAACAATAATAACCACAACAAGGCTACAACAAGGGCAACAAAAGGGGGAGAAAATGGCCTCCAGGAGCAGTGCATGGTGCAGGCACTGAGCCCCAGCAATAACCCTGGAGGAAAAAAAAATTAATTAATCCATGCCTTACAAATTTCTACTTTGGAAGGGCAACATGTAAGTTTATGTAAGTTGGCACTGACAGAAACCTTTTAGTGTGCTTATAAGATAATTATCAATGGCTTTAAAACCTTAAGCCAATCCTTTCTCAAAATCTATGCAAATTATTCTATATTCTGCTTAAAACTAAATGCTTACACATTTATTATTACTGCATTTATGTGTTTAAAAGACGATACTATTTTTTCTCTTATCTTTTTGCAACAAATGTTTGCATCTCTTCTCATCTTCTTTACATGCACATACCAAAATTCTTTTTTTTTTTTCTTCCTCCAGTATTATTCCTGGGGCTTGGTGCTAGCACTACGAATCCACTGCTCCTGGTGGACATTTTTTTCTGATTTATTTATTTATTTTATTGGATAGGACAGAGAGAAATTGAGAGAGAAGGGGGAAAGAGAAAAAGAGATAGACACCTGCAGACCTGCTTCACCACTTGGGAGGTGACCCCTCCCCACCTGTGGGTGGGACACAGGGTTCACAACAGGATACTTACAGGAGTCCTTCCACTTCAGACTATCCGTGGTTAACTGGGTACACCATCACCCGCCCCCCCCCCCAGACTTTTTTTTCTTTTTCACTCAAGACACCATTCAAGCATGTGGATTCCAAAGATTTAAATTGATAATATCAATTACCACCTAGAGGATGTCAATTAAATTGCATGCACTGAGTGGGGCCTCTGATGATTTCTGTTCTTCCTGGCCCTAGCTGACAGGAATTCACCATTAAGTTTGCTACTTTATTTTAATAGAATTCTTTTTTCTGGAAGACAGTTTTCCCTAAATTTAACTTTATTGCAGCTGTAGGCAAATACAGGAAACCTGGCAATGGCACCCTGGTCCAGTGTGATTTTTATCACAAGGAGAGCTACCTATACCTGTTGACCCAAATTGCAAAACAAAAATATCTGAGGATGACCACTATCATATTTAAGTTACACAGCCAGTTTCAACTTAATGATTTTATATGTTAAAAAGAGTAGTTCAATAAAGTAAGAGAGTATTTTAAACATATGCATTATGAAAGGCATACCATGATCTGAGAAAAAGCTTTGATCTCTTATAAAACCAGTTCATTCATTCTTTTAATCAGAAGACAGAAACTCTTTTATATACTCACCATTGGGAAAGATATAGTTAAAAAAAACACACCAAAATATGAAGTCAGAAAATTGATTCATTCCAACCACAACATAAATATGACTTTAATGTTTTGCTTTAAAAGACTAACTTCAAAATAAGGTCTATATCATTTTATAGATTTTAGGGGTTATCTCTATTAGTCGTTTATAGTTTGGTGCATCTGAAGGTTTAATCACTAGTGGGTAAACAAAGGCTATGTTGGCATATAAATCATTTTTTGTTTCTAAAGAAATTAGCTTTGGTGGGGGCTGGGTGGTAGCACAAGGGATAAGTGCACATGGCACAAAGCGTAAGGACCAGTGCAAGGATTGGCATAAGGGTCCCAGTTGGAGCCCCCAGTGATCTCCCCACCTGCAGGGGGGGTCACTTCACAGGTGGTGAAGCAGGTCTGCAGGTGTGTCTATCTTCCTCTCCTCCTCTCTGTCTTCCCCTCCTCTCTGTCTTCCCCTCCTCTCTTGATTTCTCTCTATCCTACCCAATAGCAACATGGCTATAACAATAATAACAATAACAACCACAACAAGGCAACAACCAGGGCAACAAAATGGGAAAAATAGCCTCCAGGAGCAGTGGATTCATAATGCTGGCACCAAGTCCCAGTGATAAAGCTGGAGGCAAAAAAAGAAAGAAAAGAAATGAAATTAGCATTGGCTCTGGAATGAATAGTTCTTAATCATAGCTTTTTATGAGTGATACTGTTAACGACTAACATGCTTTTAATTTTCACATTGCCTTAAGGCAGATGTCACAGATACTGTAAATACTGGTATATGTATAGTTAAATTAAGCTAAGGAAGATCCCTTAAAAGTGTGTTTAATTCAACTCTACATATAGCTGGTATTTTACTTAGAAGATATAAACTGCACTTTTATACTTTCTTGTTCTAATACTTTAAAGATATTTCTTGGGGCTTGGTTGAATGCACATGTTACAGTACTCAAGGACCTGGGTTCAAACCCCCAGTCCCCACTGGCAGGGGGAAAGCTTTGCAAGTGGTGAAGCAGGGTTGCAGGTGTCTCTCTGTCTCTTTACCAGTTTCCTTCTCAATTTCTGGCTGTGTCTACCCAATACGTAAAAATAATAATAAAAAAAACTAAAAGATATTTCTTTTTAAAAAAATATTTATTTATTCCCTTTTATTGCCCTTGTTGTTTTATTGTTATAGTTATTGTTGTTGTTGATGTCGTCGTTGTTGGATAGGATAGAGAGAAATGGAGAGAGGAGGGGAAGACAGAGAGGGGGAGAGAAAGACACCTGCAGACCTACTTCACCACCTGTGAAGTGACTCCCTTGCAGGTGGGGAGCCGCAGGCTTGAACAGGGATCCTTATGCCGGTACTTGCACTTTGTGTCACGTGCTCTTAACCCGCTGGGCTACCGCCCAACTCCCCAAAAGATATTTATCAATATGAAATAGAAAAGCACTGGCACTGGCACTCAAGACTTGGCATTTCCATGTCCTGCCCCTTCTTCACCATATTGCTTCCTAGATCACATTAGCTCTATGTCTACGAGAAAATATTAAATGCACGATAACTTTTTAAATTACAGTTGTAAGACACATGAATTTTTTCTATAAGTTTCATCTTAGAAATAAACTCTGAAGACTTAAGACATTTTATTAGTTTGTTGTAACTGCCGTAGAAGAAATCAGACCGGGAGGCTTAGACAGCATGAACTGGTTCCTTAGTCTAGGAGATTGGAAGGAAGTTCAAGATCAAAATATTGCAGGTATGGTTTCTCTAACTATCTTGCTACTTGGCGTTAAGATAGCATAGTGATCTTTCTTCCTATGCCCTCTTTTTTTTTCTTTCTTTTTAGATATGAAGAGATATGTATTATGGTCACTTTATGGAAGCTTAGTATTATAAATTTTAGCATTACTTCCCCCAATAAATTGTTTTTTTAAAATATCTAATAAACACCTAAAGATCATATGGTTAGAGTGACTTCCCAAGCATTACCTCTACATTAAAGGGTACCATCAATCCCTTATTTATAGCCTATTACAGACTTTGAGGAGGGAGGAATCCAAGGTAGAATGTATGGATCTAATTTCCCACTGATGGGATGAGAAGGCAGTTGGGCACAGAGTGTGATACAAGAGCAGCTAGCCAATTGGTAGCTTTTTGAAAACAGATGAGAAGTTCAGAGAAGAACACCAGGTAAGCATTTAAATGAGATAACTAAATGAAATCCTCAAAGGCAAATTTAGCTCAAGAGGGTAAAAAAAAAAAAAAAAACAGGTAGAAAAATCAAGAGTCATGACTCTAAATTGGACCTGAGTAGATGAGCAGTCAGTGGTGCCATTAACTGAGAAAGGGAAAAAGAACAGCTGTAAGGCAAAAAAGAAGAATATATAATAGGTATTTAGTAATCATCTGTAGAAGCCAGGTGGTGGTGCATCTGGTTAACGTCATGTACTACCGTGCAAAAGGACCCTGTCCAAGCCCCTGGTCCCTACCGCAGGGCGATAGACTTCATGAGTGGTGAAGTAGGGTTGCAGGTATCTCTCTGTCTCTCTCCCTCTCTGTTTCCCCCTCCCCTCTCAAATTCTGGTTGTCTCGATTTAATAAATAAATTAAGATAATAAAAAGACTTTCAAAATGAAATCAACTGTACAAGAGATTAAACTTGAGACTGATTGATTGGTGGACAGAAGTTATTTATTTATTTATTTATTTTGCCTCCGAGGTTGTCACTGGGGCTTGGTACCAGCACTACAAATCCACTGCTCCTGGCGGCCATTCTTTTTCCATTTTATTTGATGGGACAGAGAGAAATTGAGACAGGTGAGGGAGGTAGAGATGAGGAGAGAAAGACACCTACAGACCTGCTTCACTGCTTGTGAAGCGAACACCCTTCAGGTGGCTGGAACCAGGATCCTTGGGTGTGTTCCTTTTGTACTATGTGCAGTTAACCCAGTACACTACCACCCAGTCCCTGTGGACAGAAATTTTGAACAATTTTTTTTTCTTTCAAAAATCTGCTCAGTTATTGCCAGAGATACTGTTGTATTCTCATCTAGATGGAAAATTCTGAGACCAGAGAGATAGCTTACTGGGTAGGCCACTACCCTGGCCAGGGGCACAGCTCTGGTTTCAACAGTGGTGTCACATGGTAATACATCAACAGCACTAAAGGCAGCTCAAGTTCTGTAGCGTCTCTTCCTATCATTCTTTTCCTCTGTCTCTCTGTCTGAATGACAACATCGAGTGGGAATGATCAAGTTACACGTGCATGAGCTGCTGACTCAGAAAATAAAACAAAAAAGCAAACATGTCCTTTTACCTTTTAGTGTGAACATTACCAGAAGACAAAGGGTATTCATTAATAATAATAGTGGTTGAGAAAAACAACCAATGAAACTAGTTTTGATATGTCTGGAATTATAGTTATTTGTCAGATGACAAATGTTTTAAGGAAATGTCTGATGCTTGGAATTTGAAATCATTTATACTATTCAGAGTACCCTCTAGAGACTGTAAGGCTTGATTCAGATCTTACATTTCAGTCTTCCATCCTCCCCCTCCTCCTCCTGCAAATATACAAGAATAATGTATGAGTCAGAGTCTGACTTTAGTTGAAACAATTCAGATACTAGTGCATGGTTTAATATGTAGATGAGGTCATTTTTTAAATATCTTTTTAATCTTTTATTTGGGGGTTACTGGTTTACAGTACAGTTGTTGACATATGGGTACTATTTTTTACCTTCTCATGACAGGTGTCTGCAAAACAGTCAACCCCAAGTTAGGCCCCTTTCTACTTTCACTAAGACTGCACACCTCCTCTGCCTCCTCTCTTCCTCTCCTTCCCCAGATAAGAAAATGCTAGAGGGAGTCGGGCTGTAGCGCAGAGGGTTAAGCGCAGGTGGCGCAAAGCACAAGGACCGGCATAAGGATCCCGGTTCGAACCCCGGCTCCCCACCTGCAGGGGAGTTGCTTCACAAGCGGTGAAGCAGGTCTACAGGTGTCTATCTTTCTCTCCTCCTCTCTGTCTTCCCCTCCTCTCTCCATTTCTCTCTGTCCTATCCAACAACGACAACAACAATAATAACTATAACAATAAAACAACAAGGGCAACGAAAGGGAATGAATAAATAAATAAAATAAATATTAAAAAAATTTTTAAAAAAAGCTAGAATGTTCTGGAAACGAGCAGACGCTTAGAAGACTACTATCAAACGTTAAAACTCAGTTATAAAATTGGAAGGATCTAGGGCAGTTCTTCAACAAGGTACAGCATTTGACATCACTCTAGTCACACCTCTGTTCCATCTGTCTGTTACCTCTCCTCATCTCCATCTGTCCCCGCCTTACTTGATAAGTGCTGATTCTCTCTTTCCATGCAGTACTTTGTTCATCGCACCACTTTCCTTTGTCTACTTATAAGTTTTCCTGCCTTCGTCTGTCATAATTCTTCATGGCGTTCAATGCCCCCAATTCTAGACCCTTATGGGATAGCTCTGATTTGACATCTTGTCTCTTTTTTTAGATATTGTCTCCATTTTATATCTAATGTTAAATGCTTAGTTTCGCTGTGAAATACAATATCTCAGCCTATCCTTTAACAATAGATCTTATCTTGAGTCAACTGCTACATTTGAGTTAATGAGTTTGGATTCCCCATGGACTCCAGTTGTGGCAGTTAGTTGGGCCAACTCTCCGGACTGACTGTGAGGACTTGTGAATGAGAGTCAGTTTTCTAGTATTTACAGTAGGGTTTTCTATTCAGAAATTACGTGATTTAAACTCCCTCACCTTCAGGGTTCTACACATATAAACTTTCTTCACATCAAGATAGTTTTTCCCTCCTCAATTTTTCAAGTGACTTTCTCAGGTGACTTTCTTTTCCTAAGGCCTTTGCCTCTGCAACTTTCTCTCTCTAGCTCTTGCTCATTAAAAACTGAATAACTAAAATTTTTTTAAAAGATTACAAAATCTTTTTTGAAAATGTTGCTTTTCAGTTTATATTTAAGGCCATTAACATCTTCAAATCCAGTCAATACATTCCACTTATGACTTCCATGAAGTCCAAATATTTACTAATACATTTCTTTTGTTTAAAGTTATTTGAGTCCTGTGCTTTTAAAGGAAAATACTTATTTTTTTCTGACAGATGCGTAGATCCTAATATGATCTCCTTTATTGGTCCAGAGGAGAAAAAAAAAAAATCCAACACTCTACTAAAGTTATTTCCCGCGCTTGAAAAGTTGATCCAATTTTAGAGGGGTAAAAGAGAAAGGAAGATAGAGATTTCAATGTTGTAAACATTTTCCCAGGGATTTCAGGCCTATTATCCATCATTAGTCAGTAAACAGAGTCAATTAAGGCATTCACATGTAAAACATATCTAGACAAAGAGTTCACAGTGATGCTTAGAGTCTTGAGAAGAAGTGGGGAGGGTGAACTGGGAATAAGGGGACTTTAGACGTTTAACCAAGAGTAATTCCAAACGTTGTATGTGCTTTGAATTAATTGATTTGCACTTACTCTAATATAAAGTTGTCATTTTTTTTGTAATTACAAGTAATTTTATTGCCACTAAATGTTTCCTTTTAATTGTGTTCTAACTACTTACAACAGGGAGGTGAAAAAAAAAACTGTATTTAAAAGTTGCATTGATAAATTTGATTTTATTCTGTCCCTAGAGCATACTAATGTAGTTCTTGCACTCTGCTATACAGATAGTTCTTTTACTAAAAAATTTTTGGTAGCTTTTCTCACATGGGAGGATTTGTAAGCTACCAATGTGGGTCATAAAGAACAAAGGGAAAGGCAGCTGCAGGATGGACTTTAAATTTTATGAAGCAGAGAACAAAAAGAGGGAAAGAAAGAGACAAAGGATTGCTCGGCTCTGGCTTATCATAAATTGAATAAATAATACATGTTAATTTAATTGATTGTTTTAATCATTTTGCATTGTGTATAATTATGCTTTGTTTAATTGATGAATTTTATGCCACTGGGGCCTCATGTCTATGCAGTTTCACTATTCCTGCAGTGATTTTTTTTTCATTAATTTTATTTCAGATACACAAGGGGTGGGATGGGGGGGAGACTGGAGAGAGTTGGAGAGACAGTGACAGCAGGAGAGCTTGTCCTGGTGCTGTGACACTGCCATGTGGTGCCAGGGCTCAAACGCAGGCTGCAAGACACACCAAATGAACTATCTTCCAGTCCTATGGTTTAATTAGTTTGGACTACAAGAAAAAGCTCTACTAATAAGTAACTACTGCAAACTTGTTTTTTTTTTTCCTTAGATGATTTATTTATTTATTTATTCATTTATTTACTTTTATTAGTGATTTAATAATGATTGACAAAACAGATGGATAAGAGGGGTTCAACTCCATACAATTTATCCCACCACCTCCCTTGTAAGCTTCCTAATTGGATTGCAGAAGGTGGAAGGTCTGGCCTCTGTAATTGCTTCTCTGCTGGACATGGCCATTGACAGATCAAGCCATACCCCCCAGCTTGTTTCTTTCTCTAGTGGATCTGGAGAGGTGAAATTTCAGGACACACTGGTGAGGTTGTCTGCCCAGGGAAGTCAGGTTGGCATCATGGTGGCATCTGCAACTTGGTGGCTGAAAAGCATCAAGGTATAAAGCAAAACAAATTGTTTAATAATCAGGAACCTAAAGATATGAATATAGCAGATGAAAATTGGGGTCTTTGTTTTGGGAGAAGCTAGGAAGTCTAGTTTAGGCATATTCCAAGGTGGCCATGACTTTTAAGTTTTGCCTGAGCCCAATAGCTGACATGCAGGTGGATTAAAAGTATTGTCTGGGAAGATAGTGTCAGAGTTGAGAATAGGACTAGAGAGTTGGATCAGGGCAGAAAGTAGCTCCTAAATACGGGAAGAGCATCTAAGCACCATGAAGTGCAAGCCCCATCCGTCTGACCTAGGGCCCATGTCTATTCATACTGAGCAGGGGAGCCTGTGTCTTAGACCATTTTTATCTTCAACTAACTATTTTTTGTGATTTATCGGTAAATTTTCTGATGCTTTCAGTTTCACTAGTTTTCTTCATCCAGGAATTAAAGTCAATTTTTAAATCAATTAAAAATTCTCACAAATGCAGAACTGTTGTTAGGGTATGTCTATGGAAATGCAGAAAATGTATCACCTTCATAGTTGTTTGGTCCTTGAATCAAAAGAAAAAAGAGACATGGTCTGATACACACACACACACACACACACACACACACACACACACCTAACAAAGCAAGTGTCTGCAGTAATATGTGTACGTGTAGAGCAGAGGAGGTGTTTCTGTTTGTTTGTTTGTTTTTTGTCTTCACTACTCATAACAGGGCAGTGCACTATTCAGGTGAGTTATTTTGTTGATCCAGAGGAGCAAAGTAGTTTTGATTTGGCAGAAGACAGCTCGATGCAATGTTCCTGTTACCTGCCAGGCTCTCACACATGCACTGTTTCATCACATGCCAATGACATTTTTATTCAGACAGAGAGAGTGATGGAAACACCACAGCATCAGTCTCCCTAGTGCCATGGCACCTCTTGTGTTGCCGGGACTCAGAACCTGAATCAAATTCATGGCAAGGAATATATATATATATATATATAAAATCTTACCTGGGGAGCTGTTTCTCCAGACCTCTCTTGAATGTTCTAAACTCACTGCCTCACAGATCTCTCCTTTAAAGAAAACTGACAGAAATGTCATCATTTGAGCTCTACGTGAAATTTTATTCGAAAGCTCATGTCTTGTCCTTAGAACCGAATAAAGCAAACTAGGCATCCCCTTTGTCTTGCAGAGCTAGAACCCTTCAAGTGTATTCCCACCACCCAAATAAATAGTTTTACTCACATTTTTACTCATATTTGTAGGTGTATTTATATTTTGTGATCAGTGGTAGGAGATGGTTGGGTTATTCTACCTAACTCCCGCAATATTCTTTCATTATTATTTATTTATGTATTTATGTTGAAGGTGTTAATACTTTACAGTGCAGTCACTTATACATGGTTATTATTTCATTAGGCACCAAGTCCCATAATGGTCTTATCTTTTTAAAAGTTTTTTTCCTTTTTTTTTTAAGTTTTTTTAATTATCTTTATTTATTTATTGGATAGAGACAGCCAGAAATCTAGAAGGAAGGGGGAGATAGAGTGGGAAAGACACAGAGAGACACTTGCAGCCCTGCTTCACCACTCGCAAAGCTTTCCCCATGCATATGGGGACTGGGGACTCGAACCCAGGTCCTTGCACACTGTAACGTGTGCTCGCCCGGCCCCACAATAGTCTTAAGATACATAATTCTGCTATTCAGAGAGATACAGAAACCTAGGTAAATGTAGGATGGGTTTCTGTCTTCTTTCTGTCCGTAAGTACAAACACTAATATCCCAAGTCAAAACGGGGGGTGGGGGGGGGTTAATAAAGATTAAAAAATTAAAAAACAAACAAACCAAGTCAAAACCAGTATACTCTTAGTTTTGCATCTTGCTTGCTGGTGTTTTAGTCTTCTTTTTTAAATGAAAGTCTCCTACTGTTTGTTCATTCATTCACTTATTACAAAGGTAGCATGTAGTTCATCTAGATACATTGACTTCTGCCCCAGAAAGTCACAAGGGTTTCCTAACTCTAGAGTCAACCAGTGTTCATCCGGCTGTGTTTATCTGTTTATTATTTTCGTCTTCACTACCTTTTTAGTTTTTTGTTTTAATATTTATTTACTTACTCCCTTTTGTTGTCTTTGTTGTTATACTGTTGTAGTTATTATCGTTGTTGTTGGTGGTGGTTAGGACAGAGAGAAATGGAGAGAGGAGGGAAAGACAGAGAGGGGGAGAGAAAGACAGACACCTGCAGACCTGCTTCACCGCCTGTGAAGCGACTCCCCTGCAGGTGGGGAGCTGGGGGCTAGAACCTGGATCCTTATGCCGGTCTTTGTGCTTTGTGTCACCTGCGCTTAACCCATGCGCTACCGCCCAACTCCCGACCTTTTTAGTTTTTTTAAGCTTCATTATTATCGCTGCTAAGACTTTAAAAAAAATTTTTTTATTATCTTTACTTATTGGATAGAGACAGACAGAAATTGAGAAGGAAGGGGGAGCTGGAGAGGAAGAGAGATAGATACCTGCAGCCCTGACTCACCTCTTGGAACGCTTTCCCTTGCAGGTGTTGACCTGAGGCTTGAGCCTGGGTCCTTGCGCATTGTCATGTGCACTCAACCAGGTGTGCCCCACGGCTAAAACTTTTGGGGAGGAAATGGTCCTTAATAGAAAGAGAGCCATGTATAATAACAGCACGATCCAAACTACAATCTGAGAAACATCCTCCAACAAAGTATAGGATTAATTTAAAATGATGCTAAACCACCTATGTTATGTTATGCTTTTCCCTATTCTATAAAGGAAAACAAAAGATGAATTTCTTAATACTAGGGAAACATGCTTTTGTATAATTAACTCACTTTCATTTTTTTAAGTTGATTTTTTAACTAAAAATATTTACTTTCTGTAGTGATGTTTTTTTTTTTCTTCTGGAAAATCATTAGTACTTTAATGGACTGATTTTCCATTCCGAAAAGTTGACTTTTCGAGATCCAGAAAGTTGACTTTTGGGGGGAAGATACTGTTTGTTTGTTTTTTTTTCCATTGGAATGTACTGTCTTAGTCAATGAAATGGGCAGCCAGATTAGCACAAGGTTTGACTGTTGTTACAAACTATTACACTATGTCAAGCGTGACAGGGCATTTTTTTTTAACACATCCTGGTCCAGTTAAGGCTGAGATTCAGAAAAAAAAAAAATGCTTGGCACGACAATTTAGCAGGAAAGAAAGCTATTTTAAAAGTCTTTTGGGAACATGTTTGTGAAACAGGAAAAAACATACAATTGAGCAGATAATAGCACTCTGCAAAGGTTAGGCACGCTGGAATGGATTTGCCGTCATTTTTCACAGAGAACGTGTTTTTCTAAAGAAGCAGTTCTCACTTCAGCAAAGCTTAATTCAGCAAGGGGCTTCTTCCTGCACAGCCTCTTTTGCACTGGAAAATCTATTTTTAAAATGACAATCCAGAATTAGTCATAAGAATAAATAATTAAAGATAAGATGAACTTGGTATATGCATGGTATGAATACATGGTTAATAAATCCCCATGTATTCAAGTCACAGGTCCATATGTTCCACTCATTAATTCCCCCAAAGAATCTGTTGCAAACCTGCAACAGGTTTTACTCAGGAAAACCTTTCTCATTCTGTGTTCATGCCTTTTCTATTTCTGGTTCCTTATTGCCTCCAAAGAGCTACCTTGCCATTTATCAACATACATTCTGACTTACTTTGAATCCTGTAGACAGTGTTTTGAAATGTGTTTTAACACAGCTTAGGTGCAGAGCTCTTAGAAAACACTATTTACTCTCCTCCTATGGAAGAGGATCATTCTGGGAAATGTGTCACCCCCGAATAATTATTATATGATGATGGGTGTGAATTTCCTGTTTCAAGGCCCTCCCACACTAGTTTCCAAAACTATACAGACACTCCCAGATACTCTCTAAAATGTTTGATCTGTATTCAGACGTGTTCCTATTTCTCCTTTTCTTCTGGTGTATATTCTGTATCTGTTCCTAGAACCCACCCAAGTGCTTCTGTTAGAATTTGGGGAATTTGTCGACATTTCTTATGCTAAGTTCACATGTCCTTATAGATTAAACGTTCTTTTAAAAAATCTATTTTATTTGTACTCTCCATTTCCATGATATTATTTATTCTGAGTTTCAGCCTTCACGAGTATTCTTTTTGCTTCCCTTACAGAGCTGTCACTGCTGTTCTGTCCTGTGATAACCTTTCGGCCTCTATAGTTGAGTTCAAACTGCTTTCTACAAAGAGAAGCATGATATAGTGACCCTGCAATGTTTATTTCCCCTGCAGTTACTCTTCCTTCCTTTCTTTTACAAAAGAGCTAGAAAATATTTGGTATGTGTGTTATTCCTTCTCATGATACTACCCATGGTAGGCATCATTGTTGCCTTAGTGACTTACCACATTTAGACTCAACTGCAACAGAGCCACAAAATTATAGAACTCCAATCAGCTGCAACCAGAAAATCAAAGTGTACATTCCAGATGAAAATTCTAGATTAAAATCTAAGGAGCATTGAATCAAAATTCTTTTATTTTGTTCATTATTGTACATAGAGAGAGAAGCTGAGAGGGAGGAGGAAATAGAGGGGGAGAGAGGCGGAGAAGCACCAGCTTCATTTTTGCTGGCCACAGTTTCTTGCTCTTTAAGATGACTGCAAGCTTTTTTCTACCTTCTAGTTTAAATATCTACAGAAAGTTTTGTCGGTGAGCTGATTATTGTTTCATCCTCAAATAATAGTTCAGTCCCAGTCAATAAATTCAGAAACTCTTTTCCTACAAAAGACATCTGGTGAACAGTTTTTCCCACTAAATTAGAAATAGATTTAGCATGATATGCCCTAGAATAATATATAACTTGTTTGTAGCAAAAATATTTAAAATCTAAGGTAAATAAGTCAACTATAAACACATATATTTATCAGCTAAAGTGACTAATCTAAGAATAGGTATGTAAGCTGTGCATTAGAATGAGAAATTGAATCTTCATACTCCACACCTTGCAATCTCTCCACTATACCAATGCTTATCTAAATATTCATCAGAAATGCTTTCTTTGCAAGGGACTAAACTCCAAATCTGTTTAAGGCATACAAAGGCAACCACAATGACCGCCAGATTCATACTGATTTTCTATGTAGTTAAGATTCAAGTACTCTAATAATGTCATGGAGTTCTCTACCATTCCATAGTTCTAGATCATTATCTCAGTTTGGCTTTATTCATTTACTTATTTTTCTCCTCTCTGGGTTTGATCACTCCAAGCCAATATCTTCAGACAGAGAAAGGCTGACAATGATAGAGAGATCCAGTGAGAGAGAAAGGCCACTACAGCACGTAAGCTTGCCCTGGTGTGACAAAAGCCTGGCATCTGCAAAGCACGCACGCGATATATCAAGTAGGCTATTTCCCCAGCCCCTGGCTTTATTCCTTAAAAAGAGATTTCACTGTATGGCTGAAAATCTGCATGAAGATAACCCAATAACTCCTACCTTCTTCTTTTGTGATTCAAGCAGAAAGAGAAAAAACTCTATCATAATAGGATTAATGGACGTTTCCCCTGGAGGATTCTACTTTAGACCTGTTAACATAGCCTAAAATAGAGAATTGTGTTAATGTGACTTGGTTTCATTCTTTCCCTATCTCCGTGACCTTTACGACATCCTCACATAAACCAGAAAGAATATGCTCTCAATTCTAAAGAGAAATTCAGGGAATAAATGCACTGCATCAGCAGTAACTTATATCCGAGTTCGTGTGATTCTTAAATGTTGAATTGTCCTAGCTAGTGTTGTATAACTACTTTAGAAAGACTGACAGCTTCAGCAAACAAAAATACCATAGCTTTGATGTTGTACTACTACTTAATTTAAAATTCCAGCAGAATTACATATTTTATGATCTTTATCTGCAGTGGCAGAAGACGTGTTTTGACACATAATTTGATCCCTGACTTTGTGGAAAGGAAATGGGTATAAAGCTTAGTCCAAAGAACTTGAAGAGCTGTATCAATGCCCTGTGTACAAGCAATTCTTTCCATGTTATATCTCTAGAAGGAAAAGTGTTTCATCAACTACAAAGCATTTTTTTCAAGATCCCTCCCAGTTTTCACTAATTTGGCTAAGATTTGGCCATGTGCCGCTTTCAAATAAAAAGAAGGTGAACAAAATCACCGGAAAATGGTTAATTATGCCCACAATAGGAAAATTATTCCCATGAGTAAGTACTTTAGAGTGTAAAGTGAAGTCCCAAATTTAATCACAGTATTATCTCTCTCTAATAGCTATCCAACTATTCAACCTGGAATGTTCATTAGATAAGCATGTAGCCATAAAGTCAATATTTTCATTACAATACAGTTTTAGATAGAATCGTAAAGGCAAATATATTTGCTTTCAAATTAAATTCAAATATGAGGGAGTTTGTAACTTTTTTTGGGTTAAAATGTTTCATTCTTTAAGATATGATCACTTGATAACAACAGCACAGAAAAGCAATTTGCTAGTAGTTGACATAATTCAGTATTAGGAAATAAGCAGTTACATAAATTAGACTGACTGACCTCTTTGGGAATATTCATGTTACTCATTTATTTGACATTCTAATAACTAAATCAAATTCTAATGTGATATAACAATGTTAACAGCTAACATTTATTCAATTCTAAAGCTTCATGTGCATTACACTATTCTATTAGCTTTCTGGTTTAAGAACTATTTTGCAAATAAGTAAACATTCACACAGATTTGCTTATTATGCAACTATAAGGCTGAATTGGGTTTTAAAAATAGGTTTTGCTGTGTGTTTGTTTTGTCAGAGAGAGAGAGAGAGAGAGAGAAGGAAAAGAGAGCTACCAGAGCACTGCTCTGTCATTTATAATATTCTATTTCTTTTTGCCTTTGTTGCTTCTTTGTTTTCTGTGAAATGTCAGGATTGAAATCACATCCTCGGGCATGCAAACAAGGCGTAAGCTTTGAGCAGTCTCACTTGCACTTGTAGAGTTTTCAAATCAGGAAGGTGGACATATTTGTAACAAGTAAAACTACAGCTTGCTGCTAGTAACTGGTAGCACACATCACTGTTGAACAGTAACTGGGTTTTATCTTATTTCACTAGGTCTCTGAATAAAAGGAAATAGTAACACTAATACTTGGGACAATATTTACAATTTATGTTTGTTGGTTGGTTGGTTGGTTTTCTTTTAACCAGAGCATTGCTCAGCTCTGGCTGATGATGGTGCTGGGAATTGAACTGGGACTTTGGAGCCTCAGGCATAAGAGTATGTTTGCATAACCATTATACTATCTCCCTTGCCCCAGTTTATGTTTCTTTAATATTTAGAATTTAGCAGCTATTATTATAACTAAAGTAGCTGTCTCTTCTAATCTAGTGGTGATAACTTCTTAGCTTGGCATAGATGGACAGACAGACTCCATTCTGAGATGCCAGGCAAAAAAACTTGTGAGGAAGTATGCTTGTTTTCTTAATTTAGATTTTATGTAATAGAGAACCCTTAAATTCTCTAGCTTTATATTCTGGTTTATAAGTAGTTGTATAGATATTGTCTCAATGTTGCGTGATTCCAAGTATATGTCTTCAAACAATATGCAATAGAAAATGGAGCACTGTAGCAAAGGTTCAAATATAGTACTCATATTCTACTTGAGTAAACCAACTAAGAGTGGGCTGAAACGTTTGTCTCAAAAATCACACATCAATCTAGAAGCAACTGGAAAGAAATTTTGCTGGTTAAGGCACAATAGTGAATGATGACAATATTGTATTTTATAGTTAAATAACTGGCCAGTCATTTGGAGTTAGAGAAAATTTTCAGTTAGGTTTGATGTGAAGGTGTGATTTTGATCAGATAAGCCTTTTCTGTTGTTGCTTTGTGTTGTACAGATGTAGTAGCTTGAAACAACACATATTGATTATCTCATAGTTCTATAGGTAGAAGTCTTGCAGGCTTGGCAAATCTCTCTACTGCAAGTCTCGCGAGGTCCGAGTCTACATGTCGGCAGAGCTGTGCTCTCTTCTGCAGGATCTGGGAGAGATTTCACTTCTAGACTCATTTAGTTTGTTGGCAGAATTCAATTCCTTGAGGCCGTAGAGCTGAGATTCCCATTCACTTGTTTCTTCTCTGTTTGAAGACTTTCATCGAGATACCTCTTTCTGGTTCTTGTTCCTAGGCTAGTTAGTCATGGTGCATATATACTGCTTATATTCCAGAGGTCTGCTTTTTCCTTCTCTGACGTTTCAACGTTCCTATTCTACTTTGAATGATTCATGGGATTAATTTAAGTCTACTCAAATAATTCAAGAAAATCTAAGGTTATTTTCCTTTTTTTGTGGTCCATAACTTTAAAATTACAGAATCTGGGGATTAAGGTTTTGAAGTTTTTAGTATTTAATTTTTAACAAAATTTATGTGCCTATACTATGGGTTCTCAACAATGCTGTATATTAGAATCACCTCAGAGAAGTGCAAACATGTTTATTCCTAGACCCCAATCAAGATTAGCTGAATATTAATTTCTTGAAATTTAACCCAGACTTCATTTGTTTAAAGCCTAAGAAAATACTCTTAAGAAGGTTCAAAAGCACTGCCAAAGTAGCAGCTTGTATCTTCACATTATAAATAATATATTCAAAAATATATATTCAAAATATATTCAAAAATCTATTCACATATTTGTAAAGTCTTCTTATGTCTCCACCTTACCAGGATTTGTGGCTCACAGAGGTGGATAACATGCTTGTCCTAAGAAACTAACTATATTATTTCATGGTTTTAAATTATGCTTTATTAGTGTCTTAATAATGGTTTGCAAGATTATAACTATACTGGTGTATAATTTAATACTGCCCCCACAAAGAAAAATTCTAGGCTAACACTCCCTCCCAGATTATCTCCATAGGTCTCACATAGTCTTAGAGACAGTTTGACTAGTCTTTATTTTTGCAAGTTTTATTATGTGTTTTAAGTGGAATAATTTGAATAATTTTCTCTGAATTCTTATATTTTACTTGTGCCTAGGAACATGGTGGGATATTTCACTTGATTTATACATGGTAGTCATTTTAAAAATAGTTTGGCCAGATAACTATAACTCTATCCAATTTTCAGCACGGCTCAATGAGGATGATGTATTTATACTGTGCTCAGAATTTAGCAGGTCAAGAATTTCCTTGAGTGACTCCTGAAAATACAGATTCTTCTTTAAAAGATTCTAACTCAGGGAGTCTATACTGGCACATGTAATGGAACTTTACATTAGAAAAATCTAATATTTTGGCCAGAGGGTAGATAACATAGTGGCTATGCAAACAGACTCTCATGCGTGAGGCTCCAAAGTGCAAGGACCCGCATAAGGATCCTGGTTCAACCCCCTGCAACACCATAAGCCAGATCTGAACAGTGCTCTGGTAAAAGCAAACAAACAAACAAAATACAGTATTTTATTCACTCTGCTGTCACTCAGACTACTTAAATTTTTATTTATAAAAAGGAAACACTGACAAAAACCATAGGATAAGAGGGGGTACAACTCCACACAGTCCTACCACCAGAACTCCGTATCCCATCCTTTCCCTGATAGCTTCCCTATTCTTTATCCCTCTGGGAGCATGGGCCCAGGATCATTATGGGATGCAGAAGGTGGAAGGTCTGGCTTCTGTAATTGCTTCACCGCTGAACATGGGTGTTGTCAGGTCGATCCATACTCCCAGCTTGTCTCTTTCTTTCCCTACTTAGGCAGGACTCTGGGGAAGCGGGGCTCCAGGACACATTGGTGGGGTCGTCTGCCCAGGGAGGACCTGTTGGCATTGTGGTAGCATCTGGAACCTGGTGGCTGAAAGAAGAGTTAACATATAAAGCCAGACAAATTGTTAACTAATCATGAACCTAATGGGTTTAGGGAGTTGGGCGGTAGTGCAGTGGTTAAACGCACATGGCACCAAGTGCAAGGACCCGCATAAGGATCCTGGTTCCACCCCCTGGCTCCCCACCTGCAGGGAAGTCACCTCACAGGCAGTGAAGCAGGTCTGCAGGTGTCAAAAAAAAGGTTTGGGTGTCTCCGTTTTGTAGGTAGTTGGTAGGCCTATTCCAAAGGGTCCATGACTATACTAGTGGTTTTTTTTTTTTTTTTTACTTTTTATTTATAAAAAGGAAACATTGACTAAACCATAGGATAAGAGTGGTACAACTTCACACAGTTCCTACCACCAGAACTCCGTATCCCATCCCCTCCCCTGATAGCTTTCCTAGTTTTTATCCCTCTGGGAGTATGGACCCAAGGTCATTGTGGGATGCAAAAGGTGGAAGGTCTGGCTTCTGTAATTGCTTCCCTGCTGAACATGGGCGTTGACAGGTGGATCCATACTCCCAGCCTGTCTCTCTCTTTCCCTAGTGGGGCAGGGCTCTGGGGAAGCAGAGCTCCGGGACACATTGGTGGGGTCGACTGTCCAGGGGAGTCTGGTCGGCATCATGCTAGCATCTGAAACCTGGTGGCTGAAAAGAGAGTTAACATACAAAGCCAAACAAATTGTTGACCAATCATGGACCTAAAGGCTGGAGTAGTGCAGATGAAGAGTTGGGGGGGTCCTCCATTTTGTAGATAGCTAGTAGGCATATTTTAGATATATTCAGAAGGGCCTGTGGCTATACTAGTTTTTTTTTCTTTGTTTTGTTTTGTTTTGCCTAAGCCTGAAATATGATATGCAGGTGGATCCTAATTATTGTCTGGGGAGGTGATACCATGACTGGCAGAAGGACTAGAAATTGGTCAGGGAAGAGAGTAGCTCCCAAATATGGGAAAGGTGGTATAAATATTGTTGACTGTAAACCCCATCGATTTGATGTGATCTGGGGCCCATATTCAGCTTAGGAGCCTGTGTGACCTCTGCATCCCTGTAGATCTGAGCTCACATTCTGTGGTCATGAGTAGGAACATTCCAAGCTGCCCCAATATCGACCCATCTTCCTCAGGTGTAGCATAGAGTATGTTGTCCAGCCTCCCTTTGGAGAATGGAACATTCTCTACAGTTGTTGATCCAAGTTGAGGGCAAGGTCCTAAGCGGGCCCACAAAGGGGTCTATTGTGTTGTTCCTGATAAGAGTGACCAATAACAATGGAGAGAGGGATTTATTTGAGGTCTAGGCCCATCATGTCTGTTTGGGAATCTCAGGACTCCCTGAATAGGGCCCCAGCTGATGGGGTGGCCTGACAGTGACTAAAGAGTCATTGTTAAAGTATGCCAGTCTCTTGCCCTTATTCAGCTTTTGCAGTCCTTGCTTTGATGAGGTTAGCTTTGGAGTGAGTGAGAGAACTGTAATAGGAAGCAGGTGAGAAGTGTATCTATGTCTAAGTAGACACTATTTCATTATGAACATACTCAATCACTACAGACTATTGTGTATTTTTGCTTTTAAGCATATATTTTGCCCTAACATATGGATTCATGTGAACATATGCTCTATCTTTCAGGACCTGGTCTATATCTAGGTTTTGGGATTTTGTTAGGAAGTGAACTGCCTGGAATGGAATTAGAGAATACCATGAAAGGATAGGTCTCATCTGAGTAATGAGGGTGAAGGGTTGACATTCCATGCCTTACGTCACTGGACACAGTCTGAAGTGAAGCATGCTGAGGTGGCATTCATTGCATTGATTAGGTTGGGATCAATGGATGCAATATCATTTGGTATGACTTGAGAGAAGCATGCAGGAAAGTGAGCCCCACCCCAGACGTCTCAGGACTGGGGGAAATATAGGGTCTATAGAGGAAGCTGGAGGTTCCTGCTGTCTTAGGGTTTAAGAAGACAATAGATAGTTATTGCTGTAATCACATTATTTGGCAATTGGGTTTACTTTGAAATATCCCTTTGTTAGGATTTGCTGTATCATACATACCATCACCATAATTTATGTCCTTTGACATTATTTGTATATAGCTTTGTCACCAGTTGCTTCTGTTTTCCCTGTTCTAGCTTTGAAGAGAGTCAGCATATCAAAGATTCAGCCTATGTATTAAAAAGACTCAGTCTGTGAATTAACAAGTTTGAGACGTTCAATCAATTTTCCCCTCTCATATTAATAAAACAGTGATTTATATGACTAAAAATTGATAGGAGAGTACATAAACACCATTCCCACCACCAGAAGACTGTGTCCCATCCCATTCTCCCATCCTCTCCCCCTTCCCCTGCCCAGTGAAGCTGAACATTCACCCTCACCCTCAACCCAGGGCTTTTACTTTGGTGCCCTACTCCAAATTCATTCGAATCCTGCTTTGAGTTTCCCTTTCTGTTCTTTTTTCTCAACTTCTGTTTATGAGTGGGATCATCCCATACTCATCTTTATCTTTCTGTCTTAGCTCAATTAACATAATTCATTCTAGCTCTGTCCAAGATGGGTAAGAGAAGGTGGGTTCATAGTTCTTAATAGCTGCGTAGTATTATATATACCACAGCTTTCTCAGCCACTCATGTGTTGTTGGGCACATAGATTGCTTCCAGGTTTTAACAATTATAAATTATGCTATTATGCACATAAGCATACACATATTTTTTTGGTTGGGTGTTATTATGGAGTCCCTGGGAGTATATTCCTAGGAGAGGAATTACTGGGTCATATGGAAGGTCCATGTCTAGCCTTGTGAGAGTTCTCCAGACTGCTCTCCACAGAGGTTGGACCAATTTATATTCCCACCAGCAGTGCAAAAGGGTTCCTCTGTCCCCACAGCCTCTCCAACATTTTGCTGCTGTCCTTTGTGATGTATGCCATTCTCACAGGGGTGAGGTGGTATCTCAATGTTGTCTTTATTTTCATTTCTTTAACAAGCAGTGACCTGGAGCAATTTTTCATATGTTTGTTAGCCTTTTGGATCTCCTCTGAAGTAAATGTTCTGTTCATATCCTCTGCCCATTTTTGGATGGGGTCATTTGCTTTTTTTGTTGCTAAGTTTACTGAGCTCTTTGTATATTTTGGTGATTAGTCTCTTGTCTGATGTCTGGCATGTGAACATCTTCTCCCATTCTGTGAGGGTCTCTTTGTTTGTGTGACAGTTTCTTTGGCTGTGCAGAAGCTTTTCAATTTGATGTCGTCCTATTGATTTGTTTCTGCTTTAGTCTTCCGTTGCTTGCAAGTTGCCATCTTGGCTCCGACTGCCCACATTAGCGTGTGTGTGTGTGTGTGTGTGTGTGTGTGTGTGTGTGTGTGTGCCTGAAATTTGATATGCAGGTTATTGACTGGGGAGATGATGCCATGGCTGGAAAAAGAACCAGAAATCTGGATCAGAGAAGAGAGTAGCTCCCAAATATGGAAAAGGTGTATAAATATTGGTGATTGTAAACCCCATTGATTTGTTCTGATCTGGGGCCCATATATACAGATCCTTTCAAAGTTACTTAATCAAATGTTCAGTTAACTCATAGGTGGAATTTAAGAAGAAAGAACTGTAAGGGAAAACACAAGGTGAAAGTTAGATGGAGTGCAATGTATTGTATGAAAGCAAAGGACTCTGGGAAATGAGAGTAAGGGATAGGCTGCAGGGGCACTGGGACTTTGCTATGTGGGGGGAGGAGACCAATGTTGGGGGAGCAGTGCCTTGCAGATACCTAGACACCTACCTTGGGGAGATGCGAGATTGTACTTATGTGTCACCAACTGTACTGTAACCCACTGTCCCCCTAATAGAGTGGACAAAGTCAACAGCTCATTTGCCAGACATCCTGGGTAAATAAAAATTAATGTTTTTCTTTTTCTTTTTTTTTTTTTTTTTGCTTTCCCTTTTGTTGCCCTTTTTTTTATTGTTGCTGTAGTTGTTGTTGTTATTGATATCATCATTGTTGGACAGGACAGAGAGAAATGGAGAGAGGAGGGGAAGACAGAGAGGGGGAGAGAAAGATAGACACATGCAGACCTGCTTCACCACCTGTGAAGTGACTCCTCTGCAGGTGAGGAGTCGGGGCTCGAACCGGGATCCTTATGCTGGTCCTTGCGCTTTGTGCCACATGTGCTTAACCTGCTGTGCTACTGCCTGACGCCCTAATATGTTTTTCTATGTGGAAACCAGTACATATTTTTAACAAAGTTCAAATGTATAATAAGCAAAAGATATCTTTAAACATAGGGTTATGTTGATAAAAATGTCATTTAATAACAATACTTTCCTCCAAATTTCAATGCACATGATTTTAGTATGTTAAAGTCATATTAGATAATTACATCGATGTTTCAGGTCATGACCCCTGGATTTAAGAAATTCTTCAAGACAATGTCGAATATAATCCAAAAGAAAATGTGATTTGAGTCTGGAGACATTTGTGCATGTAAGTATTAGAAAATCAGATTTTCTTATACTAAATGTAATAAAAACTAAAATGGCACTCATTTATTAAAATTGCTAAATTTTTGATTCATTGTGATCCTTCTGTTATATCACATTTTAATATCTAGTTAATATCTTTCCTGATTTCTTTAATTATAGTTTTCTTAAGATCGACTAATAATAATTTTAAAAAATCCCAGTATACTAATAGACAAGGAAGCATTATTCAGAAGACAATTATAATTAAAAAGAAAAGCTTCTTCTAGGTAAGTGGCTTATTAAGACAAGCAATGGAATAAGCTCTATGTGTCCATTAACTGTGTATTCTCATTGCATGTAGTAATAACAATAAGTAAAACATGTGGTCAAGATTTTTATAATTATAATTCTAACATTTTTCCTGTAGTAAAAAAAATTATGAAAATTTTCCTTAAAAAATTAAAGTTTATAGGTAAATGTCTATTGATAGAATATTTTTGACTCTTGAAATTTTTTGCATATACAGTTAAATGAAAATTATATATTATGATGGTAATATGATACTTCCTATCTCAAAAGGAATCACTGTTGGAATAGTTTGCTTATGGATCTTACAGAGAGTTAGCATTATATGCGTAACCCCAGCAACAGTTTTCTATAAATATTTTAAAGGCATTATTTATTACACAGTGTTATACCTATAGAAATATTTAAACAGAAATACTTTATTTGATATTGTCCATTTCTTGTGCTATTTACTTTAGTAGTGTAAATAACTAGGAATCTTTAATTTCCTAATAAAAATAACTGTTGATTTCCATAGTGAGGAATAATTTCTATTAAATTCTATGAAGTCATAAAGCCATTTTATGAAATATGATTGTTTATTCTTAAGAAAGTGTTTGAAAAAATTTCCACAAAATTATTGAAGTCAGAATAGTAAATAAAAAAAAAAAAGGATGCTTTCTAGTTACTTAAAAATGTACATGTGGTGATGTGAGAGGACATAGAACTATTATACGGAAAACTGAGAAATCTTATACAGGCACAAACTACTGTATTTTACTTTGTGTTATTGTATTTTATTGTTGACTGCAAACAGTTAATTTATCCAATAAAAAAAAGAAGAAAATATCTGTGAAAGTTTTAATATTTGGGACACAACGAAAATGTATTTAAGCTCTTTACAACTTCAAGTCTTACTTATGCCATGTTAGATTACTAATCTAATTATTGTGAAAAGTTATTGTATACGTAAAAATATTTTCTGTTAAAGTTAATCTGTACCAGGGCTGGATGGTGGCGCACCTGGTTGAGCACACATGTTACAATGCTCTAAGACCCAGGTTTGAGTCCCCGGTCCCCACCTGCAGGGAGAAAGCTTCACGAGTGGTGAAGCAGTGCTACAGGTGTCTCTGCTTCTCTTCCTCTGTATCCCCCCCCTCCTTCCCTCTTGATTTCTGGCTCTCTCTATCCAATAAATTAACAAAGATAATAAAATTTTTAAGTTAATCTGTACCTCATTAATGTTGATGATAATTTTTTTCATTTTCTTTTTTCCAGTGTATATTATACTGCATATTGGATTTAATAATGGAAAAGAGATATGTCCTGTATTTTCTGTTTCTCTTACCTTTTTCTAAGGTAAGCTTAAATCTCTGGTTACTATTAATTTTTCAACACATCTATAACAAGATAATAATACATTCAGTTATTTAGTGAATAATTCTCATTATTGTATCTAGTCAACATGGCATAGATGATTTCTTTCAAGACTTTTAGCACATAACGTGCATCACAGATTAGTAATGCATGGGGAGGAGGTAGTCAAAATGAAATAGGCAACTGATACAAATACGCAGGACACTAGATGTATATAATCACCATAAGTGGGAAAAAATGAAATGCCTCATACACTGTAGTTAGAATTTCAATCAGAACATTCAGTTCGAAGTAGAGTTGCTAACACTGCATGTTTCAACCTGCTGATGTTTTCCCTATTCTGTAAATGAGCTGACTAATATTGATTGAAGAACAATTTGAAGCCATGCCCCATGTCCCAAGTTAATTATCTTAGACACTCATTCAAATAGCTATTGCATTCTTTTGATGGTAGATGTTGATAAGTTTGGGGCAGGTGTGTACAATAATTGTATCTCTCTCAAAGACTTCTTTTTTAAAAATATATATATTTTATTTATTTATTTTCCCTTTTGTTGCCCTTGTTTTTTATTGTTGTAGTTGTTGTTGATGATGTCGTTGTTGTTGGATAGGACAGAGAGAGATGGAGAGAGGAGAGGAACACAGAGAGGGGGAAAGAAAGACAGACACCTACAGACCTGCTTCACCGCCTGTGAAGCGATTCTCCTGCAGGTGGGGAGCCGGGGGCTTGAACCAGGAGCCTTCCACTGGTCCTCGCGCTTTGCGCCACATGCTCTTAACCTGCTGCACTACCACTGGACTCCCTTCTCTCAAAAACTTCTATGCATGTGCACTCCAGGGAGGGGGTGGAGATGGAGGGTAGACAAAAGATGACTTCAAAAAAAACTTCTGTATTTTGGAGGGAACATATGTATTCTTAATCTTTAAGTTCCTTTTATTATTATTTCTTTATTGGGGGATTAATGGTTTACAGTCAACAGTAAAATAGCTTGTGCATGTATAATATTTCCACATAACAATACAACCCCCACTATATCCTCCTCTGCCATCATGTTCCAAGACCTGAACCCTCCACCCACCCCAGAGTCTTTGACTTTGGTGCAATAGGCCAACTCCAATTCAAATTCTGCTTAGTGTTTTTCCTTCTGATCTTGTTTTTCAACTTCTGTAACAGACATATAATTTTATTTTTACTTACAGAAGCCTTTCATCTTTTCTCTACTTGGCATTAAAAATATGACTGCAGTTCTCTCATTAGATGCATGAGAAACTGGTAGAAATAATTTTGTGCCCAGAAATAAATTTTCTGTACTGCTTCTTAGCGAACACCACCAGGAGTCAAGCAACAAAATGTTTACACAAAAAAAGTACACATACACAGATACACATACTTGCACACACACACACACACGTAGCATTGTGTTTGGAAAACATTTTCAAGTCCAGGAGCAGTGAAAATATTTGAACTTCTTAGATATTATCTTAGGCAAATAGATTCCTGTTTCTTCAGCTCACACCTCCCCTGAACAAGCCAAAAGACTGCACATGCCAACACTGATTCCTGGCAGGTAGTTCCGCATCAGAGTACCAGCCTCATTCTAGTAATCTGATGAAGGGTGACTGTGTCTATGAATACGTTCAGACTGGGTGCACATCTGCATCTTTAATAAGAATCCAAATAATGCTGGTTGTATCAAATTCTATAAACGTCCTTAGAACAAGAGACAAATGATAATTTTCTCGATGTAGATTTTCATTTACTACTTTTACAGAGCGGTTACGGCACAGTATTGGGAAATAAAAACCAGTCACTGTTAAATTGTGGTCTTGAGTGATATCAGCAACTGAAGGTCACATCAATACTAAGACTTTACTAGCTCACCTTCATGCTAAAGAAGAGAAAATAACAGGTGGGCAAAAAAATGATGAGGTTAGAGAACTAACTACTTATGGAAAATAACACAGTGATTATCTAAAAATGAAGAAGAAATCAGACTGAAGGTTAACACAGGCTTCATATTACAAAACAGGAAAAGCTGTCAGAAATTCAGGTGGAAATGAAGCCTAAAATAGCACAACTAAGTTGGAAGAACATCAAATATATACTTTGTCCAAAACCTTCACTAATATATATACAATAAAAATTCTATTTCCCTCCCCCTCTCTGTCTTCCTCTCCTCTCT
The DNA here is from genome assembly GCF_950295315.1 of Erinaceus europaeus. Taxonomy (NCBI): domain Eukaryota; kingdom Metazoa; phylum Chordata; class Mammalia; order Eulipotyphla; family Erinaceidae; genus Erinaceus; species Erinaceus europaeus. The sequence goes on from NC_080179.1 coordinate 6,460,370, forward strand.
CCATTTCTCTCTGTCCTATCTAACAATGATGACATCACTAACAACAACAATAACTACAACAACAATGAAAAAACAAGGGCAACAAAAGGGAAAATAAATAAATATAAAAAAATGTAAAAAAAATCTATTTCCCACATTCAAAATGTACTTCTCATGATTTTAATTATCAGAATATGATAGCATGGCAACAAGTCTTCCCCATGTATCAGATACTTCCCTCTGGCCACTGTATTGTCCTGTCTCACTTTATGATGAAAAAAACAGCTGTAGTGCATTGAATATCTTGCCCATTTTCATAGAGCAGTTGAAAAAAAGTAGACGTAGGTTATAAATAGACTGCTTCGTCTGCATTCTAGGAGCAGATTTTACAGGTTTTCTAGAGCTTGTTATGCCTTCCGTCCAGTTCTGCCCTTGGCAAGATCCTGTTGGGCTCATGAAAATAGACATCGTTGGAATCCTTATCCCAGGGAAACTGGCAAACACTGCCTTTCTTCTGTGACCAGTTTACCATGGAGGATGTATTGCTTTCCACTGTAACAGACTGTTTTCAACAGGCTTTTATAATTCTGAAGATTTCTTATTTTTTAATCTCTTAGAATCTTGTCATAGCAGAACCAGAAGAAGAGAACCCTGATGACTTAAATCAGCTGGGTACTACTAGAAATAAAATCATGACTGCTCAATATGAATGTTATCAAAAGATTATGCAAGACCCCATTCAACAAACTGGAGGTAAGCAGGACTAATTTAAAATGCAATTTGATATTTTTTAAGGGAAACTACGCCACTATGCAGTTATAGCTTCCTTATATCCTTTATTAAAAGTGAGATATTTGCTAGTTTTTCCACTATGTGTGCATTATATTTTTTCAAGATTTGTTTATTAATGACAAGTGAGGAAAGAGAGCCAGCACATCACTGTACCACACTGGGGATCAAACTCAGGACCTCATGAGTATAACTCCATGATTCTAGTCACACCACCCATTCCTGGATCACAACACATGCATTCTAATTATTAATTCAAAAAGATGATTTTATGAAATAATTTATCTTGTTTACTTTAAAAATGCTAATAAAATATGCACAACAGATAATCTCAGCAATAACTTCTGACTACTGGAATTTGTATTTGATGGAAAAATTCTAACACATTTGATGTGATGTTCCATTTTTAGTAGACATTATTTCATGTAAGTGGGAACTCACTATTAGGTGTTTCTATCTTCGTCTACATGGTACTCACCCTTCTTCTTTTAGCTGATCTCACTTAACATGTCTAGGGAGGAAGGGAATGAATTGGGTCCGGGTACAGAGGCCCACAGGGACCCAGTGTCTGATGGTGGAGAAAGACTTGAATGGGTGGCGTGAAGATACTTAACCATGGGAGATGAGAGAGATTGTCAGAAATTCAGGTGGAAATGAAGCCTAAAATAGCACAACTAAGTTGGAAGAACATCAAATATATACTTTGTCCAAAACATTCACTAATATATATACAATAAAAATTCTATTTCCCTCCCCCTCTGTCTTCCCCTCCTCTCTCCATTTCTCTCTGTCCTATCTAACAGTGACAACATCACTGACAACAACAACTATAACAACAATGAAAATAGTTGTCAATAGTGTCAATAGTTGTTCTGTAAGCCATTATTTTTCCCAACAAGTGTGTCAGGGAGGAAAAGAGTTTATAGCTTCATGTATAGCTGGAGGAAGTGACCTGATTTTCTCTCTCCCCATTAGGCCTGTACTGCAACAGGACCTGGGATGGATGGTTGTGCTGGAATGATGTTGCTGCAGGAACGGAGTCAATGCAGCACTGTCCTGACTACTTTCAGGATTTTGACCCATCGGGTAAAAGCAAAAATGTATATGCAAATGTCTTTGACTTTTAGATAATAAACCCTAGGATAACTAAATTACTGTTTTCTCTCCGCCTTTTTAATGTTCCAGAAAAAGTTACCAAGATCTGTGACCAAGATGGAAACTGGTTTAGACATCCAGCAAGCAACAGAATATGGACAAATTATACCCAATGTAATGTTAACACACGTGAGAAAGTACAAGTAAGCATGGCTATACATTGAGATTCCATTTACACAACATATTTGAAATATTAGTTACCCACGACAGTTTTAGAGAAATAGTAGTTCGCATCCCGCTTCATTGTGAGGTGTTTTCATAATATACTTTGAGGATAAAAGTATTCTTTGAAAACAATAAAAAGAGTTCCTTTGAGGAAGTTCTCCTAGTAGCTAATGGTTTGGTTACAAGTCAATGTCTCAGTACCAGACAGGAAGCATATTTTTTAAAAGTATAAGAAAGGGGAACATTTTCATTTAAGGTGGCATTTCTACAATTATCTTTAAGTCTTGTGTTCAGAAAAGTAAGATAAGCTCAGGTAGATTGGACAGTTTGGGACTGTCATTCAGTCATCCTCATTCACATTTCCACTTAGAACACCATGCTTTGAAGTTAAGGTCACTACAGCTTTTTGGGGTAAAGTTGTGAGAGAGCACTTGCCTATATGCACACACACGTGAATAGAAAGGTTCCTTGTCAGGTTTCAATGTGCAAGGACCCAGGTTCGAGCCCCCAGTCCCCACCTGCAGGGGGAAAGCTTTGCAAGTGTCTCTCTCTCTCACCCTCTCTCTCCCTTGCTTCCCTCTCGATTTCTGACCACCTCTATCCAACAAAGATAATAATAATAATAAACCAAAGAGAAAAAGCAGTTTACAACCTATATATAACAAATATGTTAGGTGTGCTAAGTGACAGTGAAAAATGTCTACATCTTCACAATGTAAAACGGTGCTTTTACATTTTACATAACATAGAGCAAATAGAAAGATTTTATCAGAGGACCTAGTAGGGGCTGAATTGTTATGTGGAAAACTGAGAAATGTTATGCATGTACAAACTATCATATTAACAGTCGACTGTAAAACATTAATCTTCCAATAAAGAAAATATATTTTATATAGTTAATGGATGGCTTCTAATTCTTAAATAACAAGCATACCATGATAATTGTAATGCAACTGATAGATTCTTATTATATATGTATATGTATTATGTATATGTATATGTATATGTATATGTATATGTATATGTATATATATCCTTTATGCCAGATAAATTAGTGTTTATTGGTCTGCAAGCTAAATAGTATGATCATCAGATAACAGGATTTTTAAACACAAATTTCTTTAATTTAAATTGTGTGTGTATACATGTATTGATAAGACTCAACTTTTTAAATTCCAATCACAGACTGCACTGAACTTGTTTTACCTGACTGTGATTGGACATGGACTATCTATTGCATCGCTGCTACTCTCACTTGGCATTTTCTTTTATTTCAAGTAAGTACGTTTGGAATTTTTTAATTTACAGATTGCCTTTGACAGTATTGTGTACCTTTGTACCAAATGGTGAGAGACACAAAAACACATTCTTAAAATTGAAACAAAGACTGAGAAAACTCTCTTCACATAATGCCCACAGGTAACATTCTAAGTACTTTTTTCATATTGAGTATGCATGTTGCATATTTGAGACTATTACATGTTCATTATAGGACAGTGGTGAAGAATATACTATCTAAACGGGCCTTTCTGGTCTCAGATCCTACCATTTTCACTGGACTTCTGAGCAGCACAAAATAAATTCACTCATTTCTCTAACCTTCAGTTTCATATGTCACAATGCAAATAGTGCTATCATCAGCATCATGTGATTACTGTAGGAGATCAGATCATATAGAGAGCTATATTTCTATTTACAGTCTTAAAAAGAGTGTGTCTCACTCAGAAAGCACTCCCATTGACACACCTATCTTACTAGAGGACTTATTAGTACTCTGAAAGATTTTTTTTTAATTTTTTAAAAATATTTTATTTTATTTATTTATTTATTCCCTTTTGTTGCCCTTGTTGTTTTATTGTTGTAGTTATTATTGTTGTCGTCGTTGTTGGATAGGACAGAGAGAAATGGAGACAGGAGGGGAAGACAGAGAGGAGGAGAGCAAGATAGACACCTGCAGACCTGCTCCACCGCCTGTGAAGCGACTCCCCTGCAGGTGGGGAGCCGGGGTTCGAACCGGGATCCTTATGCCGGTCCTTGTGCTTTGCGCCACCTGCGCTTAACCCGCTGTGCTACAGCCCGACTCCCCACTCTGAAAGATTTTATAAGAATATTTAGCCTTAATAATGTGTGCACTCAAGTAGGTGTGCCACCTCCTGGCCCCAGTATTTAGACTTGGTAGGCAAGTGATACTTCCCAGTAATGTCTTTAAAATTAAAAAAATGAGTGTCTGAAATATCTAGTTCTTTATACATCAATTTATAAACATTGTAATGTTCATACAGAAAAATTAGTAAATTGCCTAAAAACATTTATTTTGGTTTAGGAACATAATCCAACACTATGGCATAGGACTTGTGTCATAAAATTCACAGAAATCCTGGATTCAATCCCCAGCACTGCCATACATGCCAGAGCTGAGTGCACGGTTTCTTGTTTCTCTTCTACCCATAAAACAAACAAACATTTAAAAATAATTAGTTACTTTAACAATGAAATAAAGAAGTTCACATATGGAAAAGAGGAGAGAGAATCCAGAACACTACTCTGGAACATGTAACACCAAGGTTCAAACCAGAAGCCTCTGGAATGCAAGGTCTGTGCTTTACCATGAAGATATATATGAGTGTAAATTTTAATAAACAGAACTGGCCAGATAACCATTTTTAAAAAAACCTGTGGTTGGGTGGAGGGTAGAGAGCATAATGGTTATGCAAAGAGACTCTCGTTTCTGAGGCTCCTAAGTCCCAGGTTCATTCCCCCCACACCACCATAAGCTGGGTGGAGGGTAGAGAGCATAATGGTTATGCAAAGAGACTCTCGTTCCTGAGGCTCCTAAGTCCCAGGTTCATTCCCCCCACACCACTATAAGCCAGAGCTGAGTAGTTCTGGTTAAAAAAAACAAAACAAAACAAAACAAACAAACCCTTATGGTTAAGTAAATCAATCCAGCCAATAGTTTTGTTGTTGTTGTTGTTGTTGTTTTACCATAGGATGCTACATAGCTTTCTTGATTCTTGAATGCTTCTTAAAGAATTTTAGCTTTTTCCTTTTAGACTTCTTCTTATATGTAATCTTTAGAACCACCTACAAATACAGGAAATGTCACAATTTACCAAGACCAAAACTATCTACTGAATTGGGAAGTAGTAAGACCATGATAAGGCTACTGCCATAGAAGCAGAGAAATTGGAATTACCAGGTGGTAGCGCAGCGGATTAATGCGTGTGGCACAGAGTGCAAGGACCAGAGTAAGGATCTGGGTTTGAGCCCTGGCTCCCCACCTGCAGGGGAGTCACTTCACAGGTGGTGAAGCAGGTCTGCAGGTGTCTCTCTTTCTCTCCTCATCTCTGTCTTCCCCTCTCCTCTCCATTTCTCTCTGTCCTATCTAACAATGACGACAGCAATAACAAAAACAATAATTACAACAACAAAGGCAACAAAAGGGAAAATAAATATTTTTAAAAAATTAAAAAAAAAAAAGAAATTGGAATTACCTTTGCTCTGTTCCTTTCTTTTAATTGTAATTATAATTTTTTTTCAGATGAAAATGATCTCAGGGTCTCTTTAGGAGCGATACAGCCACTAAGAGGCCTCCCTTGGCTAATATTTGCAATCTTTGCTTTTAGGAAAGTATAGGGAATGGGGGCCAGGTGGTGGCGCACCTGGTTGAGCACACATGTCACAATGCACTAGGACCTGGGTTTAAGCCCCTAGTCCCCACTCTCAGAGAGAAAGCTTCATGGGTGGTGAAGCAGGGCAGCAGGTGTCTCTCTCTGTCTCTCTCCCTCTCTGTATCGTCTTTCTTCTCAATAGCTGGCTGACTCTATCCAATATAATAGAGAAAATTTTTAAAAAGAAACAAAGAGAGAGAGAGAAAGGAAGGAATGAAGGGAGAGAGAGAGAGAGAGAGAGAGAGAGAGAGAAACAGTGGAAGAGAGACCACTGACATGCCACTCCGATGTGGTGCTGGGGATTAAACCCAGGGTGTCAAATATGATAAGATGCACATTCTAGGTATGGGGTGAGCTCTCTTTTTGCTCATGCTCTGCTTCTTTACACACCCACAAAAGTTAGCACAGGACCTTGTTCATAATAATAGTCATTCAATAAAACTTTGAGTAAAACAAACTGACTTGGAAGCTCATTTCTGGAATCGGCTTTCCCACGACTTATCTGTGACCTTGAACAGATAAGTTCCCTTGAGTTTGTCTGGTTTCATTGCCTCCATCAACAAAAAAAGGACATTGCAGCAAGTCTCCTTAAAATTCAAATCTTCTGTAGCTTCTAGTAAAACAATGGAGGAGACTCAGCAGGTAGATCAAAGGAAGACCAGGGTCACCTCACAAAACACTGAATTGAATTGTTGATTGAGCATGCTCACCTAGAGGTAGGAGAAACAGAAATTTTAGCTTTCTTTCAACTAACTTGAAAACAACTCCTAGAAGAATTGACGTTTCACATAAAATCATCATCTATAAAAAAAAATGATCAGCGTCTCCTGCCTGTTGCTCAACCCAGTTCCTCAGACTGTAGTTATTCTGTAGTTTATTTTTTATTTAAAAAAAAACAAATTAACTTCCTTTGTTATTGAGAGGCATTGATCCATCTGAATAAAAACCAAGAATCATGGAAAAAGTTGATTTAGGGCACTATTTGATATACATATTTAGAGAAAGAATGGTTTACTACTCATCCATGTTTTAAATCAGAAACAGAGAACATGAAGCACTATTTACCAGATATACTTCAGTTTTATATTAGAGGCAATTAAAGAAGAGAGTCAGAGCTGGAGATAAAAAGAAAGAAAACAAAAAGGGAGGGGAAGAGAGGGACAGAATATTGAGATTTGCCAAGCTCTGAAAGGCAATGACTCTTACTCATAATGATCCTTGGGAAAGCAAAACAGAACTATTTAGATAAAATAAATAAATAAACTTTACCAGAATCAGTTATAAATTATATTTTAATTACTTTAAAATCTGAAATCTTAGCAAATCTTGCTCTTATTTTTAACCTAGAAAAAGTTTCATCTTTGTGTGTGGCGGGGCACAAAAGAATAGATTTAATATTTGACTTTTGTGTGAGGAAAAAAAATGTTTTTATCTTCTCTCAGTTTATCCAGTATTTCATATCCTGATTCCAAACTAATATACAGTCAAGTCAGTGGACATTATATCATTTCTAGGTAGTTAAGATCCCAACTAGAAAACAGAATTTAGAAAAGAAAGTTTATTCTAATAGTATGCCAAAGATTTTTTAAAATTAACTTAGTAAAAAATCCCTATAGAGTTTTTATTTATTTTTTAGGACAAATGAAGATATTGTCACTAAAAAATCTTTTTTTTAAAGATTTTTTAAAAATTTTATTTATTTTCCATTTTGTTGCCCTTGTCTTTTTATTGTTGCTATAGTTGTTATTGATGTCGTTGTTGTTGGATAGGACAGAGAGAAATGGAGAGAGGAGAGGAAGACAGAGAGGGGTAGAGAAAGACAGACACCTGCAGACCTGCTTCACCGCCTGTGAAGCGACTCCCCTGCAGGTGGGGAGCCGGGGGCTTGAACCAGGATCCTTCCGCTGGTCTTTGAGCTTTGCGCCATGTGTACTTAACCCACTGGCATTATGACTGTATCTCATTTTTAGTTTCTTCATTCACCTCTTAAACTAGAGCAATTATAGTGTTTCCCTTTAACCTTTATTTTTTCTCCTAGGAACCACAAGTCAGTCTTTTAATGAAATATAATCAATTATAACTTATTTATTGAAATTCTACATTGAAAGACAAAATCTTATTCTACTAATCATAAACTGATACAGCTATTTGGCATGTTAGAACCTTCAGTAACTAAGATGTTTAAAATATGACACATGGCTGAATTCAGAAATAGTCATTTTCTGTTCCCTAAATAATACAGCTACCCAGTGCCTGCCCAGGCCCCTCTAATTCCTCGACTCTTGTGGTCCATTACAATCATTATATGTTGTTAGGTATTATGACTCCTAACTCTGTTTTGTGCTGTTTTATGCATCCAATGTTCTCCGAAGCATATTTTGCTAACAATAGTTTTTCTTACAATGTTTTATTTGATCACATACATTGAGTCTGTTTCCGGATTAATGAATTTCAATCATTGAACATAAAAAATCCATTTCTCTCACAATAAATATATCAAAGATGAAACATTTCTAATCAATATTGAGATTCTTCATTGGAAAAATTAAAAATATATAGCTAGTGTGATTAGATAATAAAAATATTGCATTTCCACACTGGAATATCAATATTGGATAAGGGAACAGTTTTGAATAAAGATAGTACTAGAAGTAAGATATATAGTCTAACAAACTCAATTTTGCTGTAATTTAACTGATACTACTGTTTATAAAAGAGATTTAGAATTATAGATTCATAAATATTGAAATATAGAAAATGTAAAATTAAAGAATATGCAGTTATTTTAAGTGCTCAATTTCTTATTTAAAGCTATAGATGTAAGGGCCAGCTGGTGGTGCACCTGGCTGAGTGCAACATTGAAGTGCATGAGGACCTAGGTTTAAGACCCTAGTCCCCGACTTCAGGGAGAATGCTTCATGAGCAGTGAAGCAGTGCTGCAGGGATCTCTCTCTGTATGTCCTTTTTTATCTTCTCTTTTTTCTCTCAATTTCTCTCTGTATAGAAAAAAAAATTAAATACTCAAAATAGTAACCCTCAATATGAGTTGAAACATTATTTAATTAATAAATCATGGTCTTTAAAATTAACTTTCTTATTTTTATAACTGAAAAAAAAAATTTATTGGATAGAGACAGCCAGAAAGCCCAAGGGTAGGGGAAGATAGAGAAGGAGAGAGACAGAGAGACACTGAGGTACTGCTTCTCCACTCACTAAACTTTCTCCCTGCACCGCGGGGAGCCCAGGCTCAAACCAGGATCCTTGTGCATTGTAACATTTGCGCTCAAACAGGCGTACCACCACTTGACCCCGGCCCTCAACTGCCTTTATTCTCCACGTCTTTTCTCTTGCTTTACTGCCCCTGAGTATCCCCTAGATTCTAGTTCTCAATCTTAGTTTTCTTTCTAAAATGTTTATAGCACTCTACAGAATTAGAGTATACCTTTTAGGAGTTACTTTAACTTACACTGCCATGAGAGTAACAGGAAGTTAAGCCTTTGTTTCGGCAGTATTAGAAATAGTAAACAACACATTATTATACACCAAAAATGAATACTGAAAGTGTCAAAGATTTATTACTTCTTTAAAAATTTAACATTCCGATTCAAAAGAGTGATTAGTAAGATTGTGGCCTGAGGGGTTTACCTCAATATCATTAAAGTGTAATGCTAATTCAAGAGCTGTTAAAGGAGATAATGAAAATAATTATCTTTATGCACAGAATATTCTTAGGATGCTAAATAGCTAGGGTTGTCATTATATGTTACCTCAAAGATTTCTTCTTCTCCTTTTTTTTTCCTGGAGTGTAAGAACCAGTCTTTTTCTTTTGGTTTCCTGACCACAAGAAGATGAGGAAGAGTGTTTTGTACCAGAGCAGTTCACATGTGGGAGGAAATCATTCACATGCACATGCAAATATTATCTACACATACACATGCGAACGTGTCTGTTACGTGCGCAGTTCACATTGTTGGTTATATTAAATGAGCAACCTTGAAAGGTGTGGGCAGGGGAAGGAGGAAAACAGAGTTTCCCTTCTAGAGGGACTTGTCCTAATCACCATGGCTGAAACACTTTTCTAATCTGATTAAATGAATCAACCTGCAGTTTCCAATTGAGACTGATTAATGGTGTTTATGTATTTTCTATAGCAAACATACCCAGATGATTCTTTAAACTCAGGGTGTCAGAGCAGTTTGTTCTTTTAATGCATTATTTTTATCACTGTTAATTTTTTTTTTTTTTACAGTATTTAGATTAGCTGGAACTTTCCTCTAGAATACATGGTTAGTGCTTTCTTGGGAAAAGATCTGGGTATTTGAAAATTAAATTACATGAAACAGACGGAGAAATTAATGTCTTATAGCCTGAATTAGCCTTATGTAATTTAACTGTATTTGTTGACCTATACTGCAAGGCTAATTGTGCTCAAGAATTGTACTGAGGAAAGGAGTTTAAGAGTTTCCACCTCACGTCACAACCTAACTAGAAAACAAATATTTTGTCCATGCTCTAAAACTTTGAATAGAACAGAATAACGCTTGAGGGTCATGGTGTTGATGAGAGTGTTGAATTGTAGGCAATTCATGGAAGGTTGAAATGCCTTAAGAAGGTAATTTAGGCTGTTTGACTTACTAATATTCATTATATGAAGTTGTCTTTCTGATGCTGAATTTTTGTGTTCCCTAATGAAGTGCTGATGGCTTGCTGCTGTATTATCTAAATACATGGGCAGTTTTACATTAGTGAGCTAAACTTTGATGTTATTTCATTATTTGCTACAGGAAACCATTAAAGACCTTAATTAAAATTAACTGTGTTGGAAGCCAGGCAGTGATGCAGCGGGTTAAGCGCATGTGGTACAAAGCGAAAGGACCAACTTAAGGATCCTGGTTGGAGCCCTCAGCTCCTCACCTGCAGGGGAGTCGCTTCACAGGCGGTGAAGCAGGTCTGCAGGTGTCTGTCTTTCTCTCCCCCTCTCTGTCTTCCCCTCCTCTCTCCATTTCTCTCTGTCCTATCCAACAACAATGATATCAATAATAACTACAACACAACAATAAAATAACAAGGGCAACTGAAGGGGAAATAAAGAAATAAATATTTTAAAAAAGAAAAAAATTAACTGTGTTTAAATATTAATATAGATCTTTCACAATGGATTTGACTTTATTGCTAACCATTAGGTGTGCTTTACCAATCATTTAACTTTCAAGTCAATCCTATGAAGTATTACTGATATCCCTATATTACACATGAAATAGCCGAGGCTTAGTTTTTAAATAACTTTTACAAAGTCCTACTGTCAGTATGTGGTGCAAATTCACTCTCTGCATTCACATTCACTCTGACATCTGACTTCAATGCTATGTGCACTTGACTTTCTGCTTCTAATTGTTCCAAAAGAGAATTGAAAGGTGTAGCTATATTACAATAGAAGCAGAATGGTTTTTTTGTTGCACATTTCCACTTCACTGCCTCTAAAACCTTGTTTGTTGCAGTTACATATTGTAATAGTATTCCGTAATAATTACACGTTAAGGAGATGAAATGGAACAAGTCCAGACCCATAAGCCACGTTTTCTATTCTGTGGTTACGCTTGAATAGAAAAGGATATTATGACATTTTTAAAAAGGCAGAGAGAGATTTTTATAAAGCATTTACCAAACTTATACAATGATTGTTTTAACATTGTGAATAGAGCACATTTAAGAATTTGGAGGAGGTGAAATTAAATACAGGTTAACATTTGAAAGTATATCCAAGTTTTCTTGTTTTCTTTTTTTTGGCCAAGTATGTTTGGTTTCCATTCACAGGCTGATTTTATTTGTACCAATGTACTTACATGTGTTAATGAATGTGCTTAGAAGAAAACAATATGCACCAGTGGAAACAAACTAAACATTTTTTACCACTAGACATTGATAGCAAGCACATGTTAGATAATATCTCTGTCTCAAATTGCACAGAAACTAGAGGCTAAAATGGACTGGAACTAAAGGAGTAGTCTGCACTGTAGATAGTAAGGCATGTTAATACTATGCAACACGGAGTGATTGGGACAGTGTCCAGTTGATTATAGCAATAATTAAACTAGACATTGAGATTTCAAAAACAAATATTTCTTTCAATTTATATAGGATGGGTTAACAGTCTTGACCATTATTTGAATAATTTTGTGAAAGCTCAAGTTCTGTCCTTAATGATGTGATTTAATGTCCTCTTAGGTATTTATTTGACTTAGAAGAAGTTAAATATTTCATTATTGATAATAGAACTTTGTTATCATTTCAAGAAAATGCTCATAATTGGAGTGAAATGCAAGTGAAATGCAGTATATCCTTTTACTGCATAGCATTAGAATGAAAATTATTTACTTATTTAAGACTTTATTTCCAAAGCTTTACCACTGCACCATCTCCCAGACCACAGACAATTTATTATTATTATTATTATTATTTTGATTTTTTTTTTGCTCTCATGATAATCACATATTTAGAAGATAAGGAAACAGCAGTTCATTTAAATTTTTCTTCCTTTCTCTTTCCTTTCCTTCTTTCCTTCCTTCCATCCTTCCTCCCTTCCTTCCTCCCTCCCTCCCTTCCTTTCTTCCTTTCTTCACTGTTCAGCTCAGGTTTATGCAGTTTCAAAGGGGTGACCTGAAACCTCAGAGCCTCAGGCATGAAAGTCTTTTTGCATAACCATTATGCTATCTCCCTGACCCACCATTTTAGTGACCTTAGCTATCAAGATTGAGATGGAAATACAGTGCTAAGAAAAGGGAATTTTGTCCAGAAATATAGTCAGTCATAGAGAAGAGACGGGGATGTAAGTGTATACAGGAAAATTAGACTTCTTTTCAATTTTCACAATTATTTATTTTACTTCCAAACTTTTCACATGTGAATATTAAAAGTATCATGTTCACAATATAAATATTATTTATGTTATGTCCCTTAATTTAATATCTTTCAGTTTTTCTATCATGTATTGCTATTTTTTAAACCTTCTATAATGCTAGTTTTCCATAATTCCAGTTAAAAAAATGTTTCTGATTTGTTGTCAAAGCAGATTCAGTATTTTGGTCAAGATTTGAAAAATTATGAAATATATGTATATCTCTATGTTCTTTGTTCCTTTTTTGTTTTTATCAGAGCACTGCTCACCACTGGTGGTTTATGATGGCCTGGGGGATTGAAAATGAGACTTTGGAGCCTCAGACATGAGTCTCTTTGGATAACCATTATGCTACCTACCCCTGCCCCCACATCAATTTTTTAAACAAAGGATCTGGACATAAGTATGATAAGCAGTAGAGAACAAAAAAGCTCAGTTAAGGAAAACATTTTTTCCTTTGATAGTAGCTGAGTTATTTCAGTTATATTACCAAAAAAAAAAAAAAGTACTTATTTGCATGGGTAAGCAGATATGCTCTAAATAATAGTTCACAGTATACATACACAGATTCAGTCCAGTGCATGCATTTTAAAATAAGACCATCAGGGAGTCTGGCGGCAGCGCAGCGGATTAAGCACACATGGTGCAAAGCGTAAGGACCAGCGGAAGGATCCCGGTTCAGCCCCGGGCTCCCCACCTGCAGGGAAGTCGCTTCACAGGCGGTGAAGCAGGTCTGCAGGTGTCTGCCTTTCTCTCCCCCTCTCTATCTTCCCCTTCTCTCTCCATTTCTCTCTGTTCTATCTAACGACATCAACAACAACAATAATACAACAACAATAAAAAAAGATCATCAGTGCAAATCTTATATGTTCATATTGTTATAATATCACTAGTATGGAACAGTGATACATTATGATAAGCCAACATAATGCAATTCGAAAAGAGCTTTTTACTAGAGCTCTTCACGTATTCATTATTTTCTTGTGGCATTTTATTGAGGTGGAACCATTGTTGCCTCAATCTTGACTTAGATAATGACAGAAACCATGTCACTGTATTGTTCAGATATTTCAAAAATCCTTCTCTACATGTTTTCTATTTTCTGTAGCTTATATATTCTTTATGCAGCAAATGTTATATAAACTCTGTACTTTGCTGTCTATCTGCCTCTACTCCATACAAAGCAAAATCAAGGCCAACTGAAGACTCACTCGTATGAAAACTAGTTCTTAGCTTGTTTCTAGTTTGAAGGACTGCAGTTGGACTTCACACACTTACTAGCATACGGGTACTTTATACTCACCCAGTTCTACAGAATTTATACATTCAATATCCACATATGTTGATATGGACTGAATTCCAGATTTTTCTAAAATACCAGATCTATTTGTAGAATTACAAACCTATAAGAAGAGGAAGTTTCAAAGACACAATGGTCTAAGCATTGTATCCTTAAACATAGATAGCCTTAGCATTTCAGTTCAACTCTAATAAACTAGGTACATAATCTATTCAGAATAAGGTGACATAGTTATAAAATTCAATGTCAATATTTAAAGTTTCTAAAGTGTAAATAGTTGATTTGAGAGCTATAGATCTTATCTAATTAACCATGTAATTGCATACTTTTGTAAAAATACAAAATGAGCTTTTATATATCTCTACTGAAACAATTTCTCCTAACTTACTGCATGTTTCCATTATCTTAAGTAGTCAGCATTTTCTTAGCCAGAGCACTGCTCAACTCTGGTTTATGGTTGTCTGAGAGATTAAACCTGGAAGTTCAGGCCCTCAGGAAGTCTTTATGCTAGCTCCAATAAGCTACCTCCCCCAACCCCTAGTAGTATGTTTTTAACGGTATTTTTTCTATTCTTTTAAAACATTACCATAGAGGGCTGTGGTAACCTTTATGGGTCTGAGTCCCCCCGCACCCCTGGTTCCCCACACCATGCTGATTGCACTGAGGAAGCTTCACAAGTGATGAAGCAGGTCTGCAGGTGTATATCTTTCTCTCTCCTTCTATATCTCCCCCTTCCCCTCTCAATTTCTCTCTGCCCTATCAAATAAAATGAAAGAAAGGAAAAGAGAGAGAGAAAGAAGGAAAAAAGAATGAAATTAAGAAAGAAAGGAAGAAGAAAGAAAGAAAGAAAAAAAGAAAGAAAGGAAGGAAGGAAAGAAGGAAGGAAGGAAGGAAGGAAGGAAGGAAGGAAGGAAGGAAGGAAGGAGAAAACTTGGGGAAAGTGGCCACTGGGAATGGTGGATTCATAGTGCTAATATTGAGCCCAGGGATAACCTTGTGGCAATAAAAATAGAATAGAATAAAATAAAATAAAACTTTACCAAGAACCTTTAAATAACAGCTTCATTTAAAAGACATTACTAGACTTTATCTTTGAGGATAAATAAGGCCTTCGTATGAACAATCTTGTAGCATAGATGTAAGATCAACCTGAAGGCTAACATGACGTTTTATCTGCATGAAATCTGTAGTCAGTTCTGTTTTCTGTAAGAAGATTCTAATAAAAGGTGATGCTACTTTTATATCATATATATTGCTAGGTCAATAAACAGTTTTAGTAGAGCTCAAGAGTCGGTTCTAAGGGTATATTTTTATTAAATTATCTTTTCTGAAAACATTGCTCTCTTTCCCATGGTTGGTCTGCATAATCACCATCACTAGACATGGGCCATATAAACAGAACTAATTATGGGCTGGAATAAAAAAAGTCTTCTCTGGGTGAAAGTCTGGCAGGCAGATCCAAGGCATTAAAACTAACGTGTGTGTGTGTGTGTGTGTGTGTGTGTGTGTGTGTGTGTGTGTGTGTGACTACAAAGGGAGAGAGGCAGAGACATGAAGAGAGAAAGACATCACAGCACATAAGTTTTCCCTCTCCAGGTAGAGGTTAGATTTGAACCTGTGTTGTTTGAATAGCAAAACGAACATCTTCCAGGTAAGCTCTCTTGTCAGTTTAGCTTTTTGATTTTTTTTTTTTATCAGTTGTCTTAGTTCACTGAATATGTCCCTACATTTTCAGAAGTAATTAATATATTAATCATGCCAAAACTTAACATATTCATACACAATACCAAGAAGAGATCATTTTCCATTCCCACATATATCTACCTCTATATGAGTGATGAATTTGTCTCCTTTGTAAGAAATTATAATTTTTCCTTAAGGTTTCATTAAAAAAGAGTTCTTTCAAATTCAAGCCAAATTTTATGAATCAGAGATGCATTTTACTAGAATTGTTATTCACAACAGGAGATTGCTGCTTGATTGATGATGTCAGCTTACTCTGGTTTCTCTTACCTTTTAGGAGCCTAAATTGCCAAAGGATCACCTTGCACAAAAACCTGTTCTTCTCATTTGTTTGTAACTCTATTGTGACAGTTATTTATCTCTCTGCAGTAGCAAACAACCAGCCCTTAGTGGCCACAAATCCTGTAAGTAAGGCGATGTTTTGCACAGACAGAACTTTGGGGGTGGGCACAATGTTGGAACCATATCTTGTAATTTTGTAACCTTATAAATCATTATTAATCATAGATTTTAAATGGCTTAAAAAGAAAGAAAAACAAACAAAAGATAAAATGTGGATACCAATGTCGATTTTGTTTATTAACACATGCAGAAATCTATTATGCAATATTAAGTAAATTAGTTAATTTAGTCAAAATTTACCAGTTTAATCTTTCCACATTTACTTGCCTACTACAATAATCTCGAATAGTTCCACACTGTGTCACTAAAGTTCTGTGTCCCGACTTTTCCTACAATAATCACTGTAGTTCTCACAAAGTCTTCGTCTGTTTTCTTGTTTTTTTCCTTTTGCAAATTCATGCATTTCAATTCTCTAGTATCCACAATCTTATATATAATATATATCACTTACTTAACATATATTATATAAGTGCTTAGAATATACTATGTAGTTAATGTGTTAGATTAAAATTTGTTGGCATTTCTTAGTACCATTGGGGGAGAAAGGTGATGTTTTGCTACTCAGCACAAGAAATTGATGGGGGACCGGGTGGTGGCACACCCAGCTGAGCACCCATGTTTCAATGTGCAAGGACCCAGGTTTGAGCCTCCTGTCCCCACCTGCAGGGGGAAAGCTTTGTGAGTGGTGAAGCAAGGATGCAGGTGTCTTTTTTTTTTAATTTTGTATTTATAAAAAGGAAACACTGACAAAACCATAGGATAACCATAGGATATTGGATTCATTCTGTGTCTGAATTCTGCTCTTTGAGGAGTACAAAAGGTCACGTGGCGACACAACATTTACTCAGCTAAGCTGCAAAGTGAATCAAAACATCTAACTCTGTAGTAAAAAGAAAATGGTGAAAATATAAAAATATCATTTGAAGCATATTTCAATTCATTTTTTGCCATAATATTGCTTTTTAATAAACCTAGAAGTTGAAAATCCAATTCCATGTAAATATTTTAAACTCTACAGATAAAAAAACTGAAAACTGAAGTCTGTGATGTATAGATAATGTAGTTGAGTAACTTGATTTTAAGAAATCATTGTTAATGTATAACTGACATCAAAATACTTTATATAATGTAATATCACATATACTGATCATGTATTTAATGAAAAATAGATTTAATAAATATCAGTAAAAAGATATTGTGTGTAGTATAAAAATAGAGTTATAGGACCTGTTTCTTTCATTGATGTGATGTGAATAATTTCAAATCACTTAGCTTCTCCAATATTCTGCTTTTCATCTATAAATATTAATGTTTTACGGAAACATTTTAGAATTAAGTAATGTGCAGAAATATGTTAGCTGGCTCCCATTCACATGTTACTATTAACATTCATTGATAAAACAATATTTATTTTCCAGTTTCTTTATTTTCATCCTTACGGTAAAAATCACTACTGCTTATTGAGTTCTGTACAGGGAATGAGAGCTGGTGGGAGTAGTGGCCTTATATTTCAGAAATAGCTTTTCTTCTTGTTCAAAATATTCTTGTTCAAAAAGTAAAATGTATGTCTCACTCATTGTTTTCCTAACCCTATATGTGAACCTCCATCTTCCTGTTTTTTTGGTTTTTTTTTTTTTTTCAGAACAGAGAAAGTGGATATTTCAGGAAAAGGGGAAGGAAATTCCTCATTTTTTTGTACCTACATAGAACCCCAAGACCACATACTTGAATAAAATAACATGTAGGTCCATTGCATGACTATTGCAAAGGTATTTGCACAGATGTCATGTGTAATATTTTCCAACTATTTAATATTTTTCATGAATTGCTTTTTGAATTACTAAAATTTTCCTGACTGAATGAGAGAATAGAGTTTATGAAAAAAAATAATTGAAATAAAACAAAAATTGCCAGCTAGTTAAAATAGATGTAAAATCATTCACATGTGACTACTTTATAATAATATTACATAGTAACTCAAAAAAATACAAGGAACTATACATCCACTAAATGCAAATTTGAGTGCTAACATATTCCCCAGAGGTATTCCATTATAAATCTTTGAAGTTCTTGGTTAGAAATTTTATAATGAGAATTTTAAATAAAAATAAAATAAAGTGAATGCAGGTGAGACTGCATAATGGTTATGCAAAAAAAACTTTCCCAGCACCATCATAAGCCAGAGCTGAGAATTTCTGTGTCATTTCTGTTTTCCTTTCTCTCTCTCTCTCTCTCTCTCTCATTATATCTATTTTTAAATTTTTATTTATAAAAAGGACACACGGACAAAAACCATAGGATAAGAGGGGTACAACTCCACACAATTCCCACCACCAGAACTGCATATCCCATTCCCCCCCCACCCCCCCCGTAGCTTTCCTATTCTTTATCCCTCTGGGAGTATGGACCCAGGGTCATTATAGGGTGCAGAAGGTGGAAGGTCTGTCTGGCTTTTATAGCTGCTTCCCCACTGAACATGGGCGTTGACAGGTTGATCCATACTTCCAGCCCATCTCTCTCTTTCCCTAGTGGGGCGGGGTTTTGGGGAAGCAGGGCTCCAGGACACATTTGGTGGGGTCGTCTGCCCAGGGAGGTCCAGTTGGCATCCTGCTGGCATCTGGAACCTGGTGACTGAAAAAAGGTTAACATACAAAGCCAAACAAATTGTTGACTAATCATGAACCAAAAGGCTGGAATAGTTCAGATAAGGAGTTGGGAGGGGTGGTTCTCTGTTTTTTAGATAGCTAGTAGGCCTATTTTAGTTATATTCCAAAAAGCCCATGACTATACTAGTTTTTTTTTCTTTTCTTTTCTTTTCTGAGCCTGACATCTGTTATGCAGGTGGATCCAAGTTATTGTCTAGGGAGATGATGTCATGGCTGGCAGAAGGACCAGAAAGCTGGATCAGGGAAGAGAGTAGCTCCCAAATATGGGAAAGGGGTATAAACATTGTTGACTGTAAACTCCATTGATTTGATGTGATCTGGGGCCCATATTCAGCTAAGGAACCTATGTGACCTCTGCACCCCTGTAGATCTGAGCTCACATTCTGTGGTCATGAGTAGGAATGTTCCAAGCTGCCCCAATATCAGGACACATACCTTCCTCAGGTGGAACATAGAGTATGTTGCCCAATCCTTAGATATTTTTAAAAGATAAATACTGGCACTTTTCAAATCTGAATTGTTAGTGTATAAGATTGTTTGTAGAGAGAAAATTCTATGTTGTTTAACAAATAAAGCTAGACTATAGCATTCCATGTGTGCTCATAACTATGAATGATTCTTCATTTTCTTACAGGTTAGTTGTAAAGTGTCACAGTTCTTTCATCTTTATCTGATGGGCTGTAACTATTTTTGGATGCTTTGCGAAGGCATTTACCTGCACACACTCATTGTGGTAGCTGTGTTTGCTGAGAAACAGCACTTGATGTGGTATTATTTTCTTGGCTGGGGTAAGTGCCATACATATACCTGTTGATTAATTTTATTAAGAAAGCTTGTGAACCAGGTGATGGTGCGTGTGGTTGAGTTTACATATTAGAGTATGCAAGGACCAGGGTTCAAACCCCAGGTCCCCACTTACAGAAGAAAGCTTCATGAACAGTGAAATAGTATTTCAGGTCCTCCTCTCTCTCTCTCTCTCTCTCTCTCTCTCCCCTATCTTCCCTCTCTGTTTCTACAAGAACAAAAGGAAGAAAGAAAGGAGAAAATAAAGAGAGAGAGAAAGAAATGAAGAAATGAAGAAAGGAAGGAAGGAAGGAAGGAAGGAAAGAAGGAAGGGAAAATCTAGCTAACTTGTAAAGGATGCAAAGTTCTTGTGTAATAAAAATTAACTTATTAAAACTTATTAACCGTTTAAAATTATTATCAAAGACCAACAAAATCACCTACCTTGGTGGAATGCCTCTTGTTTTCCTGCTCATAACCCAGGTTTAAGTCTAACACCCACTATACTTAAGGATACTATGATATCTTTCCCTTTCTTCTTCTATCCCTCTTTCTTCTTCCTTTTTATCTGAAGAGGTCTGGAGCTGTGATATCCTAGCATGCATATATATATATAAGAATCTAAAGATGAAATCTTTTCATCAATGTACATACTAGCTCACTGTTTTCAGTAAACCCACAATTACCAGTCAATTGATAAAACAATATCTTTTCATTTTTACATTTCAATGTGTATCTTGGCTGAAGCTGTGATGATGAAGAGAAAAGAAATAGATTCATAAAAAAAAAAAAAAGAAAAAGAAATAGGGGGTCGGTTGGTAGCGTAGTGGGTTAAGCGCACATGGTGCAATGTGCAAGGACCGGCGTAAGGATCCCAGTTCGAGCCCCCGGGTAGTGAAGCAAGTCTGCAGGTGTCTTTCTCTCCCCATCTCTGTCTTCCCCTCCTCTCTTGATTTCTCTCTGTCCTATCCTACAACAATGACAGCAATAACAACAATAATAATAGTGACAACAACAAGGGCAACAAAAATGGGAAAAATAGCCTCCAGGAACAGTGGATTCGTAGCGCAGGCACCGAGCCCCAGCAATAACTCTGGAGGCTAAAGAAAGAAAAGAAAGAGAAAGAGAATCGTGAATTTAGTATCTGTTATTTTCACAGTTTGGAATCTCCTTTTTTCTCACATGTACAATTAGGACATTGACTTAACCAACAGTGAAGTTCCATTCTAAAAATGCTTCTTTAAAAAAAATATTGCCAACTTTGTCTTAAGAGTGAAAGAGTTAGTATTTGAATAAAAGCCTGCAAAACAGTTTTCATGCTGCCTTGTTAGATGAAGTAACTGAAATACTGCACAATAAAAAAATTCTGGAAATAAATTCAGTTTCCTAAGTTCCAGAAATATAACTTTTCTATCTAATGATGTATCAGTGATCAACGTATGGATCCAGTCACATAAATGACATTGCATGTGTGTGTGTGTTTATACCACCTGATTACCTTTATTTACTTATTCCAGATTTGAAAAAGCTGACTTAAAAGAGTCAAAACAGGCACAATGTCTGAGTCACAGACCTTCTCTTCTGTCCTTCTCATCTTTACATTGTCTGAATTCCTCCCACATCTGATCATCTACCAGAAAATGGCCAGTTTTATCTCATAAAAAATAGATGGGGAGTTGGGTGGTAGCACAGCAGTTAAGCACAGGTGGCGCAAAGCCAAGGACCTGTGTAAGAATCCTGGTTGGAGCCCCCGGCTCCCCACCGGCAGGGGAGTCGCTTCACAGGAGGTGAAGCAGGTCTGCAGGTGTCTGTCTCTCCCCCTCTCTGTCTCCCCCTCCTTTCTCTATTTCTCTCTGTCCTATCCAACAACAAAGACATCAATAACAACAACAATAATAATTACAACAATAAAAAAAACAAGGGCAACAAAAAGGGAAAATGAATAAATAAATATTTTTTAAAAATCTTTAAAAATATATAGAGATGGACACATGGCCTAGGTTTTAGCACTGCATTGAAAAACATAGGCTCTGAAGTCCACTAATTCATAATTGTTGCTATTAGGAGAAAGCATATATACACAAATCAGAAAATATAAACACCTAGTAGCTACCATACTTACTGCCTGACTATACAGACAATGTTCACGCAATAAGCATATAGTTGTCAAGTGACTTTATTCCTAGAGTATCTGCGACTCTTACTTTAGATTTGTGTCTACAGAGAAGCCAGCCATTTATTTTCCTTCTCTTTGCTGCTTACAGGATTCCCACTGATTCCTGCTTGTATGCATGCTGTTGCCAGAACTTTGTATTACAATGACAAGTAAGATAACTTCATTTTCTGATATCTTCTGGAACTAAATAAAAGGAAAATCTTCAGTATTATTTCTTTGCTTACCCCCCCCCAGCTGCTGGATCAGTTCTGACACCCACCTCCTCTACATTATTCACGGTCCAATTTGTGCAGCTCTGTTGGTACGTAGATATCATTCCTCCATTTTCATTATTGGTTCTGTTTCATCTTGTTTCCTCAATCACCAAGCCTGTCACATCCTTCAGCAACCCCGAAGACAGCAATGATATCCTTAGCTGTGTTGAAACGAGCACGCTAAAGAAGGAAGGCGGGAAGGGATAGAGAGGCCGCTGGGGACCCAGTGCCCAATGGTCAGGAAGGCTTGACTGGAGTGGTGTGCACACACCTCTCAAAGGAAGATAAATTATACACAGGTGATATAGTAACTCTATTATATACCACGATTTCCCCAATAACGTGGTTTGGAAAAATAAGTAAGTGAATAGCATGATAACTAGACTTTAAGGAAGTCGCACAAAAAAAAGCTGTGTAAAGGAAATTATTCCTAAGGGATGGCAAGGTAGTTGCCAAGGGAGAGTTGTTTTCTTGGCTTGTCCCGAGAAGGGGATAGGGCACTGTGATTGCACTCAGGTGAGCACAGCATCGTGTCACTCTGCAGCGGCTTTTGACCAAAGTAGAGAATCACAGTCATTGCCCAAACCACAGTCCAGCAGGAAGACGAGAAAGGAGATGGACTATCCCAGCTTCTCCTTCTTCACACTCTGATTTCTTGGTTCCTTCAACGGGCCACACACAGCCATATCAAGAGTGGAGAAAAAACTGCCTTCAAGAGTTGCCTCCTGGGGGCAGAGCACAGAACAGAGAAAAACAGAAAACAAGTTCAGGAGGGAGGGGTGGTAAACTGGAAAAGCCTTAACATGTATATCTGGAAGGAAGGAAGAGCATACCAAAAATCTTTAATTTCAAAAAGTTTCTTGCTTACACTGTTTCTTACTATTATGATCATCGTTGAATTTAAATGTTCCGAGTGGACACTGTGATCATGGTCGCAGGGAAACAGAAGTCATATTCCACACTTTCATTACATTGTATGAAAAATAAATGAGTTCAAATGAACTCACTTTCTTTCATAGAAAATTAGAGGGCTGTGGAGACAGCATAATGGTTATGCAAAAGGTTTTCATGCCTTAGGCTTTGTGTGCCCAGATTCAATCCCCAGCATCACTAGAAACCAGAACTGAGCCGTGCTTTGGTCTTTCTCTCTGTATCTATCTCATTAAAACAAAATAAATAAAATTTTAAAAATAAAGAAAATTGGAGACAAGAATATATTTATAGTCTCTAGAACTATAATTATAGGTGATGTTAAATTATATATATATATATATATATGTAGAGATGACATGTTTTTCAGTCAAAATTCAAAATTTAAAGTTTTAATGATCCTTGTTTAAAGAAAGGCTCTTCTTCATAACAATTATTCTTATAGTATTTTGCTGCATTTTCTAGTTCCAGTTTAGTGTATGGTAATATTAGGATATACCAGGTATACCACTGATAAGACATTCTCAGGTAGATTTTCTTTACCTTGTCCCCTATACATTTTCGAGAAATATGTCACACATATAAATACCTCGCAATGTGGTGTAAGGGTTAAATGAGATACAGCCTGTTATCTGATCAACATAGTGCCTTGAGTCTAATAGTTACAAAAATACTTTTACGTCTTTTCCTTCACTTGAGATTTCTACAGGATAACTTTATTCTGCTCAAACATATTATGATGCATTCTTTTAGGTCACCCAGAAGCTTACCAAGCAAATACAAAGCAAATTTTCATTACAAGACATCAGTCTCTACAGAGGGATGCTTGATTCAAATACCAAAGTAATGAGCAGTTCAAAAAAATAAATAAAGCAAGAAATGACAAATGAATAATGTTATAGTAACGAATGCAATCCCTGACAAAGCTTGTCCACATCAACTCAGGAAGCAAAGTAAATGATGGAACTAGGGCAGAAGAATACACAGGAATAGAATCCACTAAGCTGCTTAGAAAGAAAGGAAATGAAAATCCACAATCTTTTAATGAAACTTCTTCCATCTTCTTGACCAAAAAACAGGGGATGGGGTGGGTCCATAACCAATTTTATACCAGAATAAATTATTCTGTCCTTGTTGAAGCTCTAGGGCCAACTTCATTGGTCCTGGGTAATTCCAAGCTCAGGGGATGGGCTCTGAAAATTGTTTATAGGGTCACATGCATTTGGCTCATTTTTATAAATAAAATATTTCAACCACAATCAGTTTCTTTTCATACAAACTTCCTCTGTCACATTTCCCCTTGAGAAGAGTGGCATTGGTGGGGTTACAGTATTCTTTCTTTCTTTTTTTTAAATCTGTTACAGGGAAGTCACAAGAAGATATGTTTTAATCAGAGATATTTAGGCCATGTCAGTATGTAGCTAAGTGATTGATGGTTGTTCTAGTATGAGAATGGTTTCCAAGAATCCTACAAGAATCTTACTACCGATGTGCTGATTCACATTGATTGGTATTGAAATACAAGTGGTTTTTTTTTTTTTTCCGTTCCTCTTGTTTAGTGTTCTCTTATTCAGATATTGCTCACCTGAAATCTCCATGGAATATTTGTATTATGTAGACTTTAAGCAGATGGAAGTGTTTGCAAAAGATAAAGGACACTATCTAGTTTCACATTTAAATCAAGGCCTGCCATTTCAGAGAAACATTTTTTTTTTTTACCTGCAGGGTTATTGCTGGGGCTTGGTGCCTGCACTATGAATCCACTGCTCCTGGAGGCCTTTTTTCCCCCTTTCGTTGCCCTTGTTGTTTATCATTGTTGTTATTGCTGTTGTTGGGTAGGACAGAGAGAAATGGAGAGAGGAGGGGAAGACAGAGGGGGGAGAGAAAGACAGACACCTTCAGACCTGCTTCACTGCCTATGAGGCGACCCCCCCCCAGCAGATGGGGAGCCGGGGGCTCGAACCGGGATCTTTGTGCTTTCTGCCATGTGTGTTTAACCTGCTGCTCTACTGCTGGCCCTCCAGAGAAACATTTTTGCATTTATTTTCATACAATGAGGTTCTAAATTGCAGTATTACTACTGGTTTTTAAGAAATAAATTTATGACTTTGCATGTAAGATCATAAAACATTTTCATTCTAAATTTATATACAAATACAATACATTATTCTCTTTTCTTCTATTGGTTATGTATTTTTCATTTCATTAAAAGTGTTGAAAAAGCAATGGATGCTTAAGTAGGTACTACAGTAGTAATGGGGAAATAAGAGCTGACATGTTGTATTGCCACATGTCACGCTTACACCTGTTACAATGGTTTATTCTGTTGTGGTCTTCAGCAGAGACATTCCTGTGTCTATAAATATGTCACTTGTCTTAGATGTCTTTTCATCAGGATATATTGAGCATCATATTTTTGAGGTATATATTTCACTGAATGCTCTATGAATAGGGGCTGCTTTTATGCTCAGTTATTTTTTATATGACATGCCTTCCATCATCCAATATGTCATCTGTGGATCATGTTATACTATACAAGGCACTAATCATTAGTCTGTTAAATTATGTCAATATAAATTCCATATTACAATGGGTTATAGCTGAATTTTACATTATTAAACAAAAAACACAGATACTAGGTGCTAGACTCAAAACAAATAAAAGGGATGGAGAATGGTAATAACTCCTAAGGAACTATTCTGGAATTAATACATATAATAGAAAGAATCGGAAAAGTGATAATACTCAAAGATACTGACTTGGTGAGTAGAAAAAATTGGGTGGAACTAGAATGCATCATATTAAGTGAGATAAGCCAAAAAGAGAAGGACAAATACCGAATCATCTCACTTATAAGTGGGACCTAATAATTAGGGGCGGGGAGGGAGACAACAAAGTGAAACATGAACCAGGTACGGCATCAAAGCAAGGGACTCTGGGGAAGGGGGCTGTGGAGGGGTGGACGAGAACTATGGGGGTGGGGCATGAAGAACTGATATACATGTGACAGTCACTGGACTTTAAAGCACTAAGCCCCTCAATAAAAACAGAAAAGAAGGAAGGAAACCTCAAGGAAAGAGAAAATGAATGTTTGTTTCAGCAGCATTCTGTTACCAGAATCACTTATCTGCACTTTAGTTCTGAAAGCTTCGGTTTCCCTTTTGAGGAGAACATGTTTTTTCTCTTGGGGAAGCTGGTAATAATACACAGTAGATGTGTAACCAGAGCAAAATAATTATCAGCTGGCCCTTTGGGATGCCAACAGTATTTTATCTCTAGAATAAGTAAGGTCAAATATCAGATGATTCAAGTCTGTGAGTGAGTCTTTTCTTGTTAAGATAAAAGGAATTATTTTACTATTTTTTGGGATGGTAAGAATTATTGTTGTAAAAAGTAACAGGACAGATTAACAGAGAAGATAAAAAGAAAACAATGATTATGATAGAATATGTACTTGGAAGTATGTAGTGTGGAAACATTGATATCAATTCCGCTTTAAAAAAATAATAAAAAGAGGGAGCCAGGCGTTGGCACTGCGGGTTAAGCACACATGTCGTGAAGTGCAAGGGCCTGCTTAAGGATCCCGGTTCCAGCCCCAGACTCCCCACCTGCAAGAAAACCCCCCACCTGCAGGGGAGTCGCTTCACAGGAGGTGAAGCAGGTCTACAGGTGTCTGTCTTTTTCTCCCCCTCTCTTGTCTTCCCCTCCACTCGATTTCTCTCTGTCCTAACAACAAAACAGTAAGAACAATGATAATAACAACAAAGGCAACAAAAGGGGAAACATAAAAATATACAATAAAAAGAAAGAGAATAGGTTGGAAAATGGCTCACCTGGTAGAGTCTACATGCAACCATGAGGAAGGACCAGGGTTCAAGCCTCCTGTACCCACCTGCTAGAGGGGAAGGAAGAAAGTTCAGTGCTGTGGCCCAGGAGATAGCGCAGTGGATAAAGCATTGGGCTCTCAAGCAGGAGGTCCCCAGTCCAATCCCTGGCAGCACAAGTTCCAGAGTGATGTCTAGATCGTTCTCTTTCCTCTTATCTTTCTCATTAATAAATAAATGAAATCTTTAAAAAGAAAGGAAGGAAGGAAGGAAGGAAGGAAGGAAGGAAGGAAGGAAGGAAGGAAGGAAGGTCAGTGCTGCAGATGTGTCTGTCTGTCTATCTATCTATCCATCCATCCTCAGAACCTTCTCAGTTAACCCCCCATGTCTATCAGATGATGATGATGATGATGATGATGATGATGATGATTATAATAGAAATAGCTTCTGGAAGGAGTGAGTTTATCCTACAGGTACCAAACTTCAGTGTTAATTCTGGTGGAGAAAAAAACTGTTTTATGTTATAAACAAACCTTTATTTTCTTTGAATTTGAAAAAAGTTTTTAAAAAACCTCTGTTTTAGAATCATGTCAAAATTGCAGAAGAAGAGCTCCACCTTCACTGAAAGATGATAAGGGTGTATTTGAGTTCCCCATGTGTTGCATTAACTTTTATATCCTTGTCATTTCAGTCAGACACATTTATATAATAAGCACATATAAAATATCTTAGACACATGTTTTTAAGAGATCCGATTTTATACATTAGAAATAATGGTTTTTTTGAAATCAAAGATTTATAATGCTCCTCAATAGTAAATACAAAATAATTGCTTTTATTGTTCTTTTTAAAGGTGAATCTATTTTTCCTGCTAAATATTGTCCGTGTTCTCATCACCAAGTTAAAAGTTACTCACCAAGCAGAATCCAATCTCTACATGAAAGCTGTAAGAGCTACGCTTATCCTGGTGCCATTACTTGGCATTGAATTTGTACTGATCCCCTGGAGACCTGAAGGAAAGATTGCAGAAGAAGTTTATGACTATATCATGCATATCCTTATGCACTACCAGGTACGATGTGCTTGCTTTACAAAGGAAGCTTGTAACATTTGCTATTAAATTTATATATAGTTTAAAAAAAATCTCTCTATATATCAAGTTGATTACAAAAATGTGTCTTTTCCGTTTGAAATAAAACAATTCTTTTTCTTTTTTTCCCCCCCATACAGGGCCTTTTGGTTTCTACAATTTTCTGCTTCTTTAACGGAGAGGTAATGAGACTGACATCACAACTTTAGCCATTTTCTATTTGCAATGTGGTTTTTCCTTGAAAGAAATGAGGGAGAATTATAAATTCCCTAGGAACAGTTGATCTCAAATCTCATCTCTACCAAGAAAAAATAGAACCATAGAGTTTAGGTTCACAGTTACAACTTATCTCCCAAAAGCACAGGTCATAGTGGAATTAAAGGCTAATGCAAATTCAACCTGAATCCAGAATAGCACATTTGTGACTTTTGTCATCTAGTCCTTTAACCTAAATTGTTTTTTTTAAGTAATTCTATTTATCCTGGACTTTATCCTAGTTATAGTGTTAGACAATACTTAACCTCATAGAACATAAACTGAGGAGAAACAGAAATGTCTCATTATTTATCCTCCCTCTCTTCCTTGTCTGATCTGTTTTTTTCAGTTGGTCCACAGTGTGACTTTCTTTCTTTTTTTTTTTCTTTTTGCCTCCAGGATTATCACTGGGGCTTGGTGCTGGCACTGTGGCTTCACTACTCCTGGCAGCCTTTTTTTTTTTTTCCATTTTATTGGGCAGGACAGAGAGAAATTGAGAAATGAGAGGGAGGGGGAGATAGAGAGGGAAAGAGAATGGTAAGACACCTGCAGACCTGCTTCACTGCTTATAAAACAATCCTCCTGCAGGTGAGGAGCTGGGGCTTGAACCGGGATCCTTGCATGGGTCTTTATGCTTTGTACTCAGTGTGTGGAACCCAGTGCACAACTGCCTAGCCCTCCTACAAAAGGATTTTTTTAAAGTAAACTCTCTTATACAGGAAAGAGAAACAGTGGGTTAACAAATTTAAGAAAATACAATGTTCTAACTCATAATATGACAGTATGCTTTGGATATTTCATGATTGGAAAGCAAATCGCCATCGTCCTTTACCATTCATTTACATATCATGATGAGGTGTGAAATTATATCCTTAAAATATGCAGTCTTGTAAGTAGTTATATCAATTAATAGTTTCAAAGAAGAGAAGTATAGATTAACAGAAATGTACAGCATGCCATCCCCCCCCAAAAAAATAAACACAGAACATAAAAGGTACATATCTGCAATAACTGGACTTTTGCATAGGTATTTTAAGCACACACAAATAATCATTTTTAAAATAGCTTGTTATGGGACACATTACAGAATAAGGGAATTATAGAGCACAGCATTACGTTTACACCCCAAAGATGTCACTTTGTTTCTGGCTACAAGCATTCTGGACAATAATATGCTGGCCCCCTAGTATCCATTTCTACTTTTATTAATAAGAAGTAAAAGAAGTTCCTTACACAAGTCTCGTGGTTGTATACTAGAGATGTGAAGTTTTCCATCTTATTTCTTCACCAGATCATATATTGTAGATTCCTTACCACATTGTCAATTATTCTTTTGCCTTCAGGGTTATTTCTGGGGCTCTGTGCCTGTACTACAAATTCACTGCTCCTGGAAGCCATTTTTCCCCTTTGGTTGCCCTTGTTGTTTATCCTTGTTGTTATTATTGCCGTCATCGTTGTTGGATAGGACAGGGAGAAATCGAGAGAGGAGAAAGAAGACGGGGGGGGGGGGGAAGAGAGAAAGATAGACACCTGCAGACATGCTTCACTGCCTGTGAAGTGACTCCCTTGCAGGTGGGGAGCCGGGGGCTTGAACTGGGATCCTTCTACCTCTCCCTGTGCTTTTCATCATGTGCGCTTAACCCACTGCGCTACTTTCCGGCACTCAGTTGTTTGTTTGTTTGTTTTTGTAAACCAATATAGATGAGAACATAAATTATATTGAATAAAGTTTTGAGTTGGTCCTCTTCTTTAGAAAGTGTGTCCAAGAATGATGAAAGCTTAGTAGCTCATTGCACTCTACCTGTGTAAGCAAAAGGGATGTCTTGATCTTCTGCCATGTCTTGGACTGAAACAAAGAAGGCATTAGAAAATTTCAAAAATACAAAATCTTTGAGCCAAGCTGTTGCCAGATCTTGAGTTCTACACATCTCCGATATCTATTGCCTTTTCTTTATCCCTTAAGATTTGATCTCTATGTATTAGTCTCTCATCCCATGAAATATTTAGTATCCTTTTTTGTCTCTTTTACTCTTTTTTTTTTTTTTTTACTCTCATGAAAATACAGCTACTAAACCTATTTTGCGTGATTCCAACTATACATGTACTTTTTAAGACGATCTGCTTGGACTGGTTTCTTGCTCTCCACATTAAATTATGCAATTTTTTCTTTAGCTTCCTATGTCTATTTTTATCCAAAATCTTTTTAAAATTTTTTACTTATGAAATGGAAATATTGACAAGACCATAGTATAAGAGAGGTACAGTTCCACACAATTCCCACCACCAGATCTCCATATCCCATCCCCTCCCTTGAAAGCTTTCCTACTCTTTATCCCTCTGGGAGTATGGACCCAGGATCATTATGGGGTGCAGAAGGTGGAAGGTCTGGCTTCTGGAATTGCTTCTCTGCTGAACATGAGCATTGGCAGGTGGATCCATACTCCCCAAACCTTTTTTGACTGACGCTTTTCTTCACTGGCTAAATTAATGACGTGACAAGTGCTTTCATGTCAGCTTTCCTCCCCTCACACAAAAATGCATGTGGTTAACATAAACTATGGGCTTTAGTCTTCAGAACGGCCCTAGCATGTGAGTATTTAACAACTGAGAGTAGATATCTTTATAAAGTGAGCAAAAAGAATTGTTGTGAATACTGAAGCAAAATCTGTAATAAGAACCGGGTAGAATTTTTATATGCAGCTTTTTAAAGTCTATTTTAATTAATTCTGATTAATCAGGTGTTAGTGTGCACATACAGCTGTAAAGTTATATTTTAAACACAGTGGCCTCACTGTTTATGTATCACTCATCTGTAAAGCAGTGAAAAACATTTCCATATCTTTGATGGCATCCAGATATCATCTAATTGCAAGTTTCCATATTAAAAATATTGAATTTTCTCATTAAAAATATTGAATTGCTCTATTAATGTTAGGTTGGATAGGTTATATTAGATTAGGTTAAAATTAGATTAGATTAGATTAGATTAAAATTAGGGAAATTAGATTAAAAAAGGGGGGGTCAGGCAGGTTAAATGCAGATGGCTCAAAGCACAAGGACAGGAGTAAGGATCCGAGTTTGAGGCCCCGGCTCCCCACCTGCAAGGGGATCGCTTCTCAAGCAGTGAAGTAGTGAAGCAGGTCTGCAGGTGTCTATCCTTCTCTCCCCCCTCTGTCTTCCCCTCCTCTCTGGATTTCTCTCTGTCCTATCCAACAACAATAACAATAAATACAACAACAAGGGCAACTAAATGGCCTCCAGGAGCAGTGTATTTGTAGTGCAGGCACCAAACCCCAACAATAACCCTGGAGGCAAAAACAAACAAACTTGGCATTGTTATAAAGAATAATATAAACAAATCGATTTCTACAACGTTAAGTTTAGTAAATAATCCCTTAGTTAAGGAAATAGAGTTCCCAGCGTTTTTCTAATAACTGAATTGCCAGGAAGAAACCGTAACAATCTTTGGGAGTCGGGCTGTAGTGCAGAGGGTTAAGCACAAGTGGCATGAAGCTCAAGGACCAGCATAAGGATCCCGGTTTGAGCCGCGGATCCCCACCTGTCGGGGTTGCCTCAAGAGGTGAAGCAGGTCTGCAGGTGTTAGTCTTTCTCTTCCCCTCGCTGTCTTCCCCTCTTCTCTCCATTTCACTCTGTCCTATCCAACAACAACGACACCAATAACAACAACAACAATAACTACAAAAACAAAAAAACAAGGGCAACAAAAGAGAAAATAAACAAATAATAATAAAAAAAAAACAGTAACAATCTTAATCAAAATAAAGATTCCAAGAGCAGACTTTTCAAAAGGCGGTATCCCAAAAGACATTTTGGCTTTTAGATCTGAAAGTTTCCTGTTTTAAGACTCTAAGTACTCATAGGACCAGCAAAATAGCTCTGTCGTACGGTGTACGGTGTACTGCTTTGCCATACACGCATGCATTAACGATGTGTTAAATACGTAGATTTATATATACATTTTAAAATTTCAAGCACAAGGCGTGAAAAGGAAAATATTAGTAAAATCTAAAAGTAAGTAAAGTCCAGTGGACATCCCTAGGTGAGAATGCTTTACGCCATTTTTATACTGTTACTGTTGTGCTATTAGACACAGTATTTTTATCTCAAATAATGGGTTGCTCTTACCCTGCTGATTTCTCCTTTTTTAATTGATAGGTTCAAGCAATTCTAAGAAGAAACTGGAATCAATATAAAGTTCAATTTAGAAACAGCTTTTCGCACTCAGATGCCCTTCGCAGTGCGTCATACACAGTGTCGACAACCAGCGATGGTACAGCGTACAGTCACGACTGCCCGAGTCAGCAATTAAATGGGAAAAGCATCCACGATATTGAAAATGTGGTTTTCAGACAAGAAAAGCTATACGATTGACAACACAGGGAATATTACATGATTTTTATGCCACCTCCTGACTCGTGGACTTGGTTCCAAGATTTTACAAACAGAAGATTTCAGTATCAAGTGACGTTCTTGAACGCTGCACAAAAGCTACTGTATGAATTTCGTAATATGGATAAATGGCTATAACAACTTGGTGGTCAAGAACGGGTACAGGGCCAAGGGGTGGGGGGGCGTGCTACTTTGTAAGGTTAGCCAAATTATATGGTGTGGCTACTTCCACTGATTTCAAACTACCAACTTGACATCATTGAATGTGCAGTTGGAAAAACAGCATAATCAACACCTATCAACTAACTGGAGTTCCAACACCACTACATGAACTTACAGATAAATAATCCTATAAAAGTTCATATAAACTGGACAAGTTTCTTATTGCCTAAAGATAGATGATAAAAATTGACTTGGAGAAGAAATGATGGTTCTATTACTTGGTGGTTAAAATCTTTGCTCCATATCTATTGGTTCAAACATTTATCCCTGAAAAATATATTTTGATTTTTTTAATTTACCCTTGCAAATGGACCAGATAAAAGATAATTATTCTTGTTGACATTTCCTCCTATACACAACAGCGGAGCAGAATCGCTATTCACTACTTATTTGCTGATATATCACAGTTGTACTCAGTGTCAGACCTATTCTTGTGACTTTATAACTAGTATTATGATAAACAATACGACTCTAATATTATTAGAGAAACGTCATGATTGATACCACAAAATGCCTTCCTAGTAACTGCCCTATTTTGTTACATAAGATCACTTGTCTGTATTTGTAAATAGTAACTTTGCCCCTTCCATTTCTACTGTGTAGACAAGCAGCTATTTTACTGGAAGGAACTCAATGAAGGACTTCTTATTTTCTTGGAAGCATGTAAAAAAGTTGTGAAAAGTGAGCTTGTAAATACTTTGTTAGTTTGTTTTGTAGTCCCAGTTCAAATGCATATATCCTAGTTGATTAAAAATATGCAATGTAATAATCTACACTTAATATCTGATACTGTGTCTGAGCTAATTTTATAAGAAAATAGAATCTGGAATTCTATATGTGCTAAATATTTTAAGACAACCAGATGTCAGCATCAGAAATGTGAGTGGCAAGAAACAGAAATATCTATATACAATATTTATTGAAAAATCTCAGAGACCACTGTTTTATGGAATAAGCTAGGTCTGTGATTCATACCTTAAGATCAGGTATATTTGACACACTTCTCCCTTTATTCTGACGATGAATCTGAATTCTAATCCAGAAAATTGTGATAAGGTTACTGTGATAAATAGAATCTTCTACTCTTAACAGTTTTTACTCCATTTAAAATATTATTTTACTGACTTTTACTGTATGAAGAGACATAACCTGGGAAATATTCCAGTCTATAGTTTTTACTCCATTTAAAATATTACTTTACTGCCTTTTATTATATGAAGAGACATAACCTGGGAAATATTCCAGTCTATTAAGAAATAGATAAATGCTATCTATATCATATGGAATGCTTTAATATCTTAATAGAATGACTTCATGTATTCATACAAATCAGCAAAAGACTTGAACATTTCATCACTGAGGATGTCAGAACATTTATGCAATAAATGAAGGTCAAAGATTGTCTTTCTGTTGGATTTAAGTGACATCTAAATGAGATTTGAGGTTTTCATGTTGTTTTCCACTGAAATTTCTGAAGACAAAAGAAAAAATGCCTCTGATTATTAAAAGGATATTTTTGGGAGAAATCATTATGTGTATGTGTTTTGCAGTGTGTCAATCTGCTTAAATTAAGCAGAATAACAACTTAGTTCTCAATTGTCTTTTCATTAATTCTCAGTAGGTAAGTTCAAAATTAATTTGATACTCTAGGGATAATATCCAAATTAATATGAATTAACAAACACAAAACATCCTGGTTAATACATCTGCTACTTGTAACTTTCCTATATGCCTGTAAAGACTTTATTACGTTGATTTCAAATTTATGGATTTCATAGCAGATAAATTAATAAAAAGGAATGCAGGCTATTATAAAATTCTGACTGTTGAAATTCTACCAAAAAATTCCTTTAGATAAACTCACTTTTTAGTTATCCAGAAACATAGCTTCAATTCCTTTGCTGATGCTATTTACAAATGTTCCAGACAAACTGTCAAGTGTCAACTATAAATGACAGTAAAAATATCAAATACTTAGCATGGTGTATGCGTATTTTTATTATGCTTTTATACTATAAACTTTTGATGAGATTGTTTCTGTGGCATGGGTCAATTTATTGTACAGCCTTTAGATAAAAGTATGGCATGATACAATAGAATCAGTTTTGTATGTATGGTTTTTAGGAATAACATTTTAAAATATTAGAATTATCTGAAACTATAGCGCTAATTAAAGTCTCTACGTATCTTACTCATGAAGTAATTGTAAAATCAACACTTTCTAGAAGCAGATGTTTTTGGTGACTGAAACTAATTTGAAATTCTCAGCTTTTTAAAACGTAGATTCGTTATTATTCTAAAAGTATTTGTGAAAATCGAATCAATTTTAAAACATTTGAACTGGCCACGTGTTATATTTTAGAACGTGTATTCAATAAACACCCAAGTTGAATTCAGTGTTTGTGCATGTAAGCCGATGAACATGGTTTGCCGCTGGGTTTGTTCTTTAACAACTTTAAAAATGTGAACCGCCTTTAGTTTTCTCTAATTATACTTTGCTAATAGGAGTCACAATTTCATTTATCTGTAAAACATACTCAAGATAGCCTAATAAATTAAAGCAATTCATCTTATGCTTACTGGGTTTTAACTTCTGTGTTGATTGCATTAAAATGTTAGTTATGAACCAATGTCATTCTCACTCCTGTTTACTCATACACTGAGTAATTAATGTATTAACATAATTACTTATAGCAATCAGTTGAATACTTAACACCAATAAGTATATTTCCTTTTTAGTTTTAATAACTCAGTAAATCATATCATAAACCAATTTTCAGAATTATTTTATACTAATAAATTCCAAATAAATTATAATATATGAAAATTTCATCCTGAACTGAAGTAAGGAAAAGCATTCCCAGAAGCAGAAAATTATATAGGTAGTTTTATATTTTTACATTACATTTAATTCTGTATTTTTTTATTGGATAGCGGAAAGAAAGAAAGGAAGGAAGGGAGGAAGGGAGGAAGGAAGGAAGAAGGCAAAATAACTTCTGTGAATACAACTTTAAGGAAGGGTATAGTCATGAGCCATATGAATATAAAGTGAAAACATGCCCATAGTTTTAATTAATTCATTAGGGACAGACCCAGGAAAATGTCATGCTTAGAAGATTTGACCAATCAGAGAGATTTCAGAATATTATAATACAAATATAAAAGAATAACAAAAACTCACAAAGTAAATTTACAAAACAGTAACCTGCATTTCTTTTTTTAAAATATTTATTTTATTTATTCCCTTTTGTTGCCCTTGTTGTTTTATTGTTGTAGTTATTGTTGTTGTCGTTGTTGGATAGGACAGAGAGAAATGGAGAGAGGAGGGGAAGACAGAGAGGAGGAGAGAAAGCTAGACACCTGCAGATCTGCTTCACTGCTTGTGAAGCGACTCCCCTGCAGGTGGGGAGCCGGGGTTCGAACCGGGATCCTTATGCGAGTCCTTGTGCTTTGCGCCACCTGCGCTTAACCCGCTGCGCTACAGCCCGACTCCCAGTAATCTGCATTTCTATGACCAAGAACAAAGTATATTAATATCTTTTTCTATTTGTAAAAAGGAAACATTGACAAAACCATAGGATAAAAGGGGTACAACTCCACACAATTCCCACCACCAGAAC
The DNA here is from genome assembly GCF_950295315.1 of Erinaceus europaeus. Taxonomy (NCBI): domain Eukaryota; kingdom Metazoa; phylum Chordata; class Mammalia; order Eulipotyphla; family Erinaceidae; genus Erinaceus; species Erinaceus europaeus. The sequence goes on from NC_080179.1 coordinate 6,496,699, forward strand.
TCCATATCCCATCCCCTCGGGGGGCTAATGCTTTACAGTGCAGTCACTGACATATGAGTATCGTTTCATCATGCACCAGAATCCCACAGTTGTCTTCCACTGCCCCCCAACTTCCCAGGAATCCTTTGTTTTGAGGCAATACACCATGCCCAATCCACATTTCATGTTCTGTTCTCTCTCACTATCCCTATTGATTACGTCCAGCTCATAAATGAGATCATTTGGATTTATGTTTGTTGCAACCAGCATAACAGTAAAATAGGTCAAAATAAAGAAAGGCATAGACAGCCCAGAAAGGCACACTAGAAAGCACTACCAAGGGACACTTTAATATTAACATGTCCAATGTGTCTTCTGCCATAAAGGGAACATTGTGCTCACACTAAGTACTCAGCCAGAGAGGCAGCCACTACACACACACTCATGTTGTAACAGGCCTATCCAGATAGATGTATATATGAAATGAGGACAGACAGTTACACACATGGTCTGAATAGTGTACTCAACTTCTCTGACTGGTGGTGGAGACGCAGAGATGAAGCCCTCTGGACCTGAGCATACCTGTGCGGTTTTTTTTTTTGTTTTTTTTTTTGCTTACTGATCCAGTTTCTTAACTTGGTATATAGATATATTCAGGTTACATACTTATTCTTGCACTACAACTAATATTGACAGCTTGTTGTTCTAGAAATGTCTGCATTTTATCTAGTGTATCTGATTTGTTAGCCACACAGTAATTTTTGCCTGAAAGTTTTATATGGAGTCTGGAATTATAGTTTTAAAGTCCCCTTTCTTTTGTTTATTGCCACTGTGAGAATAATAAATCTCTCTCTCTCTCTCTCTCTCTCTCTCTCTCACACACACACACACACACACACAGAGAGACACACACACACTTATGTAAGATTTCACCTATTATGTCTAAGATTTTTTTCAACTTTTTTGGGGAGTTTTTCTCAAAGGTCTTAAAATTTGATGATTCTTGACCTACCAAGAACTGACCGTTTGTATTAACTACTTGGGTAAAATACCAGACTAATTTTCCAAAATGGACTTACTGATTCTGTAATAGACATCAAAAGCTCTTCTTCAAGTGACTACAACTGTGGCTGATAGAAAAGTAAATTACCTTCAGTTAATTTACTATTCGTAATTTTCAGAAATGGAAGTCCCAGTATGTTTTAAGAAGATAAAACAACTGAGCAGGGAAAGTTATTTCTTTTAAAAATATTTTATTTTATTTATTTATTTATTTATTGGATATAGACAGAGAGAAATTGAGAACTAAGGAGAGACAGAAATAGAGAAATGAAGACACATCCATCAGTGATTCACTACTCATGAACCTGGATCTTTGGGGATGGTAACATTTATGCTCTACCGGGTATCCTACCAAGCAGCCTCAGGAAAATTGTTTCTATGGGAGTCAGGCAGTAGCGCAGAGGGTTAAGTGTATGTGGCGCAAAGCACAAGGACCGACTTAAGGATTCCGGTTCGAGCCCCAGGCTCCCCACCTGCGGGGGGGGGGGGGGTCATTTTGCAGGCGGTGAAGCAGACCTGCAAGTGTCTGTCTTTCTATCTCTCCCCCTCCTTGTCTTCCCCTCTTCTCTCCATTTCTCTCTGTCCTATCCAACGACGACGACATCAATAACTACAACAATCAAACAAGGGCAACAAAAAGAAAGTAATTTCTATAGAAAGAAAAACAAAGATAGTAAAAACACTAAGAAGCTAGATAATATGTAAAACATCTTGAATAAGAATGTAAGAATCCTGTTATATGTGTATACATAATTTTGTTTGCTTGTTTATTGGCTAGAGACAGAGAGAAACAGTGGGGGGGTGAAAGAGCGAAAACTCACAACACTGCTTCATTACTCATGAAGCTTCCTTCCTACATGTGGGAACAGCGGCTTGCACCTGGGTCCTGGTGATGGTAATAGGTATGTTTAACTTTGGATCACCACCACCTAGCCCCCTGAGATACAATGTATTACCAAGCAATGACTTTTTTGTTCTTTCTTAATTGTAGAAATTTTGTTGTCTGTCAGATGTTGTGGTTTGTTTTTGTTCTTTTATCAAAGATATAAACAATGTCAGTAAATTGCCCGCTTTGCTTGTGTAAAAGTTCTGGGTTTGGCCTCTGGAAACACATAAGAGCAAAAGAAACAAAAAAATAAATTTTAAAATCAAAACGATAAACATAAGTAATGGTAATTTGTTTTCTCAAAAAATATAATAGAAAGCTGAGCAGGGAGGCAACCCAGCTTGGTAGAAGGCATAAGTGAGATCTTATTTGTGAACTCCTGCAAAACATTAAGGAAACGTGCTGTCAAAGCAGACACTGAAAGTACAACACACACACATTGTTCTTAAAGGTACTAATCAGCAAACCAAGAAACCTAACCTCAGCTCAGTCATTATTAATCAATTTTTGTTAACATTTTTGCACACTTGACTGCCTTAATTCAGATCCACTAGGAGAGATAAGATTCAGTTTACATGTTTTGTCCTTCACTATGTTATTTTTGTATGTCATACAAGCAACATTTTAGAAAGGATTAGGATATTTATGAAGTTAAAACATTTCTATATAAACATTATTATTTATGTTAACATTCAATATCGTCCTCATTACCATATTCAGATGATTAATACTTAAGTGTGTGAGAACTTCCCTATCTCTTCAAATTTGTAACCATTTAAAATTCTTCCCACAATTTCTACTCAGAGAACTGTACGCGGCAAGGGGCACCATGTAGAGACATGAAAGTTGTATACAGGGAGCCGGGCTGTAGCGCAGCGGGTTAAGCGCAGGTGGCGCTAAGCGCAAGGACCGGCATAAGGATCCCAGTTCAAGCCCCCGGCTCCCCACCTGCAGGGGAGTCGCTTCACAGGTGGTGAAGTAGGTCTGCAGGTGTCTATCTTTCTCTCCTCCTCTCTGTCTTCCCCTCCTCTCTCCATTTTTCTCTGTCCTATCCAACAACGACGACTACAACAACAATAAAAAGACAACAAGGGCAACAAAAGGGAAGATAAATAAATAAAATTACAAAAAAAAAAAAAGAAAGTTGTATATAACATGGAATACATAATTTTTATTTACAGCTCTGTTTTGGCTACACAGCTTAACTTACTGACTTCCATGTTGTTATTCTGAAATATAAACAGAAGTGCTTTGTGCCTTGGGACTTAAATAAATATATTATACCACTTTCAGAATAAGAAACTACATTCCTAGAAATCTTAGTTTAGATTTACAAATTTACAGTGTATGCATTGCACATATAGTCATTGGAAACAAGCTCTGAAGGTATGCCATTTGGTGAAAATCACCAAATGTGATGTATATTAAGACAATTGAAGTCATAATACCAAATTAGTAAGTGAAAGCAGACGTCGAATTAAGTCTATTTAAACTAGCAAAGTATATCCGACACCTATTGGTTAAAAAGAATAATGCTAGAGGTGTTGTATTATAAATTGGAATTTCTTCATAAAGACTTTATAAGTATATAGCATTTATGGTTTCACAATACATTTCAGCTTATTTTCAATCAGCTGTTTCTAAAACCAAATCTTTTATTTATACAACTCTGCCTAAACCTATAAAAATTGTAATCCACTAACCCTAACACAAAGGAAGAGAACTAGGGATTTCCTCTAAATTAAGAATTTCATGTTTTCATGGAATGTTGTGACTGGTTTGATGTTTTATCCAAGCCAATAAAATGTTCTTATCAACACTTAAAAAAATCCAATCCATACTAAAAAAAAAAAAAAATGTAAATGTAGAACTGAATTAAACTTGGTATTACTGTTGCCAAGTGCAAAATGAATTTTTTTTCTTTCTGCTCTTCTCTTTTTGTTTTGTTGCCAAAAAGATTTATTACTGGGAGTAGGTGCCTACACAATCCCACCACTTCCTGTGCTTATTTTTTTATTACCTTAATTTATTGGATAAAGACAGCTAGAAATAGAGAGGGGAGGGGGGATAGAGAGGGAGAAAGACAGACTCCTGCAGCCCTGCTTCACCTCTTGCAAAGCTTTCCCTCTGCAGGTGGTCCTTAAGCACTGTAACGTGTGCTCAACCGAATGCACTATCACCTGGTGCTCTTTTTTTTTAATTTTTTATTTAAGAAAGGATTAATGAACAAAAACATAAGGTAGGAGGGGTACAACTCCACACAATTCCCACCACCCAATCTCCATAACCCTGATAGCTTTCCCATTCTCTATCCCTCTGGGAGCATGGACCCAGGGTCGTTGAGGGTTGCAGAAGGTAGAAGGTCTGGCTTCTGTAATTGCTTCCCCGCTGAACATGGGCGTTGACTGGTAGGTCCATACTCCCAGTCTGCTTCTCTCTTTCCCTAGTAAGGTGTGTCTCTGGGGAAGCTGAGCTCCAGGACACATTGGTGGGGTCTTCAATCCAGGGAAGCCTGGCCAGCATCCTGGTGGCATCTGGAACCTGGTGATTGAAAAGAGAGTTAACATATGAAGCCAAACAATTTGTTGAGCAATCATGGATCCCAAGCTTGGAATAGTGGAGAGGAAGTGTTAGGGAGGTACTCACTGCAAACTCTAGTGTACTACTGCTTCCAGGTATATATTTTGCAGTAGTTTATGGATACGTGTGAACATAAGCTCTCTCTCACAGAAACTGGTGTATATCTAGGTTATGGGACTTTGTTAGAAAGTGAACTACCTGAGATGAAATTAGAGTGTACTATAAAAGGAAAGGTCTCACCCGAGTAATGAAGCTGAAGGGTTGTCATTCCACACGTGAAGTCTCTGGACACAGTCTGAGGTGAAGCATGTTGAGGTGGCAGTCGTTGCGTTGTGTAGACATATAAATCAGTAGTTAATTAATATGAGAGGGGGAAAATCAATTGTATGTCTCAAAGTTTCTCAAAACACAAACTGAATCCTTTTAATATATAGGCTGTGTATTTGATACGCGGACTCTCTCAAAAGCCTAGACCAAGTAGATCAGAAGCATCCAATAGCACAGCTATATACAAGATACTGGATACTGTACAGCAAACCATAACAAAAGGACTTTTCAAAGTTAACCCAATTAACAAATAATGTGATGATAACATTAACTATCGATTGTCTTTTTGAACCCTAAGACAGCAGGAACCTCACATCTCCACTATAGAGCCCCTACTTCCCCCAGTCCTGGAACCCTTGGATAGGGCCCACTTTCCCGTATGCATCTCCCAATCCAAACCAAATAATATTGCATCCGCCAATCACAACCTAACCGGTGCTGATTTTTTATAGAGGATGAGAGAAAGAAAGGCATGGGGGTGGGGAAGGCACAAAGAAGAGATACCTGCAGCACTGCCCTATGGCTCACGAAATGCCCTCTCTCGTCCCCTGAAAAATTGATGGGGGCTTAAAACTGGGTCCTACTCCAAGCTAACCTGTGATTTCTCCTGGGCAAGTCACCAACCAGCTCTATCAAAATGAAAATTTTTATGTTCCAAATGGAGGTTATGCCAAAACATCCTGGGCTTTGACCCAGAGACAGCTATCCCCCTTTGGTCAAAATCCCTTATGCCATATTCCAAAAGTGTTATAAACGTTATGCTAGATAGTACAAAACATTTACTGTAGTTTCAAGCAAACAAAGAATAAAAGACGCAAATAGACTAAATAGATTACAAAAAGCCACCTCTACTTCATCTTTTCCTGCATAGGGCATAAGCTTCTGTTGCATTCTCAGTCACAACAAAGGGCACCCAGTGGAGCTACAAATCTACCCAGTGTGGAGAGCTTCACAGACTAATATTTCAGGCTGCATCTCCTAGCTACACAAAAGCAGGAGGTGCAAGCAAGCAAACAACTTATGTCAATTTGAGCACGAATGCATTTTCTTTATATCACTTTTATTCTTCTAATTAAAGGTGTAGTAGGATAGTAGTAAAGACCTTTCCTGAATTCCAGATCTTCCCAGAAATTCATTCTATAATTTAGCAAATCTTTATCACAAAGGATTTCCTAATAAGGTGGTATTTGAACAGAGACATGATAGCACTGTGTGACTACTACACATGTGAGTCATTACTGGCACCCAAACCAATAAATACCAGGTTCTGTTACAGGATTGTGTTTAATATCTTAGTAACCTCAAGCAGACACTGGATTGGAGGAAGAAAGGAAGACAGGACTATCTTTTCCCCTTGTATTTCAGATGGAACTTGAAAGAATTATGTTAGAGTATGGCAGAAGCATAAAGACAAATGCCGCATGATCTCATTTATAGATGATATTTAAAAGTCAAGGAAAGAAAAAGGAATCTTGAGGTGAAGCTTGAACTGGGTGTGGTGGATTGCAGCAAAGCAAAGTTCTCTGGAGTAGAGGTAGGAAGGGGGCAGGGATGGGAGGGTGGAGAGTGTTCGGTACCCAGGACATGATGGTGAAGAGGAACTTGGTTTGGTAGTGGGAGTTAAGTTCAGACAACCTATCACAAGGATCTACAAATCCACACTGCTATGTAAGCCATCATTACTCTAATATAATGATTTAGAAAAGAAAAAACAAAAGTTCTAGTAATCACATCATCTAGAACCTTGAAAACTATGCATTAATTCTCTACTTTTATTATGTTAAAGAGCAAGAAGTCTTCTGACATGTTTTTCAAGTTCTTTCTGATTGATAAGTGAAAAATAAACTAAGTGGTGTCAAAGGTGAGGACAGGCTGTAAACAGGGTGGAACCAGTCACTAATTAGGAGGCTACTACTGTCAAGGCCAGATTATGTTGGTGACTTAAAATAGTAGGTTAGTAGCAGAGACTATGGGAAATTCTAGGATTTTTGGATGTAATAAGAAGTGGAACCAATAAAGTTTATTTGGGGGTTGGATAGAAGCTTAAAAATTAAGAATGGTTCCTCTTCCCCCATGCAGCTTTCTTGTCCTATTTTCAACTCTGACAACATCTCTCTAGACAATACATTTAGCCCACCTGCATGTTAGCTCACGGACTCAGGTAAAATTAATTAATGTACTTAAAATAGACTTCCTCCAAAATTGAGATACCCAACTCTTATCTGCTATATTCTTACCTTTAAGTTCATGATTATTAAACAAGTAGTTCTGCTTTATACCTTGATGCTTTTCAGCCGCCAAGTTGCAGATGATACCTTGATGCCAACCTGACTTACCTGGGCAGATGACTTCACCAATGTGTCTTGGAGCCCCATCTCTCCAGAGCCCTGCCCCATTAGGGAAAGATAGAAACAGGCTGGGAGTATGGATCAACCTTCCAATGTCCATGTCCAGTGGAGAAGCAGTTACAGAAGCCAGACCTTCTTCTATTTCCTGCAATTCATAATGATCTTGGGTCCACACTCCCAGAGGAATAAAAAATAGAAAAACCTCCCGTGGAGGGGATGGGATGCAGAACTCTGCTGGTGGGAATTGTACTCCTCTTATCCTGCGGTCTTGTCAATCATTACTAAATCAATTAACAAAATTAAGAAGTTCCAATTTTTGTATGATTTATTTTGTTCTTTATTGCTTTGCTAGATCATTGTGGAGAACTGAGGCATATTCAGTATTTACTGAAATAATCAAGTACAAAACAGGGGCAAGGATGTTGGAGTCAGTGTTCAGTCTATAAGGCTGAAGACCAGGAGAAAAATGAGGACCTAATGAATCAGCATGGGCATTGTCAAGATGTTAAAGGTGCTGAAATCATTAAAATTGGAGGAATTCTGTCAGAAAATAATAGTCGGAAGTCGGGAGTCCGGCGGTGCCGCAGTGGGTTAAGCGCACGTGGCGCAAAGCACAAGGACCGGTGTAAGGATCCTGGTTGGAGCCCCGGCTCCCCACCTGCAGGGGAGTCGCTTCACAGGTGGTGAAGCAGGTCTGCAGGTGTCTCTTTCTCTCCCCCTCTCTGTCTTCCCCTCCTCTCTCCATTTCTCTCTGTCCTATCCAATAGCAACAACAACAATAACCACAACAATGTTCAACAACAAGGGCAACAAAAGGGAAAATAAAAAATAAAAAATAAATAAATAAAAGTCAATGGGAAAAAAAGTAACTCAGGTCTTGAGTTCTCCAGTGTGAAGTAGACAGTCTATAGCTGAAAACCCAGTCCAGGAGGCTAAGGCAGAAAGAACATCTAGGACTTGGGAGGAATATCAAATGAGAGCGCTCTCATCCAAGCCAGCTGGGGGAAACCGTCTTCAGAAAGGTGGAGCAGCCTTGTGACATGCTGCCGGGGCTTCGGCCAACATACAGCTGAGAATTTCGTCAATATTGCCCGCCACAAGGGGATCATGAGTGAAATTAGCAAAGCAGTTTCCATGGAGTTGTTGCAACAAAGGCCTAATCAGCATGGGTTACAGAGAAAGGCATCGCATTATAAGTTACTTTTTTTTTTTTTTTTTGAGCAACCACAAGAAAATAAAGATATGGTGACAGAGATAAATTCAGTGCTTCTATAAAGCATAACACATTGCCAGATCTTCTAAGTAGAACATAAGGAACATACATTCCTCTGAAGTAGCTATCAGACAAAACTAAGAACATTATTCAGTACTTTGAAAATACAGGATGGGTAGGTAGAGTGCTCAGAGGTGACCCACCTGATATAGCTCACACTTTAGCCTGAGGACCAGGCTTAAAACCCCTGGTCTCCACCTGAGGGGGGCGGGGGGGTTAGGGATAAGGTTAGCTTCACGAGTAGGGCTGCAATGCTGCAATTCTCTCTCTTTCTCTGTCTCTCTCTCTCTCTGTCTTCCTCTCTCTCTCTCTCTCTCTCTCTTCCTCTTTCTCTCCCCCTCATCATTTCTCTCTATTTTGCTCTCTCTTTTTTATTAGTGATTTAATAATTATTTAAAAATTGTAGTATAAGAGGGGTACAATACCACACATTCCCCACCACCAGAGTTTCATGTCCCATCCCCTCCATTGGAAGTCAGCCTCTCTCTCTCTCTTTCTCTCTTCCTCTTTCCCTCTCTCTCTCTCCTCTTCATTTATTTCTATTTTGCTCTCTCTTTTTTATTAGTGATTTAATAATGATTAAAAAACTGTAGTCAACAAGTGCCACCTCAACATGCTTCAGCTCAGACTGCGTCCAGAGACTTCAGGTGTGGAATGACAACCCTTCAGCTTCATCACTTGGGTGAGACCTTTCCTTTCATAGTATTCTCTAATTCCATCCCAGGTGTTTCACTTCCTAACAAAGTCCCAAAACTTAGATATAGACCAGGTTCCATGAGAGAGAGCATATGTTCACATGTATCCATAAACTAGGGCAAAATATATACCTGAAAGCAACTGTACACTAGAGTTTGCAGTGAGTACCCCCCCCCAACACTTCATTTCCACTATTCCAACCTTTGGGTCCATGATTCTTCAACAATTTGCTTGGCTTCGTATGTTAACTCTCTTTTCAGCCACCAGGTTCCAGATGCCATCAGGATTCCGGCCAGGCTTCCCTGCACTGAAGACCCCACCAATGTGTCCTGGAGCTCCGCTTCCCCAGAGACCCACCCTACTAGGGAAAGAGAGAGGCAGACTGGGGGTATGGATGGATCTGTCAATTACAGAAGCCAGACCTTCCACCTTCTGCATCCCACAATCACCCTGGGTCCATGCTCCCAGAGGGATAGAGAATGGGAAATCTATTGGGGAGGGGATGGGATATGGAGATTGGGTGGCGGGAATTGTGTGCAGTTGTACCCCCCCAGCCTATGATTTTGTTAATGTCTTCTTTCTTAATTTTTTTTTAAAATTGTAGTATAAGAGGGGTACAATACCACACATTCCCCACCACCAGAGTTTCATGTCCCATCCCCTCCATTGGAAGTCTCTCTCCCTCCCCCCCCCCAGTGATTTAATAATGATGGACAAATTTTGGTATAAGAAGCGTACAAATCCATACAATTCCCACAACCAGAGTTCTGTGTCCCATCCCCTCCACTGGAAGTTTTCCTATTGTTTATCCCTCTGGGAACATGGACCAAAGAGCTTTACAGAGTACAGAAGGTGCAAGTTCTGGCTTCTGTAATTGCTTCTCCACTAAACATGGACATTGAGGATTGATACAGACCCCCCAGCCTGCCTCTGTCTTTCTCTAATGGTGAAGTGAGGGTCCAGGACCCACTGGTGAGATTGTCTGTCCAGTAAAGTCAGGATGATGTCATGGTAGCACCTTCAATTTATAGCTAAAAGGCAGTAAGCTATAAAGCAGGACAAATTGTTTAATAATCAGGAACCTAAAGGTAAGATCAGGGCATATGGAACTAAGGATCTTGATGTGGGATGAAGCTAGGAAGTCTGTATTCTTCCCACACCAAAACCATTTCTCTTACTTTTATGAAATAAAAGAAATCGAAAGAAAATGGCCCCTGGGAAAGACAGTGTACTGAACTATTTGCACATGGTGCATCTAACAATGTATTCATTCAAAATATACAAAGAATCCATGTAGAAGTCAATCGTGAAGAAAGCATAACTCTATACTTAATGGGTGATAATGTGAAGACAAAATGAGATATTACTTCACTTCTTTGAGAATAGCCGCCATCCAAAAGATAAGAAATACCAAGGTTCAGAAAGGCTTCAGAGAAAAGGGAATTGTTCTAGATTATCGGGAATGTACATTGTTACAGTCATTATGAAAAGCAGCTTGGAAATTGCTCAGCAAACTTAAAAATACAAATTACAAATGACGCTATGGAATCATTTCAGAGCATTTACCTGAAAAAGAAAAACACTAACTTGAAAAACTTTATACACTCCCATATTTATTGCAGCTGTGTTTATGATAGCCTAAGACTGAAGATAGTCATTCACTAAGAATGGATACAAATGCAGTGAGTGTACACAACAGAATACTAATGAGCCGTAAAGAAAGATGAGACCTCTACCATTTTACCATATGAATGAACTGAACTAAGGAAAACAAATTGGAGAAACGAGACACACCATATGATTTTACTCAGTTGTGACATAGAAAAATAACAAGCAAGCAGATCAACTAAATAAAACAATAATGAACTTTTGGACAGAAAGACAAATTGATAGTGTGAGAATGGAAGGGGACAGGCTATGAAGGTCTGTGATTGTAAATCACATGTTAATTTTCAGTGACACATGTATGAAAGCTACAGAAAGCTATATATTAGAATTATACTTCAATTTAAAATGAGGAAAGAAATACTGAAGTCTGCAGAAAATAAATAATTTTCTTCATTTTTTTTTCTCCATGGTTATCAGCGGGGCTCGGTGCCTGCACAACAAATCCACTGCTCCTGGAGGCCATTTTTCCCTTTTGTTGCCCTTGTTGTTTATCATTGTTGTTATTATTATTGTTGTCATCATTGTTGGATAGGAAAGTGAGAAATAGAGAGAGGAGGGGAAGACAGAGAGGGAGAGAGAAAGACAGACACCTGCAGATCTGCTTCACCGTCTGTGAAGTGACTCCCCCGCAGGTGGGGAGGCGAGGGCTCAAGCTGGTCCTTGCATTTTGTGCCATGTACGCTTAACCTGTTGCGCCACTGTCTGTACCCCCCACCATTAATTTTTGCTTGAAAAGTATAAAGACAAAGTATTGAGATCATAGTTTCCTTCTGAGGTCTCTTGTGGGTAACTTCAGTCTTTCTATGTACTCACTAGTATGTGTGTGAGTGTGTGTGTGTGTGTGTGTGTGTGTGTGTGTGTGTGTGTGTGTGTGTATGTGTGTGTGTGTATGTAGATTGTGAATAAACTGTCTTCTTTCTCTTTTTTTTTTTTTTTTTTTACCAGAGTACTTCTCAGCTCTGGCTTATGGTGGTGTGGGGGGTTGAACCTGGGACTTGAGAGCCTCAAGCATGAACGTCTCTTTGCATAACCATTATGCTATACCCCCATCCCTTCTCTTTCTTCTTATGACAACAGTTCTCTTGGATCAAGATCCTAAATTTAATTTTTTTATTATCTTTATTTATTGTTGGATAAAGACAGCCAGAAATTGAGAGGAATGGGGAGATAGAGAGGGAGAAAGGTAAGAGAGACACCTGCAGGATGGTTTCACCACTTACGAAGCTTTCCCCTTGAAGGTGAAGCCTGGGTGTTAGAACCTGGGTCCTTGGGCATTGTAACATGTGTAATACAAGCAGATGCACCACCACCCAGCCCTGTAGGGTCCTACCTTTTAAACTTGATTATTTTCTTAGAGACTCTAACTCAAAATACAGTCACGCTAAGGGTTAAGGCTACAACAAGCAAATTGTGTGAAGGCCAACATTCAGTCTATAATACTCTTACTATTTCATTAGAAATTGTCTGACTTCTACCCATTGCTTAATAGTAAATCAAATGAAGCATAACAGTAAAACTAAAATTTACATCCCTACAACATATCAGAGAGTGTTCACTTTCCTGAGATAAAAGTACCCTAAAATTTATTTTATCATGCAAGTCTATTTCCAGACAATTGCTAGTAGCTGTCTTCTTGATCTTTCTTCACAGGAAACTCAAGTTTCTTCACAAATATCAAACTTTTTTTTTTTTGCCTCCAGGGTTATCACTTGGGCTCAGTGCCTGCACTATGAATCCACTGCTCTTGGAAGCTATTTTTCCCTTTTGTTGCTCTTGTTTATCATTGTTGTTATTATTATTGTTATTATTGCTGTCATTTTTGTTAGATAGGACAGAGAGAAATTGAGAGAGGATGGGAAGACAGAGAGGGGGAGAGAAAGATAGACACCTGCAGACCTGCTTCACCACCTGTGAAGCGACTCCCCTGCAGGTGAGGAGCCTGCAGGGGAGTCAAATGTGCTTGTTCTTCATGCTAAGCCGCTTAAGCCACTGCTGCTACCTCCCAGCCCCCTCAGACCTCTCTATAAGGTCATTTTGATTATTTTACATTTTCTTTTCTTCGTGTTCATGTAACAACCACAGTCACTGATATTTTTGTTTTTAATTCTGTGTTCAGGAAACTTGATCATTTGTGTCTCTTATAACTGCTACCTACCACTATTTAAATTTGTATGTAAATGATCTTATATATACAAAGGATGTACCAAGTACTCCTTTTGCTAAATAAATAAATAGACAAATAAATAAATCTGTTTGATCCAAATCTATATACCTAGGAAGCTTTTGCAGAATGTCATTTATCAGGAATGAATTGTCCATATATCCTATCCAGTTTGCTCAAGAGTCTAGGTCTTCTGTTTATGGTCCAAGCGGGCATTTCCAATACTGGTCTGAGATCCAAGAGAAAGGAGGATATATATGTTAGATGACAATAGATAGTTATGGTGATAACAGATTAGATTAGATTAGATTAGATTAGATTAGATTAGATTAGATAGTAACCAGAGCTCCAAAGCTTCTTCCAATGTGGTAGGGTCCAGGCTTAAACCTGGGTCACAGATATAGCAAAGCAACACACTCTCTGGGTGAGCTATTTGCCAAGCCAAGGGGATATTCTTATCTCTCACTCTAGAGCTCATCCAAACCTGTTCTTTCTGGGACTCCAGTGTTATTAGTCCAAGTGGTTTATGATCCAGGTCAAGTAACCTTGTCGGTATTGTTTTTTTTTTGTTTATTGTTTTTTTTTCTGATGGGAGTCCAAGTGTCTTCTATCCCAATCCAAGTCTCAAAAAGTGGACTTGGGATGACCATTTACACAGATAACTAAACAGAACTCAAATGTGCAGGTCGCAGAGTGCACTGACATAAACACGAGAAGCCCCACATGCAAAGAGGAACAGGACAAGAGCAGAAAAGAACAATTTCCAGCCAGGAGCAGACCACCCCGCACCCTCATGTTTCTGCACAAAGCTTCCAGAATTCTGAGAATTCCATGTAATCTAAATTTGAAACTATCTTCATGGGTGCTTTTTTTTTAAAAAAATATTTATTTATAAAGATAAAAATAAAAAAGTTATTAAATCGCTTTTTGGTTTCCTTTTACACTTAAAATGACTCAAGTACATGAGCTTCAGTTTGTATTCCTGCCTCAGACTTCACAGATACTGGGGCTGAGAATAAGCATCTGTCCTACATAAATTTATTTTGGTTTGGATAATGAGTTGCATGTTCTCTTATTTACTTCTATTCTAAACCTTCAGTGACCCCAATTGAAAAGCACATTAAATGAGAAGAGCTGGGTTTTCTTTTTGTTTTTAATATAAGACTTTTCTTTCCCTTTTTCCTCAGAAATCCATTTCAGATTTTAATTGAACTTATTAAACCCATACGAAGCTGCGTTTTCCGGTCACAATTTAGTAGATCTTAGCAAGAAATACAAAAACAGTGTGTTTTACTAGAGTTATTCTAATAACTCTATGTACCAAGTATTACTTATAAAATGACAGTCACTCCTGAAAGTAATAGCAATCTTCAACTTGCTAAGAGGAATTTCAGTTTTGTTCTTCTACCAGTCCTAAACTCTTCCTCTGCTGCTAGTTCCTCTGATTTTCTTTATGTGTATGAGTTCACAGCACTCCACAGCTCTGATCTAGCTTTGTCATGTAGAAAGAGAAAGGCTGAGAGGGCAGGAGGGGGAGACAGTACAGCTTCAAAGACCCTCCCAAAGTGCTGGGGGCCAGTCTCAAAACTGAGCCATCTCCATGGCAGAGTGGGCACAATTACCAAGTAAGCTATTTTTCTGGCCTAAATTACTTCCATTTTTAAAACCAACTGTCTTCACAACATAACAACAAGCACCTATTTTATCACTACGTAAAACCAGAGCTTACGTACCCATTGTCCTACTACTCCACCTGCTCAACTGGCTGTGTTCATTCCTCTCCTGCATTACACTGCGTTCTCTATTGTGCGAACATGACATGTGGTGGTATTATATAGATATTTGTTCCTTTTTAGTTATCGATTAAAATGATGTTACAAAAGGAGAAAAAAATTATAGAAGCAAAGGTTAGAAATAAGTATACATTTTAGGCTCTCAAACTATTGAAAAGATGATAGAAAAAAAATGCCTAACAAGGCACTTCCCCAGTATTTTTAATTAACTTAATAGTAATATCCCACTGTTTTGTTGACAGTGGTGGTTAGCGCTCGCTAGTATAGTTGTTGACACGTGGATACAATTTCTTATTTCCCTAAGATAGGTGTCTGCACAACACTTTCACCCCTAACATAGGTCCTTCTTCACCATAGTGTAGCAGAATCCCAAAGTTTTCCTTTTCTTCCTTTCCAGAGTCCTGGGGTATGGTTCAATACGCCAAATCCACATTTAACTATAATATCATTTACTGACTTGATAATCAGTGGTCTGGGAGAAGAATCTGTCAAACAAAAGGCAAAAACTTAGTTTCAGAATAATGACTTCTGACCCAAGGAATCACCAAATATCACTACTGTATAGTATCCCACCTATAAATCAGGGACATGTTCCTTTTCTGAAAGTCTGTTGTCTATGTCATAGAAAAAAATAGACTCATCCTTTTATATTCTGATTATTATTCCCTATTTCAGTAGTCAGTGGTAGCTTAAATAGAAAAAAAAAAGCTTTTAACATTCATTTCATTCAATTAATATCACTATTCAGATTTCCTAATTGGTGCCTAGGCACCCGACCTCATTGGCTCCCTGTCTCTCTGAAGCCTTGACTAGAAAGGCCAGAACACAGAACCAGCGATGTAGCACTGAGAGTCACGCCCTTGAATTGTACTCCACAACCCTGACTTGTCATTGTGATCACTGAGTATCTGTTTTCTCAGATGGGACCAGCAGTGCGAACAGAAAAGTTAAAAACTCAATGCATCTGAGAGGTTCTGAAGAGTCAAAAGGTGTCAATTATAATAAAATGATGACAATTTGCAAAACATGTTGGAAAAAAAGTGTAAGACTGTCAGGAATGCAGAGGCCTTGTATGACATAAACAGTAAACTATGAAGCCTTGTTGACAATTTCCAGTAACCCATTGGATTAATCATGCATTCACAGCCACAGGTGCTACGAACACAAGGTACCCTGGGGTAGAATGATTTATTTTCTGCCTCCCAGAAAACATAAATTCAGTATGTTTTGTATGTTTTCTTTTTGTAACATAACAGATTGCAAGGAATTTTTAGATGAACTGAAAAATCACCTATCTGTAAGACATCTTCCCCCATCAAGATCTGTGAAGAGAATTAAAGGTATCAATAAATTTATAGACATATAAAACTAATATTTTACTCTTATGAAGTAATGACTGAAATTGATTACCTTCAGTTATTCATGTACACATGCCTAACAATAGCAGTAGTAAAGTCTGTAACTTTTCACCAGTGAAAGAACGCCATATCAAGGGGGTTGGGCGGTAGCACAGCAGGTTAAGCGCACGTGGCACAAAGCACAAGGACCTGAGTAAGGATCCCGGTTCGAGCCCCCGGCTCCCCACCTGCAGGGGAGTCGCTTCACAGGCGGTGAAGCAGGTCTGCAGGCGTCTGTCTTTCTCTCTGTGTAGTAGGCTGGGTCCTTTTGTGTTTATCACAATTTATCACATTTATCACGATGGTCTGATTTTAAACTGGTACTTGAAAATGCTAGTTCTAGGGCGCTAGTTGGTTAAGTTCACAAACCATGTGCAAGGATCTTGCTTCAAGACTCCAGTCCCCACTGGCAGAAAGGAAACTTCATGAGTGGTGAAGCAATGCTGCAGGTGTCTTTCTCTCTCTACCTCCACGTCCTCTCTCAATTTCCTTCTGTTTGATCAAATAAATGGGGTTGGGGGGAGGGAGTTAGGAAAAAAAGAAAGAAAATTCTAGTTCTGTCATCTTTTACATTAGTCATGTCGCTTAAATTATTGCTTTTTAGTTTTTCTTTGTGATTCTTAAACATAAGGGAGAAATTAACTTTCAGACTTTGCTTTAATTAAATTAATTATGATATTTATAATGCCTGGTGGGACGCTAAGAATTAGAGAAAATTTCAAGGAACATAATGCTAGTATTAGGCTTGTTAATTAGCTACTACTGTTCCTTATTAGATATTTTGCTAGGCATTTGGGTCTATTAGTAGCTGCTGTTTACCAAGAGTTCATTGCGCCTCTTTCTCAGTAATTCTTCACATTAGCTCATTTTCTTTTAATTTATTACACTGCAAAGACAAGTAAGGAGATTTCTATTTTACCTATTGTGGAGTTAAAGAGAAAGAACTTAAGTGTCTCAGAGTTCCATGGCTCTAAGTGACAAATCTGAGAGATCCTATCTGGTCCACAATTTCATACTGAGTACAGTTGAAAAAGCTGTTTTTAAGGATTACCAAGCCACCAAACTTGATGTCTTAATTGTTTTACCTTTATTCATTTATTTTTAGATAGAAATAAAGAGGCAGAGAAGAGAATGAAAGAAACCCCAACACCAGATCATCAGTGCAGTGGAGGCCAGGCTTGAACCGGTTCAGGCACGTGGCAAAACAGCACCATTCAAGTGAGCCATTTTCCAGCCCACGAAAATTATTTTTAGAACACATGAGTAAGTATTATATATAGAATGTAAACATACATGTACAGAGGAATGTAAATGTATGCATTTACCATGTATATTAAAATAAAACCTGCAGGAGGTCCTGAATTCGATCCTTGGCAGCACATGTGCCAGAGTGATGTCTGGTTCCTTCTCTCTCCTCCTATATTTCTCATTAATAAATAAATAAAATCTTTTTAAAAAAGTAATAAAACCTTTGCTCTTCAGTATTACAGATGAAGATGTTTTAGAAACAAAGTCAGTGAGATTAGAAACCATATTTATGGGGGTCAGGCATGGTACACTGAGTTAAGCACACATAGTGCAAGTTTAAGGATCCTGGTTTGAGCCCCCAGCTCCCCACCTGTTGGTGGGGGGGGTTGCTTCACAAGCAGTGAAACAGATCTGCAGGTATCTATCTTTCCCCCCTGTCTTCCCTTTTTCTCTCAGTTTCTCTCTGTCATATGCAACAACAACAGCAGCAACAGTGATGGGGGAAAAAAATGGCCGCCAAGAGCAGTGGATTTGTAGTGGAGACACCAAGTCACAGTGATAACCCTGAAGACAAAACAGAAAGAAAGAGAGAAACCATGTTTATCCATGTCACCATAACTTTGTTTCCTAAATGATTAAAAATGTGTTAACCAAATTCAATGCAATTAGCATCTATACATAAATATGAAAAACTAATCTTTGAATATCCATAGGATAGCCACCATCTCTCTGGGACTTTTGAGAACTGACTAGATGAATGAATTACA